>NC_135880.1:69838288-70462043 GCF_964194155.1 Cetorhinus maximus | reverse complement strand
TCCATGAACTTCTGCCCATTAAAATGTATGTTTGGAATTCATGGGCTGCTTGCTGCAATTTGTTGGCACGTGCTGAGTGGCAGGTGATATATCTGCCAGTGTTGAACATTAGTAAAATAGGCATCATAGAGGCTGGATATAAATCTTCCTTTAGTACATTCCAATCTGGTGGATGTATTTAAGTACTGAGATCACAGAGGATATAGCCAGGTTTGTAGAGTGGACAAATAAGCAGCAGATCGAGTTTAATGTAGAGAACTGTAAAGCATATTAAGAATAAAAGAAGAGTGAAAGAGAACTATACCTTTATATGATCAGAGCTTTAGCAAAATTCACAGACAGAGACATCTAGAATGATGCTACATAGATTTTTAAAGATGACAGTGCAAGCAGAAAAGGTCATTTACAAGAAAAAGCTAATAGAATCCCTGGTTTTATATGCAGGAAGTGATTTCAATTTTGTTCTAAATATGGTTATGCTATAGGTCAACTATTTCATACAATTCTGCACAACCCATTTTATTTGGGCTTACCTTTATAAACCAATGGGGCAGTATTTAATATAGCAACAGGGGTCTCGCCTGCCGGCATCACCTACTTTCAGGAAAGCCGACCAAATTAAGTGCCAGTCAGCCACTTAACTGGGCAGTGGCAGACCTTCCCTAGGCAGAAATCCTGCCCCCTGAGATCTGCTAGCCAATCAGAGGCTAACAGCTCTGCATTGGCTGCTGCAGGTAACGCACCCACCCGAGGCCCAGGATCGGCAAGGAATCCAGGGAGAGGGAATCACGGGGAAGGAAGAGGAGGAGGGGGGGTCAGCAGGAAGGGCAAAGGAGTGGCTCTCAGTGGCCCCCCAAACCTTCCTGATGCAAGGTCCCTCAATCAGGCATGAGTGCCTGATAAAAAGGGACCACCCACCTACCAGCAGCAGTGGGATGAAGCCTTAAGTGGACATCAATTGCCCACTTAAGGACCTCAATTGGCAGCGGGACAAGTAAACCATCCACAAGCCTCTCCATCCCCTGGACTTAATTGGAGCAGAGGAGGGAAGGCAGCAGGGTCCCAACGACTAGGTCACCTGATTGCCCTGCCACCCAGGGAGGGCATTAAATTCCACCCATGGTCTCTCTTTTCCACTGTTGTTTGTTCTGTGACCTACCTATACTTGAAAGAGACAGTTTCTGGTCTGATTCTTTTTGCGCAAATCAAGGAAGGCTAATGTGTGTAGCACTTCTTCACGTCTATCAGTTATCACACTAACAAGTGGAATGACTATTATTCGGGCAAACATAGCAGATATTTTGCACACAGCACGATCTCAAAAATAACAATGAGATGGATGGCATTTGAGAGAGGAATGTTGTGAGAACGCAAAGGTGAATTCAACATCCCAACATTAATCCATGGTTGAGGAGAGTGTGGATCAGAGAATTAAGGCTATAATGTTGCAGGCTGGTCTCTGATCCATGCTGTTTGAGTGGGGGTCAATACTGGAATTATGGGATTTCTGAATTTACCTCTTGGAGAACTCCCTGGTATTCCTCAGATAATGGATCAACAGATTCTAGCAACCATGTGAGCAGTTCGAGGCTGATGGCTCCTCCGTTTCAATATCTTACCTAAAAGACATAACCACTCTGTTCTGCACTAGAGTATCAATCTAACTTACGTACACAAATCTTGGGCCTGAATTTCATGCTTGACGTGCATGCCAAGTGGGCGGGCCCAGAAGTGAACGTATAATCTGCTCCCAGGCGAGATCGCGTTTCCAACATGATTTCATGCTGGGTGGCCAATTAAGAGTTTCCCAGCATGAAACGCGTCTGCTCAATGGTTGGATGGGCCAGGTGGGGGTGGGAGCCTGTCAGGCACCAGGTCCAATGGCGACCCAGAGGGCGATTGAAAAGCAGTAGAGGCAGTTCCCTGAAGGCTGCCAGGGGAGCTGCTTTGGAGTTGCCTGATGTTGGAGTTGTCTGCAGTTGTAGCTTTGGAGTTGTCTGACGAAACTTTTTTTTTCAGCAACAATGGCATCTGCACCTGCTGGGCTTGCCAGGCTGGAGGGCAAGTCCTGTGGACACTCCGCCCCACCCCCACCCCCCACCCCCACTCCCCCGGTTCTTGGATGAGTGCCTGGGAATCCTCGTGGAGGAGGTCAGTGCCAGGCGGGACATCCTCATTTCCAGGGATGGCAAGAGGAGGCCACCACACCTGATCAAGAAAGCACTGGCAGAGGTGGCAGCCCGGGTCAGTGGCCATGATATTGTGCAGCATACATGGGTGCAGTGCCACAAAAGATTCAATAACCTGCTGTGCTCTGTAAGGGTGAGTACCGAGTTGGAATGGATCTTTGTGGCAATGTGGTAACAGATGGCCAACCCCCGTGGTGCTCAGGGGTGATATCGGTGCCGGCCAAGGCGGTGCGCTCTGGCCGCTTGGCCTGAATGCTTTGCAGGTTGAGGGCCACGACTTGATGTGCCCTGCAAGGTGTTCCTCAGGTGGGATTGGCCAGGCTGCAATGATGTTGCAGGTAGAGAGTGGAATAATCAATGCTCCCCTGTGCTTTCAGGAGAAGAGAAGCCATCAGAACATCAAGAGGTCAAGGACAGGCGGTGAAACCTGCCCCCCCTGCTGCTCACATTGATGAGGTATGAGATGGATGCCTTAGAGACAGAGTGCCAGTGCCCAGCTCGGTCCACCGGTCATGGAGAGGCAGGGGTCTCTAACGATGGTAAGAGTACAGTACACAGATATGAGCGTTGGAGTGTGTAAACATTCTTGTGTTGTCTCATCTGTAATGGAAACCTCAAACCTGGAGTCCCCATTGTTCATTGAAAGACCATGGCACCATGTTGCAGATCTCCATTGTCTCACCAACCCACCTGGCATGCACAGTGACGGTGTGATGACTAATACTAATGACGTCATTTTTCTCCCCTAGAATTGCCATCCAGCCAATGAGTGCAGCACCCTGATGAGCCACCCTTGAGGCCAGAGGTCAGATGCACCTGCATCGCACCCCCTCTCTGCACCAGGCACCAGCGCAGATACCAGCACCTCGGTGGCATTAGATTGTCGGCTACAATGTCGGTACACAGCGGTGAGGGCACAGCACACTCACATGAGGAGCAAGCGGAGGTAGAGAGTGTCCAGGGCACTGGCAGTCGGAGGACTGCTGGAGACAAGGACCATGCTGGGTCCAAGGCAGATGATGAGCTTCTGCAGTCGTCCATTAGGTGGCAAATGCTGGATGTCCAGTGGGATGCGCAGGAGGATCTGGCAGAGATTTCTGAGGGTTTGTGTGCCATGGTCTCTGTCATGGAGGAGTCCATGCGGAGCATGAGGAATGTATTGACCCTCATCGCCGAGCGCACTGCCTCCTCCATTGAGAAAGTGGCGACTCTCATGGAGAGGCTGCTCCAGGAACAGAATCAGGGGTTCATGGGTTGCGCTCGGACCTGCAAGCCCTCACACAGGCACTGACCTCAGGAGGTCACTGCCAGTGGGAGAGATGGATTAGGCACCTAGTATCTCTGCTAGGTGCCTGTCCATCAGTGACGAGCAGGGAGATCCAGACCAACCTCATGTTGGCGCACAAGCTCCTTGTCATCTATGTGGGCTCCTCTCAGGGTGCTCTGGATAATGGCAGCTGCTCCTTCGTCCCTCTGCCAGTGACTGGCATCTGATGAGGTTGTGATGACTGAGGAGTGTCCAGCTGTGGCGCTGGCCACTCCCTCCCAGCCGGGGCCTGCACACCCTCCACTGGCCAGAGGACGACCGCCAAGGTCATCAAGGCCCACTCAGCAGGTTGCCAGTGAGGGGTGGGGGTCCCAAAGACACAGCGCTCACATATATAAGTTAAGGCACCGTGAGCACAAGATCTTCTGTTCTGCCATGTTTTGTTAAATTGTTTACTGCTGTGATCCTTAACACCTTATATTGTTGTGTTCATTTTCTGTGAGTGCCAACATTATATAAATTTTGTTTTTGTGTTAACGACTTGAGTATGTTTCACTTGTTTGTAGGTGCAGGGCGCGCCAGTATCTCATACTGGACAAGAGTGGCTCTAAACTTTATTGCACAGGTACTGAGTGGACTTTGGAACAGATCTTTTCAAACATTCAGTAAGGAGGCAGCACCCCTGGCATGAGGTGGCAGCAGTGCCTTGGCAGCCTAGCTGAAGGAGTGTTGAATCCCTCCCTGGTGTCCCTGCCTCCCTGAAGGATCTGGAGGTCTGCCCCCATGTCCTCACCATGTTCTTCCCCGGGCTCCTCTTCTGATCCACCACTGGAGTCATCATCTGTGGCCTGTGGAGCTGCTTCAAGATCCTCTTCCTCCAATGGGTTGCCCCTTGCCAGGGCCAGATTGCGGAGAGCGCAGCATGCAACCACTATCAGAGACACATGCTCTGAGGGGCATTGTAGTGCACCCCCTGAACAGTCCAAGTATCTGAATCTCATCTTCAGCAGACCAATGGTCCTCTCTATCATTGCCCTTATGGAGGCATGACTCCTATTATAACTCTGCTCTGGTTTTGTTCTTGGGTGCCAGAGAGGCATCATAAGCCACCTTTTCAATGGATAGCTCTTGTCACCCAGCAGCCATCCATGCAGTCGAGCTGAAGCCATGAACAGCCTCGGCACCTGTGAGTGTCGGAGAATGTAAGCGTCATGAGAGCTGCCAGTGTCCTTTGCACAGACTTGCAGAATCTGTGTCTTGAGGTCACAAACTATCTGCACATTCATTGAGTGGAAGCCCTTCATGTTGACAAAGGCACCCAGCTCACCCGCTGGTGCCTTGATGGCCACATGTGTGCAGTCGATGGCACCCTGGATGAGGTGGAACCCAGCAATCGCAGCAAAGCCTTTGGGTCGCTGTGTCTGGCTGGCCTCGTCCATTCAGAAATGAATACATGCCATTACCCGCCTGAACAGGGAGGGCGTCAGTCACCAGCTTGACACAACTGTGGACAGCTGATTGGGACACTCCACATAGATCCCCCGCTGACCCCTGGAAAGAGCCGGAGGCATAGAAGTTGAGGGCCACCGTGACCTTCAGAGCCACTGACATGGGATGGCCACCCACACAGTTGGAGGTGATCTCAGGCCCAATCATCTAACATATAGAGGTCACAGTCTCCCTGGAGAGGCAGATCCTCCTTTGGCATTGCACCTCAGACATATTGAGGTAGCTGCATCGCTGCCTGTAAACCCTGGCAGCAGGATAGTGTCCTTCTGCGACCCCTTCCACCCTGGCCTTCTTGCTGGCCCTGCGCCCCTTGTGCCTGCGCCTCTCCCCTCACAGGTCGCTTCCTTGGACGCTGCCCATGGACACCTGGCCTCCTCTCCTTCTGCCCCTCTCTTTCTCCTCAGAGGAAATACCACCAGTGGACTAAACAATCCCCATTACCAAGGTAACAGAAGGCTGTCTGGTGGCTGGAAGGGTCCACACAGTATAAATGCTCCATGGACCCTGGAGACACCAATGAGTCCTGAAATGAAGGCTAGCAATGCAAAGACTGAAGCTCAAAACAGATAAAGCTGTCAAGTTTCACTAAGCAACCAACAGCAAACTATCTCCTAAACTCCTCACTAATCACAATGGCAATGCTACAGACCCTTTTTATCCTTGGATGAGGTTTCGTTCAAAACAGGCTGCCTGCCTGCCCGTTTTGCCCGTGTGACAAGAACGAAATTGCATGGGCAAATCTTGGACAATAGGGTTTTTAATGGCCTTAATTGGCCCTTTAATTGTCGGCGGGCACGGCTCCAAGTCCTGCACGCGCCCACTGACCTCAATATTGCTCGCATGCACAATGACATCGGGATGTATGCCCGACGTCATTTCGCACAATTTCACACTTGTTCAGGTCGGGCGAGCACCCACCCGATCAATGTAAAATTCTGAAACAAAAACAAAAATTGCTGGAAAAACTCGGCAGGTCTGACATCATCTGTGGAGAGAAAGACAGAGTTAACGTTTCGAGTCTGTTTGACTCATCTTCAGAAATGGAGGGAAATGAAAAGCAATGACGGTGAACAGGGCAAAAAAGACAAGCGGAAATCCTGCCGGAGAGAAGAGCAGTACTTCTTCAAGGTAGGCATTCCTGGAAGAGAAGTGGCAGTGAATTAAACACTAAGAGAAAAGCAAAATACTGAGGATGCTGGAAATCTGAAACAAAAGCAAAAATTGCTGGAAAAACTCAGCAGATCTGACAGCGTCTGTGGAGGGAAAGACAGAGTTAACGTTTCGAATCCTTATGACTCATCTTCAGTAAAATTCTGGCCTTGGAGTACAGCTTGAGTCCCTATCTTCTCACTCTGAGGCAAGAGCCTTACCCAAGTACCAAGCTTTGTGAGGTTCACCCACCTTAAGCTTCTCTTGATTGCTGCTGTCATATTTTCAGTCACTTCCATTTATGGAACAAAGGCTGGATTGTATAACTGACTGTGTTGAGTATTCTGGTGTATCATCCTGGATGTGCAAGTTTAGAATGGGCATCTTTTAAAAGCATTTATCAGGTTAAGGCATGCATACACTTTATAAAACCATTATGATATTTTTACATTCTACAGATCCAGTTGTAATAATGCTGGTCATTCATCCTGATGGCAATAATTGTCTTCTGGGAAGACAGAAGCATTACCCTCCAGGAATGTTTTCCTGTCTGGCAGGATTTATTGAACCAGGTGAGAGAAGGTTTCATGTCATATGAAAAAATCAATTTTGTTGTTTTATTTTGAGATGTCTTATGAAAGCAATATGGTTTAACAAGCTTGGAAAAAGTGAAGTATTTGATTGCTTGGTCTTATAATGTTATAGATCTACTGCTTTATGACAGGTTTCTCAGAAATAGCAAGATCAAGGAAAATAATATAAAATAGGTCCCTTAACTTGGCCAAGACAGTTATAGTTCACATCATCAATGGTCACCGTTTTCAAGTCAATGTTACTATAACATTAGAAGTAATCTATTTATTTTAGACAGTTATTAAAATAATGCCTCTAAGAAAATGTACACAAATCACTGATAGTAGTGTTTGTGCAAACTAATAAGGTCATAAAAATGCAAACCAAGCACTGAGGTTAATTTCAATGGAGGGAAAAATGAAAAACAGAGCAGTTACGTTAAACTTGTATAAAACCTTGGTCTAGATTCTCAAGTTTATTCCCTCATATTAATTTTAAGCAATAGTTTTGTGTGTACAGAATCACACTTAAGGGATGTTCGTTTATAGTGAATGAATAGGTCAAATTTTGTTTTCATTACGTGGCACTCTGGGATTTATACGTAGGCTTTGGAGATTGTATTCAGTGATTCAAACCTTGATTATCGCACATTAACTTAGATTTTACTTAGAATTACATAGAATGTACAGCCCAGAGACAGTCCATTTGGTTGAAATGGCCCCAGTGTTTATGTGAGTTCCACATGTTATCCACTCCCAGAAAAAAAAAATAGTTTCTACTAAATTCCTTAACAGATATTTTAGTGTATATCTTATATATATAAAAAATGCAAACCAAGCACTGAGGTTAATTTCTATGGAGGGAAAAGTGAAAAACAGAGCAGTTACATTAAACTTATGTAAAACCTTGTTCTAAATTCTGCGCGATCCTGGACTCCACAGAATAAAAATGACATAGGGGCACTGGAGAAAATGCAAAAAAAGATTTACAAGGATGGTACCAGAGCTGGGAGGTTATACTAATCAGGAAAGTTTGAACAGGCTGGGGCTGCTTTCACTGAGAAGATAAGGCTGAAGGGTTACCTGATCAAGGTGATAGGGGAGATGTGGAGAAAATGTTTCCACTCATGGAGGATACCAAAACTAGGGACCATAGATATATAAGATATACATTAAAATATCTGTTAAGAAATTCAGAAGAAACTTTTTTTTTCCTGGGAGTGGATAGCATGTGGAACTCATATAAACACTTGGACTATTTCAACCAAATGGACTGTATCTGGGCTGTACATTCTATGTAATTCTAAGTAAAATCTAAGTTTATGTGCGATAATCAAGGTCACTGGTTTGAATCACTGAATACAATCTCCAAAGCCTACGTATAAATCCTAGAGTGCCATGTAATGAAAACAAAATTTGACCTATTCATTCACTATAAACAAACGTCCCTTAAGTGTGATTCTGTACACACAAAACTATTGCTTAAAATTAAAATGAGGGAATAAACTTGAGAATCTAGATCATGTATAATTTTGACAAAGAATACAGATATTTGGGGAGAGGAAAGGAATCGTAGTTTAGAGAAATCATGGAGGAAAAGGTTTATACCTCTTTAGTAGTTAGAATGGGATTCAGCTTGTGTTTGCTACTTTAAGTGTAGTATTTGAAATAAAGCAACAACCCCTCCATTTCTAGTGAATATCCAAAAGCTGATGCCAGCAGATCCAACTTTTTACTTTAATTTCCGACCACTATAAGCTGATAGTAACAGAATATTTGTTTTCCATAACAAGAACCAGTGAATAACCTTAAGCGTTTAACAGGCTTGTTCGTTGATATAAAAAAAAATCTACAACACATCTGGTGTTTCACATAAATTTACTTTTCAAGTCCAAAACAGAACTCTACGATCTTTTTGACAGCGTTCATTTTATGGTGGAAAATAGGTGATGAAATAATTGAGTCAATGGCATCCAAAACTGGGATCTTGGTTAACTGAAGAGGACAGTTAAAAGCCTTCAGGAGAGCAGAGACAAGTAATAGATTGGACAGATAGATATGAGATGAAACTGAGGCAGAAGTAGGAGGGAAAGTACATACTAAATGGCAAAACTTTAAAAAAAGAGCAGGGAGATTTAAACACTGAGGCCTGAGAGCCCTCTGTTGTTACAAAAATGGCGCAAGAAACATAAATATGGAAGTCCTGCCTCAAACACGGCACCGATCATTTTTGCGGGGATGGGAATGGGGCCGGGTTGGGATCCGCGCATATGCGTTTCATAGAGATAGCTGCCCTTATAAAACAGCAGCTGCCTCCAGTCATGATTGATTTTCATTAGCTAGGAGTGGGAAAAATGGCATGTGCTAATCTGCACAGGTAGAAGCAGGTCTAAACTTTGCAGAATCCTTTGGAGAGGTAGGGTGCCCTTTTGGAGAGGTAGGGTACTCCTTTGGATATGGTTCCAGGACACCTTTCTGGGAGGTCAGGCGCCCTTTGGGAGAGGTAAATTGCCCTATGGGAGAGGTAAATTGCCCTTTGGGATAGTTAAAAGTGGACATGAATGTGCATAAAAAGTGCATAAACTCATTGGAATTGTCAAGAGGAACTGTCAAAAGCAACTGTCAGGAGGAACTGTCAGGCTGTCAAAGCGGTTAAAGCTCCAGCCTTTTAAAACTTTGAAAAAAAAAACTTGTAGTGTTAAAGAAAATTGCTTGCTATTTCACTCTATTGACAGACGCCTGAAGGCTATCATTACTGGATTTTTGCTGCATGACTGATTTCACAACCTTCCATTATCACCACTGGATGCCTTCCATTTCGCAGTTTTATTGACAGCTCCAAGTGGTTATAGACTCTTTGAAGTGAGACTATGAACTTCACTGCTTGTTTTTATTATGGATTAAGCACTTGCATGAAATATTTGTTCTTGTTATGATCCCAGCTGATGTTACTACTGGACAAGTCAGATCCCAGGATGGAGCCTGGCTTGATAGATCCTACCTTTTATTTTTGTTTAGAAACATGGAGGGCGGCCACTGAACCAAGTCACAGGGTCTGCTGATGAACTTTTAACAAAAGAACAAAACGTTTATTAAACAAGAACAGTGAACTATATTACACTACTTCTTCACCCACAAGTATACCTTTACAGATTATATACAGATTTGTAAGGATAACACAAGTTACAAAATCTATCTTATTCTCTAATGTTCACACTAAGTACACAGTCCATGTAAACCAATAGGCGATCTGTGGTCAGACACATCACACTCTGAAACCAAGTGACAGATGCCACCCAAAGCAGATGCTATGGATCTCTCATCAACTCCCCAGTCGCTTGTTATTGTGAGCTAACCAGTCTCCACTGAAACTCTGGGCGGAAGCCTCCCAGATTTGCTCTAAGTGCATAGCGGGCGGGACAAAGAACGTTTCAACCACAACCACAATGACAGCTTTTCATGCCATATCATCCCAATGCCGCTTCATTAATCATGCATTCCTGGGAAGTGCACAGTTTCAGTGGCAGGCAGGCTTTCATTTGCCCACCACGCTGTCACCTCGCCGCTTCTTCACATTGAGTGCCATATTTAAAGTGCAGCCGCGTGCACACCTCTCAGTGCTTCCAGCCCAGGACTGCTGCACAGAAAACATGACCATGACAGGCAAGAAGACTGCAGCCCTCCAAATCAGTGATGCGTCCCTGGAACGCCTTTTGGATGCCATGGAGGCCCGCCGTGATGTCCTCTACCATCGATCTGGCTGCAGGAGGTCCAGCAATCTCATCACCCTGGTTTGGTGATCAGTGTCGATGCTGCTCAGAAGAGGTTGGCCATCCAATGCAGAAAGAGAATAAATGATCTCATCTGTGCCGCCAGGGTAAGGCAACCATCTCAACACTCTAAACTCACAAGCCCATCACACATTCACTGGCATCTCTCACTGCCAACTCAGGAGACATCACCACTCACTCTCTCACACACACCCCCTCACATTTCCATCTGGCCTCATCTCCTCTGGAGACTGCCTCCTCAGTCCTCACCATCTTGAGGCCACTTGCTCAGATCAACACGCGCCCCCATACAAACTCTGGGATACCCACTTCCTCAGTACAGCCACCACCCTGCAGCCTCTTCCCTTGCCTGAGGCCACTTCCCCCCCTTCCCCGAGCAAACTCTAGCCCTGCAGCCATTGAAAAGTCGCCCCCGCATTATGGCTGGTCTGTTAGGTAGAGACCTGCCCTCGAACCCTCCTGAAAGTGATGTGGTGCTGTCTGTGAAGCTGATGAATGCGAGGTAGGCAAACAAACCTCGAAGTCACGAGCAAAGTGCAGCTCACCAGGTTTACATTGCTTATGTACAGTTGTGAAACATGTAGGTGTCCAATCACTCCGACATGCTCAGATGATCCAGCATGGGGGGACGATTCCGGCAGACTAGGCTCATAATGATATGCAGATGTATTACAAGGAAGCTCCCGATGTCTGATGGCGGGAAATACGTCCTGCCATTGACGGGCAGAGCGGACGATTGCAAGCTGGTTTCACAACATGGTGAAACTGGTTTTTGGCCCTCTCGCCATATTGTCCGCTCACGCCACCCAACAAACCCGCCATCAACGGGCATGGAAAATTCCGCCCTCTTGTCTTTCACTTGGACATCTTCAACAAGGATTCACCTTCAGGATTTTGATCTCTCCTTCCCATATTTCTCTCCTCGGATCACCACATGCATTTAAGCTTCACCTTCCACGCACTGTCCCAGATACTCAGCCATGTCAACAGAACACCAATGCTTTACAGGCTTGTAGAAAGGAGTCACCAAGCTTTGGCTGTCTCCTCAGACCTCCTGGCTTCTCTCAAGCCCACTTTGCTTTGATTCTGCTCCCTGCAGCTTTCTCCCTTTTAATTTGGAACTTCTTCCACTGCTCCTTACTTTAATTTCACTGAACAGAACCTTTTTCAGATTTTTGTTCTTTTCTTTTGACTAGAAGGTCTCCTTGGGATCTCGTCCTGTCCCACTCCCTGTTTCTGGACCTTTTCTTTTTTTCTTTTGGGAAGTCTGCTCTCTGCAGCTCCTGTCCTACCTGCTCTGGCAGTTTCTGTGGAAATGGTGCAAACCACTGACATCAACCTGCTTTTCTGTTTTTCCCTGTCTCTGTGGGCCCCCTGTTACTAGGCAACAGCACAGTTTTCCCTACTTTGTTTTAATTTCCCTGAACTACCTCAAGGGTCATACAACTTCATTAAAATATCAGGTACACAAACAGCTCCAGATCTGCTGACTCCCACTCACAGAGAAAACTTTAAATGAAACTAGATGCAGGTTTCACCCTTTTAACCCACAAGTAAAAAAAATTAAATTAAATTTAAACTTAAAGCTATAGCTTATCCCTAACACACAGAAATACACATATAACTTACTTAGAACTATCTGTAGTTCCTAACATTATAAGGGATTATGCAGTTGAAGGATTGTAGATGTGGTGAATGTTTTTTTTTATGAATGAGAGTTTCTTTTAAAATAAAGTCTGTAATAAATACTTAGAACTTTATTTTACTTAAACTCAGCATGGCACCCAATATCGGCCCATGGTGGATACTGGAGGAGTTGGCATGGTAGGTGTAAGGGCAAAAGGTGGTGGGTGGGGGACATGGGTTGGCATGAGTTGGCACCAAGCTCGCCTAGGGGCTATAAAGGACCATGGGGTGGGCAGAGAGCATAGGTTAGCATGGAGGGTACAAGGGGCCATGGGGGTGAATGGGGGACAAAGGTTGCCATGGTGGGTCTGAGAGGCCATAGGGCATGGGTAGAGGGTATGAGGTTCCTTGGGTTGGCATGGATGATGCATGGGGAGTGTGTGAGGGCTGGAGGGCTGTTTTTGTTTCAATGCATTTTTTTAAATCTTTGACAAAGTGCTGGTGCACCGAGGCAGGCCCTCTGCCCGGCCCACCGCCACACCCAGCAGCCTCCCCACTCGTCCTGGGGTCATCCAGCCCAATTCCCAGAGAATCCCACCACCCCAGAATGAAAATCCCTACTTCCAGGGCACCTTCTCCCAGGTTGGGTTTGAGGAGCTGGGATATATCCTGGGTTGGGAGCATAAGTTCAGGCCCTAGATACACAAGTCTATATAAGTGGAAGGATGGAATGATAAAACAGTGAAAAGGCGTACAGATTCCTTGATTTGATAAGCATGGGCATAGAGTACACAAACAAGGAGATAATGCTAAATCTGTAGTGATCACTGGTTAGATTATGGTTAGCATTGTGTCCAGTTTTGGGCACAGTACTTAGGAAGCATGTCAACATCATAGAGAGGAAATTTACTTTGAAGATACCATGAATGAGTAGTTTTCATTACGAAGATAGAAGAGCAAATATATTTTTATCACTTGTGTATAGATGGTTTAAAGGATTAATAGTAACGGTATTCAATATTATAAAAGATCTTCTAAAAGGAAGTAAAAGGAAAGTTTCCATTAGTCAGCAAAACTAATAATTGGAGGACATAAATGTAAGATGATTAAAAGAACAAAAGGAAAGTGTTGTTAAGACATAGGGAGGCCTAACAGAAACTGTGGTTGAAGTAGTATCAATTATGTTGGTTGTTTTTTAAAAGAAGTGGATAAATATTTCAAAAAAGCTAAACAACAACAACTTGTATTTATATAGCTCCTTTAGCATAATAAAATGTCCCACGTCGCTTCACAGGAAATATTATAAAACAAAATATGGCACTGAGCCACATAAAGAGAAATTAGGGCAGACGAGCAAAAGCTTAGTCAAAGAAGTAGGGTTTAAAGAGGAAAAGGAGGCGGAGAGGTTTCAGCAGAGAATTTCAGAGGTCGTGGCCTTGGCAGCTGAAGGCATGGCCACCAATGATGGAGTGATTAAAACCATTGTTATGATGCGGCAGATGATGTGTGCCAGGCAGATCAAATCTACGAGGGAAACTTTATCACGCGATCACAATGGGCAGAATTTTCCCCCTGTTGGGGGAGGAAGTTCAGGAGCGGGCGCGTGTGGGCGCGCGCCGCCATTTTACGTGAGCGGGCCAATTAAGGCCCACCCAGCGTGACTTCTGTCAGGAAGCGCAATGCGCTCTCTGTGCGGGCGGGGGGGCTGGGGGGGTTCCCTAAGCCGAGAGTGCGCACTTTTGTGCATGCGCGCGAAAGAGCGCACTCATCTCCCTGAGGCTAAGTGCTGCCTCAGGGAGATTGGCTCCAAATTCAAAAATGTTAAATATAGAAAAATAAAATTTCCCCGACATGTCCCTTCATATGACAATGTCGCATGAGTTGGGACGTGTCCATCATTTTTAATTAAACTTTTATTAAATTTTTAAAAACGTACATGAAACATCACCCCACCCATGGATGAGGTTTTATGCTTTTTCTGAAGCCCGCCAGGGCTCCCGGCCTGCCCGCCAACCTTAAGGTTGGACGGGCAGGTCCATTAACTAGTCTAATTACTTTTTTAAATGGCCTCAATAGGCCGTTGACAGGTCGGCGGGCGCACAGCTGATTTGGCTGCGCCCCCGCCGACCTGCAAATTGAAATGGCACGGGGTGACGTTGCCCCCCACTCGCCGACCTCAATATCCTGCCCAATGATTTTGCAGTTTGTAGTTATTTTGAGATGCATGCCCTGAATTCAGCAGTAACAAGATCACCAAGACTTTAGAAATTTTTTAGAAAACTAAATTAAACATTGATTAACCAAAGGAAAAGTTTAAAGCGCATACACAGGTCTACAAATTACCACTATAATAACTCCTAAAACGCCCAAATAATCTGGCTTCCAGTTACACCCCCGGTAAGGCAACAGTAAAAACAAGTAGATTTGAACAGACCCAGGCAAGTCAACACGAAACCCCTGGACAGTAGAATTCAAAGTGACTTTTCCCAGCTTCAGTTTCTGTAGACAGCAGCTTAATGCACAAATACTAGAGGCTTTTCACACTTCTGGTAGATCTTACAATGTATTCCTCTCTGACACATAGCCTCGTCTCCTTTATACGTGTTTCTCCCTTTTAATGCAAATCCCATTGTTCCCATATGTCTTTGGAATTTTACCTTTCTCATAATATGAATCTTTTCATGGTGCTAATACTATCAGTAACCTTTGGGAAAACTAAACATACTGCTTGGCCTAGTTTCTCTGGCTAGGTGTAACATCCTACCATCTCTGAAATTCAAACTACCTTGATTTATTTACAAATGCAAAGTCTCCTAACCTTACATCCTGAAACCCCAGCCATGTTTACGTAATTAGCATTTCGCACCTAACTTCTTTTGATGAGTCAAAGCTTCCAGACCAGCTCTCTCCAATTCAATTAAATCCCACACACACAGACAAACTATCCAAACCCTACTATTAACCTACTTTTACAATAAATCACAATAACGTTATGAGAATTATTATACTTGCATGACAATCATGCTCAAGAGACCAAATTAGAGGATCTTGAAAAGTTGTGGTGCTGGAGGAGATTACAGAGATAGGGAGGGATTGGAAAAAAATGGACAAGAATTTTAAAATTGAGACTTTGTTTACTGGGAGCCAGTGTGGATCTACAAGTACAGGGGTGATGGATGAACATAACTTGGTGGAAATTAGGACACAGGCAGCAAAGTTTTGGATGACCTCAGGGTTACAGAGGATAGAATGTGGGAGCTCTGAAGAAGAGTTCCTCTGGGCAGTGTCCTCAGCCCAACCATCTTCAGCTGCTTCATCAATGGCCTTCCTTCCATCATAAGGTCAAAAGTGGTGATGTTCGCTGATGATTGCACAATGTTCAGCACCATTCATGACTCCTCAGATACTGAAGCAGTCCATGTCCAAATGCAGCAAGACCTGGACAATATCCAGGCTTGGGCTGACAAGTGGCAAGTAACATTCGTGCCACACAAGTGTCAGGCAATGACCATCTCCAACAGGAGAGAATCTAACCATCAACCCTTGATGTTCATTGGCTTACCATCACTGAATCCCCCCATTATCAACATCCTGGGGGGTTACCATTTAACAGAAACTGAACTGGACTAGACATATAAATACTGTGGCTACAAGAGCAGGTCAGAGGCTAGGAATCGTGTGACGAGTAACTCACCTCCTGACTCCCCAAAGCCTGTCCGCCATCTACAAGGCACAAGTCAGGAATGTGATGGAATACTCCCCATTAGCCTGGATGAGAGCAGCTCCCACAACACTCAAGAAGCTTGACACCATCCAAGACAAAGCAGCCCACTTGATTGGCACCACATCCACAAACATTCACTCCTTCTACCACCGATGTACAGTAGCAGCAGCGAGTACCATCTACAAGATGCACTGCAGGAATTCGCCAAGGCTCCTTCGACAGCATCTTTCAAACCCATGGCCGCTACCATCTAGAAGGACAAGGGCAGCAGATAGATGGGAACACCACCACCTGGAAGTTTCCCTCCAAGTCACTCACCATCCTGACTTGGAAATATATCGCCGTTCCTTCACCGTCGTTGGGTCAAAATCCTGGCACTCCCTCCCTCAAAGCACTGTGGGTGTACCTGCACCACATGGACTGCAGTGGTTCAAGAAGGCAGCTCACCACCACCTTCTCAAGAGCAACTAGGGATGGGCAGTAAATGCTGGCCCAGCTAGCGAAGCCCACATCCCGTGAATGAATTTTTAAAAGTCATACGGATTCAAAAAGTTAGCCCTGTTTCTCTCTCCACAAATGTTGCCTGACCCGCTGAGTTTTTCTGGCATTTTCTGTTTTTATTTTAGATATCCAGCATCCACAGTATTTTGCTTTTATCTAGAATGTGAGAGGCTGGCCATGATTGCATTTGAATAGCCAAGTCTAGAGGTAACAAAGGCATAGATGAGAGTTTCAGCAGTACATGAGCTGAGACAAGGGCGGAGTCAGGCGATGGTACAGAGATGGAAATAGACTGTCTTTGTTATGGTGCAAATAATGGTCGGAAGATCACCTCGGGGTTAAATATGACAGCAATTTTGCGAATAGCCTGGATCAGCCCCAGACAGTTACCATGGAGAAGAATGCAGTCAATGGGCTAGCTAAAGGAGTTTGTGGAGGGTACCGAAGACAATGGGCTGAATTTTCTACACAGCTGGGAGCAAAGTTGTGAAATAGCACATCAGGTCAGCTTGTCGACATGTTCCAGCGAGTAGCCAATTAGCCCATTAATAGGCCAATTGGAAGGTGTTGATGGTGCCTCCATGAACTTCCCAACAGCAGTGACCTCCCCACTGAGTCTGGAGCCCAGCAGACAATTGGGCATAGCCTCCCGGTAGCATGGCAGAGGGCAATCAACACCTCTACTCGATCACGTTAGGACAGATCTGCAGGGAGGCAACGGCAACCTTCCCAGCTGCAAGCTATCCCGTGGAGGGGCTTCACTCTCCGTATATAGGACCCAACAGTGACCATGTGTGTTTTATTATTTTTACCAATGCTGCAGAGAGTGCCTTGATTTTGAGGCAATCTCCTGGTCTTGCCCACCTCAGCAGCACATACCTTCCTCCATGCAACTGCCCGCCAGACTGCTGTGGGCCCTTTCATTGGGCTTCCCGCTTCTCTGTCCCACCCACTGGACGGGGCTCCCGGATAAGGCTTCTTTATTGGTCACATCCGGGAAGATCGCAACCAACTTCCCTGCCATAGCCATTTCTGGGTTCCCAACCCATGATTGAGGCCAACATTGGGATCACGCCCAAACCGAGAAAATTCAGCCAATACCTTCAGTCTTCCCAATATTTAATTGGAGGAAATTTCTGCTCATCGAGTACTGAATGTCAGAAAAGCAGTCTGACAACTTGGAGGCAGTGAAGGGGTTGAGAGATTGTGGTGAGGTAGAGCTGTGTCATCCTTGTACATGTGAAAGATAACACTATGCTTTCAGATGATATCACTCAGGCGCAGCATGGAGATGCAAAATCGGGGTCCAAGGCTATCCCCAGAGGTAATGATGCATCAGTGGGAAGAGAAGCTATTGTAGGTGATTCTCTGACTACAATTATGTAGATAATGCAACCAGGTGAGCACAGAACCACCCAGCTTCAGATGATGGTGTGATCAACTGTGTCAAAGGACAGAGAGGGATACCCTCCGAGGAGGATGCCATTTGTGACTTTGACAAAAGATGTCCGATACTGTGGCAGTGATGGAAATTTAATTGAAGGGATTTAACTATGAAGTTCTGGGGAAAATGGGCACAGATTTGGGAGGCGACAACATGTTCAAGGGCTTTGGAAAGTAAATGGAGGTTGGTGATGAGGTGATGGTTGGCAAGATTGGAGGGGTCAAGGATTTTTTGTAGAGGGGGAGATGATGGCAGATTTGAAGGAGAGAGGAGCAGAAGCTGAGGAGAAGGAACAGTTAACAGTACCAACTAACATGGGAACCAGAAAGGGAAGAGAACAAAAGATGGTTCTCATGGACAAGATAAGCTTAGAGAGGGCAAGAGAGGAGATCAGAGAGAAACTAGTCCAGGGCTAGGCAGGAGGGATCCGGACAAGAAGTTGACCCAGTGAGCCAAGAAAGGGAGGGAAGTAGTAGAGGCAGTTGATTTAAATGGTCTTGATCTTGGCGATAAAGAAATCCGTGAACTTGTTATTGGATGTGAGGTGGACTTCTACTTGGCAGGAGGCTCACAGGACGACAGCGGAAACACTTTAGGGAAGCTTCCCTGAAGAGGTCAAACGTTCCCACCGACTCATGGGAGTCCTTGGCTTGTGACCGACCAAAATGGAGATGACTTACCCAGGAAGACACTGAACACATCAAATGACTTCATCAGGAACATAGAGGCGAAATCGAGGCATCGGAAAGAGCACACAAACCTCCAAACACCCAACCCTTCAAGTATCACTGGTCCTGCCTGTGGCAGAATCTGCTGATCGTGCATTGGACTTATTAGCTATCTCAGAACCCATTGAACCGGAATGGAAGCAAATAATTCTCCATCCCGAGGGATTGGCTAAAAAGAAGAAGGAGGTGGAGGAGACAGGGGAGAGGTGGTTTAAGAAGACAGCTTGCAGTAGAGAAAAGAAGCTGGAGATTATCTTTGCATTCTGGGATGATCCTAGAATAGTGGGCAGTTTTTGCAGACAAGACCAGGATCCGATGGTGCTTTATGTGGTCCAGCCTGAACTCACAATAAATGACTAAACTACGAAATCCATTTAACGGAGCAGAGATGAAAGGCTTCCCAAGGGGAACAGACAGGGAGAGAGAGTAAAGGTTTTAATGGTAACGAACGCAGAAGTGAAGGTGAGAATGCAACTGGGCAGATAGGAAGGAAGCTACAGAAATGTCATGACGATTGGAGGGCAAAGGCTAGACAGTTGAGATTTTGAAAGTGAAAAGTTAAGGAGAATGGGAAAACACAGTACAGTGGGACTAAGTGGAATGATTATTCAGCCAGCCAGCACAGAAACAATGGACAGGATCTTGTGGAGGTGACACGGGTCTTGGCCACCAGCAGGAGAGACGCGACCTCCACGTCACCTCTTTTCAAGGAGGCCCCCTGCATCCTGTTCTTAACAGGCCAGCAGCAGGCCTTCCCCCAAGATCAAAGATCCAAGGGCCAAAAGTCCTCCTGCCTGCCAAGAGCTGCTAGCCAATTAGCGGCCGGCAGTTCTTCGTGCTCAGCGTCATCAAAGAGGAGAGTGCTACACCCACCCAAGGCCTCGAGTCAACAAGTGACCCAGGCACAGGTGAGTAATGGTAGAAGAGGGTCGTAGGGTGGGCGTTGAAGTGGTGGGGGGTTTAGGGGATGAAGGGTTGACAGCAAGGGCAGAGGGTGGCTTTCAGTGGGCCCCCCCATCCCCTCCTGATGCCAGGTCTCTCAATCAGGCACCAAGTGCTTTTCAAAGAGGGCCCCCACCCCCAGGAGCCCTCAAGCAAACACACCAGTGTTTTCCTGTCTTGTTCCCCACAGGGCATTAATTGCCCACTTAAGGGCCTCAGTTAGCTGAGGAGCTGGAAGGCATTCCATGGAGTGGAGACGGGAAAGCACCAGGGACTTCACCCACCACCCTCCCACTCAATTAACTGCCCCACTTGCCCCCGCACAAAAAAACTCATCATGGGGGAGGGCACAAGGCACCGCTCAATGGGTCCAATGATTATATTCTATATCCAAAGACATGGCTACCAGGAGGCTAACTGCCTTCAGTCAACCTCACACTTCTCTCATCACCCTGTCACCCTTAAGGCATGTCACAGTTTAAGCATATATCTTTTGAACAATTATAGGCAAAATAGCTTCTCAACTCAACAATATAACATTAGTTATAACAAAATTACTACTCCCTCTCCTGGTGCCCATGTCATTATTAATGATTCTCTGTCCCCAGGTTCTGTCCCTCTTTCCTTTAGATCTGCCTTCAGCACCCCCTCTCAAAAATCCCTTGACCCAACTGTCCTTGCAAACTAGTTCCCCGTCTCCGGCTTGCCTTCCCTCTCCAAAGTCCTTGAATGTGCTGTTGCCTCCCAAATCCATGCCCATCTTTCTCAGAACTCCATGTTTGAATGCCTCCATCCCAGGTTTCTGCCCCTGCCATTGTACCAAAACAGCTCTTACCAAAGTCACAAATGACATCCTACATGATTGTGACAAAGGCAAACTATTCCTCCTCTTCCTTCTTAACATGCCTTCAACCTTTGACATGGTTGACCATACTATTCTCCTCCAACACCTCTCCACTGTCGTCCAACTGGGTGGGACTGAATTTGCCTGATTCGATTCTTATCTATAGGCTATAGCCAGGGAATCACTTGCAATGACTTCTCTTCTTGCTTCCACACTATTACCTCTCATGCCCCACATGCTCCCCCAACCCCCAAGGATTTCTCCTTGCTCCTCTCCTATTTCTATCCACATGCTGCCCTTCAGCAACATCATCCAAAGGCACATTGTCAGTTTCCACACGTATGTTGATGACAATCAGCTCTAAGTCACCAATACCTCTCTTAACTCCTCCACTGTCGCTAAATTATCAGTCTGCTTATTCAACATCCTGTACAGGATGAACAGAAATTTCCTCCAGTGAAATATAGGGAAAACTGAAGCCATTGTTAGGATCTCTGCTGCAAAGTCCATTCCTTAGCTATCAGTTCCATCCCACTCCCTGACAGCAGTCTGAAATTAAACCAACCTGTTCTCAACCTAGGAGCTGGATGGAGACAGGTTAGTCTTAATGTTACATCACTTTGATCGCTTTCCTCTGGTGAGGGTTGGTAATGGACAATAATCTCCTACCTAATCACTGCCTGCCTTGAGACCATCCTGCTCAGAGCTGTGCCATCCCATAAGATACTCACGGCTGACAGCTTGACTTCATTTCATGTTAGCCTTGCCAGAATACATACTGGACCCAAGACCTGCTCACCACGTTTCACCTGCTGGCCTCTCTGGTGACCGCCAGCCATGCCTTCTTTGTTTGCTTGGCAGGTGTCCGCCTGTTACTCTCAGGAAACAAAATGTTGTGCCTGGCTCAGACGACCTCTGTCATGACCTCCAGGGAGGTGTCAGAGAACCTTGAGGCCACTCTGCCCCAACAGGCTGCCATGTTACTGCTCTGAAAGCCAGTTCCCTCAGGACTGACTCAGGCTGCTTGCCTTTGAATGCAGGCAGGTGCCCTTTAAATGGAACCCACTCCTTCTAACTCCTGACACCTTCTCATGCCAGCGATCTGTCATTGAACAGATATCACGGAGGCTATTGACTAATTGGTAGCCTCCCCCAAAATGCTGCGTTTAGCGTACTCCAAACCCCTGCAGGTTCAGGACCTAAAAGTGGCCCTGATGTTGGGGTATCACCAAGATCGGGAAAATCCAGCCCCAAACAGATTATCTGGCCATTATCACATTGTTGTTTGTGGGAGCTTGCTGTCCACAAATTGGCTGCCGCATTTGCTATATTACGACAATGTCTAGATGCCAAAATAGTACTTCATTGGCTGTAAAGCACTTTGGGACATCTGCTGAGCATTATGTAAATGCAAATACTTTTCATTTGCAGATAAATGGATATAGATAAGACCATAAGACATAGGAGCAGAAACTAGGCCATTCGGCCCATCGGGTCTGCTCCGCCATTCAATCCTGGCTGATAAGTTTCTCAACCCCATTCTCCCACCTTCTCCCCGTAACCTTTGATCCCCTTACCAATCAAGAACCTATCTATCTCAGTCTTAAATACACTCAATGACCTGGCCTCCACAGCCTGCTGTGGTAATGAATTCCATAGATTCACCACTCTCTGGCTAAAGAAGTTTCTCCTCATCTCTGTTCTAAAAGGTCTTCCCTTTACTCTGAGGCTGTGCCCTCGGGTCCTAGTCTCTCCTACTAATGGAAACATCTTCCCCACATCCACTCTATCCAGGCCTTTCAGTATTCTGTAAGTTTCAATCAGATCCCCTCTCATCCTTCTAAACTACATCGAGTATAGACCCAGAGTCCTCAAACGTTCCTCATATGTTAAGCCTTCCATTCCTGGGATCGTTCTCGTGAACCTCCTCTGGACCCTCTCCAGGGCCAGAACATCCTTCCTGAAATACGGGGCCCAAAATTGCTCACAATATTCTAAATGTGGTCTGACCAGAGCCTTATAAAGCCTCAGCAGCACGTCCCTGCTTTTATATTCTAGTCCTCTCAAAATAAATGCCAACATTGCATTTGCCTTCCTAACTACCGCGTCAACCTGCAAGTTAACCTTAAGAGAATCCTGGACTAGGACTCCCAAGTCCCTTTGCACTCCAGATTTCTGAATTCTCTCCCCATTTAGAAAATAGTCTATGCCTCTATTCTTCCTACCAAAGTGCATGACCTCACACTTCCCCACATTGTATTCCATCTGCTACTTCTGTGCCCATTCTCCTAACCTGTCCAAATCCTTCTGCAGCCTCCCCGCCTCCTCAATACTACCTGTCCCTCCACCTATCTTTGTATCATCTGCAAACTTAGCCAGGATACCCTCAGTTCCTTCATCTAGATCATTAATGTATAAAGTGAAAAGTTGTGGTCCCAACACTGACCCCTGCGGAACTCCACTAGTCACCGGCCGCCATCCTGAGAAGGACTCCCTTATCCCCACTCTCTGCCTCCTGCCAGACAGCTAATCTTCTATCCATGCTAGTACCTTGCCTCTAAGACCATGGGCTCTTATCTTACTGAGCAACATCCATTGGCTCTCCTTTGTCTAACCTACTCATTACCTCCTCAAAGAATTCTAACAGATTTGTCAGGCATGACCTCCCCTTGATGAAACCATGCTGACTTTGCACGATTTTACCATGCACTTCCAAGTATTCTGAAATCTCATCCTTAATAATGGACTCTAAAATCTTACCAACGACTGAGGATGGCTAATCGGCCTGTAATTTCCCGTCTTTTGCCTCACTCCCTTCTTAAACAGGGGGTTACATTAGCGATTTTCCAGTCCTCTGGGACCCTCCCTGACTCCAGTGATTCCTGAAAGATCACCACTAACGCCTCCACTATCTCTTCAGCTCTCTCCTTCAGAACTCTAGGGTGTAATCCATCTGGTCCAGGTGATTTATCCACCTTCAGACCTTTCAGTTTTCCTAGCACCTTCTCCTTGGTAATGGCCACCATACTGACCTCTGGCCCCCGACTCTCTTGAACTTTGGGGATGTTACTCGTTTCTTCCACCGTGAAGACTGATGCAAAGTACCTATTCAGTTCCTCCGCCATTTCTTTGTTCCCCACTACTACTTCTCCAGCGTCATTTTCCAGCGGCCCAATGTCCACTTTTGCCTCTCTCTTACCCTTTATATATCTAAAAAAACTCTTGCAATCTTCTTTTATATTAGTGGCTAGCTTACCCTCATATTTAATCTTCTCCCTCCTTATTTCTTTTTTAGTTGTCCTCTGTTGGTCTTTGTAGGCTTTCCAATCCCCTGGTTTCCCACTGCTCTTCGCCTCACATAGCTCTCCAAATTTAGGTGGCTTTACTTCTTGTCAGGACCAGATCATTTCTAGCAGAGGACCTGGGAATGCTAGGAATATAAAACAGAGCTTGCTAAGGCACTGGGTTTGTTCTATGTGTATGACTGTGAATGTCTAGAGGGCATTAGGATGCTGGATGAAGCATGTTCATTGGTTATTCTCTGGCTTCCTTTCAAATGGCAGCTGGAGTTGTTTTCACATGATTGGCTGAATTGAGTGTGTGCATGGAACCACCTCCTGGTCATTCCCAATGCCAGGTGCAGCCTTATTGGAAATGTTCCATTGGTTAATTGTCCAAATGTCTTGAGGGGATTATTGGCCAGATTGCATTATAGCTGGACAATTCATCTTGTTGCTGTTACCATAGATTGCAGCATATAGGTCGATCTTTGAAGCCTCCAAAAATGGGGGTGGTCTACTTATATGCTGAGTATAAAATGTGAACTGCTGGTGTGTGTGATTGCCATTTTGACATGCAAAAAACAACCACTGGTAATTCATATTTTTACTCGCTCATGGGATGTAGGCGTTGTTGGTCAGGCCAGCATTTATTACCCATCCCTAGTTGCCCTAGTTCAGAGGGCAGTAAGAGTCGACCACATTCAACTCATATTGAATTAATGTGCCACAGTTTAATGAACGAAGTAATTCTATAAATATACATTTAACCACAATCAAAGCATTTTTAAAAAAGGTCAAATTCAGGCTATGACATAATTGTAAGGATCCCACTCTGGATCAGGTGTTTTGGTTTCAAAATCATCCCTTCACAATAAATTACCTTCATCTCCATCCATTGAATTGGATATTCTGCATTGTCGGACTGATCTGATGATAGTTTGTGCACTAATCGCAGCCCACACTTCAATGGTGAAGCCACACGTATTTCTGCTCTTTGTGAAGGTTTTTTCTCCATCAATCATCCACCTATACCATTCAGCATGGTATGGCTTGTTGAGGCACACATCCAAAGATTGAACCTTAGATCCCCTGGTATAACTGCAATGTGGGTACTGTGTCTTTGTCGGCGCCTCTTGATCTCATCAGCTCTATGGGGCAGAATTTTTCAGTTTGCGTGCGGGGGCGGGCCCGACATGCCAATGCATAAAATGACGCATGATGATGTCGGGCGTGCGTCCTGAGGTCATCGCGCAGTCCCGCGATATATCGTTCTGTGGGCACGCACCGGAGTCGGCTACGCGCCTGCCGATATGTAAACGGCTTATTAAGGCCATTAAGAAATTAATTGAAGTATTTGCTAATGCTGCCCGTCCAATCTTAAGGTTGGTGGGCAGGCGAAAAGGCCAAGCGGCCTTCGTGTTTTTTAGGAAACCTCATCCATGAGCGGGATGAGGTTTCCTAAAGCTTTTATTAAATAAATTTAAAATTTTCATGAAAATAAAAACATGTCCCATCTCATGTGACACAATCACATGAGGGGGCATGCTTAAATAAATTTCTAAACATTTTATTTAATAATTTTATTATCGATTCAATCTCCCTGAGGCAGCTCCATGCCTCAGAGAGACTGAAGCGTTCTTTCGCGCGCATGTGCGAAAGAGCACTGGCCCCAACTCCCCCCCTCCCACCGCCCGCATAGGTAGCGCTGAGCGCTACCAGTCGCATCTTAAACAGGGCAGGCCTTAATTGGCCCATCCGCATAAAATGGCAGCGCGCAGCCGATTGCAGGCGGCATTCGGCTCCGCAACTGCCCCCGCCCGCTCCTTCCGAGCTCGCCCGCCGCCTGAAAAATTTTGGTCATGGGATCTGAATGTGTCCCACACTAATAAGCTAGACTCTTCGCATGGGCCACTGGGATGCCTATTCCACACATTGATCCACAACTTCACTCCATCATCTTCCATCCAACCTTTGTCATGAAAATGCACAAGAACTCCATCAGGGAAATTGATTTTCAGCATGGTTTTAAGTTTGAACATTACCATAGGCTTTAATTTCATTCTGTCGGCCATGCAGGCTAGAACCATCATGAATCGTGCCTTCTCATGTCCTGTGGTTTTCACTAGAATTGTTTTTGAATCTTTCCACTTCACAGTTCGGTTGCTGGGCATATCAAAATTCATGGGCACTTCATCCATGTTGCCGAAATGGTATATTGGGTACACATGTTTTTTGCTGCTAACTGATGGTGAATCGCTAGAAACTGGTAATTTTGGCATCAAGGTATTTTGGAAACTTCTGAGCGACCTTGGTCTCCTGCCACAACACAAAACCTTTTCGTTCAATAAAGCGGCTACACCAATTAGCTGTTGTCCTGAAATCTTTGCTGGACTAAGGGTTTGATTTGGTCCACTCAAGTGCGTATATACGCATTGAATTTCTGGTGATGATGCAACCATTCCAGTGATTTTCAAGGACACATTCCAATACATGCTTCTCAAGATCAGGCCAGTGGCTGGTCCCTATTTTCATGGCACATCTGGCCTTGAGCATCTTCTTCAGAGCAGATTCCTTCTTCTTGCACCATTCTTGAACCGGATTTTCACTAGCACCAAATTCCCTCGCTGCAACTGTTATTTGATGAGTTAGCAAATGTTATGGCTTTTGGCTTGAAATCATTCATTTTGCTGGAAGAAGGGAGGGCGGGGGAGTTATCCCCATTCATTTTGTTGGAAGATGCATTTCTCTTTGTCGTTTGATATCTGCGATCTGCTCTTTATAAGCGTGTCTTAAACTCCCACACTTCTTGCACCCAGTTATAATAGGGTACTGGCAAGTAAAACATGCATTTGTGGGGTGAAAAATTGGGGCTGACTACTAATGTGAGTATAGTATGTCATGGCTGCAAAAAGGTGGTCGACTTACACACCAAATAATGCAAAAACATGATTTTTGCAGATGGGAAAATGGGGTCAACTTATATGCCACAATCCACAGTAAGTGCAAAAACTCTTCAACCCTTCAAGTGGATAGCTCAGTTGTATTCAGTGTCTTGATGATAATAAACTGCATAAGCATGCAGTTTGGTCTGAGATTTATCAAAGCCAGTTATGGCTTCTGTACCTTCCAAGACCACTTATTTTTAGAGACATTAAAAACTGTTGAAATGTATATGGTGGCATGCTTTACACAAACAGTGTGCTTAAGCAGTTACTGTTAGGCATTGTTTTTGAAACATTTTTAAAATTCTTTTTTGCCTTAGTTTTATATCGTTAGAAGAACCATAATGCTGGAAAGTATTTCAAAAATACTGTTGAGTTGAAATGTGTTTTGCCTAAGAGATGTAGAGGTTGGGGAGGGAGCCTAGAGGCTAAAGGCTTAACCACCGATGGTGGGACAAAGGATGTGAGGGATGCAAAAGGGTCCCGAGGTTGGAGGAGTGCAGAGTTCTTGGAGGGTTTTGGGCTGGAGGAGGTTACAAGAGAGTCAAGGCCATGGAAAGATTTGAACACAAGGATGAGAAATATAAAATTGAGGTGTTGGTGGACTAGGAGCCACTGTAGATCAGCAAGCACAGAAATGATGGGTAAGTGATATTTGGTGTGGGATAAAAAATGAGCAGCAGAGTTTTGGATGAGCTGGCTTTATAGAGGATGGAAGATAGTAATAATAATAAAGGGAATTCATGTTAGAAATTGTACCAGCTGTTTCCTGTTACTGAAAAACAAAGCCTTTCTCATTTGTATACCCAAAAATTGTTGCCAATGGGCAACGCGTGTTTCGCCTCTGTTTACTGTAATTACCATCACATCGAGACCAACACTGCATGAGGTTCTGAAAACTGCTTACGATCTTTCACTGATTAAATCGTGTTGAAATCCCTTAACGTCCTGGGGGATGGTGTGTGTACCTGCTGTTGTGCTCTATTGATTAAAATTAAAGTCATCAGAAAATGATAAAAATCTTGAAGATTCTGCTGATTCTCAAAATCTGGTGAAACATCCATTCAAGTTTATTTCAGTCTGTGATAGAGGGAATGCTTTAAGAGCAGAACAATGAAAGCAACTTTACTAATTGTATTCATTTTCTTATGATCCTGCAATAGAGGCCCAGTAAATAATATATAATCCACTCAGCTACCTCCAGGTTTGATTGGAAGAAACCCACAAGCTCTTGATCTAATATCAAGTTCTCCAATTGTAGACAATGCCTGGGTGACTTCTTTGAATTTGTAAACCTGAATATTAACAGAGGGAATTATTGGGAAAATGGCAAGCTTTGTGATATCTTTATGAAGCACTTTACTTTCGTTAACAGGGGAGACAATAGAGGATGCTGTTCGAAGAGAGGTTGCAGAAGAAACTGCAGTCAAGGTTGGGCACGTTCAATATGTTTCCAGTCAACCCTGGCCAATGCCTTCGTCTCTCATGATTGGTTGTCAAGCTGTTGCAGTAACAACAGAAATTATTGTGGACAAAGAGGAAATTATAGATGCCCGCTGGTTCAGTAGGCAGCAGGTAGGGCAAACTATTAAGACTCTTGGGCTACAACCAGTTTATCTGATGCTGTGATTTTTGTTCCTAACTGAGTGAAATAATAAAGTATGATCAGAGAACGTATAAGTTGGTTTATCAAACCAATTTCTTCCACAACCTGTACACGTTTGACACTGTCATTGGCTCTTTCACCCTTAAGTATCCTGAGGTAAGTGGATAATCTGAAATAAAACTTCAGGAAAGACAAAGCTCTCTAACATTCCTTCTCAACCTCAAGGCAAACCAATTAAGTTCTCGGTCAGTTGGTGCAATTTGACAAAGTTTTGGATGTGCTGGATTCAGCCCACTCATCACAAATAACTTGTACTAACTCAATAAGTGCCACTGACCAGTTTACCTATGCAACAACTGTTGGGTTCCAAGCTTCAGCAGCCCTCTTTCTTGCTTTGACATTATAAACTTGATCAGGTTAATTTTCCAAGCCTGGGCTTACAATCAGCTAAATAAAAATAAGCAGTTGGATTTCACTAACTCCATCAGCAATGTAAGAGCTAATTATAAATGAAAACAGAAAATGCTGGAAATACTCAGAAGGCCGTGCACCATCAGTGGAGAGAGAAACAGAGTTAATGTTTCAGATCTGTGACCTTTCATCAAAACTGGGATAAGTTAGAAATATAATCGGTTTTAAGCAAGTGAAAGGGGGGAAAGTAGAAAAAGCACAAAGGGAAGGCCAGTTATAAGGTGGAAGACTTGGGAGATTAAATGACAAAAGAGTTGGTGGTGCAGGACCAGAGTGGCACTGCGACAAGTAAAGAAAGAAGACATGTCCAGAGGAGGTATGAATGGCAGATTGAAACAGCTGCTGTTCAAAAGCAAAAGTAAGGGAAAAAACGAGACCAAAACCGAAAAAAGATAGGAAACAAATGGAGGAAGAGGTTATGATCTGAAATTGTTGAACTCATTGTTGAGTCCTGAAGGATATAAAGTGATTAATTAAAAGATTGAGGTGCTGTTCCTTGAGTTTATATTGGATCACAGAATGGTTACAGCACAGAAGTTGGTTTGATAAACCAACTTATACTTTCTCAGCTCATATTTTATTATTTCACACAGCTAGGAACAAAAAATATTTGGCCTATTATGAATGTGTTGGCCTTCTGAAGGAACAGTTCGTCAAGTGACTTTTCCCTGTAGCCCTGCACATTCTTCCTTTTCAGATAACCTTGATTGAGCTTCATTGGAACACTGCAGGTGGCCATGGACAGAGAGGTCAGCATTAGAGCAAGGTAGAGAATTAAAACGATAGGCAACTGGAAGCTCGGGGTCATGTTTTGTGGACTGAATGGAGGTGTTCCGCAAAGTGGTCACCCAAATAAAAACAGACAATGCTGGAAAAACTCAGCAGGTCTGGCATCATCTGTGGAGAGAGAAACAGAATCTGTATGATTCTTCTTCAGAGCTAAAGAGGAGTAGAAATGTGATAGACATTATACTGTTTAAGAGTGGGGTGGAGCAAGATGGAAGTTCAGGGATAGGCTGGAGCTAAGGAGAGATTGACAAAGGTGTCATGGGCACAAGACAAAGGGAGTGTTAATGGTAGTGGTCAAGGCTAAAGAAGGTACATAAGATAGTGGCATAAAGGTAAGATAGTAGACTGTGTTAATAGAAGAACAAGGGTCAGCGCTCTGTGAAAGAACAACATGGAAACAAGTGACTGATGGCCCTGTTGCAGGGAGTGGTTGTGGGGAAAGGATAAAAATTGAATAAATGAATGAAAATAAATATATATTTTTAAAATGTAATAATTTTTTTTTTTTAAATTGGGATTAAAGAAGGGATAAAGATGGAGGAGAGAGTTCATGGTCTGAAGTTGTTAAATTCAATGTTAAGTCTAGAAGGCTGTAAAGTGCCTAATCGGAAGATGAGGTGCTGTTCCTCCAGTTTGCGTTGGGCTTCACTGGAACATTGCAGCAGGCCAAGGACGGACAAGTGGGCATGAGAGCAGGATGATGTATTGAAATGGAAAGCAACAGGAAGGTCTGGGTCATGCTTGCGGACTGAATGAAGGTGTTCTGCGTTTAGTCTCCCCAATGTGGAGGAGGCCGCATTGGGAGCAGCAAGTACAGTTGACCAAATTGAGGGAGGTACAAGTGAAGCGCTGCTTCACCTGAAAGGCGTGTTTCAGGCCTTGAACGGTGAAGTGGGAGGAAGTAAGAGGCAGGTGTTGCACCATCTGCGATTGTATGGGAAGGTGCCGTGGGAAGGGAATCAGGTTTTGGGAGTGAAGGAAGAGTGGACCAGGGTATCACGGAGAGAAAGGTCCCCACGGAATGCCAATGGGGGTGGTGAGGGGAAGATGTGTTTGGTGGTGGCATCATGCTGGAGTTGGCGGAAGTGGCGGAGGATGATCCTTTGAATGTGGAGATGGGTGGGATGAAAAGTGAGGACAAGGGTGATCCTATCAAAGTTCTGGGAGGGAGGGGAAGAGTGTGAGGGCAGAGGTGTAGGAGATGGGTTAGACATGGTTGAAGGCTTTGTCAACCACAGTGGGCGGAACCCTCAGTTAGGGAAAAAGGAAGACATGTCAGAAGCGCCGCTTTGGAAGTAGGTATCATCGGAACAGATGCGATGGAGGCAGAGGAACTGAGAGAATGGGATGGAATCCTTACAGGAAGCGGGGTGTGAGGAGCTGTAGTCGAGGTAGCTGTGGGAGTCAGTTGGCTTGTAATGAATATTGGTGGCCAGTCTATCACCAAAAATGGAGACAGAGAGGTCAAGGAAGGGAAGGGAAGTGTTGGAGAGGGACCATGTGAAGGTGAGAGAGGGGTGGAAAGTGGAAGCAAAATTGACAAAAATCTTTCCAGGTCCAGACGAGAGCATGAAGCAACACTGATACAGTCATCGGTGTACATAAAAAAAGAGTTGTGGGAGGGGGCCTGAGGAGGACTTGAACAAGGAATGTTCCGCATACCCCACAAAAAAACAGGCACAACTGGGGCCCATGCGACTACCCTGCTTTCATCAAGCAGTCACCCAATCTGCATTGGTCTCTCATGTAGAGCAGACCGCATTGTGAGCAGTGAATAAGAATTCAAAATTGAACTTGTTGCACTCCATTCTCTCAGGACTAACCCTAACATTATCATCAAACCTGCTGACTAGGGTAATGCTATTGTTGTCTGGCAAACTAACTTCTACTTTAATATAAAAGCAAAAAACTGCGGATGCTGGAAATCCAAAACAAAAACAAAAATAAAAATACCTGGAAGAACTCAGCAGGTCTGACAGCATCTGTGGAGAGGAATACAGTTAACATTTCGAGTCCGTATGACTCTTCAACTTCTACCTTACACAGGCTGAATGTCAACTTTCCAACACTTCCCCCTACATCTTTCTGGACTATAATATCAAGCCATCGTCTCTAGGTCTGTCACTAATCTCATCTTCTCTGGAAATCTTCCCTCCACAGCCTCTAACCTCATAGTACCTCTACCCTGAACAGCTCACATCTATCTCCTTTCCAAGATACACAAACAGGACTTCCCTGGTAGACCTATCATTTCAGCCTGTTCATACCCCATTGAACTGATTTCTTCTTCCTTGTCCAGTCCCTTCCTATCTACATCCGTGACGCCTCTGATGTCCTCCGCCACTTCAACAGTTTCCATTTTTCTGGCCCAAACCATCCTCTTCACCATGGATGTCCAATCTCTCGACACCTCCATCCCCCACCAGGACAGACTGAAGGATCTCCACTTTTTCCTTAAATGGAGGCCCAACTAGTTTCCATCCACTATCAGCATCTTCTGCCTGGCTGAGCTTGTTCTCACATATAACAACTTCTTCAACTCTACTCATGTCCTTCAAGTAAAAGAGGTTGCTATGGATAACCACATAGGTCCTTTCTATGCCTGCCTTATGATGGGATATGCAGAACATTTCTTGTTCTAATCCTGCTGGGCTCCTCCCTCAGACTCTGCAATGTACCAGAAAAAGAGGTATAGGTGCTGCTGCCTGCAAAATTTCATCAACTTTGCTTACAGCTTTCACCCTTCTCTCACCTTCGCATGATCATTCTCCAAATTTATCCTTCCCTTCCTCGACTTCTCTGGGCAGAATCTTCTGCTCTCGCTGGTAGTGAACTTAGAGGTGGGAAGGGCAATTACATAGGCAGTATGGTGGCATACCTGAACCCCACGGTGTGCATAAGAGGTAAACCTGTGCCCGCCACTTGTCACTGGGGTTGGGGGGAGGTGTCCCTCGATCAAAGGCAGTCAGTGCCTGGTCGAGGGAGTGGTCATCAGGAAGTGGGGGGGGCCACAGGGAGCCACCCCCCTGCCCTTGCTACCAATCCCTCTGTCCCCTCTCCCCATGACCTCCACCCCGCAAGTACACCCCGCTCCCTCACACCCCCTCCCAAACCCCCCACATCATTTAACTGTAGCCTGGGTCCTCCGCATTCCTGGGGCTCTGGGGGTGGTGTCCTTCTGGCAGCAGCACCAGGCAGGACTTAGGCCTCCAGGGATTCTAGGGGAAGGCCCGCTGCTGGCTTCATCACAACCTGATTGGTGTTTAGTTAGGTCGGCTTTCTGGATAAGAGGAAACATGGGTCTCTCGCCAGCTCTCCACCCAGCAGGCAAGACTCTGACACCTCAGCAAGATTCCACCTTCTGCCTCCATTTATGGAGATAGGATATCTATGAGTATTCACTATAAGCCCACTGACTTCCACAGCTACCTCAACTACACTTTCTTAATCCCTGCTACTGTAAGAAGTCCACTTCATTCTTCCAGTTTCTCCATCTCCATCCCACCTGTTCTAATGATGCTACCTTCCTCACCAGCAAAAACTTCCAATGTTTTCCTTTTTCCTCAACCAAGGATTTTTCTCCTTGATTGACAGGAGCCACAACCATGGCCGTCCCATTTCCTGCACTTCTGCTCTCACCCCTTCCCCTCCCTCCCAGAACCATGATAGGGCTCCCCTTGTCCTCAACTTCCACCCCACCTGCCTCCATATTCAACAGGTCACGCTCTGCCATTTCCATTACCTCTAGTGTGATGCCACTACCAAAAACAGCTTCCCCTCCCCTTTCAGCATTCCATAGGGACTATTCCCTCCACGACACCTGGCCCAGTCCTCAATTACCCCCAACACCTCATCCCATTCCCATGCAAGCTCAGGAGATGCAACACCATCCTTTTACTTCATCTCTCTTCACCATCCAAGGCCCAAACATTCCTTCCAGGTGAAACAGGGATTTACGTGTACTCCTTTCGATTTGGTATACTGTCTTCACTGTTCACAATGTTGTCTACTGTAGGGGAGAACAAACACAGACTGGGTGACCGTTTTCAATTCACCTCAATTCAGTCTACAAGCGTGACCCCTGGGCTTCCAGTCGCCCATCATTTCAATTCTCCACTTTACTCTCATGCTGACCTTTCTGTCCTTGGCCTCCTGCATTGTTCCAGTGCAGCTGAACATAAGCATGAGGAACACCATCTCATATTTCAATGGGCACATTACAGCCTCCTGGACTCAACAGTGAGTTCAACAATTTCAGACTATAATCTCTGCCCCATTTTGTTTCCTATTTCTCTGCACATTTCAGTTTTAGTCTCGTTTTTCCCTATTTTTGCTTTCGGGGTGGCAGTTGTTCAACATTCTGCTATTCATATCTCTTCTAGACATACCTTCTGTTTCTTTACTTGTCCCAGTGCCACTGCATTTGGCCTGGTATCACCAACTCTTTTGTCATTTAATCTCTCTTGCCTTCCCCTATCACAGACCTTCCCTTTTGTTCTTTTTCCACCTCTCCAGTTTCACTTGCTTAAAACCAATTACATTTCTAACTTTTCCCAGTTCTATTGAAAGGTAATCAACCTGAAACATTTACTGTTTCTCGAAAGATGCCGTCTGTCCTGTTGAGTATTCCCCGCATTTTCTGTTTTTAGTTTCAGATTTCCAGCATCTGCAGTATTTTGCTCTTATAAAAACAAATTATTTTTCTGTTTCCTTGATTTAATTGCAGACCAGAGCTTAAACTCTATTTGTGACACAGCCTTACTAATTTACTATTTTTCTTTGAAGTTTATAGTAAACTTTATGTCAAATAAGCTGATTGTGATTAAATTGTATAGATCAGTCTTGCTTATTACAAAAATGTATGCAACCACAACAAGTACATAATGAAATTGCAAAGTAGCTTTAATTATTAGAGGCCAAACTAAATTAATGTTGTTTCAGCTATTCAAGATGTCATTTGAAAATCAAGTTAATATTTCCAGTTGAAAATTAATTCAGTTTGAAAACTAATGTGTTTTCTTTTGTTTGTTGGTATCGCAGATCACTGAAATCCTGACACAGCGTGGTGATCAAACAATTAGCATTCCACCACAGCAAACTATCGCACATGGACTAATTAAAAATTGGCTTAAAAAGAATGCAAATCTCTGAATTCACCACGATGATGGCATCATTCTGTTGACCTGCAATTAAACCAGCTGATCTGTCAATCTTTGTGAGAAGACCATAACAATATTACCAAAAAGAGAAGACACCATTACTGAAATAACCTTTCACCCACTACAGCGCTGACCCTGAATTTTACCTTTGGCGGGCGTGCCCAATTGGCGGGCCGGGGAGCAGTCAGGAAACAGACTGCCGACCGCAATCAGCCCTTGACCGCAATTTCACCCTGGCTGGCCAATTAACGGCCTGCCAGCGTGAAACACGTGCTGAAATGCTCAGCGCTGCCAGAGTGGGAGTGTGGGCAATGACATCGGCGTGGGTGAACGCTGCGAGAAAGCTCCCTGAAGGCAGACAGCTGCCTCAGGGAGCTGCAGACCTGAAAATCATTAAATAAAGGTTTGAAAAGCTGAAAAAAAATGTCCATGCATCACAATCAATCATCTGAAAATATAGCTGATAAAAATGCTGCCCATAAATATTTAGTTTTATTTTATTTCATAACAGAAATTTCATCCTGCCCTTGGATGAGGTTTGATGAAAAATGCTAAAGTCCGCCTGGCCGATTCGCCCGTCTGCTAACTGTAAGGTTGGATGGGCCTCGAAAAATTGGAGACAATTGCACCGTTAATAGGCTTAATTTCCCTTTTAATTGTCGGCGGCCGTGCTCCTGACTTTTGCGCACGCCCGCTGACCAAAATATCGTGCGAGTGCACGATGACGTCGGGACGCTCGCCCGACATCTTCTCACACGATTTTACGCCCGATCAGGTCGGGCACGCGCCTGCCTGCAGGACATAAAATTCAGCCCCTGTCGTTTGAAGACTGATTTTGAAATGAACACTCACTAACCTATCAAATAATTCTCATGAACATTTGTTCGTTTGTAGGTTTAAAATTAGCATTGCATTTACTGGAAAACTTGTAACGTTAATTTGAAGTGATTTTGATTTAGAAATTTATGATTTGCTACTTCTAATTATGAGGGTGATTTGCTCTGTTCTCAATTCAGAGCAGCTTCCCAAGCCAGAAATTTTTGACACTTTTCCCAGACATCTGGATGTGTTTCTTTACAGTTGTCAGAGCTTTACACCACTTCTATTTTCAGAATTGTTTTCCTTCAAATACAAATTATAACAAAACAGCTTAAAGCTGTTGATCTCTTCTTAAGACATTTACAAGTTAGAAACAAGACTTAATTTTACCCCTGCAGAGAAATGTCCAATAAAAAATCTGCTTGCATCCATGAAGCAAATAGGGGATAATTTTCACTTTTATCTCCAGCCAAAAGGCAGTCAATGAACATCATGGAAAATAAAATCAGGAAAAGTGTGAAGAGAGCTGCGGGGTTGCTGTTACTCATTATTCACCTAGCAACAATAGTGAACATTACATCATATACTTTACAGGGGATGCTGTGATGATGTTGCAGGTTCTTTGAACTTACCAGGCCTATTGCAAAAACAAATGTCCTTGTCATGGTACATGGCTAGAAGTGCCAAGTGGATGATCCATCCTGGACAGGGAGTGAAATCATGGGCCCTGGTACTTCTCCTGCTTCCAGGCCCCTTATTCCCCTACTCCCCACTTTAACCCTCCTCCTCAAACACGCATGACATTTCAAGATTCACCAATTAATTCACCAAACAATCACAGAAAGGCCCCAGTGAAATGATAATGCCCATTGTCGGCATCTGGTAACAAATATAGTCCGATATATATGCCGCATGGGTCATTAATATTAAGAGCAGCAACAATATAATGCAGTGTTAGTTTGTGTGCATCCTCTAGATGATCCCACTGCAACTATTAAACAAATGAGAGAGTACAAATTTTACTTTAAAAGTATTATGCAATATTGTTAATTTGACAGGAAAATATCCCATTAGTTATTTGTAACACTGTGCAGACGATTTTGGTGACTGCCTCAGCCCTCATTAAAGTTCTGCACATTGCACCATATTGAGACAGTGACAGTAAGTTCATGCGGCAGAATTTTTAGGTCAGAGTGTGGGCGCATGCCCAACCCAATCGGACGCAAAAGATGAAGTCGGACGAGCCTCCCGACATCATCCTGCACTCGTGCGATATTTCGGTCAACGGGCGTGCGCGGGTGTCAGAAGCATGCCTGCCAACAATTAAAGTTGTTAAAGTTCCAATTTTCCCTGATTTTTTGTGGTCTGTCCAACTTTATGATTGATGGACAGGCAAATCTGCCAGGTGGACTTTGCATTTTTGATGAAACCTCATCCAAGGGCGGGATGAGGTTTCCGTTATTAAATGAAAGGAAAAAAAAATCTATGGACAGAATTTTTAATATGTATATGTTCAGGTAACGGATTGTGATGCCTTGGGCATTTTTTTCGTGATTTGAAAATCTTTATTTAATTGCTTTGACGTCTTAGCTTCCTGAGGCAGCACTCTGCCTTCAGGGAACTTTCATTCAACGCTCACCTGCGCTTATGTCAGCGCCCGCCCTCCTCCCAACCCCACTCCGGCAGCGCTGAGCGTTTCGGTGTGCGCTTCAATATGGCTGGCGGCTAATTGGTCAACCGGCGTGAAATCGCGGTCGGGGGCCGATCACAGGCAGCACTCCGCTCCCCTGCCACCCCCGGGCCCACCGATCACACCCGCACGCTGACCTAAAAGCACTGCCCCATATTTGGAGGAAAGATACAATACTTGCGACCCAGATAAACAGCTCAAGATCTTTTCCATTCTGTAGAAGTAGAAGAAGACTTTCTTCTGCCTGTGTACATGACACATGACCCCCTCCCCACCCTCAGCCCCCTACTCCCCACCTCCCCCCAACCCCCACTCAACACAAAGTCACCCCCCACTGCCACACAACACACACACAGCATCCAATTGGTTGTAAATTGCAGGGATTTCACTTACCATTTTTAAACTGAGTGCACTCTCATGACAGTTGCTGTGCTGCTGCTGCTGACCTTCAGGCAGCAATGTGGTTTTCTGGTGAGCTTTTCAAAAGAATAAATCAGAACCACGAAGCTGTCCAAAGGTCGGAAGCAGCAGCGCAGCAACTCAGTGAAACTGCCGTTTCAGACCGGCTTTAAATAAATCAGAACTCTCAGTCTGACAGCTAGGGTTTTTTTTAAGCCTGTCCTTCAAGTCTGCAGCTCATTGTGGACGACCTGAGAAGTCCGTTTAAAACACCGAGCCCGGGGCCCTAGTGTTTGGCACCATCTGCAACCTCCCCCCTGTCCCGGGCCCTGATCTCAGCCTCCTTCTGAGGCCTCTTCAGCTCTGAAGATTTGTGGTCCAGAACTAGCCACATCTCTAACCAAGCTGTTCCAGTACAGCGATAATATGGACATCTACCCGCTAAAGTGGTAAATTGTCCAGGCATTTCTATGATTCTATCTCCTGCCCTGCAAGAGCAGGACAAATTCAATCCAGTCTACGCTCAAACATCAACAAGGTAACATAAAATGTCACTGACATTGTTAGAAAGCAGCACTTGTTTAGCAATAACCTGCTTACTGATACTCAGTAATAAAACTGCATTGCCAAAAAAGTTTTTAAAAACAGTTCTGTAATTCAATGAAATGTATTTAAATAAGGATAACAACAAAAAGCTAAAAGCTACTGCGGATGCTGGAAATCCAAAACAAAACAAAAACAGAATTACCTGGAAAAACTCAGCAAGTCTGGCAGCATCGGCGGAGAAGAAATCAGTCAACGTTTCGAGCCTTCATGGCCCTTCGGCAGAACTGCAGCATAGTTTCAACAAGGGAGAAATATAAATTTATATTTCTCCCTTGTTGAAACTATGCTGCAGTTCTGCCGAAGGGCCATGAAGGCTCGAAACGTTGACTGATTCCTTCTCCGCCGATGCTGCCAGACTTGCTGAGTTTTTCCAGGTAATTCTGTTTTTGTTTTGTCTTGTATTTAAATAAGGTACTTTTCATTGCTGATATGTACTCTGTATACAATACTATATTGAATGTAAATACATGAACCTGTCTATGTTCAATATCTCAATGTTCATGGGATGGTCTGATGGGTCTCCGCATCTTCCTCGAACAGAGACCCGAACAATCCCCATCCACCACTATTCTCCTCCGTCTGGCTGCATTTGTTCTCACACTGAACAATTTCTCCTTAAACTCCTCTCACTTTCTCTAAATAAAAGGTGTGGCTATGGGTACCCACATGGGCCCCAGTTATGCCTATCTCTGTATGGGGTATGTGGAACATTCCTTGTTCCAGTCCTACTCCCGCCCCCTCCCACAACTCTTTCTCCTGTACATCGATTATTACTTCGGTGCTGCTTCATGCTCTCGTCTGGACCTGGAAAAATTTATTAATTTTGCTTTCAATTTCCACCCCTCCATCATTTTCACATGGTCCATCTCGGACACTTCCCTTCCTTGACCTCTCTGTCTCAATTTCTGGTGATAGACTGTCCACCGATATTCATTACAAGCCTACCGACTCCCACAGCTACCTCGACTACAGCTCCTCACACCCCGCTTCCTGTAAGGACTCCATCCCATTCTCTCAGTTCCTTCGCCTCCGTCGCATCTGTTCTGATGATGCCACTTTCAAAAACAGTTCCTCTGACATGCCTTTCTTCTTCCTTAACCGAGGTTTTCCACCCACAGTGGTTGACAGGGCCCTCAACCTTGTATCTGCCCTCACACCTTCATCTCCCTCCCAGAACTATGATAGGGTCCCCCTTGTCCTCACTTATCACCCCACCAGCCTTCGCATTCAAAGGATCATCCTCCAACATTTCCGCCATCTCCAGCATGATGCCACCACCAAACACATCTTCCCTTCACCCCCCCCCGGCGGCATTCCACAGGGATCGTTCCCTCCGGGACACCCTGGTCCAATCCTCCATCACCCCCTACACCTCAACCCCCTCCCACGGCATCTTCCCATGCAACCGCAGAAGGTGCAACACCTGCTCCTTTACTTCCCCTCTCCTCACCGTCCAAGGGCCCAAACACTCCTTTCAAGTGAAGCAGCATTTCACTTGCACTTCCCTCAATTTAGTCTACTTCATTCGCTGCTCCCAATGCGGTTTCCTCTACATTGGAGAGACCAAACGCAGACTGGGTGACCGCTTTGTGGAACACCTTCGGTCTGTCCGCAAGCATGACCCAGAGCTCCCTGTCGCTTGCCATTTCAACACTCCAGCCTGCTCTCATGCCCACATGTTCGTCCTTGGCCTGTTGCAATGTTCCAGTGAAGCTCAACACAAACTGGAGGAACAGCACCTCATCTTCCGACTAGGCACTTTACAGCCTTCTGGACTTAATAATGAGTTCAACAATTTTAGATCATGATCTCTCTCCTCCATCCCCACCCCCTTTCCAATCCCCCTTTTTCCCAATAACTTATATAGATTTTTCTTTTCCCACCTATTTCCATTATTTTTAAATGTATTTCCATCCATTGTTTTATCTGTACCTTTTAGCCTATTTCGATCCCTTCCCCCCACCCCACCCCCACTAGGGCTATCTGTACCTTGCTCGTCCTGCTTTCTACCCTTAATGTCACCTATTAGCACATTTCTTAGATAATATCACCACCTTCAACACCTCTTTGTCCTTTTGTCTATGACATCTTTTGGCAATCTCCACCTATCACTGGCCCTCTATCCAGCTCTACTTGTCATACCCCACCTTAAACCAGCTTATATTTCACCTCTCTTCTATTTTCCCTTAGTTCTGTTGAAGAGTCATACGGACTCGAAACGTTAACTGTGTTCCTCTCCACAGATGCTGTCAGACCTCCTGAGTTTTTCCAGGTATTTTTATTTTTGTTTTTGTCTCAATGTTCATGAGTGTTTAATAAAACTATTCAGATTACAATTCTTTATGGCCAGAGTTTTCTGTTTGACGGGGCCCGCACGTCTGCGCATAAAATGACGTGCGATGACGTCAGGTGAGCGTCCCGACGTCACCGCGCGCCATTGCGATATTTCACTGGGCGGGCGCACAATGAAGTTCGACGCACGCCCGCCATTAATTAACGGGCTTGTTAAGGCCCTTAAATCGTCAATCAACAGTGATTTTCAGGCACCTGTGGGATCTTTGGGTCGGCGCACGAGCGCAACGGGCAGGCGGGTAAGAGACTTTTTAATGAAACTCATCCACAGGCAGGATAAGAGGGCTCAGTGGGGTTGTCAATCTGGTCTGTGAGTATTTATTGCAGAAAGTGTTTTAAACTTGCCTGTGTGATCTGCAACAGTTCAGAACGAATTCCAGCAGCTTTCTGTGTACTTTGAACCTTCAGGTCAGCACTCTGCAGTCAGGAATCTTTATCGGGCCTGCAGCTTTCTGGAGGCCCCCCCTTAGCCTGGGTATGGGCTCTGACATGTCCACTGGAGGCAGCTCCTCTAAGGAGGAAGGGAGGGCTGGAATGAGGAGGAGGCCAGGAGTGCACATTCAGCCTCCAGGGGAGCCACCTTTGGGAGTACAGGCACAGGCATAAGGGGCGCAGGGCCAAGAGGCTGTCCAAGGTGGATGGGGCCACAAATGACGCCACTATCCTGCTGCCAGGGTATACAGGCGGTGAAGCAGCTACCTCAATATGACTGAGGTGCAGTGCCGAAGGAGGCTCCAACTCTCAAGGGAGACAGTCAACTATATCTGTCAGATGATTGGCCCCGAGATCTCCCCTAACTGTGTGGGTGGACACTGCAGGCCAGTGGCTCTGAAGGTCACAGCTGCCCTCCACTTCTATGCCTCTGCCTCCTTCCAGGGCTCAAAGGGTGATCTTTGCGGTGTCTCCCAATCAGCTGTCCACACTTGTGTCAAGCAGATCACAGGCGCACTGTTCAGACCTGCATTGACCTTAATCCACTTCCGTTGGGACCAGGCAAGCCAGACATGGCAAGCCAGAGGCTTCTTGGCCATTGCTGGCTTCCCCCACGTCCAGGGTGCTATAGACTGCACACATGTGGCCATCAAGGCGCCAGCAGGTGAGCCCGGTGCCTTCGTCAACAGGAAGGGCTTCAACTCCATGAACATGCAGATAGTGTGTGATCACAGGATGCTGATTTTACAAGTTTGCACAAGGTACCCAGGCAGCTCCCAGACATCCTCAGATATTCCCAGGTGCCGGGGCTCTTCAGTCCTCTGGCTCGGCTGGATGGTTGGCTGCTGGGTGACAAGGGCTATCCCCTCAGAAGGTGGCTCATGACGCCTCTCCACCATCCAAGAACAGAAGCTGAGCAGCGGTACAATAGGAGCCACACCTCCACAAGGGCTGTGGTGGAGAGAGCTATTGGTCTTTTCAAGATGCACTTCCGATGCCTGGACCGTTCAAGGGGTGCACTCCAGTACCCTCCAGATCATGTGTCGTTGATAGTGGTTGCATGCTGCACTCTCCACAATCTTGCGCTGGAAAGAGGGGATGCAGTGGACAATGAAGACGTTGATGCAGTGGATGTGGCTGCACACGATGAGTCCAGCACTGATCCTGAGGATGAGAAGCAGAGGGGAATGCTGAGGGGCTAAACGCTGACCCGGGACTACACCAAGGAGGCAGGAACACCCGGGAGACTTTAATCCAATGAACCTTCAGCTAGCTCCACACAATTGGATCAGCAGGACCAGCCTTGCCTGGCGCATCCATACTCGGCACCTAAGTGCTAAATCTGCCAGGTCATCAGCTGCAACTAAGTGCTTTGGACATAAACTTGAATGTCCAAACAAACACTCATGACATTTATCTTAAACATACAAATGCAGAGCAAAGGTGCCACTCTCAGCCATAGTAACACATCTGGTTTTTATTTGAACCATCAGAAGTTCTCACAAATCCAAAACAAAATCTTAAGCAAGCAGAAAAAAATTATAAGTACCTAATCTCGGGCCAACACAAAAGCACCAGTGAGAAACCCGTGGTGTGCCTAAGGCGCCTTATGCTTTCCTTTCTGGGTGCTACGCCTTGCAGCCACCCCATCACTCAGAGTGACATCCGAGACAGCCTGCTGACTCTGCTGTCCTGTTGGCCTCGATGACCTTGACGATCGTCCTCTGGCCCGTGGAGCCTGTGCTGGGCCAACCTGGGAGGGATCTGACAGTTCCACAGCTGGCATCTCCCCAGTCGTCACTGCCTCACCCAATGAAATGGTCACTGGGAGAGGGGCGGAGCAGCTGGTGCCCTCATTCGGAGCGCCCTGAGAGGAGCCCACAGATACAACAGGCAGCTGCTGCGCTGACATGAGGTTGCCTCAGGCCTTCCTGCTCATCGTGGATGGATGGGCAACGAGCTGGAAAGTTTGAAGCCCACACCATCTCCCACATTGGCACTGACCAGCTGTGGCCACTGGCGCTGTGAGGGCTTGCAGGTCCGAGCATAATCCCAGGTGGACCTGATTGTTCTCCTGGAGGCGCCTCTCCATGAGAGTCGCCACCTTCTCCATGGAGGAAGCATGACGCTCTGCCATGAGGCTCATTGCATCGGTGATGCTCCATGTGGACTCCTCCACCATGGACACCAAGTGAAGCATAGTCTAATGCAACATTCCCAGATGCTCCTGCAGCTGCTGTGTTGCGGACGACTCCAGAGGCACATCATCACGCCTCGACTGAGCATGTGCATGTGAGGTGCAAACCCCGACTGCTGGCACCATTGGCACTCCCTGTCTCTGCCAGCTCCTCCAGCGAACGTGAAGTGCCCTCTCCACTGTGCCCCAGGACACTAGCTGTTGTTGCAATGCGCACCAAGGTGCTAGTATCTGTGCTGGTGCCTGCCTCGCAGAAATGGTGTAACGCAGGTAACACTTGAGGGCCCTCAGGTATGAGAGGGGGCATCTGCAGGTCCTCCTGCTGGCCATGCTCTGAGGATGCTGAAATGAACAACAAGGATAGTGGATTAGTTAGCGTGCACACAGTGACACACTTCATCCCTTTCCCCCGGGCTCATTATGCGCTCAACCTTCCAGAACCAATGGACACGAACATTGGTGGGGCAGCAAATAGTGAGGAGGATAGCCTTACATTACAGGCGGATACAGATGGGCTGGTCAGATGGGCTAATGAATGGCAAATGGAATGTTATGTGGATAAGTGTGAGGTGATGCACTTAGGCAGGACAAACAAGGCACGGGAATAAACGATGAATGGTAGGATCGTGGAAAGTAAGGTGGATCAGAGGGACCTTGCTATTCATGTCAACAGGTCCCTCAAAGTAGCAGGACAGGTACATAAGGTGTTTAAGAAGGCAGATGCCATACTTGCCGTTATTGGCCGAGGCATAGAATATAAGAGCAGGGAGGTAATGTTCCAAGTGCAGAAAACGCTGCCTAGGCCACAGCTATAGTTCTGCGTGCAGTTGTGAAATGCGCTTCACTGGAGGGATGTGATTGGAGTGGAGAGAGTGCAGAGGTCATTGGCCAGGATGCTGGCTGGCCTGGAGAGTTTGACTTATGAGGAAAGATAGCATAGACTGGTGTTACTTCCCCTGGAGCAGAGGAGATTGAGGGGTGACATGATTGAGGTTTTTAACTTTATGAGGGGCATAGAAAGGAACTTTTCCCCTTGGCGGAGGGATGAATCACCAGGTGGCATAGATTTAAGGTAAGGGGCATGAGGTTGACAGGGGATGTGATGAGCAACTTTTGCACACAGAGTGTGTTGGGAATGTGGGATGCACTGCCTGAAAGGGTGGTAGACGCAGAAATCCTCCTAACATGTAATAACTATCTGAATGTGCAGTTGCGATGCCATGGCATACAAAGCTGTGGGCATAGTGCTGGGAAATGGGATTAGGAGGCTTAGGAATGTGTTTGACCCACGCATCCTCGAAGGGCCGAAGGACCTTTTTCTATGATCCACACCTCTGACTCTATCACTCTGTGACCGAGCAATGTTGCAACAATAACAAATTAAACAATCATCAGTGCGATGGATGTTGGGAGGAAATTGCAGATCTCACTGTTGGCCTCAAATACCTGGCTGTTCCACCCAGCCTCACTGACACCAGTTGACCTGGGTGCATGGCGCCTCTCAAGCTCCAGGGCCTCCTGTTCAAAGTAGCTTAACATCATCAGGGTGAGCCTGGTCGCCTCCAGTCCTCGAACGCTCACGCGCATTATGAGCATTCTTCTCCTGAAAAACAGCGAAGACCATTCATAGTGGCAATTTGCACATGGACTCTGCACGCGTGCACGCCGCACCCAACCACAGTGGCCCATATCAGGCCTGCAGTGCCTCCTCTCCCCGCTACTGCTGATCAGTCACACAAAGATAGTACGTCTGCTCCCAACCGCCCCCAACGGCCAACTTGGACACATTCTGCTTACATCACTTTAGGAAACACATAGTCTTTGCTCCCATAGCCAGGAGGCGCAACTACGTGCAGCGTCGAGGGCATCAGATGGTTCTTGGCCACGACACCTTAAGGCTCCCCTTTCACAATCTCATCACCGTGAATAGGACATGTGTTGGAGTTCTGAGTATGCGCCTAGCTGCATCTCCTGCAGGTTGCCCCCAGACTAGTCATGTGCGACTAAGGGCAACACATGGTGCAGGGGAGAACTCATCTCCTCATGAACCACTCAGACTGATCTAAGCATGGGCACTATCTGCTTGCCCACCCAGCATACGAGAAATGCCCAACATGATTCAATGCAGTGTCACAACATTACGTCTGGGAGGGGGGGATCTCAAAGGCTAAGGCTACCTGCTGGGTTAAATGCCCAATGCCAACATGGTACTCACCTTTCCAGAGCACAACAAATCGTTGAAGTACTTACGGCACTGGACCCAGGTGCTTCGCACCACGTGGCGGGAGCTCACCACCTCCTCCCAGACACGTTTGGTCATGTCGAGGGACCTTCTCCTCCCACCCTGGGGGACCAACACCTCCCGTCGTGCTGCCACCTCCTCAAGGAGGGCAGCAAGGCAGTCATCAGAAAAGCGAGGGGCACATCTTGCCCCCATTGGCCTACCCTGCAGCCTGCCCTGCTCCTGTGGCAGACCCTGTAGCCTGGCCTGCTCCTCTGCCCTTCCCTCCAGCCTGGCCTGCTCTGCCGAACCCCTGCGGTGTGATCTCAAAGTGGCCATTGTGAGCAGCCTACAGGAGGCTACCAGGCCTTCCTTTAAACAGACTGCTGGGTCGCCATTGGACCCGGCGGTCTGTGCACACCCGCCGCAGCCCGCACACTCCCGCTATCCACAGGAGTCGGCAAATATGCTGGGCGGGCCTTAATTGGCCCACCCACGCAAAATGGTGGCGTGGACCCGATCGCGGGCACCGATCGAGTCCATGCCCGTCCACGGCCACTCCTGCTCCGCCTGCCCGACAGACAGAAAATTCTGCCTATAAAGTTTCCATGAATGATTTTTAAAATCTCCTTCAGTGACATAAAATGAAACGTAAAACTCTTTGCTACAATCTCAAGAATGTAAATTATAATTGATCAAAATTCATTTCTAGTTAGAATATTCCTTCCATACAAACCTATTATATCTCTCTTCCATATCATTCCCAAGAAGCTGAAACTTGCCAGTCAACAGAATCTTTTATCTGGAGCTCAAAGAAATGAAATTGCTGGTTAAACATCTGGTGACAACATTTCCAATGCCTAGACAAAGAATTGCATTGTGTCCATATTCAAAAAGCATTTCAAATATGCTCTGTGACTACATTTAATCTATAGGTTTCTGGGATAAGTTCTTATTCAAGATTTTAGAGATTTATCTAGTCATCCAGTGCTTCACATTTGCTTTTGTCTTGGAAAGGGACTAAATTACTTGGAACATTTAAAACCCTTTGAATGATGGATTCATATTTCACTAGCTATTTATAAATATGAGCTTTTGTTGTACAAGACTATCCTTCAAGCAGGCGCTGAAGATTGAAATGCTGTAGTGTCTGTCCTTGAAAGATAACCTGCATTTGTGGAATGTGCAATCTGGTTTTCATCCCACATTCAAGCTGTCAATTCCAGAAAAGCAATATCTTCAACTTCTGAAAGATAACTTCAAAGAATATCAAAGCAAAAAAGAACTGTTGGACTTTAAATTCTATCAGTAGTCCATCCTCTCAATACACCCTATCATTTCAGAATTATAGTCTAAGATTAAAATGAACTCATTGCAAACAGCTGGATGTAGGAATGTTCTTTTGTGAGGTATTGCTGGTTTCAACTCTTTGAAAGATCCTCTGGTGCCAACTATTAATTTTTGCAATGACCGGTCTTTTCTGTATGGCAGTCATTTAGTATTTGTGCATTTGACATTAAGTATAATTTAGAAATGTAAATAATGGTGCTGCAATATCTATGATCTGTGGATTCACATTGAATACCAAATTACCAATCTTAGCAGTGGAAATGCTCAGTAATCCAAAATCAAACAGAGAATATTGTGCATCTGTGCTTGATATTTGGCGGCGTGGACACTTGAGGGGAAAGTAACAATGCCTGAATTATATATTGACTATTCTTATCTACTTTCCAATGCCACTTGTTTTGGACAGGAGAGAGACAGGCAAACTGTACCTTTCCCTCTTGCCACCTGTCCGTAAGCAGAAGGTGTTTTGAATTTTCTTCAAATATGCACTGGCATGTTTTCCCCAATCCCTTGGTTATTATGATCCAATTTAGAAATAATCTGCAGCAAACTTGAGTTAGGATTAGCTCAGAAGGTTAATTTACTTCACATTCATAACCCAGCAGAGGAATGTTTCCAACTTTCCACTCTACACACCCACACACACAGTAAAGTGGGGGATAGAAAAAAGGAGATTTACAGTACAAGAACCAGAGAATTGAATATTAGTTCATGTGATTTCCAGAGTTCAAAGTCAGAGTTCACTGAGGATTTTTTTCACATAGGCATTCGAGTTCAGCTGGCTGAAGACCGAAGTTGTAGCATTCGCTGTTCAGTTAGTGCTGATACCACAAGATGAAGTCGGTACACAGAGACTGGGTCAGTTCTGTAGGTGATGGTACAAAATCTTCTGGCAGAGACAGGTTTGATGAGCAGGCTGTTGTTCTGCCTGGAGGGGCCTGCTTCTTGATGGCTCACCAGTTGGATGTTAAAACAGCAGATTGACTATTTCTCAGATCTCAAAGGCATATAGAGACTTCAAAATGGTTACATGAGTTATGTGGCCTTCCTTTCCACAATGACTTCGAAAGGGATGTTTATCCAGTATCTGGAACTGGCATTGATTTCAGGACTGATCATATCCCAGTCATTAATTATTTTTTTATTCATTCTAGGGATTTGGGCTTCGCTGGCTAGGTCAGCATTTATTGCCCATCCCTAATTGCCTTGTTGAAAGAGTTACCATATCATATAGAGGGTCTGGTGTCGGGAAGCTATTGTCTAGGCAGACCCACTGACTCTGCTAGCAAGGTGAGCTTATCAGATGCAAATGCTGTCCCTTTGGTTCCCTTTTGAAATGGGCCTGGAAAGTCCCAAGTTTGACTTTCGATGTGCGAGCCTCCTGGTTTCATGATTACCAGGGGTCTATACAATGAGCAGCGAGATTCCAGAAGCTGAGAAAGGAATTATTTTGTTCTTGAAATTCTCAGGGGTAGCTGCCAGAAAAAGGGCCAACCCTGTAGTCATGTGACTTGTAGAAGCCATCTTTTGGTTCAGCAGGAAATACATATTTTTTAAAATTGCAATAAAGATAAAGTTTTGAACATATGGGGCAGAATTTTCTGCCTGTCGGGCGGGCCGGCCAACCCAATCTCCGGCGGGCAGGGAGCCGATCCCTGCTGGAGAAGTGGGCCCCGCCGCCATTTTATGTGGTCGGGCCAATTAAGGCCCGCCCAGCGTGACATCCAGCGGGAAGCGCTATGCGCTTCCTGTGCGGGTGGGGGGGGGGGCGGATTTCCTAAAAGTGAGAGTGCGCTCTTTTGCGCATGCGCACAAAAGAGCGCACATCTCCCTGAGGCTAAGTGCTGCCTGAGGGAGATCGCTTACACTTTTAAAAATATTAAAAATAGAAAAAAAAAATTCCCTAACATGTCCCCCTCATGTGACAATGTCACATGAGATGGGACATGTTCATAATTAACATAATAACTTTATTAAAAATTTTAAAACCTTGCATGAAACCTCATCCCGCCAGTGGATGAGGTTTTGTGTTTTATCTGTTTGCCGCCGGGGCTCCTGGCCTGCCCGCCAGCCTTAAGGTTGGAGCAGCAGGTCCTTTAATTGTTTTACTGATCCTGTCAATGGCCTCAATTGGCCATTGACAGGTCGGCGGGCCTGCAGCTGATTTTGCTGTGCCCCCGCCTTCCTGACAATTTAAATAATTCGGGATGACTTCGGGGGTTCCGCCCGATGTCACCCCATGTCATTTTACGCGTTGGCGAGCAGGCCCCGCCCCCTGCTCGCCGACGGCCAAATTCTGCCCATTGTGTTGGATTTCTTCTCAGTTGTAGGAACCCAACACACTATATAGTTGTATTGATAGAGGCTTGGAAGCAGGACACCAAACATTCCCCTTTTGTGGGGAAAATATGCGGCATAAAGTGAAAATGGGTTTAGAAAACTCACTTCCAAAATAGAACAAAAAACACAATTCATTTTATTAAAGAATAACAAGCAAGTTGCAAACATCAGTAAAATGAAAACAATGAGAACTATGCAATAGTTTAAGCAATGGGGAGCAACATATAATTAATCTTTCAGTAACAAGGGATTAAAATGAACAGCAAGCAGTGAACCCAGAATAAACTAGAATTTTACCATTGGCCAGAGAATGAACAAGCATATTAGGAACACTTTTCCAATTTAAAGGTGCTGGTTCAGAGCTTCAACCCACTGACAGCACAAATTGAAAATCCAGATGTACACTGCACTCGAAGAGCAGTGGAGAAGTTATCTTCTTAAACTACATTACAAAATGGTTCAAATTTTATGTATGTTGATGATGGACTTCACTACTATAAGGTGCCCCCTGCCAACTACTTAAAATTGCCTACCTAGCTCAGGTGTGTGCTACACCAACTTTCTGACCACTTTGTTAAAATTATAGGGCTAATTTTCTGAATTTCTACTACCGGTGAAAAAGCTTGCATGGTAGAGCCAGCAAAAAGCGCCACCCACCAAGAGCACACAACAGAAATTCAGGCATATGCCGCATGATTTCCCAACCATTTAAGTTGATGGTCAAAAAAAAATTGTGTGTTACACATTCTTAAATTTCTGATACGTTCTCCACTGCAAACAATCTCATTGCTTTAAGCATGTGATATAGAATTACATTACTTGAAAATTCTTTCTCTTTTTTGTGCAACACGCTGACAGAGAAATTAACGAGACCTCTTGATGATGTATGTGTTCAGTCAAATATCAAGTGCCATACAACTATTGACCTGTTATAAATTTGATTTGTCCAGAATCTAATCGCAGTTGATGAATGTGTATTTTCAGTGATGGATCCAACTGATTGACTTGTTCTGTCTTAATAGACTGTCATGGTGAAGTAGCTGTTACAAGAAAGGGAAAAAAATTTACAAGTTTATTGAAATATTTGAACAATTTTCCATTAAACATAATTGCATCACTTAAAAATTGGAAGTTTAATAAGAGCAGAAAATGTTTCTGATACTAATAGTATGGTTCATACATTGGCTGATAGAAAAGGTTCTATATAGCGTCTTTCATGACCTCAGGACATTTCAATGAGCTTTACAGCCAATGAAATACTTATGAAGTGTAGTCACTGTTGTAATATAGGACTAGATTATCTGTGTTAGTGATATTTGTTCAGAAATAAATATTGGTAAGGAAGTTAGCGATAAACCCCCACTCTTCTCCAACAATGACAGCCATAACACCCAGTTATCACAATTATGAAATAGATTTAAATGCTCCACTACCTTACAAGCAAAATGGCTTTTACATAAGTATAACTTTGTGACACAAGTAAACTCCTGTACATCACTAAGGGCAAAGAAATTCTCTGTTCATTATATGCATTATAAACCTAATAGTGTAGATTTCTTCCATTTGATAGTTCTGCTTAAATTTTACACTAAGTTCAAAAAGAATAGATTTATATTTTGCTTAAAATATCATTCAAACAAAATCTTCACAAATGAATTTACAGCCTTATGAAATGCAAGCAGTGGAATCCTTATTTCTATATGTAAACCCACATTGATCATTAAAAAGAATATTTTAAAAATCTTTAGAAGGTTTTAGAAAAAGCTAGAGTTACTTTTTGTCTCACGACCACTCAAAGTATAACTTACCCGCCGTGTCATTAGTGACAAACAGTGACAAAAGCATGTTGCCTTAAATTGCACTTATTTTTACATCAGCCCTGTATTATTGGGACAGTAGAGAGTTAATCAGGCAGTTGATTAGAGAACATTAGATTAAGAAATATTATGAAAAAAAATGATAACATTACCTTGCAAAGTCAGGCATTTTTGATGCAATATGATGGAATTCTGAAAGGGTTATACGTTCATCGCCATCCAAGTCAATATCTTCCATGATCTTGAAAGGGACAATATATGAGTACAAATGTCATTCATATGGATTGTGGGTTTTTCAAGTTTATTTACTAAAAATTGCTATTTAAAAATTTGCTCTGATGTAGTTAAGATTCAATGGCATATTACATTTATATTATTTCTTTGGGTTAGTGTTATGGTTAGGGTTAAGGCTGCCTGTAGCAAATTGCAGCTTCTGTCTTATTGCAGGTGCCTGAATTGCAATTCCCAGACAAAGGAGTCTGTTCACATCAATAATCTAAATTTGCTCCAGCCATGAAAAAGGGGTAAATAAGGCTATATCACTTCAAAATAAAGCAAGATGTAAATTTAATTTCAGTTCACATCAAAATGCAATTGGAAACTTGGGATGTTTGATGAAAACTGAAATGATGTGTGTCTTTTTTCATTGTGTGTTTTCCATTGGCTGTTTGAGCACAGACCTGAATAACTGTTAAAGTTTTATATGTCAAACACAAATTCATCAATTTCTCAGCAAAGTAATCCAACAAAACAAACCATGTCTGTAATGATCCTCATCTCCATTTCATTAAGAATGTTGTGAATCTCATTTCCAGTGATCAAGATTAAGAATTGGGTCAAATCTGAACGATCTATTACACCATTGTCATTAAAGTCTGCTCAAAATAGAAAAGAAAAAGTCTTTAATATTCTCCTTCTCTGCTTTTAATCAACAACATGTGTGTTCTTTGGGATTTCTTTTAATCCTTCAGAATAGAGAACACTTTATGTGTCTACTCTGATCTTTGCATGCATGCATTCTGGGGGCAGAAAATCCAGTCCATTTTGCACACTTCTACTGTAAATCAGACTGGCATGTGGCAGAATGATCACAAACTACACCAGGACCTAAAAAGCTGGATCCCAGCTTTCTCCAGCAGCTTCCATGATCCTTTGTTTGGGGCTGATCCTCGGCCCACCCCAAGCATGGTCATTGGGAGTACCGCATTCTTTTCGAGCTGCAGTTCCCTTCTCTTCTGTCATCAGTGAGCTGAAGCGGATAAATTTCTAAGTTTTGTCGCTCAACTATCATAACTCCTGCTCCTCCTGGCCCACAGGAAAACTATGACTAGGATTTTATAGGTGCCAGAGAGCAGGGTGGGATGCAAGAGGACAAAAAAATCAGTGGGGTGACAGGGGGTGACATACTCGTCACCTTCCAGATGCTGTGGGCATTTTACAAGCAACAGGAAAGGTGATGGATGGCCCTCCCACCATAAGGGCAATTGAGGCCCTTACATGGCCAATTAAGGTGTTTTAGCAGCAGTGGGTGGACATTTTGCCACGTGGGGAGGCTGCCAAGTATACCCTGGAGGCTTCTGGAAGGCTCAGGGAGTGGGGGGGAGGCCTTTTTGATCAGGCACCCAGTGACCCACAGAGGACACCCCAGTGGCAAGGTTCACCCCCTCGGTAGCAAACTCCCTGGCCTCACAAACGACTCATCCTGACCCTCGCCAGGGCCTTCCTGAATGGCCCAGGTGAGCCCAACGCACTTATCTGGGTTCTGGGGCCCCCTCCATTGATGCTGCTGCTCCCCAGTTGCAGTCCCAGCTGTGGCCACCTTCCCGGTGGCACTGCTAGGACTAAAGAGCTGCCAGCCGTCCAATTGGTTGACAACTGTTGGGGGTGGGAGCTTGTCCCGTAAAAGGACAGGAGCCCCGACTGCAGGCACTTAATTGCTTGTTCTTGGCAACAGCATTTTAAATTGCAGTTGGCCAGATGAGGGAAGGGAAGGTGTGGGGGCGTTCCCCTTTTCATTTTAGTTGTAATTCTTGCCGAGCTTTCACCTGGCAGGAAAAGTTAAAATAAGCCCCAAAATATCTTGTTTCAAGTTAACCTTGCTTAATTTTCCAAAGTGAAACAGCAGTTGATTTATGAAGCCAAGTGATTATCTCACCTGTGTTTTGTTGCAGTGAGATTAATTGTTAATAGCTTGCACCATTCCCCTTTCTAATTTAATTTCTTGCAAATAAAAAATAGTGAGTTGAATTCAGAAAGCAAGCAAAGCTTCTTTAAGGCAAATATTTCAGAAGGGAGAATGAGGGGAGAAGGAAAACAGGTTGAAGAGAGAGGATCTCTGGCCTCTTGTCGCCCAACTTGGTGAGGAACAAGTGAGAGTGGGCCATGGAAATGATTGGACAGTTGAGGCTGAGGTGAATAACAGCAGAATGTGAGGGGTTGAAAGGATACAAGAACTGAGCACGAAATTTAAAGAGGGAGCGATAGTAGTGAGAGAGGATGTAGTAGGATGGTGAAGGATAGAGGACAAGGTGGCAGTTGGGGAAGGGCTGCGATGGGAGCCATTCAGGGCCACGTTTTCCCCAAATCCCCATCCAAAATGCCACCTGCAGCCATAGGTGGTTTCTTCCCTTCTACACCATGCTAACAATTCAGGCTTCAAACCCCAAAGGAAAGAAAAGGGAAAATATTAGAGAGGGAGGCAAGAGAGGAAATAAAGTGGGGGAGGAGGGGGGATTGGGAGCAGAGAGAATCATGGAGGCAAAAGCAGACAACAGACTGAGTATATCAGAAAGGAGAATCTAGAATGAACAACACAAAGACAGCAGAGATGTGAGAAGGACCATAAAAACCACTTAAAATATTCACCATTAAAATGGGACTTATAGCAGCAGAGACACAATGGGTTGAATGGCCTCCTCCTGTGCTGTAACCATTCTATGGGTGTTCTGGAGTATAAGCTGGGTGGCGGGAGTGGAAATGTGAGTGATTTCCGCTCAGGGGCAGGACAGCTGACAATGCGTGAGCTCGTGCTGTTCAGCTCATTACATACGCATACGCGGGGAGCACGGCAAATCTTGTGGTGAGGGCGTGCAAGAAGTCACTGCCCTGCTGTTACCTCATGGGGTCAAAGGTCCTGGCATCATATTTATAGGGCACCAGACAGCCACTCACTCACTGCAAGCCAGGAGCATCAGTCTGGCTCTCATTCCAGAGGGGGAGACCTACTGCAGATAACAGGATGTTGCAGAGCAGACAACATGTGGCCCCATAGTTCAACAAAGCCTCCCTGCAGGTTTTCCTCCAGATCATCTGAGAAAGTCGCTGTTCCCCAGGGATGATAGCAGGAGGCACTTCCATCTGACCATAGTGGCCTAAACGGAGGTTGCAGTGGAGGTCAGCGTCCATGGGGCTCACATGAGAACCACCCAGCAGTGTCAAAAAAGGATGATCGATCTGCTGCAATCTGCCAGAGTAAGTGGCACAGTGTACTCACAGCAAAGTGACACTCATAAGGTCATCAAGCAGTGTAAGTGTGCGAGTGCACAGGGATGTCAGACAGGAGTTTGGGTTGCAGGACTCAGCAGCAGACGGGACATGTGCACTGAAAGTGTGCCATCCACTTCATGCTCTCAATCTTCCATCAGTTGCAGGACATCCTGCTTGTTAATCGCTTACTGGGGAGAGCTCAGGAGCTGGCGTAGGTACGCATGCTCCTAAACTGCTCATACATCCATTGGGATGATACTCAATCCTTCTGTCTGTCTGTTGGACAAGAAAATGGCAGCCTTCCAGGTATTAGAATCCTAAGCACCATCAAAGAGGGGGCCACAGAAATAGCCAGGGAGGAACGAGGCTGTGCCTGAGCCAAAGGCGAGAGGGGACTCCCCCTGCAAGCCAGTAAGGGTACTTCAAGCCTGCAGTTGTCAGATGCACTGACAGCATGAGACATAGATAATGAAGCCTGCTTAGGCATCCACTGAATCTTTCTTTTCTATATTCCAGGTACCAGCAAGAAAAGGGGTAGTCAAAGAAGATAAGCCACCCACAACTCCAGCTCTAAACACATCTCTGAGGATGATGCTTCAGATTCCTCAGAGGATGCACCATCACGGCATCACCTGCACCCTCCACCAGTGCAGAGACATTCACCTCACTGGCTATACGTTCTCGAGTAGGCTCGGGGTCACAATCTGGTGTTGTATGTTGGTTAGTCTGACTGAGGAATGATTGCTGAGGTGTTGGTAAATCCAAACAATAACTGATTTATTATATATAATTAAACTATGCACAGCTACTCATGACTAGGCATTACACTGCTGAAGCCATGAACATTTGCCCCCTTGACTCCTGGTCATGTGTTCTCTTACATCATCATTATGAGAGGTGCTATTTGCACAATCCCACATACATTAACCCCTACAAACCCTAATACTACATCTCCCCCAAGTCTTTGTCCAACACCCAACCTCACACACAGCCAGCATGGTGAAGTCCATGCTGGAGGACCACAGCTGAGTGCCCCTCTTGTTCAGGCATTTATGTACATGGATACATGCTGCCTGGCCTAAGGTCATGAAAGCCATGTCCACACACCCTCCCTTAGATACTATTGATCTTTCTTCCAAAACCCTCAAGACAAATTTGGTAGACCCTGTCATTGCCATTATAGACGAAACACATATCCCCTTATCCACCATTATTATCTACCCAGGTACCTCAAGGTTCCAACCAGCACAATGGGGCCAAGCCCCACCCGGGACCCATGGACCAGTAGTCCTCTGGTGGCCCGAGGTCTAGAGGGCCCTGTCCCACTCTGGCCATCCCTTCCTCAGTCAAGAGCAGATGGCCTTCAACTCAAGCTTCACCGTTCCAGACCTTGCTGGAAAGATGCTGCAATGAGACCCACAAGTTAAGGAGGAAGGCTACTGCTTTCTTGAGGGTTTGACCATAGAGATGAGAACGCACCTGACAATGGTTCTCCATCCAGTTGACTAATGATTATTAGGTGCCCCTTCAGTTGGCCCATTAAGCACACCAGTAACTCCACCCACCACTGAAGACCCTCCTCCTATTTCGAACCCTGGCGTTCATCGTGGGACTGCTTTGTGACATTGTGAGAAAAACAAAGGTGTGTATCTGATATTGACGAAAGTCCAGTACCACCTACCCTCCCACTGTCGCCCACCAGATTCCCCCTATCCTCCTTCACCATTACCACATTATCCTTCACCTGCCCCCTGTTTGTCTTGCACCTCCCCGTGTTGCCCTTGACCCTATAATACTTTGTCTTTATCCCTGCTCTCCCTGCTGAGTCCTTAACTGCCCAAGTGCACATGCTCATTCTGACCCTGATCCCTCCCATCTTCGAGGCCACCGTTTAACCTGACTTTTCATGCCCGCCCCCATGAACCCCTCCAGTATACCACCATGACCCTGCCAACTTGCTGGATTCAGCTCCCCCTTGTCACCATCACCATAGCCTTTGCCTCCCAGTACCCTAATCTTAACCTTCAGGACCAAATCTTGATATCCACAGCCCCACCCTTTAGATGCTTCCCTCTGACACCATCACTAACCAGATAGCCTCTCTCCCATCCAAAAGTATGACCAACGTCCGCTTGAGTGGATTAGCCTGCCTCTCTTGGCAGTGGACAGCCTATACTATCCCTCCCCAGGCTACCTGCTTTAACCCTTCCACCTTTGCTCGGTCACTGCTCCACCCTTCCCTGCTAAGCCTACCTCCCTTCTCCCCTCCTTTGGTCATCCTCGATACAACTTGCACTGCCAGTGCCTAGCCTCAAGCATGGGCTGGCATTTACAGATACACCCCAAAGAAGACAATGCAGAGGCTACTGACCCGTATTCATGGAAGAAGTCTACCTCACCAGCTTCACGCCATGCAGTTGGAAATGTGATTGTTCTAATTTCTCACTGGCAGAGAACTTAATTTGGAGGGGGCACTTAATTCTGGCAAGCTGGCCTTTTAATGAGCATGCATGACATGCAAGTGCACACAAAAGGACTTCCTGACATTGTCAGGAAGCTGAACCTGCCTTTGAAATCCCAAGAACTTAATTGCAGAAGTTCATCCCGCCATTGGGAAGCCTATTTGTGGACCCGCCAAATTAAGTTTCTGCGTCCGCCAAGCTTCTCATCATAGGCGGGCCCAGAAGGTTCCAGCCTACTATTCCTGGTATCGGCCAAGATGCGGTGGCATTATCCATTTGTAACAATATTAATTTCAAAGTTGATGGACAAAGCACCTGAAATGGTGCATTTATTTTGGACAGGAAAAAAGATCTGTGGGAGGAATCGTCCCAGATTGGCACTAAGTGCAGTAGCAGGGTCATTTTACCCGCCAGCCACGATGGTGGGTTTTCCGTATCATCCCAAACCCATCACATTATTTATGCACACCTGGGAAACTCGGCGTTTCCATGGCAGACTTGCTCTCATCCGCCCGCCATCACAAAGCCACTGCATCACGCCAGGCGCCATGTTTAAAGTCCAGCTGCAAGCATATCTCAGTGCTTCCAGACCACCACTGCTGCACGGGAGACATGGTCCTGAAACTGAAGAAGACTGCAGCCCCCAGGCTCAGCGACACGTCCCTCGAGCGCCTTTTGGATGCCATGGAAGCCCACCGGGATGTCGTCTTACCCCACTCTGGCCACAGGATGGGCAGCGACAGCACTAACCCGGCCTGGGAGGTGGTGGCAGCAGTGGTCAGCGCCAATGCCTTTCTGAAGAAGACAGCCACCCAATGCTGCAAGAGGATGAATGATCTCCTCCGTTTGCCAGGGTAAGTCACTCTTCTCATCACCCTCAACTCACACACTCACAAACCCATCACACATCCACAGGGCCCTCACTCACTGCCAGTTCAAGGGACATCACCATTCACTCTCTCACACTCACCGTCACTGTCCTCATCCCATCCATGGGATCACTCACCATCCACACAGGCCAGGCATACTTATCATCTGGCCTAGCAGGTGTCCTGCTTACACTTTCTCCATCTCTAGTCATGCAGAACAAGCTGGCACACAAGGAATGCCTGAAATCAAGGTCCTCATGGACTTTGAAAACAGAGCCATCCAGCTGGCCTTTGAGGATCTGGACTTGTCCTGTGCTGACGGTGAAGTTGGCGGTGCCTCTACCAAGTGAGGGTCCAGAAGTGCCACATCCATCAGACAACCATGCTGTGAGTGAAGTGTCCTGTTTCACAGGCCACTGCCATGCACTAATTATCTCTCCTTGCTTTCACAGGTACATCTAGGAAACAGCCAAGAGACCCAGGGCCTCCAAAAAAGCCCTAAAGAAACCTCTGAAGAAGAATCTGGATGCACCCTCCCTGAAGTCCCGTCACAGTGCTCACCCACACCCTCCAGAGACACACACGTCAGTGGGACCTAGCTTTAGAATAGTCCCAGGATCACAATCTGGTGAACACATCGCACTGTCTGATCCACAGCAGGCGGCAGCAGGGACATCTCTGGTGTCCAGCACTCACAGGACTGCTAGAGGCCAGAAATCTGCTGAGTCCAAGTTAGATGATGAGCCTCTGGACTCGGTCATGTCACAGTTGCTGGAGCTGTAAAGGCAAGCTTGGGAACATGAGGGAGAGGTGTCCGCTGCACTCCTCAGATTGCAAGATAAAATGGAGGAGCCTGTCCTCCTTCCCTCTGAGGTGATAACGGCAGCATACTAATTCATTGAGGTCAGCTTTGGTAGGATGGCGGCTGCCATGGAGGCCTTGGTCCAGGACTTCGCTCCTGCAATGCTGCGCGGACTCAACTCCATTGCTGATGCCATGGTTGGCCTCCATCAGTGTGTACGAAAGAGGAGTGCTGAGCAGATCAATCTCAATCCAGCTATCCCTGCTTCTCAAGGTGTCAGCCTGGGGACCACAGCCCCCAAAGGGAGGAGGATAAGCAGGTGCACACTCCGGACCCATCCATCCAGGTGACTCCGAGAGTGTCCGGCCCATCTGACTCCGCTCTTCCTGTGGCCTCAGCAGCTCCAGCTCCACAGGCCGAGGAGGATGCCACTGGCACACAGCAGGGCCCTGAAAGCAGGCCAGGGCCCTCCAAGTCTCGGACCTCCAGTGGACGCCCGCCAAGGTCATCACACGCAGGGTGGCGCAGTCAGCAGGCTGTCTCCACCCCCGCTGTGGATGTCCAGGGAATCACCAAGACATAGCAGCAGGGTTAGGAAAGTTAAGGAGAATTTGTTGCACAGCCTGGGCAAGGGTGTTAATCGCTTCTACATATTGATTCACTATTGCGAATAAACTCCCAAGAATGTCTCCCTGCCTATTGCTCCTTGTTCTGATGAGCAGTGTTCTTGTCACTCAGATGTGAAACCTTTCTGCACAAGATAAAGGCAGGTGTCTCAGTCCAGGGCCTCTTCCCTGTGTTCTGTGCAGCCTTCAGAGCAAAGTCCTGGTCTGGCCTCACACCCCCTGAAAACATGACTGGTGCCTGCACCTCAACGCTGCTGGTCATTGCTGCCAGAATGTAGCAGGCAGGCCCTGTAGAGTTCTCCCATTCTCTTAGTTTTAAGTCTTGGGTAAATGAGTCCATTGGTCAACCCAGCTCTAACTGCACACCTTCCTATGTTCTCATCAATTGCTGTTTGCAACCAATAACGGGGAGAGACCGGTGTAAGAATAAACAGTGGTGGTTTCTTGAAACATAGGGTAGAGCACCAGATCATACGTGCTCACTCAGAAATCTCCAGAACCGGACTTAAAGTTCCCAGTTGCCTGAGCTGTACAGTGATTCATCAGTGCTGTTACATGATCAGTACACTTGCATTCTCTTAAAACGTCAGGGCACCTCACTTTACCACACTCGGTGTGCTCTCAGCACTTTTAAGACGGGTTTGGGCCCCATCACTTCAGCATTTGGAATCACTCATGTTGTGCTCCTAAAGGGTGCAGGTGCTGAAGGTAAATAAAGGATCAGGTGCTTCTAAAGTTTCAGGTCTGCATCTCTATGATATGACCCTAATCACAGAGCGAAAGCGATCTGCCCTCGGCCAGACAGGAGCCAGACACTCTCACAGGCTATGTGAAGATTTATGGAGCATCCTCACTGCATGTCATCATCACCCTCCTACAATCGAGCAACTATTAGGACCTCTACTCTAGCTCCATGACAGGAGCATTCTCACAGAGGGTATTTACAGTGCCATAAGCCATACCGAAGTCAAACGTTCACAGATGCAATGTGAGGATCTATGGGGTCACCTCACTGCATGTCGTCTTCATCCTCCACAAATCTAGCAGCTATGAGAGTCCCCCAAGCATGCCTGCCTCGTCTGGCCAGTGCGAGAGCCTCATGCCCGTCATCATCGCCTCCGAGGGCCTTCTCACCCTTATCCCAGTTGGCATCCACCTCATCGGAGGAAATGCGCAGCTCCTCTATCTCCTCCTCAGCCAGCTCATCTCCTCGTTGGAGCATCGGGTTGTAAAAGGCACAGCAGACAATGACGATGCGTGACACCCTCTGTGGACTGTATTGCAGGGCTCCACCAGGCCGGACCAGACACCAGAGCCTCATCTTCAGCATCCTGATGGTCTGCTCCACCAAGTTGAGCCTCGTTATACATTTGCTTTGCTGCAGTCTGAGGCTGCCGCACGAGTGTCATCAGCCACGGCCTCTGCAGGCAGCCCTTGTCCCCAAGGAACAATCCCTGTAGCTTCTGTGGACCCTGGAAGACTCCAAGGATCTGTGACCGACTGAGGATGTAGACGTTGTGCACAGTTCCTGGAAACCGTGCGCACACCTGCAGGATGCGTTTCTGGTGGTCGCACACCAAGGATTGGAATCCCTTGCGGTTGATGTAGTTCACTGTATGTTGTGATAGAGATCTGAGCACCACATAAGTGCAGTCGATCACACCCTACACCTGTGGGATACCGAGATCTGGGCAAATCCAATCGCTCTTGCGTTCTGGCTGTTTTGGTCCTGGGCATAATGCACAAAGTTGTGTGCCCTCACAAAGGTGGCATCTGTGACCTCATGTATGCATTTATGGGTGGAGACTTGTGAGATCCCACAGAGGTCACCTGTGGAGCCCTGAAAGGAGCCACTGGCGTAGAAATTGAGCGCCGCAGTCACTTTCACAGCCACTGGCAGTGGATGCCCTCCATGTCCCCGTGGCGCCAAATCCTGCAGTAGCTGGCAGATGTGAACGACCAGTTCCCTAGACATGCGAAGTCTTCAGCGACACTAGTTCTCGGTCATCTGCAGGAATGAAAGGTGGCATCTATAGACCCTGTGTGTCGCTGGGCGCTGGCCTGCGATGGGGGGTGCGGGGGGAAGCTGTGTAGCAATTGGTGGCACTTTGATGCCTCTATGTTGCTTGAGTTGTCAGACAAGCTAGGAGCCCGACCCCAATCTTATCAATGCGGCTGCGCCTGAACTGTCTCAGCTGCAGAAGAATGGTCACTTTCTACAGGTTTCCCTAATGTGTGGCCACTTCCCTCACCCACCCCACCCCCCACCCCAATTGCTTGTGCACTATATTTAAAAGCAGGGCTGCCCTTGCCCCACCTCCTCCACCGGTCACCTCAATGGCAGGGCTGCCCTTAACCCACCCCCCCATCACCAGTCACCTCAATAGCAGGGCTGCCCTTAACCCCGACCACCCGACACCTCTGAAGCTTGAAGTCCAACAGGCGACTCTGGCGAGCACTGCACAATGTTACTGTGTACTCACCTCCGAGTTCCCCTCAAAGTGCAGCCTGCCAAGTGCACACCTTTTATGTGTTGTTGGGAAACATGTGGGCAGACGATCCAGTGGTGGAGGGGGGGACAATTCTGGCGGCCTGGCCTGATAATGATATGCTGATGCATTATAATAAGGTTCCAACATCCAATGTCAGGAAACACGGCCCGCTGTCAGTGGGCTGAGCGGACGATCGCGAACTGGTTTCCCACTGTCGTAAAACCAATCACGCCTTATTGTCCGCTCACTCCACCGATCAGACCCAGCGCCAGTGGGCACGGAAAATTCTACCCTGTATTTTTAGCAACCTTTTCCCAGGATGGCTGCATATTAAAGAAAGAGGCTGTTTCTTTTTCCACAAATGCTGTCAGATCTGCTGAATATTCCCAGAAAGTTCTGTTTTTATTTCAGATTTCCAGCATCTGTAGCATTTTGCTTTAGACTCGGGTGTCCGTTTGGTGTAATAAAACCGTAGCCTAAAGCTGCATTTTAAGACCCGCCAGATTAGACAGAAGCTTTTTTTTTAATGCTGCAATGAAGCAGACAGTTTTTTGTGTTTTTCCAGCATGAAAGAGTATCTTCTGAGAGTAGGGTTCTGTGCATGTATCTAAGGATGTCTGCCAGATACATAGTGCATCCTGGGGCAAGACCAAGTGCTGCAATGTCGCTGAGGGAATGCTGTGGAGAAGCTAAGTTAGCATCAGAAGGTATTCATCCATTAAGCCAGATAAATCAGCAGATTTACAACTTAAGCTGAGTGTTTAAAGTTAACATTTTCTTGTATATTGGCCCAGATTTTGCTATGAGCTGTGAAAGAATGGTTTTTGTCATTCACCTCATGTACAGTTGCCGAGAGGCTTTTTGTGGATTTGCCGGAAGAGACTTCTAGTAATCAGACACCTGATCCAGTGCAGCATTCTCTACAGAGCATCTGTGGCCTCTGTTAACAGATCAAGCAGCAGGGAGGCTCTTCAACCAATCAGATTGAAGAATCTTCATTGAGACATGGGACTTTAATGGTCCCCTGGAGGAGGCTGGTATTCTACCAGCGGCAAGTGGAGCCATGCCATGTGGGCGAACCACCAGGCAAACATTGGCGAGCATGCCTGTGATTTGAGTGGGATTTCCCTCTGACTTGGGCAGCCCATGTCTAATGGAGAGACCTGCCGACAGCAAGGGCCACCCACACAGGAAGACTGACCCTGGCAACCCTGCCTCACCCACCTTTACTCCAGGACTCCAGCTGCTAGACCCCATTGCAATACCACTTCTGGTGATGCTGGCAGTGCTGGGACACTGACAGCCTCTGATGGGCAGGAAATCCCCCCTGAAAAAACCAAGGACCCTGTCATCAACAAGTTAAGTGCCTGATTGGCACTAAATGGGGTCTGGGGGCCCAGAATGGCTGTGGCAGGGTTGTCACCAGCTCTGCAGCCAGTGGATTGATGGAATCCAAAGACCATTAACTTCCATCCATGTGGACAGCAAAGCAAGAAATAAAAACACAAAATATAAATTACATTTAAATCATTCAAAGGAAGCAAAATAAAGACTGGGACACACAAAAGGGATTAAGAAAGAGAAAAACAGAAAAACTGAAAAGAAAAATTATTTCTATTTTTAAAATTTAAAAATTGACAATATTAATTTCATTCATCCCTGAGCACCTGCGGGTGATGTGGGCCTAATCAATTACCATTTATTGTCTCATATCATCCGTTGTGGAAGGTATAAGGATCCTGAATGGCGTAGGAGGCATCCTTGGGCATCACTGTTGAAGTTGAGGGAATCGTGGTGGGTGGGAGCACTAAATTTGGCGTGAAGGAAAAAGCCAGTTCCCCGCCGGTGGGAAATTAGTTTGGAATTTTGTTCTCCCGACTTTGGTGATCAATTAAAGAAGAGTCGAGTTTCCTGCTGACCTATTTCGGGAACCATATTTGCATTCATTTCCATCTCATCAATGTGCACTAAAAGGCCTACTCACTGGAACATGTTCATCCTGCAAATTAAGTGTCTAACCAGCAGATAATTAGAACCATCTGTTTCCCGACTGTATGTAAGTGACATGCAACTGGCGAGCTTCACTTCATCAACAACTTTGAGGTACATAGACGCTGCTTTCGCCTACCTTTAAGAGCATTGCTGCAAGATTTCTAGTGTTGTATCAGGATCTGCAACAAGACTGTGCACGGGAGGCAATACCAGCGGGGAAGGGATAGACAGAGCCAGGACTTGGGGGGTGGTGGAACATGGGAGGGAAGGGAGAAGACAGAGGCAGGACTTGTTGGGGGGGGTGGTTCAAGGAACAGAATGGAGTAGTGAAAGACTGTCCTAGGGCAAGAGTTATAAGACTGTCCAAGGAGAAGTCAAAGACTATCCTGGGGCTGAGACCAAGCTGTCGGGGGCATATTGAAGAGATTGTCCTGGGGCTGAGGCAATACTGGTGGGGGCATATCGAAGAGGCTGTCCTGTGGCTGTGTGGGCCATGTCAGAGGGGTCTGCATGGCACGCATGTCTTGGTTGCAGTCTTGGGCGGTTGAAGGCCTCTCTGAGCAATGAAGGTCATGCAGGACGTCATGTATAGGGTGTAGTCAGTCACCTAAGGAATTTGGTCCTGGCACTGTGAGGCAGATGGTACAGTCACAGTCAGGGGAGGCATCTGCATCCCATAAGTCAGTAGCTGAAAAGTCATGGGGTGGGGTATTGGATGGTCTCATGGTGGGGTGGGGGGGGAAGGTCCCAGGAAGTCAGGGTGCATGTGGCCTCAAAAAGGGGAGAGGTCAGGTTGACAAAGAGCATGGGGCATCAACATTAAATGGTTCAGTGGGGAGGACAGCAATATCCACTTGGATAATGATGGGTTCAAGGGTATTGAGAGGCTGGATGGTGATGGAAGGAAGGGGAATTAGGAGGCAGTGAGGATTGAGGAGGATGGAAGGAACTTGGTAGGTGATGGGGGAGGTTGGAAGCTGGTCTCCCAGACAAAGGTTAGCAGCTCAAACCATGGTGAGTATTGCTTAGCTGAGTGCTAAATGAGCTTGGCTCCATTTCTCACAGTGCAAAATCAGGCGACAGTCCATTAAGTTACGATGCTGCAGTGCATTTGATCTTAACTGGCATCTGATCCTTACAGAGGCATCTTCAGCTGTTTCATCAATGATCTTCCTTCCATCATAAGGTCAGAAGTGGGGATGTTTGGTGATGTTTGCATGATGTTCAGCACCATTCATGACTCCTCAGATACTGAAGCAGTCCATGTCCAAATGCAGCAAGACCTGGACAATATCCAGGCTTGGGCTGACAAGTGGCAAGTAACATTTGCGCCACACAAGTGTCAGGCAATGACCATCTCCAACAAGAGAGAATCCAGCCATCGCCCCTTGATATTCAATAGCATTACCATCACTGAATCCCCCACTATCAACATCCTGGGGAGTTACCATTGACCAGAAACTGAACTGGACTAGCCATATAAATACTATGGCTACAAAAGCAGGTCAGAGGCTAGAAATCCTGTGACAAGTAACTCACCTCCTGACTCCCCAAAGCCTGTCCACCATCTACAAGGCACAAGTCAGGAGTGTGATGGAATACTCCCTACTTGCCTGGATGAGTGCAGCTCCCACAACGCTCAAGAAGCTTGACACCATCCAGTACAAAGCAGCCCGCTTGATTGGCACCCCATCCACAACCATTCACTCCCTCCAACACCCATGCACCGTAGCAGCAGTGTGTACCATCTACAAGATGTGCTGCAGGAATTCACCAAGGCTCCTTAGACAGCACCTTCCAAACCAACAACCACTACCATTTAGAAGGATAAGGGCAGCAGATAGATGGGAACATCACCACCTGGAAGTTCCTCTCCAAGTCACTCACCATCCTGACTTGGAAATATATTTCCGTTCCTTCACTGTCGCTGGGTCAAAATTCTGGAACTCCCTTCCAAACAGCACTGTGTGTGTACCTACACCACATGGACTGCTGCAGTGCAAGAAGGCTGCTTCTCAAGGGCAATTTGGGATGGGCAATAAATGCTGGCCCAGCCAGTGAAGCCCACACCCCAAGAATGAATTTTTAAAAATGCTTGCAGTCAGGATTTAAGTGCAAGGACTGGGTATCCAGAGTTGTTGTACGCATCACTGGAGGACAACGCACACAAGGTTGACTGTGGCTCCTTGGGCTTGGGTCTTTTGGCCCTAATGAACTCCCTTGATGTGAATGCGCATTCATGTCTGAGAGGGGAAAGATCAGCCGCCTGTCATCCTCCAGGAGTAAATCGTCCTGCAAGGCGTGGCCTTGGAATGTAATGTGCGGACTAAGGGAAAGTCAAGGGCTGGAGAATGTAGAGCTGCCTTGTATATGGAGGAAGACAATTCAACGGGATCTAACATTGATTGCTCAATTGTATCTGTTCACAGGAACATGGGCGAGTGGAGAATGCAGGCCTTCTTGATAGCTTTAATGAGAATGAGAAGAAGGGCCCATCGCCAATTGGCACAGCTGAGGGAAGGCCGTCGCCCTGAGGAACAAGACCCAGTGGGGCCCCAGGAAGAATCAGATGCTGGTGAGAAGGGGCCAAATCCACAAAGACGTTTGGCATGACCAAGGGTCTGCAGAAGACGCAGCTTTTACATGATGATGAGCTTAAGACAGTGCCACAGACGCTTGTTTAGGGATGTAGTAGCTCACATTTGCTACATTCTCCATGAGGAACATACACCGCACAGTGTTGAAGGCATCCCATTCCAGTGGCATTGAAGGTTACTGCCGCACTGAACCTTTTTGCCAGGGCTCCACTGGGGACCTTTGTGGAATCTCGCAATGTATGAGGAAGGTGGCTGATGCCCTGTTCAATAAAGTTCACCATTACATGCAGTTCTGCATGGATGAAGCAAGCCAGGCTCCCACAAATGTGGGGTTTGCTGTGGTCTCAGCCTTCCCACAAGTGCAGGGCACCATCGACTGCACACATGTGGCCTTGAGAGCTCCCTGGCAGCCACCGGTGAGATTCAATAATAGAAAAGTATTTCATTCTCCAAACGTCCAGCTCATCTGTGATGATAGAAAGCAGGTCATGCTTATTTGTGCAAGATACCCTGGAAGCTCACATGATTTGCACATTTTGAGTCACTTCCAGGTGCCAGAGATATTTGAGGGAGCTCAGCGCTTAGAGGGTTGGCTGCTCAGTGATAAAGGGTATCACCTAAAGGCATGGATAATGACATCAATTCATCATCCAAAGAGTGCATCTGAGGTGAGATACAATGCTGCTCATTCAGCCACAAGGTCCTTAATAGAGCAGATTATTGGCCTCTTAAAGATACGTTTCAGACATTTGGACCAATCAGGTGGTGCTCTCAATACTCTCCACAGAGGGTGTCACACATCATCATTGTTTGTGGCTCCCTGCACAACCTCGCACTGCAAAGGGGGGATGTTTTGCCACCGGGAGACATGGAGGAGCTACACATCTCCTCAGATGAGGAGTACATTGAAGGGGATGATTCTGAAGAGGGCAAGGATTCAGATGAGCCATATGAGGATGACATTGCATGGACATAACATGGAAGACAAGCCCATGAAAACCTCATAGCTGCAAGATTCCAGGAGGAATAAGGTGAAGGCAAGTTGTTACGAATGCAGTTCTCTTCATGCTTTGACGCAGGGGAGGCAACTACATCTTCATCGTCATCTTCAACATATCAAGAAAGGTCAGCAATCTCACAAGTGTCAAAGAAGAAACATAAGACACCTTCAACCCTAACGACAGGATCATCCTTGGAAGGTGCAGTAGACTAGGGACCATATGGCCACTGTTGAATGAGATAAGCACTCCATCAGCACAGATCCTTAAGAAACTACACATAGTGCAGTCCTTTCAACCACTGCAACAACAAGTCAGTGGCCATGGCATCCTTCATGAGGCTGAAACGCTATTGCACGCATCGATGTACTCATGCCAGTCTGATGGCAGCTTAGCAAGGCAGCTCCAAGGGGAAAAATATTCATCGATGGTTTGATCTTGACTGTTTCAAGACAGAGCTCCATCCAGACAGCACCATCTCTCCAAGTGCCAGCTTTCATGCTTGATTAATGCAAAGGCTGCATCATGACACTGAGCCCCAGATGACATTGGACATCAGGATGCAATGGTCTGTCACATTGAAGCATGGAGGCAAAGCTGCAAGTTATGTGAGCATTATGCTCACAGAGAGTGGTTCAGCAGGACCATTGTGTGATTATTGACAAATACTCATTGCCCTGCATTCATTGGAAGCCTGCCAAGTTCACGCCCTGCATTGCCTTGGCATTTGGGAGAGACATGGCCCAGTCAGTTTTGACACAACAGTCAATGATAACTTATTCCCTTCATAGATATTGATGAGCACTCAGGAGGTGTGCTGGAGCACTACTTTCCTATCATTACAGTCCTCAACATTGTCTGTCTCGCAAAGGCCAATCCTTTCTATGAGCCCTAAGTCACTGAGTGCACAGTCACACAATGAATTCCATATTGATTGGCATTCTGTGACTTCACAGAGGGATTACATCAAGCAACTCAGCCGTTCAGCAGCAAAGCAACATCCCCACAGGTAAGTAAACAGCTTCAGCAGGATGAGTGCACACCTCTGACATCACACACTCATGCCCATCTAGCAGATGTTTAAAATGTCACCAAGTGGAACACGCTTCTATCGCTCAGTGTCAACATGGGGAAAGTGGGAAATAATAAAGGAATAATGTTCAGCCTTAAACACAGAGACAAACTAATGCTGCAGGAAGGCATGAAAGGCTATGGTGCTGGATGATGAATTTTACTTTTACCAAAACCTCACAGTCATAAAACAAAGGCCATTGCAAAGTGCACTTGGATGAAAAGACTCCAACATTGGTTGGGATAAATACTTATAATGTTCACAAAGAATTGACATCAGTGCAACAGCATCAGGGTAATCACTAACCCTAATGAACAATTTTCATGTGGTCTCATAATGTGAGCCTCAGATGCAAGGGTTACATGTGCATTGTCCAGCCATTATTTTCATATAGGAAGTGCCTTTGTTCATGTCAATGACGTGGAACTAAAGGCGATTCATTGTGATGTGATTCAGTGAGTCTTTATGGAACTGAGGGACAGGATGGGAGATAATTGGCGTGGGTCATGTGGTACCTTGAATGAACACAGGATCCTGCATCACATCAATTAGCTATTCGATACCTATGATTTAGAGAGGGATAAATGCAAAATATATTTACTATAGTGCAGGTTATATACAGTGAATGAACACTCATGCCACCATTGTGCATTCAAAACTTCTTAATTTTCTTAATGCCACCAGCTACGTCTAGGTGCAGCCCTGACACCTGCAGCAGCGATAGAGGCAGCCTACTGACTGCTATGCCCTGTTGTCTGAGATGACTTTGGTGGGCGTTCTCTGGAGGCCCATGTCCTAAGAGAGCCCCGGCCTGCTAATTGTCCCCGTGCTCTGGGGCAGGTGAACCCTCCTCAAGCCTGACCCACTGGAGCTGATGGAGTCACAGGCAGAGGAGATTTGGAGCATCAAGACACCCTTGGAGGACACCTTGTGGGGGTGCCACCAAGTGTCTGGCTGGCAATCCTCCTCCCTTTGGAAGCCCAAGGGGCCCTTGCTGAGTCCTTGGGGAAAAGGAGCACTTAGAGGGAGGTTGAAGTGCCCCACTACCTTGCCACTGATGGAATGCACCCATGGCTAGAGCGATGGAGTGCAGGCCTCACTGCAAATCCGGCAGAAACTGTGCATTCTGCTAGACCTGGGTCTCCAAAGCAACCGCCACCCTTCCCATAGAGACTTCAATGTGCTCGCATGCTGGAGCTAGGGCATCTGACAGAACGTGGACAGACTCCTCCATTCTTTACTCCGGTCTGTTGACAGCCTCTGGCAACCCTGCCTGATGTTCCGCTGCTTGCCTCTGCATCTCCAACATTTCTCTCATGGCTGATTGTAGTCCTCCAGCATCAGAGACCTCAGCTGTCACTGCCTCCACCTACTGCAGACATATGTCCGTAAGGTGATGACTGGATTATGAACCTGAGCCTACTCTAGAACTGAACTGGGCGAGCCTTATAAATACTGTAGTTACAAAAGCAGGTCAGAGGCTAAGAATAGTGCGACAAGTAATCCACCTCCTGACTCCCCAAAGCCTGTCCACCATCTACAAGGCACAAGTCTCCCCACTTGCCTGGAGGAGTGCTACTCCCACAGCATTCAAGAGGTTTGGCACCATCCAGGACATAGCAGCCCACTTGAATGCCATCCCATCCACAAACATTCACTACCTCCACCGCCCACACACAGTAGAAACAGTGTGAACCATCTACAAGATTCACTGCAGGAATTCACCAATGCTCCTTCGACAGCACCTTCCAAACTCAGGACCCCTAGCATCTAGAAGGACAAGGCAGCAGATAGATGGGAAAACCACCACCTGGAAGTTCCCTTCCAAGTCGCTCATCATCCTGACTTGGAAATATATCACCGTTCCTTCACTGTTGCTGGGTCAAAACCCTGGAACTCCCTTCCTTAACAGCACTGTGGGTGGACCTACACCACATGGACTGCAGTAGTTCAAGAATGCAGCTCACCACCACCTTCTTAAGGACAATTAGGGATAGGCAATAAATGCTGCCCCAGCCAGCGAGGCCCACATCCCATGAATGAATAAGCAACTAAGGCCCACTGAGGTGCATGTATCTGTGTTGGTGGATGGTGCAGGTGAACGCAGTGACAGGTCTTCATCCAATGGATCCTTTGCCTCCTCATTGGAGGTGGCCTGGGGATGGGGCTGAAGCGCTTGCTCAACCTCTTCCTCAGCTTTTCCTTGCTGCTAGCTGGAATAGAGAGAAGAGTTAATTAGTTATTGACTATGCAGACACCAACCCTATAGGTCACTCACAGTCATTGTCTGCATGTGGTCGATGTATACTGCATGAAGCCTCACAGGCTTGAAGGGGGATTCCAATCTCGCCTTATGTGCAGGAACGATCTCTATCTTCTCCAGTGATCTCTGCCGCCTGCTCCTCATCGGAGGAGAGTATCCACAGCTCCGAAGTACCCCCTCTGGTCTTCGATCTCTCCCACCAATTATGGTTGAGCTTGCCCTAGATAAAGACAGATAGATTGACTGCGAGCACTATGGATGGAAGAGCAGTTCAGAAGCAAGCATGATTGTTGTGTGTGCTAAGTCCTCCCCAGTAAGATCTTACATGAGATGGTTATCTTAATGTGGCTGGCAGGCATTCAGTGTTAATGTCCCATCTGCTGGCTGTGTGTGACATCCTTGTGGAGTCTAACCCTTAGACTGCCTGATTCCCAAATGAGGGTGTGAGTTTGGAGTGCAGAGAAGGTTCACTTACGCTGGCGGAGAGCATCAGATCATTCATCTTTATCCTGCACTGCAGGGCGGTCATTTTTTGGGTGCCATGGGCGCTGACCTCCCTGGCGACCTCTTCCCAGGCCAATGTGGTCAGGTGGGTGGACCTCCTGCTCCCATCCTGCCTTCCCTGAACAGCATGGTGGAGAATTTCCATAGAGACCTCGCTGACTTGTGGAGCAGAGGGTTTGGTTTTTTTCAGGGTCATTGTTTTCCTTTTCGCCACAACCCCTGGTCTGCAGTGAGTGAATGTCTGTGCAGGTATCATTTAAATATGGCATCTGGACCTACAACCCCATGAGTTAACAGCGGGGCTGATGAATCAGTGCTGCCCCACTTTGAGATTCAACAAGCTCCTCGCTGATGCATACATAATGAGCTGAAAAGCAGAAGATTGGGCAAGAAAATCTTCTCAGTAAGAATCGTGCCGACTTTGCTGCCCACCACTGCACTTAGTCTCCAGAATGGAAAATTACACACAAACATACAAATTAGGAGCAGGACTAGGACACTCGGCCCTTCAAGCCTGTTCTGCCATTCAATAAGGTCATGGATGATCTGATTGTAACCACAGGCAGGATTTTCCATCCTGCGGGCGGGCACACATCCTACCCGATTGGGCATAAAATCACACGTAATGATATCAGGCGAGCATTCCGACATCGCGCACTTTCACAATCTTTCAGGTGGCAGCACACACAAGGGTTGGCAGCACGCCCGCTGACAATTAAGAGGCCTATTGAGGCCCTTAATCAAGTAATTAATCTATATTTTTCGCTGCCTGCTCAACCGTTCAGTTGGCCGGCGGGCGAATAGGCCAGGCAGCCTTTGCATTTTTTAAGAAACTTCATCCACAGGTGGGATGAGGCTTCCAACAGTAAATAAAGAACCAGCAAAACTTCTTCAACTTCATTTTAAACATGGCCCTCTTCATGTGACGGAGTTACATATCATTTCTAAAATCTTTCTTTTTCTTTGTACAATTCTTCAGCTCCCTGAGGCATCTCTGTGCCTTCAGGGATCTTTCAATGTGAGCTACCCTGCGCATGTGCAGACTTCCACGCTCACCCTCCTCCCACCCCCACACAGCAGCGCTGAGCAGTTCAGCGCGCCTTTCATGCTGGCTGGCAGTTAATTGGCCAATTAATGGCCAGCCAGGGTGAATTCACGGTCGGGGGCCGATCGTGGACATCAGACTTTTTCCAGGCCTGCCCACCGCTCCCGCTCGACGAACAGAAAATCCCGCCCCTCATCTCCACATTCCTGCCAACCCATGATAAGCTTTCACCCCTTTGCTCATCAAGAATCTATCTACCTCTGCCTTAAAAATATTCAAAGACTCTGCTTCCACCACCTTTTGAGGTGGAGAGTTCCAAAGACTCACAACCCTCTGAAAAAAAAAGTTTTTCATCTCTGTCCTAAATGGGCACCCCTTATTTTTAAACAATGGCTCCTAATACTAGATTCTCCCACAAGAGGAAACACCCTCTCCACATTGACCCTGTTAAGACCCCACCCCTAAAATTAATTTTTTCAGGGCCAGAGAGGCTGTTCCTCTGAAATTATCATTTATTATGCTGTGGTTATTCCTGAGTGCATTAGCATTAACTTTTTCATCTTTTTCAATAGTGGCCTAAGTACATGCCATAATATTGATTTGTACGCAGATTCCTTTGGTGAAAACTAATTACACAATCTGTAGAGGAGAAGGTTATCAATGACAGTAACTTCTGGATTTCTGTGTTTAATTGCACATGGATGCCAGAAGCTGCTATCAGTTTTACCCCATAGGAACAGTGAATGCTCACAGTCTCACCATCGCTATCACCATCACCTACAGCAAAATTTGGGCCATTGCAAGTTATTTCACTCAGCTGCCATTGGAATCACCAGATCATCAATGAGATCAGCAGCTCCTAATTTTTAATGTTATTGACATTTCCCCTATACCAGCCTTTGTGAGGTGGGAACTGTAATGCATATCAATATAGAGCAAGAGACAGACAGGCAGCCAACAGACAACATTGAAGACAATAAGGCTGTCAAAAAGAAAATAAAAAGAATTGCCAAGTTGGAGACTTGTGGAAATGAAATTAGAAAAAAAAAGCTGTTTTACAACTTCTAATCACAAGAGACATCAATTAGTAACTGTTGAGATTTTTTTACATTTAATTACCTTCACAAATACAAAAATTCTATCAATAGATAACTCAGATTCATTCCTACCCAGGATTCTGAATGCATATTCAGCTTTCACATTGGCCGGAGCAGCCTCACTAAAAGCAGAAAACATATCAAGGAAATCTTCAAAAGAAATGCTGCCATTATTCAGTTTGGATGTTGAGAATATTTTACAGATCCTCCTTTTAAATGGATTTGCCTGAAATTAGAAATGTTTATATATGTAAAATATCTTGGATGCAGAACAAAAATAGGAAAAGTATAGAATCAAGCAGAGAATGCTTAGAAATCAGTAAGATGCTCAAAGAGGAAGCATGAATAGAAAAAAAAATGAAAATGTAAAGAAAAATAACAAACCATTTTAAGTGCATTCAGGCTAAGTAAAGGGTACAGAGGGTAACATTTCCTAATGACAGTGGGGAAAGAGTGTCTGAGGACAGGGAAATAATCACATTTTTTTTAACATTAAAAAGGGGAGGGGTGCTTAAAAAAAGGAACAGGCTGCAAGACAGCAGGCTAGAAACCCTCAGCATTGGAAAGCTGCCTTAGCATAAACAAAAAGCATGACTTTAACAATGCAAGCATGAAAATGGAATAACTGTGAAGTTTGCAAACCCCTGGATGATATTCTGAAAAGTACATTGAAATCAGTTAACATTCCAACAAATTAGAAAGTAGCTCCATCTTTTTAAAAGGGATGAACCCTCCAATTACAGGCCTCGTATTATGTCTTGTGGCTCCCAGACTATCAAAATATACTTTTAAATTCAAATGCTGGAGCTTCATCGAATGCATATCTCAGAGCTTACCATGTGGTGTGCATGATGCATTGTTGCTTCGATTCACAGACTGTAGTGCAGTAGTGAGTGATATGCCACTCTGTTTACTTATGTGTACTTAATGCCAAGCAAACAATGCAATTTGGGGCACCTGTGGAGAGTGTCACAACCTGCATCTGAAGGAGAACATGCTTAAGAATTAGAAGGTGCTCCCTTATTGACTCTCACTAAGGAGAAACAGAGGGAAGGAGAATGGAGCATGGAACAAAGCAATACTGCATACTATAATGATTAATACAAGTTCAGATGATCATAAAGGAAATTTTACAACTTCAATCAGCTGGTGGGCAGCCTTCTCCATCAAGAGCGTACATCAGAAATTAATGCATTGCCTGACCAAAATTTCCAAAATGTTCTGATAACGGGCAAAGTTTCCTGCTGGCACTGCCAAATCAGAAAATACCCCCTATATGTGACGAGCCACAACAATTGATTTTGATGGGGCAGATTGAGATAACTGGAAAGAAATGTTGGTGCATTTAATTTATTCATATGCCTAGGAAAAATGGAGGCAATGCTCTATTTGACGAGTCTATTGGGCACATGTACAGGTGGCAGTTGTGTCTCAAATGTTTCAGACATTTAACTAAATGTATCAATTGTTCTAAAACCCTGTTTTATATCTTTAAAAAATGGCTTTGTTTATTGAGTGGGCTGAAGCTACAGAAGACATTTTAAAAAGACCCAAGACAGCAGCTCTCAAAATGACCAAGCATCTACATAACCACACCTTGTAATTTACAAAGTTATCACAATGGTGTTGTGCTGTCTGGATGTAGCCCTTCGTGCAGAGTAAAAGGTTAACTCTAATGATAGCTACTGAGCATGTGCATAAGGAGCTATGTCACAGTGATGTCACTCATCGAGAGGAGATGAGTGTGAAGCATCTCAGAGAGTAGCTGTAGCTACGTCTTGGTCTTATTTAACTTGCATAAATAGTTAGCATATTAATCAATGTTTTTGAACAAAAAACCACTGCCTTCTGCAAGGTCTCTTGTGGAGTAAGAAGCCAACGTATCCCGAAATAAACCCACAATGACAGATGGTGGCAGCAGTGACTACCACCCACAGAGGAAGGTGGAAAACAGCAGGAAAAACCTCAAGTGAAGCCCAGCAACAATGCAAAGCAGCGGGTGAAGGACTTTGAGGCCAACCCAGCAACCAAACCGGAGACGGTCAAATAATGAAGGCAGCCCAGTGACTGGCAAAACGAACAGCATGGGAAAAGATGACCTCGCACCAAGGTGAGAAATGCCTACTACTTTACCCCTACCAGAATCCTTCCAAAATATAGAGAGTCCCAGACAGGGTGAGCAATGGTAAAATTAGCGAATACATTTTACCCAGTACTGCAATGCCTCAGGTCCTGCAAGTTAAGTAAACAAAGATCAAGGTACAACTTGTTATATGCCGTTGGGAGCATAGCAGACAACATGCTGGCCAGACAGGAGGTGAATGGGGAGACAGACTCCTACGAGAAAGTCATCAGACTCTTTGACTCATACTTCAGTCTTTGTAAAAATTGTCATCGAAAGGGTGAAGTTTAATCGGCGCAGTTAAAAATAGGGTGACAGGATTGATTCATTCATCAATGAATTGTACCGCCTAGCCGAAAATTGTGAGTATGGAACACTAAAACACCGCCTGATCAGAGGCAGAATGGCCATTGGCGTTTTAGATGAGAGTCTCTCTGACTTCTTACAATCTTGGGAAGATTTAAATTTAAGCAAAGCTGTACAACTGGCGAGACAGGCTGAAGAGCGGAGGCAGAAGAAAGCTTTTGTCAGGGATGCAAGGGAAATTTCCCAAGAGCTGCCCGATGAAGTTGTTCAATTTGTGGGTTGTAAAACTGGAAGTATAACAAGGTAGCAACAGGGAAGCATCCGGAAAAGACACCAGCCGCCATTTTGCAATGATCTCCCTGTGGCAGGAGGAAGGTCCGCAGGTGGGAAGAATGCTGTGCCTGAACTGTGCACTGTCTTGGCTGTGTCAAGATAGGCCATTTTAAAGTGATCTGCCATTCCAGGAAATCTCTGTCTGCAAGACAAAAGGAGAAATCTGTTAAATGAGCCTCCATTCAAGAAGCTCAAGTTGACTCAGGTTGCTGTAAATCAGTCATCATAGAAAAAACCCCATCCCTACGACCACAGGAGGACATTGTAGATCTTTCATTTCTCTTTGAGATGAGGCTAGCCGAAGCGAGAGACAGGTGCATCAAAGATAAAGATGAGCAGCCGTAAGATGACAATCTACACCTTAATATGCTCTTTCGAGAAGGAGTGGGAGAGGGATGATAATGGAGCTGCCACTGATAGCGATGATTTGTCACAGGAGGAGATCCTGAGCCTTGCCTTACCTTTTGAAGACAGTATACATTCTGATGAAGTTCCAAAGGTGTTCAGGACTGCTGAAGAGCAAACTCACACCCAAGAGACTGTGCCAGTTAAACTACTGCCTCCAGAACAATAAACTCCCATGCGTATTAGCAGAACAATCATCATTCTTTTCTTCGGAATATTCTCCATCCTTCTCTATGTCCATATGATTTGTTCATGGATGAGGCATTACATAATACTTTGCTTGTTGCAGCAGTGGAAGCTTGTAGATCCTCAACAAAAACAGAATTACCTGGAAAAACTCAGCAGGTCTGGCAGCATCGGCGGAGAAGAAATCAGTGGGTGGGGGGGGGGTTGGGGGGGTGGGGGGCTGTTGGAGAGAGACATTGAGGGTGTGGTGATTATGGAGGTGAGCAGATAATCAAAAGATGTCACCGACAAAAGGGTCAAAGAGGTGTCGAAGGTGGTGACATTTGTCTGAGAAAAGTGCTAATTAAGAATGGAAGACAGGATATTCAAAGTACAGCTCTAGTGGGGGTGGGGTGGAAAGACTAACGAGGTTTTAGTTTTAGATTTAAAAATAATGGAAATAGGTGGGGAAAGAAGAATCTATATAAATTATTGAAAAAAAAGGCGGGGGGGGTGGAGAAACGGGGTGGGGATGGGGGGAGGGGGAGTTTAAGATCTAAAGTTGTTGAATTCAATATTCAGCCCAGAAGGCTGTAAAGTGCCTAGTCGGAAGATGAGGTGCTGTTCCTCAAGTTTGCGTTGGGCTTCACTGGAACAATGCAGCAAGCCAAGGACAGACATGTAGGCAAGAGAACAGGGTGGAGTGTTAAAATGGCAAGCGACAGGGAGGTTTGGGTCTTTCTTGCGGACAGACCGCAGGTGTTCCGCAAAACGGTCGCCCAGTTTGCGTTTGGTCTCTCCAATGTAGAGGAGACCGCATTGGGAGCAACAAATGCAGTAGACTAAGTTAGGGGAAATGCAAGTGAAATGCTGCTTCACTTGAAAGGAGTGTTTGGGCCCTTGGACGGTGAGGAGAGAGGAAGTGAAGGGGCAGGTGTTGCATCTTCTGCGTGGGCATGGGGAGGTGCCATAAGTGGGGGTTGAGGAGTAGGGGGTGATGGAGGAGTGGACCAGGGTGTCCCGGAGGGAACGATCCCTACGGAATGCCGCCAGGGGGGGTGAAGGGAAGATGTGTTTGGTGGTGGCATCATGCTGGAGTTGGCGGAAATGGCAGAGGATGATCCTTTGAATGCGGAGGCTGGTGGGGTGATAAGTGAGGACAAGGGGGACCCTATCATGTTTCTGGGAAGGAGGAGAAGGCATGAGGGAGGATGCGCGGGATATGGGCCGGACACGGTTGAGGGCCCTGTCAATGACTGTGGATGGAAAACCTCGGTTAAGGAAGAAGGAGGACATGTCAGAGGAGCTGTTTTTGAAGGTAGCGTCATCAGAACAGATGCGACGGAGGCGAAGGAACTGAGAGAATGGGATGGAGTCTTTACAAGAATCGGGGTGTGAGGAGCTGTAGTCGAGGTAGCTGTGGGAGTCGGTAGGCTTGTAATGGATATTGGTGGACAGTCTATCATCAGAAATTGAGACAGAGAGGTCAAGGAAGGGAAGAGAAGTGTCAGAGTTGGACCATGTGAAGATGATGGAGGGGTGGAGATTGGAAGCAAAATTAATAAATTTTTCCAGGTCCCGACGAGAGCATGAAGCAGCACCGAAGTAATCATCGATGTACCGGAGAAAGAGTTGTGGGAGGGGGCCGGAGTAGTACTGGAACAAGGAATGTTCCACATACCCCATAAAGAGACAGGCATAGCTGGGGCCCATGCGGGTACCCATAGCCACACCTTTTATTTGGAGGAAGTGAGAGGAGTTAAAGGAGAAATTGTTCAGTGTGAGAACAAGTTCAGCCAGACGGAGGAGAGTAGTGGTGGATGGGGATTGTTGGGGCCTCTGTTCAAGGAAGAAGCTAAGGGCCCTCAGACCATCCTGGTGGGGGATGGAGGTGTAGAGGGATTGGACGTCCATGGTGAAGAGGAAGCGGTTGGGGCCAGGGAACTGGAAATTGTTGATGTGACGTAAGGTGTCAGAGGAATCACGGATGTAGGTGGGAAGGGACTGGACAAGGGGAGAGAGAAGGGAGTCAAGATAACGAGAAATGAGTTCCGTGGGGCAGGAACAGGCTGACACGATCGGTCTGCCAGGACAGTTGTAGATCCTCTACAGCTTTACAAATCTTCACAGGAGCTGAATGTGCTTCATTCTTTCAAGCAAGAGCAGCCAGCAGTCCGACCTTACCCTAAGTACCAAAAGAAAAAACAGAAGAAACGGTAAATCTTTGTTCATTGCCTTTATATGATGAACCAGAAGCTGAAATCTCTGTCTGAGGATGTCGGTGCCTTCCAAGGAGAAGATTCTGGACAGCATATTTCCTGTTTGTCCTCAAAGAGAGCCAAAAACACAGCCAGGGACCGACACCATCAGCACAAGAGGCTGTGTGGAGGAGATGTAGGAGAATGTGTCTATAATAGTATGGGGATAAAGACTCAGGGGGAGGTGTAGAGTAAAGGGTTAACCCTAATGATAGCTATTAAGCATGTGTGTAAGGAGCTATTGAGCATGTGTGTAAGGAGCTATGTCACAGTGATGTCACTCACTGAGAAGAGATGAGTGTGAAGCATCTCAGAGAGCAAAATTTTCAGGTCAGTGAGCGGGGGCGGGGCCCACTCGCCGACGTGTAAAATGATGTGCGATGACATCGGGTGTGCGTCCCCACGTCATCACGATATTTCATTCGGCAGGCGCGCACCGGAGTCGGCTGCACGCCCACCAAAATGTCAACGGCCAATAAAGGTCATTAAGAAATCAACTAAAGCAGTTAAGAATGCTGCCCGTCCAACATTAAGAGCGGGATGAGGTTTCATGGAGTGTTTATAAATTGAATTTAAAAATTTTTTAAAATTAATTGACATGTCCCAGCTCATGTGACACTGTCACATGAGGGGGACATGTCTTAAAATTTTTTCTTTCCTTTATTCAGTTTTTTAAAACTTAAACTCATCTCCCTGAGGCACCTCTGTGCCTCAGGGAGATTTCTGCGCTCTTTGGCGTGCATGCCCGAAAGAGCGCAGGCCCCGACTCAGGGAATCCCCCCCCCACCACCCCACACAGGGAGCGCTCAGCGCTTCCAGGCACGCGTCACGCTGGGCAGGCCTTAATTGGCCTGCCCACGTAAAATGGCGACGTGGACCTGATTAGGCGTGCCGATCGGGTTCGTGCCCACCACCGCACACCCCCCCAGCAGCCGGGAAAATTCTCCCCGGAGAGTAGCTGTAGCTACGTCTTGGCCTTATTTAACCTTTGTAAATAGTTAGCATGTAAATAAATATTTTTGAACAAAAGACCACTGCCTCCAGCAAGATCTCTTCTAGAGTAAGAAGCCAACAAATCCTAAGATAAACCCACAATAACAGACACCAAAGTGCAGTAAGCTTAAATGAGTGTGAATTGCCATCACCTGAATAACTCAAAGACATTCAGATATAATCTAATTATTCAGGTAGGTGAGGGCCGTACCATTAAACTCACTCACTTTGGGCAATGGATCCCAGCTGAGAATAGGGCCTCATTGAGACCATTTTAATCTAATCACTGTCATGGACAGTGGGGGAGTAATTTAAACAGCACTAGTTTCTCCTCTCACCACCCTTCCATGAACAGAAAGATGTTTTTGCTTTGCTTTGCCCTTTATAAGTAGTGACCTATTTACCAACCCCTTGCTTTTTGTGTGATCCAATTTCTATTAATAACCCCATAGCAAACTCAAGACAGCATGAACTCAAAGGGTTGGTTTATTCGCACATACTCAAAACTCAGGAAAAGGGTCACAATGTAGCCTCCTGTGCATTCATACAGTAAAAGAGGGATAGAGAAAAGAAAGATTTACAGGGCAAAGACCACAGAGAAAATAAATATTGTTTCATGTGGGTTCCATAGTCCTGAATCAAAGTCCAATGAGGTATTCCTTCACAAAAGTCAATGGGTTGAAAACCAATGCTGGTTAATTCATTTTTCCAATGGTGTTGACTTCACATGATGAGGTAGACATGCAGAGATGAATCAGTCTTGTAGGCAATGATACAAAAGTCGCAGTAGAAACAGTGGGCTGAATTTTGCATTTGACGGCGGGCAGGCCCAACTGAATCAGTGGCGGGCGGGGAGCTGATCCCCACCGGTGAAACGGGCTGCGCCGCCATTTTGCACTGGCGGGCCAATTAAAACCCACCCAGAGCATTTCAGACTCCCGTGTTCATCGGGAAAATTAAATCGGCGGCAGGCATGTTCAGACCGCCGGTTCCAATGGGGAACCGGCAATCTGTATAAAGAATGGCCAGGCAGCCTCCTTTAGGCTGTTGACCATGGCCAGTCACCTGGCAGCACAAGAGGTGAGGGCAGAGAAGGAGGAGGGGGGCAGGCTGCAGGGGAGGCCAGCGGGGGGCCACTGTGACCCTTGGTTCTCCGATTCCTGCCTTGCTGTCCTCCTCATGCTGGGTGGGCAAACAGGTAGTGACCATGCTTACATCAGCCTTAGTGGTTGAGGAGAAGATGGGTTCTCCCCGCAGCATATGTTGGTGTTTGTCGCATTTGAGTAGTCTGGGGGCAACCTGCAGGGGAGGCAGCTAGACACATACTCAGAACTCCAACACATGTCTTATTGATGGTAATGAGATGGTGGAAGGGGAGCCTCAAGGTGTCGTGGCCAAGAGCCATCTGCTGGCCTCGGCGCCACACCTAGTTGCGCCTCCTTGCCATGGGCGCTAAGACCCATGTGTTATTCAAAGTGATGGACGCCAAATGTGTCCAAGGTGGCCGTTGGGGGAGGGGGTTGGGAGCAGCCGTACTATCTTCTGGGGACTGATCACCAGTAGTGTGGACAGGAGCCGCTGGAGGCCTCAGATGGGCCACTGTGGTTGGTGTGCGGCGTGCGCGTTCAGAGTACATGAGCGATCAGCCCCAATAAATGTTCTTCTCTGTTCTGCACGCAAAAACTGAGAGCAATATCCGGGAGTGTCAGAAGACTGGTGGTGGGCACGCCGTGCTGCAGCGCCTCACTACCTTTGAGGAGCAGGCCATGGAGCTGGGGAGGAGGCAGGTGGCCAGGTCAGCAGGTGTCAGCGAGGCTGGGGTGCAGCGGCCAGGTATTTGAGGTCCACAGTCCCATCCACTCTGTCTCCCCACCATTCAAAGCACTGGTGATTGCTGCAATCATTAATGCAGCAACACTGCTCATTCACAGACTGATAACAGTCAGACGTGTGGATCATACACAAAGGTCCCTCGGCCCCTTGAGGATGCGCATCTCTAGCACCTTCCAAAGTCGCCTTATCCCATTTGTGACCACTATCCCCATGGCCTAACATGCCATGGCATCACTGCTGCACATCCAAAGACTTACTGCATCTTAGGAGGGTTTTGTACCTCGGCCACCCTTTCAGCCAGTGTGTCCCACATTACTGTGTCCAAAAGGTCCTCAACACCTCACCTGTCAACCTCATGGCACTCAACTTAAATAAATGCCACCACGTTAGTCATCCCTGCACCAAGGGGAAATGTTGCCTTCTGTCCACCCAATCTATGGCCCTCATAACGGTATGAAGGTCAATAATGTGACCTGTCAATCTCCTGTGCTCCACGGCAAATGTCGCAAGTGTTTGCAGTGTTTCCTCATAACTCCAACTCTCCAGGCCAGCCTGCATCCAGGTCAGGAACCTCTGCACTCTCCCCACTCCAATGCCATCCCTCCCATGAAGCGCAGGTCACAACTGAACGCAGAAGTGCAGATGTGGTCTCGACAGCGTTTTCTGCACTTGCAACATGACCCCCCTTTTCCTACATTCTATTCCTCGGCTAATAAAGGCAAGTCTGGCTTCGACTTTGTTAAACGCCTTATGTTCCTGTTCTGCTACCTTAACGGGTCTGCCCAGCAAGGTCCCTGTAATCATCGTGACTTCCCACGGTCCTATCATTACTCATGTATTCTCGTACCTTGCTTGCCTTGCCCAAGTGCTTAACCGAACACTTATCCACATAACATTCCATGTGGCATTCCTTAGGCCATCTGACCAGCCTGTCTGTATGCACGTGTAATGTTTGGGCCTCCTCTTGACTATTTACCACCCCACCAGTGTTCATCTCCTTAGGTTCTTGAAGGGTGAGCAACTTATGAGGCTGGGGGGGAAAGGGATGAAAGGTGTTAGTGACTGAACGCCAACTGATGCACTATCCTTGTTGTTAATTCCAGCATCACCACCGCGTGGCTGCCACCAACACGTCCAGAGCTCCCCCTCCACACCTGAGGGCCAAGACTTGCAACTTGCGTCACATCCTTTCAGCGAGCCAGGCACCAGCGCAGCGACAAACACTTCGGTGGAGATTATGACATCGGCTAGTGTCCCGAGGCACAGTGGAGAGGGCACTTCACAATCGCTGGAGGAGATGGCAGGGACAGAGAGTGCCGATGGCGCCAGCAGCCGGAGAACTGCAGGGCACCAGGCACATGCTGAGTACGGCAGTGAGGATATGCTTCTGGAGAACCATGCAGCAGCTGCAGGACAAGCGGCAGGGTGTGCGGGAGCATCTGGCAGGGTTGCATGAGGGTGTGCTTCACTTGGTCCCTGTGGTGGAGGAATCCAGGCAGAGTGTCAGTGATGGCATGAACCTCAGGACAGAGCTTCAGGCTTCCTCCATTGAGAGATTGGCGACTCTCATGGAGGGGGGCTTCCAGCAGATTGAGAATCTTCTGATGGGGTTACTCTCTGACCTGCAAGCCCTCACAGCGCTAATGGCCACAGGTGGTGATTCGCAATGTGGGAGATGTTCTGGGTGCCAAGTGTCGCCACTCTGTGCCCATGCATCTGCGGTGAGCAGGGAGGTCCAATGTGACCTCACGTCAACGCAGCAGCGGCCTGTCATCTCTGCGAGCTCCTCTCAGGGCGCTCCGGATGAGGGCAACAGCTCCTCCGCCCCTCTGCCAGTGACCGTTTCATCCATTGAGGCTACGACAACTGGGGAGGTGCCAGTTCTGGAACTGGTCACTCCCTCACAGGCTCCACGGGCCAGAGGACGCCCGCCAAGGTCATCGACGCCAACAGGACAGCAGAGTCAGCAGGCTGTCTTACAAGACACTCCGAGCAATGGGGCGGCACCTAGACGTAGCACCCGAAAACATAAGCATAAGGCACGTTAGGCACTCCACGGGTATGTCACTGGTGATTTTGTGTTGGCCCTAGATTAGGGAATATATCATTATGTGCGTCAGAGCGACATTTGTGCTTTATTTTGGTGGGAATAAAGTCCACTTTTCTGACCATGGCTGAGGGTGTTTCCTTTGTGCTGCATTTGTATGTTTCACAGACATCTCATGAGTGTTTGAGTGGACATTGATGTTTCTGTACTAAGCCTTTAGTTGCAGCTGATGAGGTGGAAGATGTAGCACCTACGTGTGGAAGCGCCAGGCAATGCTGGTCCTGCTGATCCATGTGTGTGGAGCTAGCTGAAGGTTCATTGGATTAAAGTGTCCCGGATGTCCCTGCCTCCTTGGTGTAGTAGTGGGTCGGCGTGCTGCCCCTCATCATTGCCCTGTGCTTCCTCATCCTCTGAGCCACTGCTGGATTCATCATGTGCAGCCTCATCCAGGGCATCAAGGTCTTCATTGTCAACTGCATCCCCCCTTTCCAGTGCAAGATTGTGCAGAGCGCAGCATGTTACCACTATCACAGAGACACGATCTGGGGGGTACTGGAGTGCGTCCCCTGAGCGGTCCACGCAACGGAAGCGCATCTTGAGAAGACCAATGGCTCCCTCCACCACAGCCCTTGTGGAGGTTTGGCTCCTATTATACCGCTGCTCAGCTTCTGTTCTTGGATGGTGGAGAGGCATCATGAGCCATCTTCTGAGGGGATAGACCTTATCACCCACCAGCCAGTCATCCAGCTGAGCCGGAGCACTGAAGAGCCCCGGCACCTGGGAGTGTCTGAGAATGTAGGTGTCGTGGGAGCTGCCTGGATACCTTGCACAGACTTGTAGAATCAGCATCCTGTGATCACACACTATCTGCATGTTCATGGAGTGGAAGATCTTCCTGTTGACAAAGGCACCAGGCTCACCTGCTGGCGCCTTGATGGCCACATGTGCAGCCTATTGCACCCTGGACGCGGGGGAAGCCAGCAATGGCCGCGAAGCGTCTGGCTCGCTCTGTCTGACTTGCCTGGTCGCAGCGGAAGTGGATGAAGGTCAAAACCCGTCTGAACAGAGCGTCTGTAACCTGCTTGGCACAAGTGTGGACAGCCGATTGGGAGACACTGCAAAGATCACCCACTGAGCCCTGGAAAGAGCCAAATGCATAGAAGTGGAGGGCAACTGTGACCTTCAGAGCCACTGGCATGGGGTGTCCATCCACATAGTTAGGGGAGATCTCAGGGCCAATCATCTGACAGATAGAGTTGACTGTCCCCCTTGACAGTTGGAGCCTCCTTCGGCACTGCACCTCAGTCATATTGAGGTAGCTGCTTTGCCGCCTGTATACCCTGGCAGCAGGATAGAGGCATCTTCTGCAGCCCCTTCCACCTTGGACAACCTCTTGGCCCTGCAGCCCTTGTGCCTGCACCTGGCCTCCCAAAGGTGGCTCCCCTGGAGGCTGATTGTCCACTCCTGGCCTCCTCCTTATTCTATCCCTCCCTTCCTCCTCAGAGGAGCTGCCTCCAGTGGAGATGTCAGAACCCATACTCAGGCTAAATGGAGGCCTCCGGAAAGCTGCAGGCCCTATAAAGATTATCTGCAGACTGGTGAGCTGAAGCTTCAAAGTACACAAAAAGCTATTGGAAATCAATCTGAACTGTTAACAATCACACAGGCGAGTTTAAAACACTTTCTGCATTAAATACTTCAGAAAAAACATGAACAACCCCTCTGAGCCCACATATCCCGCCCGTGGATGAGGTTTGTTAAAAAATCAGTTACCCGCCTGCCCGTTGGGCCCATGCGCCGAGGCGAAGATCGCACAGGCTTCTCAAAATTGGTTTCAATTGCCGAGTTAAGGGCCTTAATGAGGCCTTTAATTAATGGCAGGCGCGCGTCGCGCTTCAAGGCGCCCACCCACCTAAATATCGCGATGCCACGCGCTGATGTCAGGACGCTCGCGCCACATTTTAAGTGCTGACTTGCGGGCTCCACCACCAATGCGTCAGCCATAAAATTCTGCCCAGTGTACATGGGACCAGATATTCGACCTGGGCAGAGCTCCTTTTCTGTGAGGTGGCTTGTAGGATGGTAAAATGGCAGACTGAGCTTGCAGTTCCACAAGGCAATATTATTGATTTCACAAACTAGAGATCCATATCACATGTCTCCCACCTTTACACATTGACTTTGACAAGGGATGTGCATCCCTCATCTGGGTCCCTGAGATTCTTGAATGTCTCAACCATTAAGAATTGAAAGCAAGGTTGCAGGTCCTTTGTCCTAGCAGGTGAGTAGACTCCAGTTGGGCAGTCTGGATTATGAAACGCAGCTGGCCTTTGTATAGCTCTCTTTGAATTTGGTCTGTTGTTAGTGGCTCCTCAGCGATAATGAGGTGTAAATTTCTTTGATACTGCCCAGTAGCTCCTTTTGTTCAGGGGTAACAGAAGGACATAGATTCAGCCATTTTAGAAGGTATTTGACCAGTTTTAATTTTTTTTTAAAATAGCCATGAGGGTCTATATATGTTCTATAAAAATATGCAGTGTGAGGTCTTAGTCGCTTCACTGTTTGCGGCTTCAGAGAAAAAAAATGAATTCAATTTATTTTTTTTAATGTGGTTTTATGAAGCAAGAATAGGAAGTAAAGAAGTATGCATTCATTCCCTCCTTCACACTGGCATGTCAGACATGCAGCTAGCAAGAGCAATAACAGTTCTCTGCTGCATTTTCATTTTTGAGGTTTAAATCTGGGGTAGTGTATCAGCAAGGACATCGACCTGTCCTGGGGTGTGGAATGTTTAGGTCACCCAGGAAAATTCAAATCTGTCCTTATGGGGAAGTCTATTCAGGGTTAGAGTTCTGAATTTCCTCTGTTGGGGATCAGGCAAAGCCAAAGCCATTAGTTTCAGAACTCTGCCTGTGCAACTCCTGCTTAAGTGTCCTCTAAAGGGTCTGGGGGTTTTACCGGGTGGTTAGCACTCAGTGGGTGAGTGATGGTCAAGCTGGTCTGGGCTATCCACAGGAGAATGCTGAGTATCTCAGTCTGTGAGTCTTTTGATCACAAGGCTGAGTGGCTCTTGTCCACCTTGGCTCCTCCCTGTCCACCTTGGTAAACTGAGGGTTCAGCTGTTCAAACCCGGGGACTGTGGTTAGGCTGCTTGTCAGGATATTGGGGTATTTTAATGGGACGTTGGCTTCTTTAGGGGATTTCAGTTCAGTACCTGGCTTGGGTGCTAGCACAACTTGAGTGCTTCAGTTTCTGTTGCTAGGTGCTTTAGGTTGGCACAGCAACAGGCGGGCTGTCTGCTCCTGAATTTTGGCCAGTGTTTCTGGGCCCGATGATAGGAAGGCTGCGTATTAGGAAGGGCTACAATGCTGTAGCCTGAGGAGTTGCTATGGATCATTTTAAATGCAGTGGGCAACACTGTCAGGTTACCTCAACATTCTGCCTTAAGGTGAGTGAGTATGGGGCCAATCTGGTTGGGATCCCTCTGCTGGTCAGTTGGGTGGTAGGCTCCGTGTATTTTGGAACACTACTGGCCTCTGGTGGACGGTCAGCTCTCGCTGTACCTCCTGGTAGATTTTCAAATAAATGCGGCATCATCCTCACTCTTTCTGGGCTAATTTGTAAACTTTCCTGGTCCCCATTTAAATTTGCTATAAAGCTGTCAGCTAAACCAATCATTGGCTTCCTAGCCAGGGCCTTTGGCTTGGGAATGGGCCCTCTCCTAACTTGTTCCATGTCCCCTGGAACATTTTTGCTCTCAAGTGGAAGTGTAGCTCCGGCTATACTCCCTTGTGACTTTTCAACTGAGTAAGGCATCTCACTCCCTATCTTCTCCTCTGTTTGGGGAATTCCTTTGTCCCTCTTTAAATTTGGAAAGAAGGTTTCTGCCAGCCATACTTCAGGCAATTCTTTAACCTTTTCCCTTCCTGCTTTAATAACTTGCCTTCCTTCAGGATCTTCGACTACAATGGGGCATCTCCCTCACTATCTCTTTCCCTGCTCTAGGGCTTCTCTGGTCCCTGTCTAATTTAGGGATATTCCGTGAGGTTGTTTCTTCTTTTAACTTTACTGGCTGGGTTTTGGCCTGGCTACATACGAGCAGCCCTCGCTCAATGTTTACGGGTGCTATCTCACTCTTTTGGGCCTCTGGACCTTCCCCACCTTTCTGCTCTCCCGCAGGTTTCTGCTGGCTGACATGGGGCTCTTTTCTTTCACTGGTTAACACCTTGCTGCTAGCCAAATCATCTCCAAGGAGGAAATAGATTTCCACTAGCAGTAATTCAGGCACAATTCCTCCCATGACAGGACCTGAAACAAGGTCACACTCTAGGTGGACTTTTTGGAGGGGTGCAGATACAGATCCCTCTCCCATGCTGCTGATCACTGCTTTGGCCTTCAAGGAGGACTCGGCGGAGGGGGTGTGACGGAAAGGGTGAGAGGTGCAGGGGTAGATTAAGGTTTCCTTCCAACATTAAGGACTGCGTGACGCCTGTGTCCCAGAGCAATACAATGCACTTGCTCGTATTTTGGGACAGGTAAGGGGACACTTTTCCTGAAAGAACAAAACTCCAGCAGCTTTCTGGGAGTTTGTCTGGCTCAGACACGCATAGTGCCATGCCCTCCAAGGGGTAAGTTTCAGTAGCGAAAGTCTTTGTCTGTTCTGCTGCACAATCTTTGGTTCTTCAGGGAGCTACTCATACGGAGCCCTATTTGACCTACGGACTTCCCTTGCAATCTCCAGCACTCAGGTCTGGAATGGCCTATTTTATTGCAATGAGAACACGCTGACCTCCAGGGTTCTCCTTTTGGGCTGCAGGGGGGCTTCTCACACCCTCTTTCGTGTTTTCTTTTCCTGGTGGGGGGCCTTCCCTGCTTATCTTTCCAATGCTCATGGGAATTGTTTGGAAAGGGTCTGACTGAGTTTCCAGGCCTACAAGTGAGGTCGTAGCTGTCTGCTGTGACAACTGCACTCTTCGCTGTGAGGATTCCCTGTTCCTCCAAGTGCACCCGTGGGTTGGATGGCAAGCAATTTTTAAACTGCTCCAGCAATACCAATTCACGAAACGCCTCATAGGTGCATGGGATCCTTAGGGGCCTCACCCATCGATCGAACACCATTTGCTTCAGCTGTTTGAACTTAATGTAGGTTTGTGTGGGCTTCTTACAAGTGTTCCAGAATTGCTGGTGATATGCCCCTGGGACTAACTCGTAGGCACTTAGGATGTCAGCCTTGGTCAGCTCATAATTCATGGACACATCAGGAGTCAACATGAAGTAGACTCTTGGGCTCACCCTGAAAGCTGCTGTTGAATTAAAAAAGGTCCAGATATTTAATGGTCATTGCAGCTGTCCTGCTACTTTCTCAAAGTGACAAAAAACGATTCCACATCACTCTCTTTGAATTCAGGAATGAATCTAGCGTACTTGAGGGCCTCAGAGAGTGGGTCTGGATTAGAGAGGTAGGGGGTGCTACTGGTTAGAGAGAGATTTTCCCTCACAGCTTCCAGTTGTTGGGTCTCTCTCTCCCTTTGAGCTGCTAGCTTCAATTCCAATTTTTGGAGCTGGATTCTTCTCTCTCCCTTTCTCTCTCTTTTTCTCTTCCTTTCTTTCTCCAGTGCTTCCCTTTATCTCTCTTCCTATTGCTTTCTCTCTTTCCTGTTCCCTCCCCTGAAATTCTGGCTGCAATCTGAGCTTTTCGAGCTCAAACTTGGCTGGGGGTGGGTGGCCAGGGTGGGAGTGGGGGTGGGGGGCACGGGGTGGATGGAAATTCATTGTCTTGGTTGAGCTGTAGGTCAACCAGCTCTATGGGTAACATCAGATCCAAATGTTCTACCAACAACTGGGTCAGTTCACTTCTCTTTACTGGGCAATTTTAATTGTATCTCCCTAGCTACAGCTTTCAGTTGCACTGTGCTAAGAGCCGCTAAAGTTTACCATTCAAATTTCCTTGCTGTGGACCCATATCGGGCGTCAAACGTTGCCATGTTCTTAATGTTAGGGTAAAGGAATTTCCTGTGGTAAGGTACTTGTGTTTTTAAAATTTGTTCCAGCCACCTAGTTTTCCCCTTTTGTTTTTCAATTGGTTCTTTTATCAGATTTGACCCGTCTTAACTTGGACTCTGGTGAAAACCAAATTGGTGATCCAGATTTGGGCTTCTGTTATAGACAGGGAGGTGGGTTAATTTCTCCTCTCACCACCCGTCCATAAACAGAAAGATGTTTTTGATGTAATTTCCCTTTTTTGAGCAGTGGCGTATTTCCCAACCCCATGAACTCAAAGGGTTAGTTTATTCGCACACTCTCAAAACACAGAAGGGTCACAACATTGTCTCCTGTGCACCCATATAGTAAAAAAGGGATAAAGTAAAGAAATATTTACAGGGCAAAGACCACAGAGAAAATAATTATTGTTTCACATGGAATCCAGAGTCTCAAATCAAAGTCCAATGAGGAAGCCCTCACGGAGATCAACAGGTTGAAAACCAATGTTGATTAATCCACTTTTCCAGTGATGTTGATTTCACACGATGAGGTGAATCAGTCTTGTAGGCAATGATACAGAAGTCCCAGTAGAAACAGTGTAGATGGGACCAGGTATTCAACCCGGACAGGGCTCCCTTTCTGTGAGGTTGCTTGTGGGATAGTAAAATGGCAGACTGAGCTTGCAGTTCTACAAGCTAATATTACTGGTTTCACAAACTAGAGGTTCATGTCACACGTCTCCTGCCTCTCACATGAGGGGACACGTTTCATTGAGTTTTTCTGCTCTTTATTAACTTTTTCAAAAAGCGCTTCAATCCCCCTGAGGCAGCTCCGTGCCTTAGGGAGATTGAAGTGCTCTTTCACGCGCATGCACAAACTATGCACAGGCCCGGCTCTCCCTCCTCCCCCCACCCGCACAGGTAGCGCTCTCAGTGCTTCCGCTCCTGATCCTCACAGGGTGGGCCTTAATTGGCTTGCCCTTGTAAAATCGTGGTGCGGAACTGCCCGCCCATGACCGCCCCAGCCCACTCCTACCAAGCCCACCTGACAAATGGAACATCCTGGCGTATTTGTGTGTTTGTGTGTGTGTGTGACTTAATTGGATTAAAGGCAGCTGATCTGGAGGCTTTGATATAACAAAAGACAAGCTATGTTTGAAATGTTAAATAGGTAAACTTGGGGGATATTTAGAATGTAACGTGTAAAAGGATATTTGGATTTTTAAATAAACCAGAATAGATTGTTTTCAAAGGGGGCAGGGGTGAAATGTGTCACCCAACCAGGTGAAGTTCAGAAACAGTGGGCAGAACGCCCGACCCAATCTCCGGCGGACAGGGAGCCGATCCCCGCTGGATAAGTGGACCCCGCCGCCATTTTAAGTGGGAGGGCCAATTAAGGCCTGCCCAGCGTGACGCCCGGTGGGAAGCGCTATGCTCTTCCTGTGCGGGTGGGGGGGATTCCCCAAATGCGAGAGTGCGCTCTTTCACGCATGCGCACGAAAGAGCGCACATCTCCTGAGGCTAAGTGCTGCCCCAGGGAGATCACTGAGAGTTGTACAAACATTAAAAATAGAACAATTTAAAAATCCTTAACATGTCCCCCTCATGTGACAATGTCACACGAGATGGGACATGTTAATAAATTTTACTAAAACTTTATTAAAGTTTTTTAAGCCCTACATGAAACCTCGTCCCACCGGTGGATGAGGTTTCATGTTTTTTCAGAAGCCCACTGGGGCTCCTGGCCTGCCCGCCAGCCTTAAGGTTGGATGGGCAGGTCCTCTAATTGTTTTAATTATCCTGTCAATGGCCTCAATTGACCATTGACAGGTCGGTGGGCGCACAGCTGATTTTGCTGTGCCCCCGCCTTCCTGAAGATTTAAATGGGGGGGGATGATGTCGGGGTTTCCCCCCGATATCATCCCACGTCATTTTGCACATCGGCGAGGGGGCCCCGCCCCCTGCTCGCCGACTGCAAAATTCAGCCCAGTGTGTTTATTGTTCCCAAAGATTACTGGTAAAATTGGTACTATAATCATTTTTTATGATCAAGGAGGTAAAGTCCAAAGACATAGTGAAACAATAGGAATTTGCATTCAAAGGGGAAAATATATATAAAGGAGAGAAGGCTGTGTGTAAAGGCAGGCATTTTAAGATCCAACAAGTATGAAACGCCTTCAGCATCTAAACCTCAAGCAATGTTTACAAAGAACTGAAGTTAAGGAAACTCGCCTTGAAATGGATTGTTCAGAGTATCATGTTTATTTGCCTGGGTCTTTTAAAATCTATGTGTTTTACTGTTGCCTTAACTGGGAGGTGTAATTGAGAGTCAGATTAATTAGGGGATTTAGAAGTTATTATAGTAGTAATTTGCAGACATACGTATGTGCTTAAAATCATTTATCTTATTAATAAATTTTTAATCTAGTCTTGTGAAAACCTATAGGGCTGAATTTTCCCCCCGTTGAGGGGGGAAGTTGATGGGTGGCCACATATGGGCCCACTTCCGATCGGCGCCCTGATCGGAGGCGCAACACCATTTTATGTGGGTGGGCCAATTAAGGACCACCCAGCCTGACATCCGCAGGGAAGCACTGTCCGTTCCCTGTGCGGGTGGGGGCGAATCCCAAAATCGAGAGTGCGCTCTTTCGCACATGCACGCGAAAGAGCACTCTCATCTCCCTGAGGCTAAGTGCTGCCTCAGGGAGATCGCCTCTACTTTCAAAGATATTAAAAATAGAAAGAAAAATATTTCCTTACATGTCCCCTCATGTGACAAAGTCACATGAGTGGGACATGTCCATAATTTTTACAAAATCTTTATTAAAATTTTTTAAAGCCTACATGAAACCTCATCCCGCCCGTGGATGAGGTTTTATGTTATTTCTACTTCCCGCCGGGGCTCCGAGCCTGCCCGCCAACCTTAGGGTTGGACAGGCAGGTCCTTTAATTACTTAATTGGCCCTGTCAATGGCATCAATTGTTCCCCGCAACGTCATCGCGCGTCATTTTACACATCGGCGAGCGGGCCCCGCCCCCGCTCGTGGACTCATAAAATTCTGCCCATAAGCCTTGGTGGTCTTATTACTACTGAATTCAAAGTCCACATCTCGAAACGTACAAATTGAAAAAATAGCTGTGGCTGTCGTCTCAAGTTTCTCTCTGAAATTTGAACAACTCAGCATTTACCATCCGCTGTGCCATTACACCATCAACATTTTAAATCGTCTTGACACAGAATCTCTAAAGATCATCGAACCTAGCCTTGAATCATCTAAATTGTAAATCTCCAGGATCCATAAATATTGACTTCGCCTGTCTCTTTATGGGGTATGTGGAACATTCCTTGTTCCAGTCCTACTCCGGCCCCCTCCCACAACTCTTTCTCCGGTACATCGATGATTACTTCGGTGCTGCTTCATGCTCTCGTCGGGACCTGGAAAAATTTATTAATTTTGCTTCCAATCTCCACCCCTCCATCATTTTCACATTGTCCATCTCTGACACTTCTCTTCCCTTCCTTGACCTCTCTGTCTCAATTTCTGGTGATAGACTGTCCACCAATATCCATTACAAGCCTACCGACTCCCACAGCTACCTCGACTACAGCTCCTCATACCCCGCTTCCTGTAAGGACTCCATCCCATTCTCTCAGCTCCTTCGCCTCTGTCGCATCTGTTCTGATGATGCTACCTTCAAAAACAGTTCCTCTGACATGTCTTCCTTCTTCCTTAACCAAGGTTTTCCACCTACGGTAGTTGACAGGGCCCTGAACCGTGGCCAGCCCATCTCCCATGCATCCGCCCTCACGCCTTCTCCTCCCTCCCAGAAACATGATAGGGTCCCCCTTGTCCTCACTTATCATCCCACCAGCCTCCGCATTCAAAGGATCATCCTCCGCCATTTCCGCCAACTCCAACATGATGCCACCACGAAACACATCTTCCCTTCACCCCCCCTGGCGGCATTCCATAGGGATCGTTTTCTCCGTGACACCCTGGTCCACTCCTCCATCACCCCCTACTCCTCAACCCCCTCCTACGGCACCTCCCCATGCGAACGCAAGATATGCAACACCTGCCCCTTCACTTCCTCTCTCCTCACCGTCCAAGGGCCCAAACACTCCTTTCAAGTGAAGCAGCATTTCACTTGCATTTCCTTCAACTTAGTCTACTGCATTCGTTGCCCCCAATGCGGTTTCCTCTACATTGGAGAGACCAAATGCAGACTGGGTGACCGCTTTGCGGAACACCTTCGATCTCTCGGCAAGCATAACCCAGACCTCCCTGTCGCTTGCCATTTTAACACTCCACCCTGCTCTCTTGCCCACATGTCTGTCCTTGGCTTGCTGCATTGTTCCAGTGAAGCTCAACGCAAACTGGAGGAACAGCACCTCATCTTCCGACTAGGCACTTTACAGCCCTCCGGACTGAATATTGAGTTCAACAATTTTAAATCTTAAACTCCCTCCTCCATCCCACCCCCTTTCCATTTCTTCCCCCTCCTCCTTGTTTTTTCCAATAATTTATATAGATTTTTCTTTTCCCACCTATTTCCATTATTTTTAATGTATTCCACCGATCATTTATCTATACCTTTTATGCCCTTTTAGTCTTATTTCACCCCACCCCCACTAGAGCTACCCTGCTTGTCCTGCTATCCATTCTTAATTAGCACATTCTTTTAGATAATATCACCACCTTCAACACCTCTTTGTTCTTTTGTCTGTGACATCTTTTGGTTATCTCCTCCTATCACTGCTTGCTTGTCCCAACAACCACCCACCACCCCCCTTCCACCTCCCCCCACTTAAACCAACTTATATTTCACCCCTCTCCTGTTTTTACTTAGTTCTGTTGAAGGGTCATGAGGACTCGAAACATCAACTGTACTCTTCTCCGCCAATGCTGCCAGACCTGCTGAGTTTTTCCAGGTATTTTTTATTTTTTTTTTTTTTGGATTTCCAGCATCCGCAGTTTTTTTGTTTTTATATATATTAATGCTGTTCCTGCTGATCCATGTGTGTGGAGCTAGCTGAAGTTTCTTTGGATTAGATTGTCGTAGGTGTCCCTGCCTCCTTGGTGTAAATGTGGGTCATCGTTCTGCCCCTCATCATTGCCCTGTGCTTCCTCATCCTCTGAGCCACTGCTGGATTCATCATGTGCAGCTTCATCCAGGGCGTCAAGGTCTTCATCATCAACTGCATCTCCCCTTTCCAGCGCAAGATTGTGCAGAGCACAGCATGCTACCACTGTCACAGAGACGCGATCTGGGGGGTGCTGGAGTGCGCCCCCTGAGCAGTCCAGGCAACGGAAGCGCATCTTGAGAAGACCGATGGCTCTCTTCACCACAGCCCTTGTGGTGCCCTGGCTCCTACTGTACCGATGCTCAGCTTCTGTTCTTGGGCGGCATAGTGGCGTCAGGAGCCAACTTCACAGGGGATAGCCCTTGTCACCCAGCAGCCACCCATCCAGCTGAGCCAGAGCACTGAAGAGCCCCGGCACCTGGGAGTGTCTGAGGATGTAGACATCATGGGAGCTGCCTGGGTACCTTGCACAGACTTGTAGAATCAGCATCCTGTGATCACACACTATCTGCACGTTCATGGAGTGGAGGCCCTTCCTGTTGATGAAGGCACCGGGCTCACCCGCTGGCGCCTTGATGGCCACATGTGTGCAGTCTATTGCACCCTGGACGCGAGGGAAGCCAGCAATGGCCAAGAAGCCTCTGGCTCGCTGTGCCTGGCTGGCCTCGTCGCAGCGGAAGTGGATGAAGGTGGATACCCGTCTGAACAGAGCGTCTGTAACCTGCTTGACACAAGTGTGGACAGCTGAATGGGAGACACCGCAAAGATCACCCACCAAGCCCTGGAAGGAGCCAGAGGCATAGAAGTGGAGGGCAACTGTGAGCTTCAGAGTCGCTGGCATGGGGTGTCCACCCACACAGTTAGGGCAGATCTCAGGGCCAATCATCTGACAGATATAGTTGACTGTCTCCCTTGGGAGTCGGAGCCTCCTTCGGCACTGCACCACAGTCATATTGAGGTAGCTGCTTCGCCGCCTGTATACCCTGGCAGCAGGATAGTGGTGTCTTCTGTGGCCCCTTCCACCTTGGACAACCTCTTGGCCTTGTGCCTGTGCCTGGCCTCCCAAAGGTGGCTCCCCTGGAGGCTGATTGTCCAGTCCTGGCCTCCTCCTTATTCAATCCCTCCCTTCCTCCTCAGGGGAGCTGCCTCCAGTGGAGAGGTCAGAACCCATATCCCCAGGCTAAATGGAGGCCTCCGGAAAGCTGCAGGCCCGAGAAAGATTACTGTCTGCAGACTGGTTTCAAAGTATACAAGAAGCTCTTGGAAATCAATGAGAACTGCTAACAATCACACAGATATGTTTTAAACACTTTCATCAATTATAACTTCGTCAAAAACATGAACAACCCCTCCGAGTCCACATATCCCGACATTGCAGAAGTTTTCTTAAATAATCTCCTACCCGCCTTCCCGTTGGACCCATGCGCCAACCTGAAGTCCGCATGGGCCCCTCAAAATCGTACACAATTGGCAAGTTAAGGGGCTTAATGGCGGGCGAACTGATCGTGCCCGCCCACAGAAATATCGCGATGGCTCGCGCGACGTCAGCGCACCTCATTTTACTCCACCATCCGCACGTCAGCCAGAAAATTCTGGCCTCTGTCTTCTATTAGTTAGCCAATCCTCTATCCATGCTAATATACTGCCCACAACACCATGGGCTCTTATCTTATGAAGCTTAAACTTACAAGAAAACTATCTGTGTCTGTCTTTTCAGTCACAGCATTTAAGCAGTTATACACTAACTGAGTTGGTAAGCAAACACTTTTAAAAACTCCTCTTGTGGTCAACTGAGAGGTAGAAAGACCATTCTACCACTCCTCACCTGTCATAACAAAATAAAGAACATCCAAAAAAAAAATCACAACATAATCCATTTTAATCAAATCAGCACTTTATCAGTTTGATCCTTACCTTTAGCTCATTGATTTGCACCATTTGTTGCATGGGAGATCTCACAGTGCGTCGTGTAAAATCTTTAATATGTTCTGGAACCAGTTCTTTAAACCTCTCACAAGCTCTGAACATAAGAACATAAGATTAAATATAACCGAAAGATTAAATATAAAGGCAATAGTTATCCCTTGGTAATCATTTTTGTGCTACACCTCTACACTTTTAAATATTCATGCTATCAGTAAGGTGGGTTCATTTCTCAGACAGTTACTTTGGTTTGCTTGTAAATTATGTGAATGAAGAGTGCTTTACAAAGCATAAAGGAAGAATAGCCGACATTCATTGTACTAATCTTTGTTATGTAGGCAAACTCGCAACGCAGCCATTTACCTGCAGCAAGATTCCACAAACAGAAAATTAGGTAATTGACCTGTTTTAATCTGATTTATTAGAGGGATGAATATTTACCAGGACATCAGGAAAGCTCCCTGTTTTTCTTCATATAATGCCCTGGAACCTTTTACATCTACCTGAAGAGATGGTTAAGGCCTTGGGTTAATATTTCATTCAATCTCCTTCAAAAGATAACACTTTGAACAATGGAGTGCATTCCCAACGCTGCATTGAAGTTATCCTAGATTATATGATCAATCAGTAAAGAAAGTAAAACTTTCACACTCAAAGCCAGGAGCATGACCAACCTAGTCAAACTGTAACAAAAACAGAATTACCTGGAAAAACTCAGCAGGTCTGGCAGCATCGGCGGAGAAGAAATCAGTTAACGTTTTGAGCCTTCATGGCCCTTCGGCAGGCCATGAAGGCTCGAAACGTTAACTGATTTATTCTCCGCCGATGCTGCCAGACCTGCTGAGTTTTTCCAGGTAATTCTGTTTTTGTTTTGGATTTCCAGCATCCGCAGTAGCTTTTAGCTTTTTGTTTTTAGTCAAACTGTAATATTGGCCAGAATTTTACGCCTCGTGGAAGGGCATGCGCCCGACCCAATCGGGTGTAAAATAGCACGAGAAGACATCAGGCGAGCTTCCTGACATCATCCCGCACGTGCACAATCTTCAGGCTGGCAGGCGTGCACAGCAGCCGGAGCTGCACCTGCCATCAATTCAGAAGCTACTTAAGGCCATTGAAAACCCAACTGAAGCTGATTTTATGTTGTCCATACAATTTCGCACTCATCGCACAGGCAAAATGGGCAAGCGGGCAGCCCACATTTTGCAAAACCTCATCCAAGGGCAGGACAAAAAGGTTGAGCAATATTTCCCATGTGAGTAGTGAGGAGTTTAGGAGATAGTTTGCTACTGGGTGCTTATTTGAATGTGACAGCTTCATCTCTGTTTAGGGCTTCATTCTTAGCATTTCCAGGCTTCATTTCAGGGCTCATTGGTGTCTCTAAGGTCCCTGGAGGATTTTGACCATGTGGACACTTCCAGGTATCAGACAGCATTCTGTGACCCTGGTAATGGTGATTGTGGAGCTGGAGGCACCTTCTCTGAGGAGGAAGAGAAGGACAGAAGGGAGAGGACACCAGGTGTCCCATTGCAGTTTCCAGGGGGAGGGCCAGACACAAGGGGTGCAGGGCCAACAGGAAGTCCAAGCTGAAGGGGCCACAGAAGACACCACTATCCTGTTGCCAGAGTTTACAGGCAGCAATGCAGCTATCTCAATATGTCTGAGGTGCAATGCTGAAGGAGGCTCCGCCTCTCCAGGGAGACTGTGACCTCCATTTGACAGATGATTGGCCCTGAGATCACCTCCAACAGTGCGGGTGGTCCATTCCAGTGGCTCTGAAGGTCACGGTGTCCCTCAATTTCTATGCCTCTGGCTCTTTCCAGGAGTCAGTGGGCGATCTTTGTGGAGTGTCCCAATCAGCTGTCCACAGTTGCATCAAGCTGGTGACAGAAGCTCTGTTCAGGTGGGTAATGATATTTATTAATTTCCATACAGACGAGGCCAGCCAGGCTGAGCAAGCCAGAGGCTTTGCCACAATTGCTGGGTTCCCCCACGTCCAGGGTGCAATACACTGTACACATGTGGCCATCAAGGCACCAGCGGGTCAGCCGGATGCCTTTGTCAACAGGAAGGGCTTCCACTCCATGAACGTCCAGGTAGTGTGTGACCACAGGAAGCAGATTCTGCAAGTCTGTGCATTGTACCCTGGCAGCTCCCGTGACACATATATCCTCAAACGCTTCCAGGTACCAAGGCTCTTCAGTGCTCCAGCCCGACAGGATAGATGGCCCTGTTGGAGGTGATCTCAGGGCCAATCATCTGACAAATGGAGGGCACAGTCTCCCTGGAGAGGTGTAGCCTCCTTCAGCATTGCATCTCAGACATATTGAGATAGCTGCATCGCTGCCTGTAAACTCTGGCAACAGGATAGTGGTGTCTTCTGTGGCCCCTTCCGCTTGGACTTCCTGTTGGCCCTGCGCCCCTTGTGTCTGGACCTCCCCCTGGAAACTGCATTGGGACACTTGGCGTCCTCTCCCTTCTGTCCTTCTCTTCCTCCTCAGAGGGTGACAAGGGCTATTCAGTGAAAAGGTGGCTTATGACGTCTCTCTGCCACCCAAGAACAGAGGCATAACAGCAATATAATAGGAATCATGCCTCCACAAGGTCAGTGATAGAGAGGACCATGTGTCTTTTGAAGATGCACTTCCAATGCTTGAACCATTCAGGGGGTGCACTACAATACCCCCAGAGCGGGTGTCACTGATAGTGGCTGCATGCTGCTCTCTCCACAATCTGACACCAGCAAGTGTGACCCCTGGAGGAAGAGGATCATGACACAGCTCCACAGGCCACAGAGGATGAATCCAGTAGTGAGTCAGAAGAGGAGCATGGTGAGGGGCACGCTGAGGGCTTAGAGGCAGACTTCTGTATCCTTCAGGGAAGCAGGGACAACAGGGATGCCTTGATCCAACGCTCCTTCAGCTAGGCTGCCAAAGATCTGCTTCCACCTCATGCCAGGACTGCCGCCTCCATCTCGAATGTCTGAAATGACCCTTTCACTTGAACCCAAAGTCCACTCAGTGCCTGTGCAATAAAGCTTAGAGCCACTCACGTCCAACATTACATACTAGTGTACCCTGTACCGAGAAAATACAAAAGTGAGGCATACTCAGGCCATTAAGACAAAAGCAAATTTATCTCATTTTGACAATTTGTCTTGAGTAATATTTTGTTTATGTTTTCTGGTCTGGGAATTAAGACAAATTGTCTTAGAAGAACAGAACAGAACAGAAGAACAGTCCCTCTTGTGCTCTTGTGCTCATGGTGCCTAAAATTTAAGTTTCCGAGCGCTACATCTTGGTGCCCTCCCCTTCCTGGCACTGACATTGTAGACAGCCTGCTCACTCTGCTGTCTCGTTGGCCTTGATGACCTTGGCGGTCGTCCTCTGGCCAGTGGAGCCTGTGCTGGCCCCGCCTGATTGGGAGCGGCTAGTATCATGGCTGGCATCTCCCCGGTCATTGCAGCCTAATCAGATGCCACGGTCACTGACAGAGGGGCAGAGGAGCTGCAGCCATCATCCAGAGCGCCCTAAGAGGAGCCCACAGAGACGACAAGCAGCTCATGCGCAAATGTGAGGTCACTCTGGACCTCCCTGCTCGCTATTGATGGATGGGCACCTAACTGGGATACTGGGTGCCTCATCCATCTCCCACACTGGTGCTGACCACCCGAGGTTATTGCCTACACAAGGACTTGCAGGTCTGAGCGCAGCGCTAGGAGCTCCTGATTCATTTCCTGGAGTAGCCACTCTCTCAATGGAGAAGGCAGTGCACTCAGCCATGAGGGTCAACGCAGTGCCCATGCTTCGCATGGACTCCTCCACAACAGAGACCATGGCGCGCTTACCTTCATGGATCTCCGCCAGATCCTCCCGCACATCTCACTGGACATCCAGCATCTGCCGCCTGTTGGACAACTCCAGAGGCTCATCATCTGCCTTTGACTGAGCATCATTCTGGTCCCCAGCAGCCCACTAACTGCCGGTGGCCAGGGCACTCTCTTCCTCTGCCTGCACCTCAAGTGAGTGTGAAGTGCCCTCACCACAGTGCTGCAACATTCTAACCAAGGATCTAACACCCACCAAGGTGGTATCTGCGCTGATGCCTGGTTCAGAGATCCCATGTGACCCTGGTGCACGTGAAGCCTGGCAGTCCTCTGGCGTCAGGAGTGGCTCTTTGGGGTCCTGCGATTGAGTGCGTGCTGGCGAATCTAAGGGAGAACAATAACATGTGATTAGTTAAAGTCATCACACTGTCACTGTGCATGCCAGGCACCCTGGTGAGACAATGGAGATCTGCATCATGGTGCCCTCATCTTCCAATAATTAATGAAGACTCCAGCTTTGAGGCTCCCATCAATGATGAGACTACACAAGAATGTTTGCACCATCCGAAACTCTCACCTCTGTGCACTGCACTCTACCTTTGTCTGACACCCCAGCCTCTCCAGCTCCAATGTGTCCTGGCCAAATCTGGATAGGATTAGGAGGTTAGTGGGGCCTCCGCCGGTCCGTGAACTTTTAATGTTGTTTTTGGGCCATCTTCTCTTGAAACAATAAAGGAGCATGGATTGGTCCACTCTCTACCTGCAACGCCATTGCAGCCTGGCCAACCCCATTTGAGGAGCACCTTGTAGGGCATGCCCAAGTCATGGCCCTTGAGCCACAAGACACTCAGTCCAAGCAGCCAGGGCTCAGCCCCTTGGCCAGCTCCGGTGTCATTGACAGTTGACACCCAGACTCTAACACCCCTGAGCTCCGCGGGGGGAGAGCCGGCCCTTAACACTTCACCACAATGATCAATGCTAACACGGTATTCACCCTTCCCGAGCTCAGCGGGTTGGTAAACCTTTTGCGGCACTGCACCCATGTGCACAGCACAGTGTGTGGCTGCTGACCCGCGCTGCCACATCCTCCCAGGCTCTTTTTGTTAGGTGCGGTGGCCTTCTCCTTCCGTCTCTCAGGACAAAGGTGTCCCTCCTGGCAGCCACGTCCTCCAGAAGGACTGTGAGGCACTCATCCAAAAACCAGGGGGGCGGGGTCGAGTGCCCACCGTCTGCAGCCGCACTTGATGCCATAACCTCAGTGCTCACAAGGCAGAAGATACGTTCTTCCCTGGCAGCCTTCAAGGAGCTGCCTGTGCCGTTTTTAAATTGGCCGCCATGTTGCCATCGGACCCAGCGGCTGACAGGCCCCCGCCCACCCCTTCCCGATCATTGGGAGGACACCTGGTGGGGGCCTTAATTGGCCAGCCAGCGTGAAATCGCGGTCAGAGGCCGATCGTGGACAGCAGCCCGTTTCCCGACCGGTCGTGGGCCAATCGACGGTGCTGGCTCACCAAGGGTAAAATCCAGACCATGGAGATGCCTGCCAATTTAAGTACTTTTCCCGGCATAACATGAGCAAGCAGGGGCCAGAAGAGGAAAAGTTTATGGAACTTGCCAGCTCATTTTATGCAAGGTGCAGAATTTCTAGCCATGCTGTCTGCAGCTGTTCTTCTCTATGATTACTTCATTACATAGACATGTGGTATTTAAAAAAGGCACAAAAAGGCTTCTCATGTTTCTCAGTTTCATTCCCATTTACTATTATCTTCCTCATTTAAAAATGGCCATTGAAAGCCTATCTTATCTGTTGGGAGTTGCTTTCTTTTTGTTACCATTCAAATTAATTAAAAGCTATAAAGTTTTCAGTGCTCTCCTCTTACTAGATTTGATTGAAAAGGATAAAAAGACAAAAAAGTGATGTCTTATGGCACCGAAAGCAAACTACTTACATATGCCATTATATCATCGAATGATAGATCCAGCAACCTGCAAACAACAGAGGATAATTGCCTTTACCGTTCAATAAGCAGGCAACTTTAGAGTAGGAACCAGCTGCTCCAAATCAATGCACAGCTAACATAGTGCAACCCTATATTTCAGATCTATTTCTTACCCTCAAAGAGGGTAAGAAGATACACACCTCCACATACAAATATATTTGAGCACTGGCAATAAAAGATAACACCTTAAAATTATCCATGACAGTGCTTACTTTGTTTGATTCTTTATGTATAATACAGATATGTGATACACATATAGTACACACACAAGAATTAGATACAGTTGAAGGTAAAACAGTAATTATAAAAATGGCTAGCTCTAAAGAAGTCATATTGGACTCGAAATGTTAACTCTGTTTCTCTCTCCACAAATGCTGCCAGACCTGCTGAATTCTTCAGCACTTACTGTTTTTATTATAAAAATGGAATTTAGCTCAGTTTCTATTTCAGTGCAGTCCTGATATTTTGTAAGTGAGTTGTTACTTTAGCTGGTGAATTTCTCAAAAATGCAGAGATTGTTCCTAGAGTTGTTCTTCTCGGAGGTTGTTATCATAGGTAGGCTTGAAGATGGAACAGGTTAGAAGATAGAGAGTGGCTTAATTTCTCTTTCAAAGTATTGTAGATGGTTACTTTGCTGCTTAACTGACTGTGTCTGTTAGACCCTCTCTGATGGAATTCTGTCTCCTCTCTGGAGATATATCTGAAAAGTAGATTGAATTTTCTGCTACATCTTTAGCAGGAAGCCAAGATGGCTGTGGTATCATGCAACCTTACATCAATGTTAATTCATGGAACCAAATAAGAGATTGTGGTAATTTAATTAACAGCCTGAAGTCTTCTCTCACCTGTTTATTTCAGGTGACCAAAACCTTTAGATTTGATAAGGCAATTTTGCATTATTGCAAAGAAGGTGTCGATAGAATTTCACTTATCTCCTGCCTGAAACAACAGAGTCAATATCAAAAATGATGTCTTTTTCCTGTTGAGAGATAAGATAGTTTAGTCCACAAAACAATTTGATAGCTCTGAGGAGCCACCTTAAGTTCCAGTTTTATTTATTTTAAAATGTAGTCTTTAAAAATACATTTTTAAAGATTTATAATACCGCCGTACAGGTACTGTGTCACGGAACAATATTAACTTAACACTACAGCTTCTAAAGACTTATGCTTTAAACACAGTTCTACTTTTTACTTTCCCCAAGAGTTCCCTTATCTTACTTTTTTCTAGGACCAACACAAAAGGTATGCTGCAGGCCTCTGGAAGTTAGTATTCCAGCTATTCCTCAAGGAACAAATTTTATGGGGATCCTTCCATTAGCTTTCAGCTAAGAAATCTCCTACCTTTTCTTTATGTAGCTCACGAAAGTAGACTCTTCAGTTCCTTGTCCTGGCTTTGGCCATAGAATATTTTATTTTCCCAGTCTTCTCCCACAGCTTCTGTACAACTCTCCCTAAGCCAACTATTCAAGCTGACTGTCTTCTTCCCAGAGGCTCCATGAGGACCACTGTAGATTTCTTCCACTAGCTGCAAGCTAGAGCAGATCTTCCAGCTGCTTTTCCCTCACAAAACGCAAACTGAGATAGACTCCACCCACATTCCATATGGTGAATGATGAAGTTAGTATTTTCTCTGCTTGAAGTGCAGGCCTAACTGACTATCACCTCCTGTTAGCACTCGCAATCCAGTGAGATGCCATCTTCACCAAAGCAAAGCTATAACTGCCTCTGTCTGTTCCAAGACTGAACTTGCTGCATCGGTCAGCAAACACACATGGACAAATCAAACAAAAGAACCTTCCGACCATGGTTCCACCCTGAATCACTGTCTCTATGGGAACATGGCATGTTTTGGGACGATTCAACTAGAAATGCAAATGAATTATCTTACCTTCAATATAACTCTTTGATTTTGCAACCCATATGAATAATTTCTATCTCTAACAGAGTTTTACAATCCTCTTTTCCAGAATTGCTTACTTTTAGCTTCTTTTATGAAGTTAACAATAGGCATCCTTGTTCTACCAAGAGGTCCAGAAATGGGTCATCTATTGTTAGTGTCTACATTTCTAACTCTGACCTTGAAGATAAACATAGGTTAGCTTTTAGCTGTCATTAGCTCCAAGGCCGGAATTTTACGTGCCCACTGGCGTCGGCCATGTCAGTGGCATGAGTGGACAATATGATGAGAAAGCCAAAAATCGGTTTCATGACATCATGAAACCAGTTTGCAATTGTCCGTTCTGCCTACTGATGGCGAGCCACGTTCCCCGCCAACAGACATCGGGGACCTCATTGTAATACATCAGCATATCACTATAAGACCAGCCCATTGGACTCATTTGCACGCACCACCCTCCCCACCACCACCACCAACCCCCCCCCCCCCCGCACCCCCCCCCCCCCCCCCCCCCCGCCCCCCCAACCCTGCCCCACACTGGATCATCTGTCCACATTAGAGGGAAAACACGCCGGTGCAGAACACATCTTGACAAATGTGACGTCCAGAAGCTAGGACTTACCACCGGGGCTTTGCTCACATTGCAGACACCTGGGGAGCAGAAGGTGCTAGAGCCCAACAGGAACACCCATGGCATGCTGAGTGGATTCTCATAGACATGGCAAAGCAGCTCACGGAAGTTGGAAAGTCACCATTGATGCTCACAATGAATGATGGTTGAGGGGGTGGGAGAAGAAGGCCTAGGATCGACTGGGAGAGGAAGAGGTGTCAGGGGGGTGAGGGTTGGGGGGGGGAATGAAGGTATCAGGGGGGGAGGTTGGGAGGGGCAGAATGAAGGTGTCAGTAAGATGAGGTTGGAGGGGGAGGAAGTGGGGGAGGAGGGGCTAATGGGGAGAAGATGGCAACTGGAGAGGTAGGTGTAAGGTGGGGTGGAAGGCGTAAGGGAAGGAATTTGTAGCCGGGTGAGAAGTGCAGAGAAGCGAAGAAGTCCGGGGAAGGAAGGAGTGTGGAGAGGGGAAGGAGTCCAGGGGAAGGAAGGAGGGGCATGAGTAAGGGGGGAGGAACAAGTAAGGGTGGAGGAAGGAGTCAGGAAGGGGAAGGATTAAAGCTGGAAGAAGAAGTGAGGGTGTCTGAGGGAGTCATGAAGGGGCAAGGAGTAAGGCTGGAGGAAGAAGTAAGGCTGGAGGAAGAGGTAGGGCTGGAGGAAGGAGTTGGCAGTGAGGAGGACTAAGGGTGGCAGAAGAAATAAGGGTGTCTGAGGGAGTCAGGAAGGGGGAGGGACTAAACATGGGGGGAGTCGGGGGTGGGAAGACTAAGGAGGGGGAAGGGGTTTGGGGGGAAGGGGTTCCTGGGGGGAAGGGGTCCAGAGGGAGAAAGGGATTCCGGGGGAGGAAGGGGTCCGGAGGAACACATGAACGTGCAATAGAGGTGTCTGATGGGCCTATGACTGCCTCCTGGAGAGAGAACTGAGGGTGGGCGTAGTATGAAGGGAATGGTGAAAATGACCGAGGGCAGAGTGAGGTGGTAGGGTGAAGGTTCGACGGTAGCAGTAGAAGGGATGGCGAGGGTAGTTGGTGGGAACTCAGAGGCACACACGGACCCTGGGGATGGGAAGCAGGAGGTCGGGAAGGTGAATGTGGATGGGGATGGGATTTTCGGGAAGAAAGAGAATGTACACGTTCACCTGGACATCCCCGAAGGAAAAGGGTTATGGTTGGTATGTCATGGAGGGGAGGTGGAAGGTGATGCCGGGGGTGTCAACTATGATGGGGGAAAGAAATGGGTGACTAGGGGAGGGGAAAAGATGGGGGGCGCACGAAAAAGCGAATCAAAATTGAAAGTGAAATGACAGACGGGGTGGGCGAGATCAGGTGCTGCATGGGAGTGTGATCATTGGGTGGGCAGAGATGCAGGTCAGCTCAGATGGACAACTGAAAGCGAACCCCAGCAGGCAGCATTCAAAATGCTCAGGACATTGAGGTGACACGTGAAGGATCCGCATACGTGGGACAGTACTTGCACGAGGCTCCGACAGGCCCTGCCACACTCACATTTCTCCCTCCACAATCATTTGTTGGTCAGCTGCAGTGATAGAGGATGAGGTTGAGGAGGTCACAGGCAAAGGGGACTCAGAGAGAGAGGACAGCCTCTGAGATTCCTGAGTGGAAGACCCAGGGGTGTCCAGTTGCCGCTCCTCCTCCCTTCGGGTGCCCTAGGGCCCCGGCCTGACTCCTTGAGGGGAAGGAGCACCTGGAGGGACATTGAGGTGCCCCGTTTCCCTCTCGCATTGCCACTGCAGGAACTCCCCCATGACTCCCGTGATTGAATGAAGGTCTGCACACATCTCTGCATTCTGCTGGACCAAGGTCTTCAAGGTGTCTGCTATTGTTGTTAGGGTGACCAAGTTGTACTATTAGTGATAGGGTTGATCTGCAGACACTCCTAGGTGGAAAGTTTATTAACAATATACTCAGAAGCAACTACACGTGTGCTTTCAACTCCAATTCCATCTCTAAACTGACTGCAGAGGATGCCCGTGCTACTGTCCTTTTGGTTACTACAGATTACGTGATCTTCCCTAACAAGTATTATTCTTAAAGGTACACTACACACTAAATAAAACCATAATTACTACATTCCCCCTCCTTTAACTCAGCTATACATATTATATTTACAAGTACATATTTTTCAAGACAACATAATATTTACACTGGGTGAGGAATTTACAAATTCAGTCTTTCAGATGGTTTCTTGGTACGTGTGGAACGTCGCAGCTCCACAACTTCAGATTCTTTATCAGGAACCTTCTTTTCCTGAGTGCCTTGAACATCAGGTGATTCAGAGGGCGCTTACAGTTCTGTATCCTCAACTCTTACAGGGACATCAGACATATTAGTCCTGGGCTAAGCATCCTCAACAGGAAATGCAGACCTGGTCATGGTCACTGGTGGAACCAAATCTCGGTGATTTGTCTCTTTCTTCCTCAAATGGTCCACATGTTTACGGATGATCCTACCTTCCACCTCCACATGGCAAGATAGAGGTCCAGTCACCGCACTTATCTCACCTGGTAACCACTTTGGTCCTTCCCCGAAGTTCTTCATGTATACCGGCTCTCCCACAGTAAATTTCCTCTAGCGACTATGCCAGTCGTGTCTAGTTTTCTGGCTTCCCTGACTCCTTTCCACCTTCCCCTCTAAATTCGGCATTATTAAGCTCAATCTCGTCCTGAGACGGCTTTTCAACAATAACTACGCAGGTGTGGCACCTGTCGTTGTGTGAGGGGTAGTCCTGTAATGAAAAAGAAAGCATGCTAGCTTGGTTACCAAGGAATCACCAATTAGCTTTTCCATGCCTGCCTTGAATGATTTCAGCCAGTCCATTTGAGGAAGGGTGGTACGGTGCAGTTTTCTCATGAGTGATACCGTTGAGGCTGAAAAACCATTGAAACTCAGCACTCGTAAATGCCATGCCATTATCGGAAATGATTATTTTTGCTGGCCCGTGAATGACAAAACTCTGACATAGTTTTTCAATTGTAGTGGCCGACATTGATGACTTCACTTCATGTACGTCCAACCATTTTGAATGGGCATCGACAATGACCAGAAACATCGTTCCCAGGAAAGGTCCAACGTAGTCAATGTATAACCGCACCCAGGGTCTACCTGGCCACTCAAAAGGGTGTAAAGGAGCTGTCACTAGCAACTTTTGCAGTTGATGACATTGCACACAGTGCTTTACTACACTCCTTATTTTGCCATCCATCCCAGGCCACCATGGATAGCTTGCTGCTATGGACTTCATTCGGGAAATTCCTGAGTGGGCACCGTAGTTCAATTAAGTGGCTCCCTTCCCTTTGGAGGAACTACACTTGTGCTCCCCACAATAAGATGCCATCCTGGCTGGTGATTTCATGTCTTCCATTGAAGAACAGTTTCATTTTGTCAGATACGGGCTCCTGTGACCAATCATGTAGCACTTCTTCCCATACTTGAGATAGGACTGGATCCCGACTTGTCCAGTCTCTGATCTGTCGAGCCAGAGGGAAATCTGAGAAATTTAATAGTAAAACAAGTTCCTGTGGAACTGAAACATGCTCATCATTTTCTTGTTGATGCAAATGACTAAGGGCATCAGCGTTTGCGGTTTGATTGCCAGGCTTATGTATGAAATTGTATTCGTATGCTGCCAGAATCAAAGCCCATCATTGTATTCTTGCTGAGGCTATGGGTGGTATAGCCTTGTCCTCACTAAACAACCCTGGCAATGGTTTGTGGTCTGAAATGATTGTAAAATAGTGGCTATGTACGTACTGGTGAAATTTCTTGACACTAAAGATGACGGACAGGCCTTTTTTTTCAATCTGCGAGTATCCCTTTTCTGCTGTGGTGAGCGTTCTTGATACGAAACCTATTGGCCGTTCAGTGCCGTCGTCCATCCAATGACAGAGCACTGCTCCCACTCTGTAGGGAGATGGCCCACATGTCAGCACCAATTCTTGTGTCTGGTCATAGTGCACTTTGGACGAGTGCAACAATTGTTTCACCTTTATGAAAGCTTCTTTCTGGGGCACCTCCCAAGATCAACGTTGGTTCTTTTTGAGTAGAGGATGCAGGGAGGCCAACACTGTAGACAAATTGGGTAAGAACTGCCCATAATAGTTGATTATTCCTAGGAATGACTTGAGTTTTGAGGTGTTCTTTGGTGCAGGTGCCTCTCTTATGGCTCTCACTTTCTTCCCAACTGGCTGGAGGCTCTGTGAATCTACCCGGTGAACTGAATAGATTACCTCCCTCGCTTGGAACGAGCACTTTCCTTTTTATAAATGCACTCCAGCTTGCAAGAAATGTTTGAAGACTTCTTCTAAGTTCACCAAATGCTCTTTATCAGTGAATCCTGTCACCAATACATCACCTAAATAGACTACAACCTGGGGCAGTCCCTGCAGTAAGCTTTTCATTGTTCTCTGAAAGATGGCACAAGCTAAGGAGACACTGAAAGGCAATCGTGTACATTGGTACAACCCTTTGTGGGTATTAATTGTGACAAATTCCTGGGGTACATTATCCAACTTTAGTTGTTGATAAACATGACTCATGTCAAGCTTTGTGTACGTTGCCCCTCCTGCCAGCTTGGCATACAGGTCTTCGATTTTGGAATGAGGTGCCTGTCCAGCTTAGCTACTTTGCTAACTGTCAGTTTGTAGTCTCCACAAATTCAGATGCTTTGGTCGGGTTTAAGGACGTTGCATGATATGTGGCAAATTTGGAGCAGCTAACAGAAACATTGTGAGAGTTCGGGACAACTCTGAATGACATGCTCAGAGATCGTTAAGTGTGTGGTATTAAAGAGGACACAATTCAGAAAAGATTATTGTCCGAAGTGAATATGAGTTTAATGGGTGCTGTCCATTCTGAAAATTGAACAGTTTGTATAATGCCCAGTTTCTCTGGTCTGTTTGTCGACTTTGTCACGCCCCTGGCACATGGCATCAGTCTCAGTGGCATACTTTCTGAGTAGCCACTTGCTCTCAGCTGGAAAATTTCAGCCCATTCTAACTTAATCTCCTTTAATCAATTTCGCCCCAGGAGGCTTCGCTCTTCACCTGCTGCCACCATCAATGGCAGCTTTGCCGATTGGCTTCCATAATGGACAGTTATTCTGCTTATGCTTTCTACTTGAATGTCTTCACCTGTACATGTTTTTAGCTTGGCAGCTGTTTCTTCTAAACTTAATTGATGTTCACCATTATTCAGATATCTGAAGGTATGTTCCCCAATTACTGTAGTGGAAGCTCCCATGTCCACTTTCATTCTAACAGGTTCGCCATTTACTTTCACTGTAACAAATATTGGTTCTATCTTTCCAACTTTCAGATTAAACAATGAGTAAATGTGTGAATTTGTTGTTTCAGGCTCGTTTGTAGATTTCACCGGGCTTCTTCTTTTGTTTACAAGCCTGCTTGAATCTTTCCTTGCGTTGACTCATTATATGTCCATTTCTGTGACAATGGTAGCATTCGATTTTTTTAAACTGCCAATCGCTAAAAGACTGATTGTTTCCACCTCTGTTAAAATTATTCTTCAGTTTCGCTGCCATGTTATTTTATTTAATTCTTCGGCTAGTGAGGGCTGTTTCCCGCTTCACGGCCGAGTCTCGCTTTTCGCAAGCCTTTCGGCTGAGGTTTCTCACTCAATGTGGAGGACGGCGCCATTTTGTGCGCCCTATATTGCTTTAGAATCTCTTACAGTGCTTTCCAAGGCCAGCGCTATCTCTAGTGTCTTCTTGAAATCCAGATTCACTTGGGACAATAATCTTTTCTGAATAGTGTCCTCTTTCACACCACACACTAAACGATCTCCGAGCATGTCATTCAGAGTTGTCCCAAACTCACAATGTTTCCGTTTGTTGCTCCAAATTTGCCACGTAGCATGCAATTGTCTCACCCGGGACTCTATTTCACAAATTAAACATGAACCTCAGTATCATGACTGAGGGCTTGGGTTGAAAGTGACCCTTCACAAGGTCTACCAATTCATCGAAATTCTTCGAATCTGAGGCACTGGGTGCTGTCAAATTTCGAATCAATCTGTAGGTTTTGCTTCCGCAAGTACTCAAGAGGATCGTTTGCCTCTTCCCTTCCCCCATAATCTCGTTCGCTTGAAAAAAGAATGTGAGGCATTCTATGTAATGAGACCAATCGTCTGTGACTGCTTCAAAAGGATCAATTCTCCCATATTGTGGCATTTTGAGTGGGGATAACGTCTTCAATTCTATCGGAGTTTGCTACTTACAATCACTGGGCGAGGTACAGTGTCGATTTCTTTTTAACTTGATTCCTTCTGTTCAATCCTGTTTATCCTCATTGCCAGTTTGTTGTAGGTTGGCCAAGTTATATTATTAGTGATAGAGTTGATCTGCAGATACTTCTTGGTGGAAACATTAGGTTTATTTACAGTATAGTCAGCAGCAGCTACACGTGTGCTTTCCACCCCAACTCTAATTCTACACTGACCGCTGAGGTAGCCATGCTACTCTCCTGTTGGCTACTACAGATCATGTGATCTTCCTTAACACGTATTATTCTCAAAGATACATTACACCCTAAATAAAACCAAAATTACTACAGCCATCCTCCCCGTGGAGACCTCCATGCACGCACATGTGGGCACCACTTAATTAGAGAGCAGGCAGACGCACTCCTCCAAATCGTGTGCCACTCTGCTGAGGGCTTCCAACCGCTCTGTGTGATGTTCCCATGCCTTCTGCTGACTCTCCAGGATGAGTTGGAAGGCAAATCTGGAGGCTCGTCCTCTGACTCGGACCTCACAGGTGCCTGATCCCCAACAGTCTTCCGAGTACCAGGGAGCTCGCACGAACCAGCCTTCTGCTGCTGCAGACACGTGTCCATGCGTGACCACCAGATTGTGAACCCGAGCCTGCTCTAGATCTAGGTTCCACCGAGGTGTGTGTGTCTCTGCACTGGTGGAGGGTGTGGGTAAGCGCTGTGATGGGTCTTCCATGCTGCTTATTTCCAGTTCTTCAATGGAGGAGGTATCCTCGTGGCTGGAGATGTGGATGTGGATGGAGCTGAGGGACTGGCTGGTTGAGGGTGTCGGTCGCTTGCTAAATCTCCCTCTGAACCAAAGTAGAGATAAGTGTTGCATGGCAGCAGAATCAAAAGCAGGACAGAGAGCACTCACATTTGCGTTGAGAGAGGGATGATGTGGTGCAGAATCCTTCGAGGGTGTTTGCCAACGACATCACTGTCACTGCAGGCATGGTCCATATCCTCACCAGTCAGCGTGATGGCACACTCCTCAAAGTGAGCGAGGGGCCTAATGTGGGCCACTCCACTCCCGGTCTGGGACCTCTCCCTGCTGATGTGAACAGGTTTCTCCTGCATGAAAACAGATGGAGAGAGTGTGAGCAGGACACATGTCACTGCATGGAATGTTTTGTGTGGTGAGCAGAGCCATGGACAGGATGAGGACACGAGCTCCAGAGGATATGAGCCTGATGGAGATGTGAGGGTGTGTGTGAGAGTTAGTGGCATTCTCCCTTGAGGTGTGAGATCCCTGTGGATGTGTGATGGGTTTGGGAGTGTGTGAGTTGAGAGAGATGAGAAGAGTGATTAATCTTGGCGGAACAGATGAGACCATTCATCCTATAGCGGCACTGGGTGACTGTCCTCTTTTGCAGGGCATTTGTGCTGCCCACCGCTAAAACCACTTCCCAAGCCAGGTTAGTGAGGTTGCTGCCCATCCTACGGCCAGAGCGGGGGCAGAGCACATCACGGCAAGCCTCCAATGCTTCCCAGAGGCTCTCGAGAGACATGTCATTGAATCTGGGGGTTGCAGTCTTTTTGCCTTTCAGGGCCATGTCTTCTTTGTAGCAGTCGTGGGTGGAAAGCACTGAAAGATGAGCGTGCAGCAGGACTTTAAATATGGCGCCCACATGATGAAGCGGCGAGGTGATGGCGTGGTGGGCGAATGAGAGCCTGCCTGCCATGGAAACAGCGTATTTCCCAGGAACGCATAATTAATGTGGCGGGTTTGGGATGATACGGCATGAAAAGCCACCATTGCGGTAAAACATCTTTTAACCCGCCCATTACCACACTTAGTGCAAATCGGGGACAATTCCACCCGAAGTTTGTTTGAATTGGTTGCTTATCAGTTTCTCAATCAGATGCCTCCATTTATCTATCATTAAAACTTTAACCTCCAACCTAAAAGCTGCATTCTAAAACATATGAATTATGAACTTGATATTCACAATATTAGAAACATTACTTTACTTAATGAACAGCAACAGCAGTAAGACAAGGCTGTTCACTTTCACGATATGATTGTATTTCCTAAAGTATGGGGGTGGGGTTCCATTAGTAACATCCACGTGGCACCCAGGTATCTTGGAGCAAACTACGGGCTCCATGAATACAAAGGGCTTCCACTGCATCATTGGGCAGAATTTTGCCGATTGGGTGGAAGGGCCGGCATCAACCAGAACAGCGGATCACCAGCAGGACTTTCCCCTCAATTATACAGGCGGCAGACAATTAAGTGGCTGCTATGACTTTGCAGTCCACTGTACTATCCCTACCGCCTTCCACCACCATCTCAATACCCTTATTCTGCATCATCAGAAAAAAATCTCCAGATAGAGTCTTCAGACACTTGGGATGAATAGATAATTCTACATTGAGAACCTGGTTATTTTTGCATGACTTTACACTGTGTTGGCCAATGATGCTGAAAGAACTGTAGACGTACAGACTAGCTATTTCCCTGAAGCAGTCAAAGGGTCATTACAATGAAGAGAGTCCATCAAACACACAATAGATAACCTAACTAAGAAAGATGTACAATTATGTAGAAAAGACCATGAGCGGTCTTACTGAGATATCCAAGATACGTAAGGGAATTTACATGTTGAACCTTGAGGAATTGTTTACTGCAACCCTGAGGAGAGGAAATGGGATGAAGATCAGGTCTGACTACTTGATCCATGATGATAAACATTTGAAATTAATTTTCTACAGAGTTGATTGAGGGTGATAACAATAGTCATTTTAAGAGAACATTATTCTGGTGATGAAAATAAATTGAATAACATGGGTATTGATCTGTGAGTTCTTCTTCAGTTCTGGGATGGCCCAATGGACCACTATGTTTGTTGTTATGGTCCTGTATTCCTGTATTCCTGTCCGTGAGATAGTGCAGATACTCATTTGAAGATTCTATGATATTCATTATTTACATTACATTACATGCATCAACATACGTATGGTATATAAATCTTAACCTTTGAAAATGTTTGTACGTGGCAACAAATTCATGTACTTATTTTTGTAATTCCACAAAGACTGGTGTATCAAATGGAGCTGAACATTGAATTACAGAGTGAAATTTTACTGAAATAGCCACTAGATGGTGTCTATGGCTAATATTGAATTATAACTTAGAAAATAGTATGCAAAGTACATAACTGGGTCATTGATGTTATGCAAGCATCTCTCAGTGGAATGCTGTCACCCCCATCAGGCTAAGAACCAAGCCTTGAATGTCTTAGAACTGAGCTTCTGGCATTCCATAATTCTAATCAGAGCTAAGTTCCAGACTGGACCTTTTTCTCTAATTTAAAGCTATCCTTTATGACAATAGTTACACTAAATTATCTGATTAAATGAGGTAAAATTGAGCTCTAGTTGTCAGGATCCTTGACAGCAATCATGTCTCTGATTTAAATGGTTTTATGTTCAAGTTCCACCCCAAGATTTTAGCCTCTAATAAGGTTAAAGTGTCAATTCAGGAAGGGAGTGCTGCATTAATTCTCAGATATTCATAATCAACTGAAGCTAATCCAACATGTTATGCAGTGAAAAGCAGGGTAGTTAAGTAAGATATTCACAGTTGACAAGTCAGTTCTCAGATAACGGATGAACAACTCACAGCCCTTCAAGATAATCTGGGGTTTTTTTGTGATGTTGATTGAACAATAAATATTGCCCGGAACACCGGGAATAACTCCTGTGGTCTTCTTCAAAATAGCACCCATGGGATATTTTACAGCCACTTGAGAGGGCAGATAGGGCTCCCGGTTTAACATCTCATCCAAAAGATCGCCTCTGACAGTGCAACACTCCCTCAGTACTGCACTAGAGTGTCAGCCTTGATTTTGTGCTGAAGTCCTAGGGTAACTACATGAACCCACAACCTTCTGACTCAGTGGTGAGAGTAGTACCGATTGAACTACAGCTGACACTGTAGTGAAAGTAAATGAAGCAAAATAAGAGCAGGGAGGTACATCACCACATTTGCACCCTTGACACAACTTGCATTTCTCTTCTTCCCCCAGGAAGCAGGCTGACAAAGGTGGGACTTCAGCCAGCATGTAAATAGTAATGGAGAGGCGGAGCTTGGGTTCTCAGATAAACACAGGGACTGCCTGAATAGTGTGGTAGTATACTCTGGAGGAGCAATTGAAGGTCCACTGACTCCAATTTTGCAGCAAGAGGGTTGGTAAAGTCTTTTTTACTTCCATTAAATCCTTCTTACTTTAATCGACTGAATTGGGATTCCATTGGCGCTTGTCTTTCCGATTTGTTACTACAGTCATTCCTTTACTGCTGTATTCTCGATAGCTTTTACTTTCCCACCACCATCAGCTTTGTCAGAGCTTTTTGCATTTTCGTTACTTTACCACTACCACCGTGAAGTAATGTCAGAAACAGACCCAGGGTGTGTTTAACAGAGACTACTGAAGACAAGGCATCCAGGAACTTCCAAATATTTATTTATTATTTACAACTAAGTACAGAAACAGATAAGCATGAGGCTCCTTCCAGAGACATCACTTTCTGAGTTCTATAGACAGATGATCTGACATCATTGATGATGTATAATAGCTATTAGCTTAATAGCTATTAACACTTAATACTACATTGTACGTGCCCTGAAAAATTCAGCCCCAAATGTATTTTTTAAAAATTAGAGGGTTGGGAAAGTTAGAAACATTTGTCTTAGTTTGAAAGTTCTTGAAAACATTTCTGACGCATTTTTATTTAAAGAAATTGGGCCGTAACTTCCGTGGATTGGCATTCACATTCGAATTGCCACTCCGCTCCTAGTTACTTGCTGCAGCTGCACCTTTCTTGCCCAACCTTCCGACTCAGGCCAGGTGAGAAAGGTGATAAAGGTGCAGTGCAGCAGGTTCCCAAGGCCTGATGTCAAGGACAGCTGAGTCAGAGGATATGTCCCCTTTTTACAGCACTAGCTCCAGTAAAGGAGGTAGGTTTAAAGGTCCAGGCATTTTAAGAAGCCACGGAGAAGGTGAGTGTACAAACAGTTGTTTGGTAGTACAGAACTTGGGTATTCCTGAAAAAAGACATTTTGTCGAAGCTTTTCATCTTGTACCAATCAGGACAATCACAAGAATATCAATGTCAGGGGAAGCAACAACTTTATACTGTATAAGAAGAGAGTATTGATTGTTGACAAATGGATGTTTATTGGTCGAGGCGTAGCCATGGAGAATGCACCAGTTAATAGTGGTTGACAGTTAACTGCCAAGCATTGTTTGAAATTTTAAACCAGGCAGCTTCACTCTGATTGGTCAAGGCATTGCCCTGAGGAATAAATCAGCAAATGGCTGTCAATTGACAGGAAAATAGGGCTCAGTGCAAATGGGGAAGCCAATCCATTGCTGCATGTTTCACACAGTTACCAAATGTGCATTTACACCCTGATGTATTTTTTTGCTGCTCTCATAGACTAGTCAAGCAACAACCTGACAGTCACACTCACGGACTCACACTTAATCACCATCTCTGGATATGTCCTGTCCCACTGGCAGGACAGTCCCAGCAGAGGTGGAGGCACAGTGATGTACAGTTGGGAGGGAGTTGCCCTGGGAGTCCTCAACACTGACTCCAACCATGCGAGTCTCATGGCATCATGTCAAGCATTGGCATGGAAAGCTCCTGCTCATTACAATGTACCATTCCCCCCTCAGCTGATGAATCGGTATTCTTCCATGTTGAACACCACTTGGAGGAAGCACTAAGGGTGGCAAGGGCACAGAATGTACTCTGGGTGGGGGACTTCAATGTCTATCACCAAGAGTGGCTCAGTGGCACCAGTACACACTGAGCTGGCCGAGTCCTAAAATACATAGCTGCTGAACTGAGTCTGCAGCAGGTGATGAAGAAACCAACAAGAGGGAAAAACATCTTTGTGGAGACAAAGTCCCGCCTTCACATTGAGGATACCCTCCATCGCATTGTGTGGCACTGCCATCATGCTAAATGGGATAGATTTCGACCAGATCTAGCTACTCAAGAGTAGACATCCATGAGGGCTGTGGGCCATCAGCAGCAGCAGAATTGTACTCATCCACAGTCTGTAACCCCATGGCCCACATATCCCACACTCTATCATTACCACCAAGCCAGGGTATCAATCGTGGTTCAATGGAGGGTGTAAGAGGGCATGCCAGGAGCAGCACCAGGCAGACCTAAAAATGAGGTGCTAACCTGGTGAAGCTACAACATAAGACTACTTGCATGCCAAACAGCATAAGCAGCAAGCAATAGACAGAGCTAAGTGATTTCAGAACCAACGAATAAGATCTAAAAACAAAAAACTGCGGATGCTGGAAATCCAAAACAAAAACAGAATTACCTGGAAAAACTCAGCAGGTCTGGCAGCATCTGCGGAGAAGAAAAGAGTCGACGTTTCGAGTCCTCATGACCCTTCAACAGAACTGGAATAAGATCTAAGCTCCATAGTCCTGCCATATCATGCCGTAAATAGTCTTGGACAATTAAACAACTCCCTGGAGGAGCAGGTTCCACACATATTCCCATTTTCAATAATGGGGGAGTCCAGCATATCAGTGCAAAAGATAAGGCTTAAGCATTTGCAACAATCTTCTGCCGGGAGTGCCAAGTGGATGATCCATCTCGGCCTCCTCCAGAGGTCTCCAGCAACACAGTCTTCAGCCAATTTGATTCACTCCACATGATATCAAGAAACGGCTGAAGGCACTGGATACTGCTAAGGCTATGAGCCCTGACAATTTTCTAGCAATAATACTGAAGGCTCATGCTCCAGAATTTGCTGTGCCCCTAGTCAAGCTGTTCCAGTACAGCTACAACACTGGCATCAACCCAGAAAGCACTGCTCCCACTCCATAGGGAGATGCGTCACAAGTCAGCACCAATCCTTGTGTCTGATCATAATGCACTAATAGATTGGACAAGTGCAACAATTGTTTCACCTTTATGAAAGCTTCTTTCTGGGGCGTCTCCCAAGGTCAATGTTGGTTCTTTTTGAGTAGAGAATGCAGGGGGGGCCAGCACTGTAGACAAATTGGGTAAGAACTGCCAGAATAGTTGATCATTCCTCGGGATGATTTGAGTCCTTTGGCGTTCTTTGGCGCAGGTGCCTCACTTATGGCTCTGACTTTCTCTTCAACTGCTAGAGCCCTATGAATGTACCCGGTGACCCAAACAGATTATCTCCCTCGCTTGGAACATGCACTTTCCTGTTTTTAGATGCATTCCAGCTTGCAAGAAACGTTTTAAGATTTCTTCTACGTTTGCCAAATGCTCTTTATCAGTGAATCCTGTCACCAATACATCGTCAAAATAAACTACAACCTGGGGCAGTACCTTCAGTAAGCTTTTCATTGTTCTCTGAAAGATGGCACAAGCGGAGGAGACATTGAAAGGCAATCGTGTATATTGGTACAACCCTTTGTGGGCGTTAATTATGACAAATTCCTGGGAGGCATTTTCCAACTCTAGTTGTTGGTAAGCATGACTCATGTCAAGCTTTGTGTACATTGTCCCTCCTGCCAGCTTGGCATACAGGTCTTTGATTTTTGGAATGAGGTGCCTGTCTAGCTTAGTTACTTTATTAACCGTCAGTTTGTAGTCTCCACAAATTCGAACACTTTGGTCCGGTTTAAGGATGGGGACTATGGGTGCTGCCCATTCTGAGAACCAAACAGGGTGTGTAACGCCCAGTTTCTCTAGTCTGTTCAGTTCAATGTCAACTTTTTCTTGCAGGGCATATGGTACCAGTCTCGCCTTCATGAAGCGAGGGGTTGCTTCCGGATCCACATGAATCTTGGCCTGCAGGCTCTGGATTTTCCCCAGTTCATCCTTAAGGACGTGGGAGCATACTTTCTGAGTAGCTCTGGTAGCCCACTTGCTCTCAACCGGAAAATTTCAGCCCATTCGAACTTAATCTCCTTTAACCAATTTCGCCCCAGGAGGCTTGGCCTTCATCTGCTACCACCATCAAGGGTAGCTTTGCTGATTGGCTTCCATAATAGACAGTTTTATTTATTCATTCACAGGATGTGGGCTTCGCTGGCTGGGCTAGCATTTATTGTCCATCCCTAGTTGCCCTTGAGAAAATGGTGGTGATCTGCCTTCTTGAACCGCTGCAGTCTACTTGGTGTAGGTACACCCACAGTGCTCTCAGGAAGGGAGTCCCAGGATTTTGGCCCAGCGATAGTGAAGGAACGGCAATATATTTCCAAGTCAGGACGGCGAGTGACTTGGAGGGGAACTTCCAGGTGGTGTTGTTCCCATCTATCTGCTGTCCTTGTCCTTCTAGGTGGTAATGGTCGAGGGTTTAGAAAGTGCTGTCTAAGGAGCCTTGGTGAATTCCTGCAGTGCATCCTGTAGATGGTACACACTGCTGCTACTGGAGGGAGTGAATGTTTGTAGATGTGATGCCAATCAAGCGGGCTGCCTTGCCCTGGATGGTGTCAAGCTTCTTGAGTGTTGTGAGAGCTGCACTCATCCAGGAAAGTAGGGAGTATTCCATTACACTCCTGACTTGTGCCTTGTAGATGGTGGACAGGCTTTGGGAGTCAGGAGGTGAGTTACTCATCATACAATTCCTAGCCTCTGGCCTCCAACAACCACAACCACCTTCCTTTGTGCTAGGTATGACTCCAACCAGGGGAGAGTTTCCCCTGATTCTCATTGACTCCAGTTTTGCTAGGGCTCCTTGATGCCACACTCAGTCAAATGCGGCCTTGATGTCAAGGGCAGTCACTCTCACCTCACCTTTGTCCATGTTTGAATCAAGGCTGTAATGAGGTCAGGAGCTGAGTGGCCGTAGCAGAACCCAAACTGAGCATCAGTGAGCAGGTTATTGCTAAGCAAGTGCTGCTTGACAGCATTGTTGATGATCCCTTCCATTACTTTGTTGACAGTGGAGAGTAGGCTGATGGGGCGGTAATTGGCTGGGTTGGATTTGTCCTGCTTTTTGTGTACAGGGCATAATTGGGCAATCTTCCACATAGCCGGGTAGATGCTAGTGTTGTAGCTGTACTGGAACAACTTGGCTAGATACGCAGCAATTTCTGGGGTACAAGTCTTCAGTACAATTGCCGGAATATTGTCAGGGCCCATAGCATTTGCAGTAACCAATGCCTTCAGCTGTTTTTTGATATCATGTGGAGTGAATCGAATTGGCTGAAGATTGGCCTCTGTGATGCTGGGAACCTCCGGAGGAGGCCGAGATGGATTATCGACTCGGCACTTCTGGCTGAAGATTGTTATAAATGCTTCAGCCTTATCGTTTGCACTGATGTGCTGGGCTCCTCCATCATTGAGGATGGGGATATTTGTGGAGCCTCCTCCTCCAGTGAGTTGTTTAATTGTCCACCACCATTCATGACTGGATGTGGCAGGACTGCAGAGCTTAGACCTGATCCGTTGGTTGTGGGATCACTTAGCTCTGTCTATCACTTGCTGCTTGTGCTGTTTGGCACGCTAGTAGCCCATAGCACCTCACAGATGCCCAGTCCTGAGTCGCTAGATCTGTTCGAAATCTATCCCATTTAGCACAGTGGTAGTGTCACACAACACGATGGAGGGTATCCTCAATGTGAAAGTGGCACTTCGTCTCCACAGTGGCTGTGCAGTGGTCACTCTTACCAACACTGTCATGGACAGATGCATCTGCTGCACCTCTTGTTGGTGCCCTCACCATCTGCCACAGACTCAGTCTAACAGCTATGTCATTTAGGACTCAGCCAGCTCAGTCAGTATGGCGCTGCCGAGCCACTCTTGGTGATCATCATTGAAGTCCCCCACCCAGAGTGCATTCTGCACCCTTGCCACACTCAGTGCTTCCTCCCAGAGGTGGTCATCAGCTGAGGGAGGGCGGTTCGTGGTAATCAGCAGGAGGTTTCCTTACCCATGTTTGACCTGATGCCATGAGACTTCATGGGGTCTGGAGTCAATGTTGAGGATTCCCAGCGCAACTCCCTTCTGACTGTATACCACTGTGCTGCCACATCTGCTGGGTCTGCCCTGCCAGTGGGACAGGACATACCCAGGGATGATGATGGTGGAGTCTGGGATACTATCTGTAAGGTATGATTCCATAAGGATGACTATGTCAGGCTATTTCCTCCTGATTTTGGCACTAGCCCTTAAATGTTATTAAAGAGGACTTTGCAGGGTTGCAATTGCCTTTGTCGTTTCCGGTGCCTGGTGGTCCATTCGGTTTCATTCCTTTTTCCAGGCTTTGTAGTGGTTTTTACAACTGAGTGGCTTGGTCAGAGTCAATCACATTGCTGTGAGGTCTGGAGTCACATGTAGGTCAGACCAAGGATGACAGATTTCTTTCCCTAAAGGACATTAGTGAACCAAATAAGCTTTTACAACAATGGCTTCATGGCCATCATTAGACTTTTAATTGAATTCAAATTCCATCATCTGCCGTGATGGAATTTAAACCCAGGTCCCCAGAGTATTACCCTGGGTCTCTGGTTACTAGTCCAGCCAAACCAGTCCAGACAATACCACTATGCCATCGCCTCCCCAGTTACTCTGCTTATGCCTTTTACTTGAATTTCTTCACCTGTATATGTTTTTAGCTTGGCAGCTGTTTCTTCTAAACTTAATTGATGTTCACCATTATTCAGATATCTGAAGGTATGTTCCCCAATTACTGTAGTGGAAGCTCCCATATCCACTTCCATTCTAACAGGTTCGCCATTTACTTTCACTGTGACAAATATTGGTTCTGTCTTTCAGATTAAACAACGAGTAAATGTGTGAATTTGTTGTTTCAGGCTCTTCTACATTGTCGATTTCATTGTGCTTCTTCTTTTGTTTACAAGCCTGCTTGAATCTTTCCTTACACTGCCACATTATATGTCCATTTCTGTGACAATAGTAACATTCAATTTTTTTAAACTGCCAATCACTAAAAGACTGGTTGTTTTCACCTCTATTAAAATTATTTTTCAGTTTCACTGCCATGTTATTTTTCTTTATTCTTCGGCTAGCGGGGCTGTTTCCCGTTTCTCAGCAGAGTTTCAATTTTCCGCACCACTTTCGGCTGAAGTTTTCCGCCCAATATGGAGGACAGCGCCATTTTGCGCACGCTGTATTGCTTTTGAATCTCATGCTGCATTTTCCATGGCCAGCGCTATCTCTAGCACTTCCTTGAAATCCAGATTCACATCAGATAATAATCTTTTCTGAATAGTGTCCTCTTTCACAACACATGGTCAACGATCTCTGAGCATCTCATTCAGAGTTGTCCTGAACTCACAATGTTTCATTAGCTGCTTCAGATTTGCCACAGAGCATGCAATTGTCTCACCCAGGGCTCTACCTTGCAAATTAATCCTGAACCTCTGCATCGTGACTGAGGGTTTGGGTTGAAAATGACCCTTCACGAGGTCCACATATTCATTGAAATTCTTCAAATCTGGGGCACAGGGTGCCGTCAAACTTTGAATCAGACTGTAGGTGTTGCTCCCACAAGTACTCAAGAGGATCACTCACCTCTCCTCTTCCCCTGTAATCTCGTTTGCTTGAAAAAAGAATGTGAGGCATTCTATGTATTGAGACCAATCATCTGTGGCTGGTTCAAAAGGATCAATTCTCCCAAATTGTGGCACTTTGAGAGAGGATAACTTCTTCACTTCTAACAGAGCTTGCTGCTTACAATCACTGGGTGAGGTACACTGATGGTTTCTTTCTAGCTTGATTTCTTCTGTTCAATCCTGTTTTATCCTCATCACCAGTTGGTTGTAGGGTGGCAAAGTTGTACTATTAATGTTAGAGTTAATCAGCGGACGTTTCTTGGGTGGAAACTTTTTTACTTACAATATACTCAGCAGCAACTCCATGTGAGCTCTATTTCTACATTGACTGCTGAGGTAGCCCATGCTATTCTCCTGTTGGTTACTACAGATCATGTGATCTTCCCTAACAAGTATTATTCTTAAAGGTACATTACACACTAAATAAAACCATAATTTCTACAATAATCTAAAAGAAAACAGTTAATAACAAACTTCTTAGAATTTACAGTGTTATGACATCCCATCAATTAAGTTAGTTCTTTGTTACTTTTCTCACTCTCAGTCCCATATATACAGGTTATACCATTCCTCAGTACAACACAGTATAAATATTCCCAGGGAAAAATATTCAGTGAAACTCAAAATCATTATACATTAGAACAAGTCGTGGTAGGCTGACTCGCCACATCAAATTCAATCATGGGAGCATTCTGTCCACTATAAGAGAAAACAAAAACTTACTATAAAAGTCATAAAATTGTCCCCACAATTCTAGAATTATACAAGTTGGATTGTTTACAAGGGTGTAATCCTCCTTGGCATTAATATCATTGGGAAATGAGAAATTTATAAGATCACCAGAGTCCCTTGATAGACGGTTGCTATGCTACACGGGTGTATTATTCTGCATCCGTTTTATCAATAAAATATTATCGTTTGTGATATAAATGCATCCTTCTTATATTCTCTAATACGTTAGAGATTTATGGGGCCAAATCTTCTGTAGAAAGATAATCACCGTCGGATTGCCACTCTGCTCCTATTTTCCTACCTTAGACTATAGCTCCACATTTCGTGCCCAGACTTCTGACCCGGGCCTGTTGAAAAATCTGGAGCTAAGCTGCTCCTGGAGTCCTTCAGTCTAGGGCAGGAGAGACAGGGGAACTGTAGTGGGTGATGGGGTAGGGTGGGTCAGTTGGTCAGAGGTGGTAGGGGTTGGGGGTCAGTGGTATAGTTACCCAATAGTTAGAACTGGTTTTAACCCTTCTAACTTTTCCTGGGTAACTATTCTGCTAAGTAAGCCGGAGCAATCTGAAGTCTCTGACTTTAAATCAGAGTTTTGTAGGGTTCCAGATGCAAAGTAATTGCCCAATGGAAGTTGAAGCTTCCCAAGTAATTCCCATGCAACCCTTGCCTGGAGACTTCCAAGGGGTCCCCCGTTGCACCTTCTGAGGTACCTCTTGGGTACAACCTTCCGGAGACCTGAAGACCTGGGCCTTAAAATTACATATAGCAACGTGGATAGACTTTTGCTTTCAATTGTTATGAAGGAAAGACTGTAAAAGACAGTTATGTTTTAAAATGTTTCCTTTGATTTGAGGTGAAATAGAATGACCTAAATAGGCGGATGGTAAAATCATAGTAAACTCTGCCTGGAGATATGCCCATGTGATTTGGTTGACATGGGGAAAGAGGCCTAGGCTGAAACCTGTAGAAAATTAAGTGCCAATTTCCACAACTTGACACAAAAGAGGGTCAGTTGGCCTTTCTGGACACAGGCTGTCAAGCTCAGAGGCCCAGAGTGGGAGACAGAAACAGCTTCTGCTGGGAGAAGCAGTGGAAATGTCTGTTTTGTGTTATCCACCAAGCAGAATGCTAAGGAGATTTCTTGTTCAAAGAGATGGGTCTGGTGGAGATTTAATGACCAAGGAGTCACTGGAGTGGGCCTTACTGCTGGAAGTCAGTTTGGGGATACCCAGAAAATGAGTAGCATGACTTTCAAATGATACTGGAAGACTCGCCTTGCTGTGACACAGAGAAGGGGAGCCTGCTGAAAAGTCAGGAGGAGTTTGGAACTGAATTTACGAGGCTACATATCTGCTGGCAGCATGGCGTAATATACAAATGGATCGTAAAGTTCTTTTGGTTGTGTTAATTAGGTAATGGGGAAGGACATTTTCAGTAGTTTGGTGTATTAGCTATTTATTAAGTAATGTTTAGTTAATGTTGATTTTAGTTTGTTTGTCACAATCTCATTGAAATCTCATCGTGCGATTCTTTCTGTTGCTAGCTGGGAAATATATATCACTCTTTAAAAGTTATCGGTCTCTACAAAAATCGCAACTCAATAAACTAATATTCTACAGTCTTAATTTTTCAGGTATCTATATGAAAGTAGAAAAAACAAATACAATCAAAAAACAACTTGTATTAGATTCACTTAGAACACTGCTTTAGAACTATATGTATAATTCCATTATAACATCTAATACCATTTGAGTCAATGTCATGTCAAAACTCAGTTTAAGTCAGCATGTTTTTTTTCTTTTATTGTAATTAATATATGTGCCATCAAAATAATAGTTGATAGAAAGTGAGTAAGACTGTTATTTAATGCTAACTATCTTCACCCCCATTACTCACTACCATCTTTCCATAATTCTGCAATAATTTCAAGATAATATTACAAAGAAAAAGCATCAACTATTGCAGCAGAAAAAAGCAGCTTAGGACAGCCGGGATGGTTGAAACCCAGAATATTCACCATCAGGATCAGGAAAAGTAGTTCTGATTTTCCACAAACAGCAGCTGGGAATGATACGTTTGTTGTTGGTTCCCAAACGCCCATGTTGCCACATGATGTACTGCCTATATGCTGCATGTCTCAGTTCACGGTTGTAGTTTTCAGCAGGGCGTGAGTGGAGGCCAAACAACTCATTACGATACATCAGCATCAGATGCAACACTGCTTCATTCAAACACAGGTTTGCCATAGCACAGCTTGTACTTATGCAATGCTGCTCTGTCTTCCCACAGCACACTTTCTCTATGTCAGTCGGCATTTCCCTACAAAGGCCACAAACACACCAGCTGGGTACTTCTGTCGAAGGCCCTTGGGGGGAATAGTCTGATGGAGCATCTTGCAGGAGGTCTATGATCAATCCTGGATTCCTCTTTGCCAGCCGCATAAAAATGCCTTCAAGCTTTGAACGGCTAAGTTGGGAAGCCAATGTCTGCAAGGAATTGTAAACAATATGTGAGAATGCCAACAATGATCCTTTGTTAACTATTTTATAACATTTTGGCACAAATTTGGCTTCTGTAGCACCACTGGAGACCGTGCTACAGGATGCCCAGCACCCTGTTACCGGGGCACACTGCATTGCCATCACTTCCAATGTGGCCCGCCCTCTTGAGAAGGCTGCTCACTTGGCCGTCCGCTGCAGGCACTGGAATCAATTGTTTTGGTGCCATCCTGATGGCACACAGCCCTATCGGGTCCATGCAGGTCCGTTGAATCATGCACACATTACTATTAAAAAAAAATTTTTTAAATAAAAAATTATCTGCAAGATGGGCACCAGTGCCATTTAAAAGGCCAGGCACACAACTTGCAGGCAAGTTGACTTCCTGAAAAGCGTCTGCTATTACAAAGTGCCTGGGGGTACCCTGTTGTGTTCTTGGATGTGTAGTGGTAAGTTCCTGGATTTGCCAGAGAATGCTGCCACATTGATGGCAAAGGATTAAATGACCAGGTTGCAACCAGTATAGGGGCTTAGCGGCAGTGCCTCTAAGTCTGCAACAAGACAGGGAGTTGGAGCAGAAGCTGTGGAGGGGGCAAGATTTGCATAATAGCCCTTTGCCAGCTTGAAGCCTAATTCCTCCATGCTCCTTGACAGTGACTGGAGGCTGTCTGGCAGGCCAGCCAATGCATCCAGGATTGGTGCACATACCTATTCAGTGTTGTCTTGTACCCTGCCCTTCAAAGTCACCATATGAGACCTCTGCAGCTGAATTGGTCTGCGACCTTGCCCTCCTGTGAGCTGGCAAAAAATTATTCTTTACCCCTGACCTGGCTGCAGCCCACTCATCCCTGGTGATTCTCTATAGTGGCCTCCAAGGTACAGGGAGTGCCAGTGTCTCAGAACAAGTAACGGGCCTCTTCATCAGTACTGTGTTGTTGATCTCTCTCTCTTCCTCCTTGGGCTGCTGTGGTTGGGCAGACAGCAGTTCGTTGGTGTCTGAAAGCAGAAAATCAGAAGGGGAAGGTTGGCCTGAGGAAAGTGGGTGGTGCAGAAAGCAGCAAGAGGTCCAAGAGGACATTCACAGCTTGCTCATTATACCAGAAAACAGGATGAGGGTGAAATGGAAGTTGAGAAAAGGCATAGGGTAAACACATAACATCATCCTCAATGCTCAGCCTCAGTGACACTGGCCCCATGATTTGAGAGCTTTCTCTTCATAGGGCCCAGGGAATGCAGCTGTCCTTGTTCCCTACCGATTTTGCAGTATTCCCTTCTATTGTGTGCCACCTTGTACTGCAAGAGAAAGGAAAGAATGTCAATGATTGTGTAATGCTGTCTTTGGGTGACATGACTGCCATAGCTGAATAACTGGAGGTATGTTGAGGCAGCAAGAGGTAGATTTGAGGCTGACAGCATCGGTAGGTGTGCAAGAGTGAGGTGGGGTATCTGGATGCTAGGCGTGAATCCTGAGTGCCGGAGAGTGCTGATGGGTGAGTTATGGGAGTATGGTGCATTGAGCAGCATGAGAGGTGGGTTGTGTGGTGGGTATGAGGTGTCAAGAAATGTCATATGAAAATGTATGTACTGAGCTTGCATTGCTGCCAGGACTTCAGACCACCCTGGCCACCTGCTCCCCTTTCTTCCTGAGGGTCTCATTGAGAGCCTCCTAGCCACCCCCCACCTTGGAACTGTGACATTTCTCCTCCTGCCTACCTCCACCACTAAAGCCACCAGCACTTCATCTGTGACCCTGGCACCATCGCTTTGCCCTGGTGTTTCATTTTGCATGTTTTAAATTGCAGTAATGTTATTCGGTGTGGCTTCCCTTTAAGAGGGACAGACAACCTTTAAGCGCAACAGACTGATTGTACCTCATGCTATTAGCACAACACTCTCCGTCACCTGCAGAACACGGAGTCAGTCAACAGCATGACAGACGCTTGGCCCAATGCTACAATAATGGTAATGAAGGGGCAGCATGAAATTTATGTATTGCCCACCTTCATTGGAATAGGTGAGGGCAGGTCGGGAATTGCAACCCTTATGCCCCAAAATAGGGCAAGCCACTTTTAAGCTCTTAATGCTTTGCTACAAACATATGCTAGTCCATCTTTTGTAGTTACTGTCATATTACCTGGATTTCTTTATCCATTTCCTCCTCAACCTTCTGTTGCTCTTCCTTACATTGTAGAGCTGCATTAGCAGCTTGAATTGAAGTGCTAGTTCGTCTCTTCTTATTCTTTATTTTATTACTGGCTGATGAACAACTTTTAGTGCGTCCTTTTCTAACTTCTCTTCCATTTCCTTCTCCTTGTACAACTGATTCATCCCTGTTCATCATTATTAACATTAACATTTAGCAGCAAGTAACATCTTTAAGCCTTTTTTTCTCTCTCATTGTACATAACTTACATCTGGCAGGAGTTTTATTTAAAGATATACTCTTCATTTCTGCAGGTCAATATTACCCATGGTCAGGACAATAGTACCCTCTCAGTCATAGCCCTGAATCTTTGTAAAGGCAAATTAGTTCATCAAAGTAAGGTGAAAATCAAAATATTGTGGATACTAGAAATATGAAATAAAAACAGAAAATTCTGGAAATATTCAGAACATCAGGCAGCTATGGTGAGAGAAATTCATGGATGCTGCCTGGCTTTCTGAATGTTTCCAGCATCTTCTATTCGTAAGAGCAAGAGCTGAGACTTAGATACATGAGAGCACTGCCCTGTTTGTGGGGATTGTCTTAACTGTGACAAAAAATGCAGAAAATAAAAAATCTGTCGTCAAGTTTTTTTATTCATGGGATTTGGGTGTCGCTTGCTAGGTCAGTTTTTATTGCCCATCCCTAATTGCCCTTGAGAAGGTGGTGGCGAGCTGCTTTCTGGAACTGCTGCAGTCCATGTGGTGCAGGTACATGGACTGCAGCAGTTCAAGAAAGCAGCTCACCACCATCTTCTCGAGGGCAATTAGGGATGGGCAATAAATACTGGCCTAGTCAGCGACACCCACATCCAATGAACGAATGAAAAAGAATCACTGTGTAATTTACTCATTTACCTATTTTACCGTTTGAAGCCCAATTTAAGGATTTAGACTAATTTGACTCCCTGCTTTTCCAGGCTCCAGGGTTGAATGTAAACATATGAATTTTCCAAATAATGTTCTGTGTTTCTCTTTATGTGGTCATTGTATTTAATTCCAGGATCAGTTATGTAACTTATACAAAAAACAAGAAGAAAGAATAATTTTATTGATCCTTTCATGTCCAGTGGATGTTCATCCCTCTTGTTATAAAGAAATACCATTCCTCGCACTAGCTTTTCCCACGGTTATCTGGTTAAGCTGCTTCACAATGTTAAAAGCATGAATCGAAATTTAAGGAAATAATTTGTGATTTCAACTACTAATTTAGAGGCTTCAGAGCAATTTTACTTCTAAATATTTTGAAACTCCTCAGGAAGAGAGAATGTGATAAATACCAGGAGCTGAAAGCTTGTTTAAAGGAAACCCAGCTTGGAGCAACGTATCACATTGCTGTCAAGCCACCATTATTTCTACAATGGCAGGAAAGATTACATTAATATTTGAAGCTTTGCACTATGCTTTTCCTGCCCCACATTATTTCTCACTCTCTTCCATTTTCACCTCCTTTATGCCTCTGTGCACCATCCTTTGGGTACCAAAAAGGTAGATAAAGAGAGAATGCTCACCCTCATGCTTTTGTCAATGTTCTCCTCCGCCATCGACAGCATAGTATGACTCATTGGGCCGAATTTTTCGGCCCCGTTTCGGCGGGGACGGGGCCGTAAAATGTGGCGAGACATTCTAAACCCCATTGACGACAGTGGGAACGTAAAATCCTGCTGTCGTAAAATTCTGTCTAGTTTTGTCTCAATTCAGCTTGGGTACATCCTCCTAACAGTAAAGCTGTGATAAGGCATTTTTTTTATCTTATCTGGTCGCTCAAGGGCAAGAACACGGCAAAGATCATTGATAGCTTCAAGGTGTCAAATCACGACTCAAATACCTCACAGGTAATTTCTCTTTTGTCCTTTTCTCCTATTCCAAATGGGAAAATGCCCCATTTTCCATAGTTTCTATATTTACAAATTATAGGAAACTTACCGAATAATTTCATGTTTTGTGAGAAATGTGAGCTCCTGCAAAAAGAAATAAAGTATCAATAAACATATTAAAAATCCTTTAAACTGAATGATTGTGACAATATATCTTTCTAAGGATGAAAATGTATATTTCTTCACAATTTAATTAGCGAGAATGGAGTGTGTGAGGTGCTAAAATAGAACGGAACCGGATTTTCAATTCTGGGTCAGGAACCCAGCCACCAGTTCAGTTCCTGGTGCGACTCTGCAACCCGTGCCATTTTCACATGGAGATTAGTTAACTGGCCTGGGGGCGTGTTTGGCGCCTAATCGGGAGTGCCGAAAGCAGCCCGGAGGCAGGACACAGAAACTAAGGGTGCTTTGAAAAGGCAGGCAGCAGCCATGCCTGCTGCAGCTATGGAGATAGATGCTCAGGAAGAAGAATGGCATCAGGCTGATGCTGCCAGAAGCAGGAAGGCACTAGCAGCCCCCAGGGCTTTCAGATGCCTTCCCAGAGTCCTCTCCGAGGTTGTGGCTGGGAGGCGCAGATTTTCCTCCAGAGACCAAAATGGGGTGGCTAGAGGTGGTAGAGGAGGTGATTAGTCATGGCATTACTGGGACAACGTGGGTCCTATCCTGCAAGCACTTCAATGATCCCATTAGATCTTGGAAGATGAATGACAAGCAACACCCAGGTGACAGGACTCCAACTTTGTATACAGCAACATGCACACAAGCTCAGCAGACTGCATGTCCACAATGTCAGATCAAGTTCCCAGTGTTACAAATGTAGGACTTTATAAGATGGTTATGTTTTAAATTGTCTCCTTTAATTTAAGGTCAAAAAGTATTCTGAAGAGGGGACTGGTGATCATACTAATTCTGCCCGGAGACAGGCCCATGTGATCTATAACCAAAATCAATTGAACATCAGGTGACAGATTTCACACTTTGGCACAAAAGAGGGGCAGCTCTTTTTCTGGACACAGAGGCACAGAGGAAGAGAGGACAGCAGCTACTGATGTGAGGGCCAGAGGAAATAGCGATTTTTGTGTTAGCTACCAAGCAAAACACTGGTGAGAACTGGATCTCTGTTTGAACAGATGGGACTTGTGGAGATTTAAGGAACAAGGAGTCACAGGAGTTTTGCTGCTGGAAATTGATTCAGGGATTCTCTGAAAACAATGGCACAATTTCCAAAGAATGCTGGTAGACTTGACCTGGCATGGCAGGGAGAAGGGAGCCTGCTGAAAGACAGGAGGAGCTTTGAATTGAATCTTTAAAGGTACATATCCACTGGAATTGTGGAATGAAGTAAAATCATCTCATAAAGAATATTTCAGTTATGTTAGTTAGTCAATAGCCTCTACCATCACTATCCATAGCTCCAGGCTACCACATGCATGTAAAAGTGTATGTTGCCACAAAAACTTGTACTTGGGGTGGGGGGCGGTTGGCTCAGTTGCTGGACAGCCAGTGTGGATCAGATTGGTGCCAACAACATGAGGTTTGATCCACGTTATGGGTGGAGTGAATTCGAGACCTACCTCCTTGCCCTACCTGAGGTGGAGGTTGCAGAACCTGTGCTTCAGACCTGTCTTCAGGCAGAGAACTCAAGAAGAAGTAATGAGGAGGTACCTTTTCTTTAGTTTGGTTTATTAATTGCCTGCTAATTAATGGTTTGTCTATGTTGATTTTAGTTTGTTTGTTGCAGTAAAAGTGTTAATCTTGTCCTTCAGTCATTTCCATTGTTTGCTGGGGAATTCATCAAGTTATTGGTCTCTTCACAGATTGTAACAGCAGTGACATCACAGATGTCAGCCACTCCCACTTGGAAAGCACAAGTGAGCAGGAGGCACCTCAGAGAAGCATAACAGCTCGTGTCAATGTCATGCTGTGAGGGTTGAGGGAGGGCAGCCCTGATTATGCATCATTTCCTCTTCATCCTGCACAAGAGGCTCATGCACAATAGCCGAGAGATGGCGCGGACAGAAAACAGAGTGCCCAACCTACACCAACTCACAGCCATGGAGAAGGCGGCACTGGACATAGAGTGGGTGCCATTGCAGCAGGTCCTTGGTAGTCAAGATGAAAGGGGTCATTTAATAGCTCTATCCTCAGGTGAATGGCAAAGAGGAGATTCAATACACCGTGTGACTTATCGACTGCTTTCATCCATGGGCTTGGTTGTGCTGAGGCATCTGTTGAGTTGTCTGAGTTTTCATCAACACCTTCTTCTTCCGGTCTCTCCTGCAGCCTAGGTCACACAAAGTAGCAAAAGCAAATGGCGTTGACCTCCTCATCGAGGGGGAGACGCCACAGAGCCTGCACCATCACATCCTAACTTAACTCCACACCATCCACCAGCACAGGCACACTCACCTCAGTGGGGCCACAATCTCAAATATAATAGGGAGCACTATGTGAGCATCACATCACCAGTGAGCAGCAAAAGAAGGATGTAGCAGAGACAGCTGTAGGCAGTGGCCTTCAGAGCAGAGAGGGCAGACATAGCCATGATTTGCTGGGCAAAGATGTAGGGCCTCAGGTGGCACAGACAAGGTGAGTCTTTCTGGATCACCAGAGTTTCAAATGTCAGAGACCCCTGAGATATTGCAAAGCCATGGACAGTCAATAGAGGGGTCCATGCAGTGCGTGTGCTCTGTCATGGCTCAGGGCTCTGAGAGCATGAGCTCCTCCACTAAGAAAGTGGCCACCCTCTTGGAGAGCCAAACGCAATACCACTCTGAGTGGGCGCAGGAACAGTGCACTGAACTGCACAGAAAGATGAGATTTTCTGTCACATGGAACGCTCAGTGTCAGCAAGGGCACAGAGATGTTTGGAGTGGATGATAGAAGGCGGGTGGACTTGTCCAGCTATCAACAGCATGAGGAAAGGGCAGTTGAAGAAGCTGATGAGGGGGCCGACCTCAGGGGAAACCAGCATCATCCTCCTTGACCCCTCTGACTCAGGAACCATCCATGCCACAAGGCCCTGTGACAGAGGCTGCCCCTGAAATGACACAGGCCTGTGGAGGAGCCACCATGGCCCATTCAAGTCAAGGATGGAAGCCACGGTCATCTCAGCTGGTACAATAGAGCAGGCTGCCTCCACCTCATCCTCAGCCACAGGGGAAGCACTGTGCAGGAGTGGGCATGAGCACAAGGCACCACACCATTAGCGGTACTTTATTAGCTGTTCTGTTTGTGTTTTCACAGATTTATCTAGTTATAAAAATATTGTTTGATGATATCGCTCAGGCTTGTGTGTGTTCATGGAATGTGGTGGGGATTGCAAAGAGGGCCTAAGGGGAAGGGGATATGCAGGGTGGGACCATAGACTTCTTACAGGTACCGGGTCTATGAGGTGGGGTGATGCTGGTGATGGAGACTCCATGGGCAATATCCTTGGGGAGCAATTACCCAGGTATGTCTGATGGTTGGAAAACTTGTCTCAGTGGTTCAAATTCAAATTGAAAGTCATCTGACATAGGCATGGGAGACACTCAGGTAAAGCATCGGTGAAACAGCGTGGACCTCGTCCATGCTAGCTTCCCAATTGCTGTGGGGCCTAGGACAGCATCGACAATCTCCCTCAAATGTGTGGGCACTGGGCACCCCTGGTCACAGGTCAGCTGTACATTCAATGAGTGAAATCCTTTTCTGTTGAGGAATCTGGCTGGCTCATCCATCAGTGCCCTAATGTCTATGTGGGTGTAAACAATGACCCCCCAAACCCCAGACCTGATGGAATCCATGGATGGCAGCAAACCCCAATGCCCTCTGTGCCCTCACTTGCCCTTTTGTGTCAAAATGGATGTATTCCTCCACCCCTTTGGAATAGGGCATCCATGATATGCCTGATTACATGATGAGCAGTTGACTGCGAAATGCCACCCAGGGCAATGTTGACCTTAATGGTTAGAGTAGGAAACTGCCAAAGGGGCTACAATGCTATAGGTCATTGTGCAACATTGCATAAATCTCCAAGACCATCCGGCTGAATAGGTGCAGCCTCCTACAGCACTGGTGCTCTGTCAATTGCAGAGAGCTGACTCTTGGTTGGTTTGCCAGGTAAAGCTGGTGGCAGGCAAAAGCATGTCCAGAAGAGGGTCGAGAAGGTAAGATTTTTTATTTCAATGTTGGCCACTGTTTTATAATAGAGGTGTTTTCTTATGAATGTCAGTCTGATTGCACAGCTCACTTTCACAACTAGCTGCCACCATTGTGTGATGTAATTGCAAAGTATCTGAATGAGCTGATCCCTCTTAGAATAATTCCGTTGTACTTCCCAAACATAAACCTTGCATCCCATAAAAACCTGAAGTTACAGCCCTGTGAGTCCTGCCTGGAGAGACCTTGTATTCTTTAGCACTCACATAATCCTAGATTACGAGTGCACTTGATTTCTCTCCAGTCCAACAGAGGACAGTAATTACGACAGTCAAGTTGGTCTCAGATTCTGAAATATGGAACAGCTGAAGCTTTTGCACAATGACAGCAGTAAATGGCCTAATCTTGTGAAACTAGACTGCTCCTGATAGCAGTGACAGTCTCTTTATCAAAAATCTGTAGCACAGCTCTTTCAGCTCTGTTTTACTCAGAAGAATACATGATTACTTCACTTTCATGCTTCAATCTTTTTCTTTAATGCCGTACACTTAAATCTATCTAACCTTTTCTATAAATGTTATCTTTGACATTCCAAGCTATATATTTGATCATATTAACAGTTCGCCTGATAATATCATGTTCAGGTTGAATGCTGCAAGTGGGAGAGTTATTTCCATCCCCAAAGCAAAGGCTCTGAATTCCTTTGTTATCTTCAGCATGTACACTGTTTTCACAATTAAACTAAATGAATAGGATCAAGGGAACGCAGGTTAAGAGTATTACGTTGTTTATGCATCATGGACTAGATTCTTATTTTCTTATCTTTTTGACAGCTTTGACAATCCGCCCCCAAAGCCTCATGGTATTGATTTTATCGGAGTGTGCAGTCAATTGGTGGCACTGTGCCCAGGAATTCTGTGTTTTTACACTATGAACTCTGGTTACATACACTCATGGAAAACAGGTGCAGTTGCTTCCCAGCTCACCTGTTTTCAGTTGGAAATGAGAAGTTTTGGAGTTTTGAAGAGTCCACAAACTTTACTTGATGTTTTCTAGTTTCATAAACATTCTTTGATCCTCTACCTTGTACGGTTTTGCTCATTGAGATTTGTACTTGACTCACCAGCCCCAAACCAACCCTATATTTTTCAAAACCCACCAAAATATTCTCAGAATTCTGGAGAAGGTGTGACATTCCCCATGGGCACAACCCTCTATGCCATCTTTAAGGAGGAAGAGGGATAGCTGCACATGGAGGCAGAGTATAAACCAGCAAGGCAAAAAAATGACAATCCACTGGGTCCTCCCCTCAGCAGCATGTGATTCAGGCAGCACAGATTCTTCGAGGGTCTACAGCAGTATATATAGATGGTGTAGGATAAAAAGATTTTACTTCTTATAATAATAGTTACCTGATACTCCTTGAGCTGAACCTGTGACAATCGATCATTTGCGATACGCCATGGGAAGGTTAAATTTTGAAAGCTCCATGAGCTTGGTTTAAGAATATCGAATATTCTTGATCTAAATCCATGATCTGACATTTTTCAGCCTTACAGGTACACCTTATTTATCTGTTGCAATCAAAGAGTATTAACTTCCAGGTTCAACAGATGGCACATGAAATGGGAATGCCAGTTATCCAAGTTGACTATACTTACAGGATGTAACGGATGTCACTCAACAGTTAGCATTCCATTCTAGAATATGGTTTTAAATTTAAAACAACTATTTAATTATAAAATATCTCTGTTGCTAGGATGCGAGCTCTTGTGATGTCGCTTTGTTTTCTTTGTTACTTCTTTCAGTCTTAACCCTTTCTTCAAATAACACAAGTCAAGAAAGGGCTTTGGTTCTGCAGCCAAAACAGTTATAATCAAAGCCCCGGAGCCAGTTAGTTTAGAAGACACTCTGGCCAGGAAACCTCACTGCTATCAAACAATGTTTTGGAAATTATACATTTCATTTTTCTTATATTGACTATAGTATTCAATGATACTTCAAATTAGAAACTGTGATGCTAATGATTATGACATCAGGCAATTGGGTGGCACAATTCTGCTGATGATGTAAATGCTGTGTAAATTAGAGATTTTATTTTAATCACGTGATCTCATCTAGCTCTGTCTTGTGATTGGCTGATGACTATGTAATATAACATGTGGCACTACCAGAGAATGTAATTTTCAGTATAATTGCATCACATTATGTAGATTCCATGACCAATAAGTTATTCTATATGGTTTCAAAAAGAAGGATTTTGGAAGCTAGGCTGTGAAATACAAAGAATATTTCTTGAGTGGACTGTTTATGCATTGTATAACTGATATAGCTTTGGTGGAAATCAGATTATCTAGACACCATACCCCAGGCATTGGTCTATGTTGTGGGGTGGCCGACTTGTGCTATTAGTGATAGAGTTGATCTGCAGACACTTCTTGGGTGGAAACTTTAAGTTTATTTACAATATACTCAGCAGCAACTACACATGTGCTTTCAACTCTAACTCCATCTCTATACTGACCGCTGAAGAAGCCAACGCTACTCTCCTATTGGTTACTACAGATCGTGTGATCTTGCCTAACACATATTATTCTTAAAGGTACATTACACACGAAATAAAATCATAATTACTACAGTCTACTTCCTTATTACTAAGTTACCACAAGCCTGAAGGGAGTAGCTAACAGGGTTTTCCTGTCAAGTAAAATCAAAAAAGAAGATCTGGAATAAGAAGAGAACATTTTAGATATATTTTGTTGCTTTCTATGTGGGACTAGGAGGAATTAGTGTAGCAAAAAGCTAGCAGGTTGATGAGGGCTATCCTCAGTGCAGCTGGCTCATGACACCTCTCAGAACTGACCTTCACCAGCTGAACTGTGCTATGACCAGGTCTACAGGTTGACTTGAGCAGAACCTCAGAATGCTCAGGCAGCAATTCTACTGCCGGGACAGGTTCAGCATTTCCCCCCAGTGCAGCTCAAAGACAGTGTCCGTAGGATAGTGCTTTGTTATTTTCTGCATAACTTTGCCCTGCAATGGAAAAAAACAAGGACTTTCAACCAAATGGTGAAGGTGACGTCAAGGAAGGTCTCCAACCTCAGTCTGCAGCCAGAGCTCCTCAGCAGCACTTTCAGCTGAACAATCTCTGCCCGTCCTCCCAACCTGAATTAGCAATCCAATCGAAAGACTTACCATCCAAAGAGCAAAATCGATATGCATGTCACCTGCAGAATCAACAACTAGTACAGAAACACTCTGAACACAAAATGATCAAAAATGCTTTACATAAATGCCTAATTATCATCCTGGTCTGAACCTCCATTGCCTTTCATAGTGACCTGTTTCTGCTGTAGTTTACCCATGCACTGCTCCCTCAGTGACTTCAGTGTCATTAATAGAATGTACGTGCTCTCTTATTGCCCATAATCACAAACGCACACAAAGATTGGATACATATAAAGACAGTGCATTTTTCAGATAACAGTTAATTCAATCTCTGGTTTATGATTTCTCATCTCCCATGTGTCAGACCTGTGGTTTTTTGAATGGATTTGATAATTTAAAGTTGAAGTGAGGGTCTTGTAAAGAGATGGGTTCACAGCAGTTTGTGAGGTTTCTTGTAGTTGAATATCTAGCAAGTTGGTTCTCAGGTGAACTTTGAAACTGGAACAGGTTAAGTACTTTAGCTGCTTGATGACTTGCAGCTAGATTCAGAGTCTGGTTCTTAGATTGGTTGACGACTGATGGTTCTGATGATCTGCTGGGCCCTGGGGTAATAAGCTTGGAGTCCCTGAACCCAGTTTTGATCACATGACTCCTTGGTTAACATTTCTGAGGCCCACCCAGTCTGGTTTGGGTGGAGGAGTCCATCATGATACAATGGGAAGTTCATAGTGACCATTGAGTTTCATAATTACGTAATGAGAATACATAATGAGGCTTGGCTAAGAGCCCAGAGATACATTAGCCTGCTGAAATGCCTAAACCCCAGGGAAAAATTGCTTGATTGACAGCTCTGGCTCTCTGATCTATGCTGTCAATTTCACAATGTTTATTTACAAAAGGTAAAGAGGTTTCAAGTGCTTGCAGTTTCAGTTATTGAAACTTTAAAGGTTCTGAATGATTGACACTTTTATTGGGCTGTATTAATAGGTTTTAAATAGATTTCTTTAAGTAAATGGAAATTCATCATTGAATAACAGTTTTAAGCTGTTTTTACATATCCTACCATCACTATAGGGTTCATTTCTTCAATACAGCATATGGTGGGTGCATGGCAGGTGCATGTGCTTGGGGACAGTGTGGTCCTGAAGGATTCCGCTCATGAAGGATTCCATAGGATCAGGCGAAGTTAAAATTTCCACGCTGCATCTCCATGATATAACCCTATTCACAGAGCGCAAGCGACCTGCCATCAGCCAAGCAGGAGTCAAACATTCACAGATGCTATGTGAGGATCTATGATGTCTCCTCGCTACATCTTGTCATCATCCTCCACAAATCTAGCAGCTATGTGGGAGTCTCGAGTGCGCCTACCTCATCTGGCCAGTGCAATGGCCTCAATGCCATCATCCGCGCCTTCGAGGACCTCCTCACCCTCATCCCTGTCAACATCCTCCTCATCAGCGGATACGTGCAACTCCTCCATTTCCTCCTCAGCCAGCTCCTGTCCCTGTTGCGTTGCCAGGTTGTGAAAGGCGCAGCAGAGGACAACGATACATGACACCCTCTGTGGTCTATATTGCAGGGCTCCACCATGTCGGTCCAGGCACTGGAACCTCATCTTCAGCATCCCGAAGGTCTGCTACATCAAGCTGCGAATTGCAGCATGAGCCTCATTATATCTTCTCTCTGCTGCACACTGAAGCCACTGCACAGGTGTCAAAAGCCACATCCTCTGAGGGCAGCCCTTGTCCCCAAGGAGCCAACCCTGCAGCCTCCCTGGACCCTGGAAGATGTCAGGGATCTGAGACCTACTGAGAATATAGGAGCAGTGGACACTCCCTGAGAACTGTGCACAGACCTGCAGGACGCGTTTGTGGTGGTCGCACCACCACAACGATCAGCAAGTGGAAGCCCTAGCGGTTGATAAGGTTGGCTTCTTGTTGCCACGGAGATCTGAGCACCATGTGAGTGCAGTCGAAGGCACCCTGCACCTGTGAGAAACCTGAGATCTGCGCAAATCCCAGTGATCTTGCTTTCTGGCTTACCTGATCCCAGGTGAAATGCACAAAGTTGTGTGCCTTTGCGAAAATGGTATCCATGACCTCATGGATACATTTGTGCGTGGAGGCTTATAACATCCCACAGAGGTCACCTGTAGAGCCCTGAGAGGAGCCACTGGCGTAAATATTGAGCGCCACAGTCACTTTCACAGCCACTGGCAGTGGATGTCCTCCATGTCCCTGGGACGCCAAATCTTGCATCAGGTGGCAGATGTGAGCAACCAGTTTCCTGGGCCATGTGCAGTCTTCAACGACACTGGTTCTCGGTCATCTGCAGGAATGAAACCACTGTCTGTAGAACCTAGGTCTTGCTAGGTGCCGACCAGCAACGGTTCACTGTGGCTCTTAAGTGGCGTGTGCGGGGGCCCCAGCCGCCCCTTCTCCTTGAGGGTGCTGCTCCCCACTCTGTCCAGCCAGGCGCCTCCATTGCCCTCTTCTTCTTCATCTCTGCTCCGCTCCCCGTAAACCATGAGGCATACAGCTACGTTAACCAGGCTGCATGCTCCTGATGTACTCCTCCTGCCAGATGAAAGAGAGAGATGCATAGGTTAACCTGGGTGTACTAAGAACCTCTCTTGGTTAAGTCTGAAGGCCCCTTAATGCATCCCGGAGAGTGCTGGCCACCACTTGGATGGCCAGAGTTTAATGTGCTGCATGGCTGCCCGAAATCCCACCCACCTCCATCCGACTCCATCTGACCGATTGGCAGCAGCTTTGCCCATTGGACTGCATGCTGTGCTCTCAGCTCAGGCATTCTCCTAACCCGCATTGCAAGGCTGCACTGTTAGCTTGAACCATGGGGGAGACTGGTCCAAACCAGAATGAAGACATTGCAAGGGGCTGTGAACAACTCCACCAGTGACTGCTCCATGGCCAGCTTTCGCAAGGAGATTGTACAAAGTATGCAGTTGTCCAACAGTTCTGTAGTCCACTAAAATGCTCATTAGCTTGCAATCTGTGCATGAGGGGTGAAAAGCTCTGGAGCACTTAGTGGCACTTTCATGCCTCGGCTTTGCTTGAGTGGGCAGCTAAGCTAGAGGCCCAACTCCACGCATATCAATGCGGCTGTGCCTGAACTGTCTCAGCTGCGGAGGAATGGTCACTTTATACAAGGTTTCCCTAACATGCAGCTGCTTCCCTTTCTCTCCCCACCCCCACCACCACACATGCTTGCGCACTACCAGCAGACTGGGCTGCCTTGCCCCCGGCAATTCGCCCCAACCTCAGTGCAGCCCTTACACCCCACCAACTTGACCCAACCGCAGGGCAGCCCTTGCCCCAGCGCCGCACTTTCAGCCAGGTGGGAAAAAGCAATTTGCCTGTGCCCTTGTTTGATTGCACAGCGCCTCAACCTTGAGGTTCAACAGTCGACCCTCGTGAGTGCTGCGCAAAGTTACAGCGCACTCACCTCCGAGTTCCCCTCGAGGTGCAGCTCACCAGGTGCACACCTTATAAATGCTGGTGTGAAATGCCAACGTGCCCAGATGATCCAGCGTGGGGGGGATGATTCTGGCAAGCAGGGCTTATAATGAGATGCAGATGTATTAAAATGAAGTACCCAATGCCCAGCAGTGGGAAACGTGGCCCACCATTGATGGGCAGAGCAAACTGGCTTCATGACGGTGTGAAACTGATTTTTGGCCTTCCCGCCGCATAGCCCGCTCATGCCCGCCATGACACCCGATACCAACAGGCATGAAAAATTCCACCCTCTGTAGACTGCTTGGGTCACAGGGTAGGCAAAGATGGGTTACATCCTACCAAGAGTAAGGTCTAAGCAATAAGAAATATGCCACACCCTCAAAATATCTCTGAGCTCAGATCTTTTTTGGGCCTAGTGAATCACAATGGTAAATTCATATTAAATTTGGTAACCTTATTGCATCCATTGAATGAATTCTTGAGGAAAGGTTTTCCATGGAGTTGGACAAGGGAGTGCGACAAAGCATTTAAGTTGTGTAAAAGTCAGTTGGTAGACGCTATAATGCTTGGACATTATGACGTGGCCTAAAAGATTAAGCAGACATGTGATAAGGAGTAGGTGCTGTGGTCTCTCGTGTGTTGGATGATGGTGAGGACAGACTGATTGCATTTGCCTCACAGACCCTCAGTGCCAGTGGGCGAAATTATGCTCAGATAGAATGTGAAGCATTGTCTTTGATTTTTGAAGTAAGAAGATTTCATAAATTTTTTTTTTTTGTAAAAATATACTTTATTCATAAAATATCTTCAATCACATTCCAAACCATTTCAATAACAACATTACAAGGGTACAATCCAGGTTAAACTTTTACAAAATGTATCACCAGGTGCATCAGTACAAACAATATTACAATCATTTACAGCCTTTCATTTTGATCTGTACAGCCCGAGGGGCTCTAAACAGTTCCCAGTCTCTCGGTGCGCTGTGGTAGAAAGGTCTTAGACAGCGACCCTTCCCCATTGCGCCTTTGCGGCAGCTGCCCCAAGCTTTAGTGCGTCCCTCAGCACGTAGTCCTGGACTTTGGATTGTGCCAGTCCGCAACAATCGGTCGGGGACAACTCTTTGTGCTGGAAGACCAACAAGTTTCGGGCAGACCAAAGCGCGTCTTTCACCGAGTTGATGATCCTCCAGCTGCAGTTGATGTTTGTCTCGGTGTGTGTCCCTGGGAACAGCCCGTAGAGCACAGAGTCCTGTGTCACAGAACTGCTCGGGATGAACCTCGACAGCAACCACTGCATCTCTCTCCAGACTTTCTTTGCAAAGGCACAATCCACAAGGAGGTGAACAACGGTCTCTTCCCCACCACAGCCACCTCGAGGGCAACGTGCAGAGGGGGTGAGCCTCCTGGCGTGTAAGAAGGATCTGACGGGGAGGGCCTTTCTCACCACCAGCCAAGCTACGTCTTGGTGCTTGTTGGAAAGTTCTGGCGAAGAAGATTTCATAAATACTTACATGGTCATAGTTTCATGATCAAAACTGATCATGAGCCACTGATGACTATTTTGAATCCAAAGTGTCCAGTACCCACTTTAGCTGCAGCCAAATTCAAAGATAGGATTTGATTTTGTCTGCTTTTCAGTGCAACATAAGTACAGACGATCAGCAGATCATTGCAGATGCAATACTTAGATTACCATCACCATCTGAGGTAGTGCCCAACAGGGAAGATGCATTTTTCTTTTCACATGTAGATGAGTTACCAGTCATAGTAGATGACATTGGTAGAACAGTTCATAGGAGCCCTGTATTGGCAGGGGTATATGGCTATATTAGAAATGGGTGACCAACAAAAATACTGGGTTTAGAAATAAGGCCTTTTGTTATGCATAAGATTGAGTTGTCAATTGATAAATGTTGCATTATGCGGGGAGCCAGAGTGGTAATTCCTGAAAGATCAAGATCACAGTTGCTATGGGATCTTCATGATCAGTTTGACAAAGAATCTATAGCGAGAAGCTATCTTTGGTGGTCAGCTAAGTACATAGAAGACACAGTGAAACAGTGTAGTGCATGTCAAGCAGTAGAAAAGAAGCTGCCATCGGTAACTTTGCAACCATGGAAATGGCCAGCTGGAGTGTGGCAGAGGCTGCACATAGATTTTGCAGAATTTGAAGGGCAATAGCCATTCATAGTGCTCATAGTTATTCAAAGTGGGTTGAGGGATTTCCGATGAATTGAACAACCAGCAAAACACTAGATATTTTGAACCAAAACAGAAAATGCTGGAAAAACTCAGCAGGTCTAACAGCATCTGTGGAGAGAAAAATAGATTTAACGTTTCAGGTCCGTATGGCTCTTCTTCAGAAGATATATTTTGCGTAGTTTGTTTGCTGCCTACTGGTTTCCAGAGGACAATGGACCTCAGTTTTGGCAGAAGAGTTTGTAAAATTCTTGAGAATGAATGGGGTAAAACACACTAGAGTTCTATCATATCATAGAACCATAGAACCATAGAAAAGTTATGGTGCAGAAAGAGACCATTCAGCCCATTATGTCTGTGCCAGCCAGAAAAGAAAAATCTAGCTGCCCATTTTAATACCACCTTCCAGCACCCAGTCCATAGTCATGAAAAACATGGTGCTTGCACGTATTTGGTCAAAATGTTTGGTAGTGGAAAGGTTAGATTTGTACATATAGATCATGTTTTACCTTTAGAGGTTCACAAAGAAGAAAGAAGTTGGGAAGAATTAAATCAGTCTCATCAATTGTAGAGTAGAGATAAGAGTAAAGTACCAAAAGTTACTCCAGCACAAGTTGTGCCAGTTCAGATCTGAGTCACAGTCAGACAGAAACGCTGGATGAAATGGAAAATTTAATTGAAGGTCAAGGGCAAAATCAGTCTTTGTTGAAGTAAACTTCTCCTCAGGCTCAGGCCATGATGGATCATGGTCCTTCCCCAAGTTCTGAAAGTTTGGGTCAAGAAAGGCGGTATCCACTTGAGAATAAGAAACCAGTGATTAAGTTGGATTGTAAATAAATGAAAAACAAAAAAAGTTGTATAGAATTTGATCAGGGCGGCGCTGTGGTTAGTGCTGCTGCCTCACAGCTCCAGGGACCTGGGTTCGATTCTGACCTCAGGTGTCTATATGTGTGAAGTTTGCATGTTCTCCCTGTATCCATGTGGGTTTTCTGCCAGGTGCTCTGGTTTCATCCCACTGCCCAAAGATGTACTGGTTATGTGGATTGGCTACAGTTAACTTGCCCCTTAGTGTGTGCCATGTGACGGACTGGTGTCCTGTCCTGGGTGTACCCTGCCTAGTGTCCATTGCCTGTTGGGATAGGCTCTGACTTCCTGTGACCCTGAATTGGATAAAGTGGTTCTGGAAAAGCGAGTGAGAATTTGATCATTAAGGAGGGAGGAGTGTAATAGCACCCTCTTGTGTCCATTTGTGTATACATGTATATAAGCCAAAACTGGAGTGAACCAGTTCAGTTGAGTACTAGAACCCCATGGGGAGAATTTTCTCCCAATCGGCTGCCCACCGACATTTTGTGTGGGTAGGCCAATTAAGGCCCGCCCAGCGTGACACGTTCCCGGAAGCGCTCAGTGCTACCTGTGCGGGCAGTGGGAGGAGGGAAAGTCAGGGCCTGAGCTCTTTCACACATGCACGTGAAAGAGTGCAGAAATCACCCTGAGGCAGCTCCATTAAGTTCAGTTATAAAGATTGCAAAAAAAATTTATTCAGACATGTCCCCTGTGTCACATGAGCTGGGACATGTTTATGAATTTTAATGAAAAATTTCATTTAATTAATAAACACTTCATGAAACGTGGATGAGGTTTCATGAGAAATGCGAAGGTCACCTGGGCTCTTTACCTGCCCACCAACCTTAAGGCAGCCCTGCCGATCACTTTAATTAGTTTATTAATGGTCTTAACAAGCCTTTGACAGTTCGGCGGACGCGCAGCCGACTCCAGTGCGTGCCCGTCGAACTAAAGATCGGAATGACGTGTGGTGATGTTGGGGCGCACGCCCGATGTCACCGTGTGTCATTTTACACTTCGGCGTGCAGGACCCCCCCCCACACGCCGAACAGAAGATTCTGCCCCATGTGTGCGCACCAGTGTTTTTGTCCTGCCAAGATGTTACAATTCTCCCTGATATATTGAGTGGCTGGCTAGGCCATTTCAGAGGGTGATTAAAAGTCCTCAGGACATAGCACACTGAGACATGTTTTGTTTTTTAGAATTTCTATGGCTTTGTGTCTTATTCAAATTTTTATACTATGTTGCATTTATCAAGTGTTACTTTTTAGGTAGGATGCCGATGAATTCTACAATTATTTTGACTTTCGTTTCTAATCTCCATAAAGTTTAAAGGCTTGCATTTGTAAAATTTTTGTTCAAATTTAGAAAATAATATAATTCTAGAGATTATAGCTTAGGGACAAAAACAATAAGTCCTGCTTTGCCATTACAAGGCCTCTTGGTTAAGGGCAGGCTTAGAAAGCTCCCAAAAACACACCATCATACCAGGGCTGCTTCATCTATTGCTTTCTTATACTGCCAGTTCCTGGCCCTTAATCTGTGCTCTCCATGTGAGAAATTTCACTTTGCACCAAGACAAACCTGTTAAACAGTGGGGGGGGGAAGAATAAAGGCAATAGAATAATCAGATGCAGCAAGAATGTAAATTGTTTCTTTGTCATCTTTCCTCATAATTGAAGCTCTTCTGTTAAGTAAGGAAACCTTTAAGTAAAAAGTACACCAGTCACAGGGAAAGACACAGGTAGAGCATCTCTAAAGCTCTGAAGGATTAAGCCAAGTAATCAGCTTCAGGGCTTAGAGGCAAAAATAGAAACAGAAACTGGAACGAGCAAAGAGAGACAAATAAAAAAGGTTCTGGTAGTGATTGACTCCACAGAAACATACTTCCCAAAACCTCGGCAGCATTCCCTGAGGGGGTATTTTTCTTGCATGACTGGAAGCTATTAAACTGAAATAAGAAAAAGAGGACTTCTGAATTCCTTTCTGGTTTCAAAATCAAAAGAACTGTTGCTGGCTGTTAGGCATGGATCGCCACAGGAACCAACCTTGCAGCATTTAAGAGAAGTCAAGTTAAACAAGGTAAGAAAGATGATCAGGTTTAATAGACATGCAAGACAAAATAGTATTGTTAATGTAGTGACATTCAAATTTACTATTGCTATTTTTCTAAATTTAAATGCTTGTGAAATGATATTACATTAAATATTATAAACAATCATGTTGCTTTTGTGAGATGCTGATCTCCCTTTCTCCCACTTTTTTTCCCTTTTTCTCCTGGTATCAGCAAGTCCCAAAACAACCTGTAATTGAATTGCTTTTGGGCAGCTTTCCCCAGGCCTTTGCTCCCCCTCTGATCTGATCAAGGCAAATGTTAGAAAATTAACCAGAACTTTCTGGGCCCTTTGGGGATGGGCTGGGAGGTGGAAAGACTGACAAAATGACCCAGGAAAGCATTTGGGTGCGGAGCACCCGATGTCTTCCCAATGCTCTTTTGCCAGCAGGAAAGTTGGTGGATAAGCCACCCACTGGGAGACCAATTGAGCCACTTAAAGTGGCCAATTAAGGGCCACTTCCTGTCCCCGAGGGCATTTTAAAACCTGGAGAACCCCCAGTGGAGTCTGTGTGTGTGGGGTGGGGGTGGGGTGGGGGGGACACCTTCTTTATGAGCACTCCATGCTTGATAAGGGGCTCATTTGGCTTGCTGCTCGGCCTTGGCTTCCCCTAACCTACCTGAGCTCTCTTCCACAACATCTGGCCATTGAGGTGCACTATCACAGGAGCTGCAGCTTCCCGTTTTTGGGCCCAGCAGTGGGGTTTTTGTCCTCTCAACAAAATTCAGCCCATGATCTTTACAAACATGCAGCCTAGTATAGAGTACCGTGGAATGTCAGAGACAGAGTCCTTAACCAAAACAAACTGATTGGAGCATTCTGCTCTCCTTATTTTCTACCCCCTGTAACGATTGCCCCTAAGGTCTAGAAGGGACTTTACCTTCCCACAGGTGCTAAAATTGGTGGCCTCATCATGTGGAATCAATGTGTCAGATTGGTAGTTGGATCTAAGGTGCAACTTATTGTATCTCTAGACAGCTATGGGTAAAACCAATTAATGGAAGTTTTATCATGAAGGGCAAAATTTAATGCCCTCCCCTAGGCAAATTTGGTGGTCGGGGAGCATTTAATCAGGCGGGAGGGTTGCAGGCGGGGACCTCGCCACCTTCCCACCTCTGCCACATTTAAATCCAGGGTGGGTAGGCTCATGGACAGCCTTCCTGGCCCACCACCATTTGAGACCCTTAAGTGTGGAATTAATGCCCACTTAAGGGCCTCATTCTGCCACTACTGGCATTACCCCATTGGCGGGCAGGGGGCCCTCTTTGAGCTCAACATGTTGATGAGATCCACTACCTGCTCTCTTGACCCTATTCCCACCAAACTGCTTCCAATTCTGGCTATCGTGCAACCTGACTTTGTAAACCTCTCTTCAGATACTCTTCCGCTCCCTTTCAAAATGACAGTCCTCGCCCATTCCTCAATAAAAAACACCTTAATCCTTCTGTTTGTTCAAATTACTGCCCCATCTTCAATGTTGTTTTCCTCTTCAAAGTCTTTGGATAAAGTCCTTGTCTCTAAAATCCCTGTGCATTATTCCCGCAATCCTTTCTCTGAACCTCTTCAAATGTTTTACATTCCCGCAACAGTCCCATACTGAAACAGCCCTAAGCAAAGCCATAAATTATAACCTCTGTGCCTGTGTGGCACTATCCCTCCACATCCTTCATGCTGTCTTTGACATGGTTGACCACACTGCCCTCTTACAATGCCTCATTGTCCAGCTAAATGACACTGCCCTCCCCTGTTTCCACTCTGACTTATCCAGTTTTAGACACAGAACCTCCTGCAACACCTGTCTCATTCCATGCACTGACTTTGCTTGTCCAACATCCTGCATGAGCCACAATTTAGTTCATTTAAACATTGGGAGGACAAGCCAGTCTTTGATCCCTGCCACAAACTCTAATTTCATCCACCTCCCTAGCCACTATTTCAAATTGAACAATGGTGCTCACAACCTTAATGTCCCATTTCACCCTGTATGATCGAACATCCTCTCCATCATAGGCACTGCCTACTCCCATATTTGTGATATGTTTCCACGCCTTCGCTTCAGCCACCTGCTGCTGAAGCTGTTATCCATGCCTTTGTTATTTCTGGACTCGACTATTCCAATCCTCTCCTGGCCGGCCTCTCACCTCCCACCCTCCTTAAACTTGAGCTCATCCAAAACACTGCTGCCCAATGTCTATCCCACAAAATATTTCACTCATTCATCACCCTTGTGCTCACTGACCAGAATTAGTTCACCAGAACCTCACATTTAATATTCTCATCCTCATGTTCAAATCTCATCATTGTCTCACCCTGCACCCTCACCCATTTTGTAACTTGTGTCTGTCATACAACACTCCAAGAATGCTGTATGCCTCCAACACTGGAACTCATGTACCATTGACTCCCTTCATCAGACCATTCTCCAAACCTCTCTGCTTCTCCAGTTCGCTTTCCGTCTTAAAACCTCTTTCACCAAGTTTTTAGTCACCGCCCCCTTAAATTCCACCTCTGGCTCAGCATCAGTTTTTGGCTCATTATACTCCTATGGAGCCCCTTAAGATATTTAGCGATGTTAAAGTTGCTATATAAAAGAAAATTGCTGATTTTGTTGTTGATTTTACTTCTGAGCTCCTCTGATATTAAGAATGGGAGGTTGTTAATAATTTGATGTAGTCAAAGTACAATTCCAGAAATAATATTGAATACTGATAAGTGTCAGGACGTTTAACACAGCTTCATCCATGACAGTGGTAACATGTCTTCACAGTAGATAAGCTGCAGATTATAGTTCAATTAATTAACTGATGTGTTTTTTTGGGGGGGGGGGGGTGAAATTGTTAACAGATTCCTTAAATGTGGAAGAAAATTCGGCAAAAATATATTAAAATGTAACAGAATATATTAAAATGTAAAGATCTGCCAAGATTAATCTTAACATAAAGGTTATTTTTCAAAGTCAACTTATAGTACAATTCCATTGCATTACAATTTTCCTTACTCTGCAAGAATGGTGTCGGATAGGGGATAGCAGTAAAAATAAATCTCCAGCTCACACTGGTGTCAGAGAACACCAGTAGAACCAATGACCCCACATTCACTAAAAATTAAAAAGCAAGTGTTAGAGTCACTACTAATTCGCCATTATTTGGTGTCATTAAATCATATGAAAGAACAAACATTTGAAAAAAATAAAGCTTATTTTCTTAATTATCACGATACCATTTGTTACTTATGCATGTATTTACAATTTCACAATTTAAAGATTTGGACATATTAGGAAGTTTTTAACTTGCCTGAAGATGACCCGGAGAAGGAGAAGAAGTAGTAGAAAAAGGAAATGTTCCAATTCCAAAGAGAGTAAGTAGGCTGTCAAGATTGATTTTAGACATTCATCAATGTTAAATTACAGCTAATGACAAAAGAAGGTTAAAGATGAACTATTTCATAACAAATTACTTAAGTTAAATAATCATCATCTGCAAAACTGATAGATTCTGACTATTTTGAATTGCTTAAATTTGACACCAATAGAGATACTAGTGGATCTCATGACATTGGTTTTTTTTATTCCTTCATGGGATGTGGGCTTCGCTGGCTGGGCCAGCATTTATTGCCCATCTCTGGTTGCCCTTGAGAAGGTGGTGATGAGCTGCCTTCTTGAACTGCTGCAGTCCATGTGGTGTAGGTACACCCCCAGTGCTGTCATGAACAAAAATAAACATGAAGCTTATGTTTCTCTGCCTGTCACTGTTATTTCTCCTGCCCTCCAATTCTTTTTGTCTCTTATGTTTATCTGTATGTTTTCCACTCTTTCTCTTATTTTACAAGCTCTAGTACAATTTCACTCATTTTCTTTGTACTCCTGTACTTTCTCATTTTGCATCAATTTCTGTAAGATTGTCCTTCTCTCTGTTTCTTCAATCTTTTGTATAATATTACACCAATTTGTCTCTCCACATGTTTAGCCAATTTTACTGAGTTTATATATGTTTTTAACTTTTCCAAGGATTGGTATTATGGTGAAAGTAAAGCTGTACCTGGTGAAAGGTGTCTATCTGTTCCAAGTCGTAAGAGCCCAAAGCTGGATAGAAAATGTTGTCTAGAATATTTTGAGGAATGCAATGGCGCATAAGAAATGAGTTAAGATATGGACTGGAAAAGGGCAAGATCAGGACCGGAACAGCAGGGGGATCATATCCTGGTCTCCCTGTTGATTTTGCAATGGATCTCAAGCCACAGTGATAGTTGTCATGGAAACGCTGCAGCCCATGAGGATGACAGAGAAACCAGGGTCTGACTCTAAACTGGAACAACGGACTCGGACCTGATGGGGAGGAGGTTTGATTTACCAATGGGTTGGGTAGGAAGTGAGGCAGGCTCTAAAACCAATGGCAGAAGGGGCGTGCTGGAGAGAGGGTGGATCTGAGTTTCTTGATGTAAGCCTTTTTTTGTTCTTGGAAACCAGGGATTTGGTTGGACCGGACTTGAGGCAAAGGAGAATATTGGCTTAGATAGGAAATACAATTTTCTTAAGAGAGCTCACAATCAGACTGGGTGAAGGATTTGGCAGCCATGTAGATTCTGAGGGGACTTGACAGGGTAGATGTTGAGAAGATGTTTCCACTAGTGGGGGAATCTCAAACTAGGGGACATAGTTACAGAATAAGGGGACACTCATTTAAAACTGAGATGCGAAGGAATTTCTTCTCTCATAGAGTAGTGAATGTCTGGAATTCTCTACCCCAGGGAGTTGTGGAGGCTAGATCACTGAAACCATTTAAAGAGGAGGTAGATAAATTTTTGAAATATCAGAGAGTTGAGGGCTATGAGGAGCTAGCATGAAAGAGGAGTTGAGGACTGTGGCAGACCAGGCATGATCTTATTGAATGGCGGGGCATGCTTGAGGGGCCGAATGGCCTACTCCTGCTCCTATTTCTTATGTTCTTATGTTCCTTATAGTTTCATTATGAGAATCCAGAAGCCGTGAATTCATAGGAAATTATGAAATTATATTCAGTAAATTGTGAACTGGCATCAAGAAACAATCTCTTTAAGAATCAGAAACCTTCCGCTCTTACTTGGTTATTTGACATTATATAACTATTAATGCCTTAGGGGCAATTATGGACAGGCAATAAATGCAGCACTGTCAGCATTATCACCCCCCATCCTGACAAAAAAAATTCAAGCAGACTAATTCGCTCTTTGGACCAATAGATTATTTGATTTCTCATGAGTTAATCCTGCTGCTTCTCTGCTTTAATTGTTTTAAAAGCAACGCTTGTTCAGTAAGTTGATTTGCAAGTCATTGAGCTGAACAAGTCTGCTTAAAGCTTGCATTCCTAATCTGCAGCTGTGTCCCACTTTGGGGATCAGAGTTTGGAGCTAGGAGAGAGATGGAAGTGGAAGGAAGTGAGAACAGGTACCTTTAAAATTTGCACTTTTTTGGTCTGTAGCAGTATTCCGCTGGGTCCCAGACTTTGGCAGTTGGGCCTGAGCCAGGGGGTAGGAGTGAGGGTAGAGCTCAGGAGAATGCGAGAGGGGTGAGTTTACCAAGGACAACACAGAGTTTGTGTACTTCAGATAAAACCTGGAGTACTCATGGCATCACAGCAGCCAAAAAATCATGTGGTGAGCATGCACTAATCAACAATATTACAAGCTTGCTACATTGCAAGATTACAAATATACAAGGTATACGTTTCCACATTTGTGAACTCAGCAAGAGGCCTTGCCCGTCCTAGTCCCACAGGGAAATCTTAATATTCCCCTGCCTCGACCTCGCTCCTACCCTTCCAATCCCTGGACCCTTAAGGATGGCCCAGTAGCTGATCCCACCATTTACTTGTTCAGCAGGTAGCTTCCGAGCTGCATGAATTTCCATGCTTCCCACCTGCAAGCCTGGGTGCTAAAATAACCTGGACCTCTATTTTGCTGCAGCAGATGAGTTTTGAATTGACATATCCGAAAATAAATATACCAAGTTCTAATATGTTTAGGAGCAATAAAATGATAAGGGAGGCACATTAGAGAGATCAATAGAATTTTTTTATTTAATTCATTCTTGGGATGTGAGTATTGTTGGCATGGACTCCTTGTTCTGGATTCTTCCACCAGAGGAAATTATTTATTTCTATCGACCCTTTGTCTTTAAACACCTTATTAGGTCACCCCTCAAAACTCTGAATACAAGGAATACAAACCATGTTGATGCAACTGTTCTCCTACTTTGGCCTGGGTATCATTCTGGTGAACCTGTTCTGTACCAGCTCCAAAATCTGAGATGCTCAAAACTGAACACTGTATTCCAAATGGTGTCTGGCCAAGGTTCCATACAACTGGGACATTAGTTCCTCACTTTTAGATTTGCTGATTACTTCTTGCGCACTAGCCTTTAGTGATTTATGTACCTGGATACCCAAAACTCTTTGCTCCCCCAAAGCTCCTAGTTTCTCACTATTAAGGAAATATTGCAATTTGGCTTTCTTGAACTCAAAGTGGATGACCTCACAGTGCTTCACTTTTAGAACCAGGGGACACATTTTAAAAGTAAGGGGTCTCCCATTTAAGACAGAGATGAGAAGAATTTTATTTCTCTCTGAGGGTCATGAATCTTTGGAACTCTCTTCCCAAGCAGCGGTGGAGGCAGGGTCATTGAATATTTTTAAAGCAGAGGTAGATAGATTCTTGACTGACAAGGAAGTCAAAGCTTATCGAGGGTAGGCAGAATGTGGAATTGAGGCCACAATCAGATCAGCCATGATCTTGTTGAGTGGCAGAGCAGGCTTGAGGAGCTGAATGGCCTACTCCTGCTCCTAATTCCTATGATCTTATGTTTGTATGTTTGCCTCCATTTCTCACAGTTTTGCCCACTCATTTCGTCTATCCATATTTCTATGTAACTTCAGCTCCCATCTACATAATATACTGTGCCTCCTAACTTAGTGTTAGCTGCAAACTTGGATCTATGACTTTTCATTCTTTCATACAATATATGGTGAAAATCTGAGTCCCCAGTATAGATCCCTGGGGAAAACCACTTGTCACATCCCACCAGAGAACATTCCCTTTTTCCCCCATATCTGTTCCCAACTTCCCAACTAAATACCAACCCATGGGAAAAATTAATGTAGAGCAATGATGAGAAAAAAATGGAGTACATGACACAAGCCTACTACAAACAGCTAAGATTGGTTTGATTGATTGCTTCAAGAAGTTGGATAAATATTTTGTTGGAAATGGAGTTGAAAGTTATTGGATTATGTATAGACTGAGATTATTAAATACACCACTGGACACAATGAGGTTGTTCAGATTCAAAAAACAGAAATATAAGGATTTAGGGATATCCTTAAACTTTTGCAGGTCGAACTCTGTTTATATGGAACCTTTTCTCAAAGGATTAAATGGATGGGGCAGAGTTAATAATAGGATATGATATGAAAATTAATTATTGATGTAGTGAGGTTGATAGGCTGAATGGCTTTACCTGTCCCACACTTTATAATAACAAATTTTAACCTGTCTTTTATATGACCCCTACATGAACTGAATATGAATTTTCCTTTAAGGTAGCAGTTTGCCCATTCAGCCCGATTGTCGGAACACCACTACTGAAAAGGTAGAAGATGAAACATTCATGAACTCTACCAGAAAAAATAAAGCTGCTCCACCAGAAAGTGGAGTAACACAGTCATCTGAGGGAAGCAGTGATGATGATAGCAGGAAAAATTGTCAAGGTGCATTCAAATCCAAAATGCAACAAAATGTATCAGACTACAAAGTATACACAGCAAAGGACAAAATCATCTTCAAGGCTTTGATTAAACAAGCTGCAGCAGAAATAATAACACTAACAATAGAACGTTCACAGTTAGATCCAGAAATAATAGAATCAAGCAGAATTACTTTACAGCATCAGCAATCTCCACAAAAAACAAAAGCTGATAACACAGAGCAGGAGCTTTCTGCCAAGGTGAAATGCAATTTATCGAGCGTTGAAGTGGAAATCAAAAATATTTCATTTTCTGGTGATGGAGCTTCTTTTGTGATAGGAAACAAAGAAAGTGTATTAGATGAGGATGAGTGGTCAACAAGTCAAAGGCACGATTCACTGTTGTCGTGCTCTGCAACTTTAAACAATGGAATTCATGTCGAGCAACAAACTGACAGAAATTCTTGGCTAAAACTTAACATAACAACAAATGACACAGACCTGAGGGTATCTGGGAAAAATAACTTCAGCTACAGGGATAATATTCCAATATATAAGCAAAACGTTTATGAAAATTTCACATGTGAAAAGAAACATAACAATGATAAAATCTTACATTCCAATGGTTACCCAGAATCAAAAGGATCTTGCAGTTCTTTCACACTGTCAGACTTCAGTTTTCACTCTGAAGAGCACACATCCAGTCAAAGTCTATATACAGATTGCTTTTTGAATATTCCACCTCCTGAGGAGTTTGCAGATGACTGTGAAGATATGGAATCATTCACTGTGACTCCTGAAGGCACAGGTTTAATCCAAGTGAAGCGTTGCAGTGAGTCTGATAACTTATCTATTACATCAGCGTGTTCTGAGGGACATCTTTCCTCAGACTTGAATGAAATGATGGAAAATTCATCTCCAAATTCTATTACATCAGCGTGTTCTGAGGGACATCTTTCCTCAGACTTGAATGAAATGATGGAAAATTCATCTCCAAATTCAAGATCTGAATCCTCTTATGCAGATAGTAGGCAAGATTGCACTGTGGGCATTTGGACAAATTTATCTGAATGTGACCTCAGATTCCGAGCATTAGAGGAAACTCCCACACCATTAGGAACATGCCCGACAAAGAATGAGTTTTGCAAAAATAAAACAAAGTTCAGAATAAATAGTATTGATGATATAAACAGCCCATCCACGCAAAGTGATTATCAGAAGCGATTAAGAATAAGGAGGAAAACATACCCAGAAGTGGATACTGTCAATGTTGCTTTCCAGATGGAATGGAAGGAAATTCCAAACCTGGTGTATCAAGGGCAGCAGCATTCTTCACTTACTCCTCTTCCCCCTTTCTTTATACAGACACTTCCCAGGAAACAAGGTAAACCAGAGAGAGTTTCTATTGAAGATATTAAGAGTTATATGTGTTTTAAGGAATACAACAGTCAGGACAGAGGAAACTGCAAGGATTCCCATGGTTGGAATAGAATCAATCACTGGTCTTCATCAGACACATTGAGTCTCATGAAATCCCCAGAAATAAATCCTATTATGCTAGCTGGTGACAATCATGGTTCATTTAGATTCGAATCTGAAGAAAGCATTGATAATCTGTTATGTCTGAATCCAAGTTCTAAATCAGAATTTAATGGGAATACTGATATTTTTAGGACAGATCTGTTCTCAGATCAAAATACATTATCTGAGGAAAGAATGAACATTTTTACTAACAGAGACATAGATTCATGGCAAATTGCAGAGCCACAGGAGCAGGGTGATTTTACAGAAAGTGGTTTTGATGAAGAAACTTTAGATAGTGACTATCCTAGTGAATTAGCTGAGGACATGACACTAACAACTGAACAATTTCAGATTCAAATCACTCCACCTTCACCAAGCTCAACAAGTGACTATGTAACGAGCCAGACAAGTAATTTAACATCAGAATTTACAGGTGTTTTGGATACCGTTTCTGAGTTGGATGCTGAGTTGGTGACAAAAAAGACAGCATATAAAAACACTGAATTCAAGAAGAGAAGACAGTCAGTGACAACTTTACAGATGGGGGTTCTTGATCAAAGATTAATTATTCAAAATAACAGCTATATGTGTGGAAATGCTGATGTTTCACAATATTGCTCTACATTTGGAGAATGTAATGAGGAAGGTACACTGCTCAGTGAATCAAATGCAGCACAAATGCCTAATCATGAACCATGTACTTCCTCAGACACTGTGGGACATATTCATACTTTTCTTACAACTAAGCATCTCTCACAGACTTCCCTTACCACAATGACAGATAATCTTGAACAAAACCATGAGAATGCAAATTCCTCAACTTGCAATGAAGAAGAGAACAATATTCTAAAAGACTTACATGGTGAACCAACAAATGTTCATTTTGCTACTAAACAGAATAACAAGCAAAATAATGACATGGAATGTTGTACTGACCAAAATGACAACACTCAGAATCATGTGCAAGTAAAGGAAACAATGAACAGAGACATGGATGGTGAATTCAAATCTTTACAACTGACACCTGTGACAGCCACCTGTCCAACTGAGGGTGCAGAACAGCCAGACTATGCAACATCCAGCAAAAGTCAGAAAGAAATGGAAATAAATTGCCAGAAGACAGAGTGCACTGAGAAACAAAAATGGCAGCAAGGTATGATTGAAGAGACATAATACACAGTTATGCAAAATAAATAAGAATCACTAAAATAAAATTAAATAAAATAAAATAAAAGTTATGAAAATAAAGGCAAAATCATTTTCTGGGCTCCAGTGCAGAATTGATTTGCCAATGATGCTGGAATTCTTTAACAAGGTAACAGCTGATTTTAGACACAATACTGATTTTAGATGTTCCTGGAACCCAGAGATTTGAACAAGTATGGTAGAATTTTTCCTATAATATAGTCTTACGAACAATAAATATATGCATAATATTATGGGGAGAGCAAAGTTGTTGAGATTTATCCTATTTTGTTTTCTTCTTCTGGATCAATTCCCAATTGGCATTACAGGCAGTCAAGATTACATATAGTCAAGCACCCTATATCCAGATCAATGCTAATATTACAAAGGCAAAATAATGTGGCTGCTGGAAATCTGAAATAATCCTTGCCGATGTTGCTCTGTTCCTAACCACTAGAGGATATGCAAGAGCAGCTTGGAGTGATTCACTCTCCAATTTTAATCCTGGACAGATTTCTTCTGCATCAAGTGGAGTAGAATAGTAAACCTATTGTTTAGTAAATAGTAAACATGTTAAATACATAGATATACCTAATGATATAGGAAATCTTGACCCATTGTAGAAATGTCAGCAAAGCTGAACTTGTCATACAGCATGGTACATCGAGCCCTGCACCAATAAGAAATACTTTTTAATAGGCTCTATCATTAATAAGGGAGGCTTATAACAAAATTTTCCTGGAAATCATGGTGAATGTTACAGTGGGAGTACTATGTTATTGTTTTTCATACTCATGACAGAACACAAGTTTTCAGTTCTAAGGCACTATATAAATACAAATTGCTGTAGTTCATTTTCAGTAACCGTATAAATGTATTCCTTGTAAGATGAACAAAATATAGACTCTGTACGTAATGGTTAAAGGTTGAAGACAGCATGGTAACATCATTAATATGGTTTCTAACATGACTAGATCCAAAGGCTGAAGCAAGTTGTCTTCTGCAGCTGCCCACTGATCCTGTGCAAAAAGATGGGAAAGGCAATGTGGATTGCAAGGCAATTACTTCAACAGGAGAAGGATCTGATCACTGGGCAAAGAGACGTAAACAGTTTAAAGAGAGCAAGCATTGCAACTCAGCTGGGGGAGGTTCAGTTACCAGCAATCAGGAATCAAGTAAGAAATGAGGAGAGGCGTGACAGGATGGAATTAAAGTGTTAAAACATAGGACTTGTAAGTTTCTGTATCTCCACCCTTCCTGGGCCTCTGCTTTTCATAGTCCTCTTGGAATATTTACTTCCTGACTATCTTTTATTTTATCATTCACGGGATGTGGGCATCATGCTAGGCCATCATTGATTGCCCACCCCTAATTGCTCTTAAGAAGGTGGTGGTGAGCTGCCTTACTGAACCGCTGCAGTCCATGTCTATGGGGAGCTGATGGTGTAGTGGTTTTGTCACTGGACTAGTAATCTAGAGACTGAGAAAATGCTCTGGGGACCTGGGTTTGAATCCCACCATGGCAGATGGTGGAATTTGAATTCAATCAATAAAAATCTGGAATTAAAAGCCTAATGATGACCATGAAACCATTGTTGATTGTCACAAACTTCTATCTCATTTGCTAATGCCTTTTAGGGAAGAAAATCTGCCATCCTTACCTGGTCTGGCCTACATCTGATCCCAGACCCACAGCAATGTGGTTGACTCTTTAATTCTCTCTCAGTTGTATCAAACTGCTAGAAACTACATAAGGAATTAAACCAGATGGACCACCTGACATCAACTTAAGCACTGGAAACAACAACAGCAAACTCAGTCCTGTCGACCCTGCAAACTCCTCCTTACTAACATCTGGGGGCTTGGGCCAAAACTGGGAGAGCTGTCTCACAGACTAGTCAAGCAACAGTCTGACATAGTCATCCTCATGGAATCTTAGCTTACAGATAATGTCCCAGACTCCACCGTCACCATCCTGGGTATGTACTGTCCCATCACCCCAGGTTACATGTGGTTGATTGTGGTTGAGTACAATTCTGCTGCTGCTGATCGCCCACAGCGTCTCAAGATTGCCCGGCCTTGAGTTGCTAGATCTGTTTGAAATCTATCCCATTTAGCACAGTAATAGTACCGCACAACATGGTGGAGGGTATCCTCAATGTGAAGATGGACTTTGTCTCCACAAGGACTGTGCGGTGGTCTCTCTAACCACAGAGTGGACAGATGCTTCTGCTGCAGGCAGGTTGGTGAGGATGAGATCAAGTATGTTTTTCCCTCTTGTTGGGTCCCTCACCACCTGCCGCAGACCCAGTCTAGCAGCTATGTCCTAGTTCAGTCAGTAGGGGTCAGCAAAGGCAGTAGCACAGTCATATACAGTTGGGAGGGAGTTACCCTGGGAGTCCTCAGCATCAACTCTGGACCCCATGAAGTCTCATGGCATCAAGCCAAATATAGGCAAGGAAACCTCCTGCTGATTACCACGTATATCCCTCCCCCTCAACTGATGAATCAGTACTTCTTCATGTTGAACGCCACTTGGAGGAAGCACTGAGGGTGACAAGGATGCAGAATGTACTCTGGGTGGGGGTCTTCAATGCCCATCACCAAGAGTGGCTCAGTATCTCCTGTTCCTTTTATCGCTTTTCCAAGTCTAGAGCAATAAATTACTAGGTAAGGTGGTGTGATATAAGACGCTTTTATTACATTTGTGAAAAAACCCTAATGAGTCTGTGGAACACATATCCCACCTCTTTTCCTCCTTATTTTAACTCAGTTACCACATACCATTCTACAGATGAGCCCAGGGACTTTGTTGCTGTTACTTTCTTGGCCCATGTTTGACCTGATGCCATGAGACTCCATGAGGTCCAGAGTCAATGTCGAGGGCTACCAGGTCAACTCCCTCCTGACTGTGTACCACTGTGCCGCCACCTCTGCTGACTAGTCTGTGGGACAGCTCTCCCAATTTTGGCACAAAAGCCCCTCTAGGTCTGTCCAGTTTCACTCCTTATCAACTTTTCTGTAGCAGTTTGATACAACTGAGTGGCTTGCTAGGCCATTGCAGGGGGCAGTTAAGAGTCAACCATAATGTTATGGGTCTGGAGTCAAGGCCAGCAGGTTTCCTTCCTAAAGGACATTCATGAACCAGATGGGTTTTTATGAGATCAGTTTTTAATTCCAGATTTATTAATTGAATTCAAATTCCACCGGCTGCCATGGTGGGATTTGAACCCTTGTCCCCAAAACATTAGCCTGGGCCTCTGATCTAGTGACATTGCCACAATGCCACTGCCACTCCTCAAATACAGGTAGAGATGTGATAGGTCTTGCAGGCTTGCCAAGATAGGAGGAAGAGGCCAAAGTTGAGATTTCTAGATTTCTAAGGAATTTCTTTACTTTCACTCTCACTGAGAACTTTACCTTGTGCTGATGGGTCCTGTGCACACCTGTAATCTGAGAGATTTTTAGAATCACTGAAGTCTCTTTTGCTGCTCTTCAAATGCTGAACACTGGGCTTAACAGTACATTCCTGTGTCCAGCATTACAGTTGGAGGCCACGTTTCCCCCAAATTGACAGATGCCCACTCACACAGGCCACAAATTAACATTGTAACCCCTCTCTCTCCATTGTCCAAATATGGAAAGCAGCTCTCTACCCTGACAGAACTCACAAAAAATGGCAGGAAAAGAGATGATTCAGTAGAGCATGTGTGTGAGTAGCTTTCCACTCCCAACTGTCCCAGGTCCATCAAAGAGATAGGTGAGAGTCCACTTTTCTTCCAGCCTGTGAAGTAACTACTTGCTGACCTATCTTGCACACTGCATTTGCTTTCTCAGGCAGATTAGATGAACAACATTTGTGTGGGTGGGGAAACTGGAGAATCCAAAATCTATATGAATCCAAGTGCAATAATCTTTAGTTGCAGAGTGCTCTGAGATTAGTTCGCTATTAGCATAAATTAGTCTTCACTTCCTTGGGCTCAGATATTGTTGGCAAACTTAAATTGCATATTTCATTACTTGATTAGAAGAATGTTTACACAGGCATATTGTTAGTATTTAACAATAATAACTTTTAATTCAGCCAAGAACACTTTAGCTAAATCATTTTCAGTGATGCTCACATCCCATGAAAGAATTTTAAAAAACTTGAAGCAAAACTTGATTTGCTTGCTCAGTCTGTCATTCAGTAAGAATCTGTTTACAATTCAAAAACATGAGTGGAGGGAGTGTGTTTACAATTTTACCACAATAGCAAAACAGAGCAGATTTTCCTTTTGTTAACCAAAAATTCATGTATATTGTATAGAAGTGACACAAGTAGGAACAACTTTAAGAAATTGGCCCAGAACGTTTGTTTCCTGGAGGGTCATACCCGGGTGGTACCCCAGGAGATGCATTGCGGGATCCCCAGAGGTCTGCACACAAGGACCACACAGGAATTGCCCAGGAAGTTTAAACTTCCGATGGGCAATTATGTTGCAATGGGAAGCACTCGATACACCGATTTAAATCGGAGACTTCAATGGTTCTGACTCTTTTAGCATAATATTTACCCAGGAAAACTTAGAAAGATTAAAACCACTTCTAACTCCTTGGTAACCAAACTACTGACCCCTTCGCATCGACCCCCTCCCCCTCCGAAACCAGCCGACAATCCCCCAACCAAACCCCCAACTATCCTCCCCACCCCCCCGACTACACCCCCACACCCGTCTGCCATCCCGATCTCCCAATTATCCTTTCACCCTGACTAACCCTCCCACCCCCTAGCCACCCCCCCGAACACCCTCCTACACCACCAACCAATCCCTCTGACAAATTCCCACACCCCAACTACCCCCCACTCCCACCAACTACCCCCACTCCCACTGACTACCTTCCCAATCACCCGTCTACATCCCCAACACCTGACTAACCATCTGAACCCCCAACCTAAAACCTCCCGACTCATCCTAGCACCCCTTGACCCACCCAACCCTTCCCGACCCATCCTACCTTCCCCCGACCCATCCTATTTAACGAACACCAACATCCACCCTCACCCACCATCCTACCCACTTACCTTACAAACTTACTTTTATGTCATAGGTAAATGAGTTTGTTGGCCAATCGAACTCTAACTGCACACCTTCCAATGTTCTCCTCAATTGCTGCTTGCAATCCATAATGGGGAGAGACTGATGTAAGAATAAACAGTGAGGGTTTATTGAGACATAGGGCAAAGCACCAGATCATACATGCTCACTCAGAAACCTCCAGAACTAGACATACAGTTCCCAGTTGCCTGCGCAACTGTCACAACGTATCACTAATGGACATTCCGAATTCGCAATGCTCAGTTAAGCCTGTTCCTTGAATTGAACTTGAAGCGCTGCAAAGTAACCAAGGGCTTTGGTCTCAGGTGGCTCTGTGCAATTTTTATTAACTCATTGATCAGTACACTTGCATTCTCTTAAAAAGTACCTCACTTTACCACACCCCTCCCCCTTTACTTATAAGTACAGCTAACAAGCTTAAGTCACATTAACTATTTACACAATAACTATTTACAGGTCAAGTCTCTCAGGAGGCTTTCTTTGACGGGTTGAGCGTTGTAACCCAACAACCTCGGCTGGTGTTTCCGAGACCTCCTTTTCAGGGGCAGTTGCCCACTATGTCCCTCAGTGGGTGATTTCACCATCTTCCGTGTGTAGTCACGTTCACTCCTGCTGCCCCTCCCCTCTAAGCTGAAACAGATAAAGAGCAACAAGCACAAAGTAATACAGTGATGAGCTACATGATGTGTGAGGAGAAAGAGGAAAAGAAAAAAATCTTTTTGTTTTTTTTTCCGAGGACTGTCAATAATTTCTCTTTTTCTTCCTGCGTGTTCTTTTCTTGGTAGCACTGAACCATATCTTCTCTTTAATTTTGCTGTTAGCTGGACTATACTCAGGCTCGAGCTGAACGTGAATGAGCTCAGTAGTTGGGTTTTCCAACAGCTCTTCTGAGAATTCAGGGCCTTCTAGCCTTAAAATTTCAGGGCTTTTACGCCGCTGCTGCTTCAGCTCTTCCAATTCCTTCCTATTCTCATTAATAGTTTCCTGGAGAATCACATATCGTTGCCTCTTCTCAACTAATTTGTTCTTTAACTCAACCAGAGACAGGCTTAACTCTTCCTTTCCTTCTTCATATCTTTCTTGTGGCACAAATTGGGAGTCGATTGAATTTTGTAGCGCTCGAAAGTCCTTTAATAGATTTTCCATTTCCTTTTGAAGGATGCTGACTTCAGCTTGAACTCTGTCCCGGTGTAACTTCTACGGGCTTCTCCCGTTGGGTCTTTGTGTATTCGTTTTTTCTTGCAGCAACACTTCTGGTTTCAAATTGAGAACTTAGCGGGCCCTCAAGATTTATCTCTCCCATCCAGTTGCTTCTGAGGAGACTCAGTCCTCTGCCTGACATTACAAATAGGGGTAATTTTGCAGACTGTTCCTCATACTGCACCTTGACTCGACATGCCCCTTTCACATTGATTTCTTTGCCCGTGTATGTCCTCAGCTTTGTGTCTGAAACTTCTAACTTCAAAGGATGGGTTCCTTTACTCAGATATCTCAATGTATGCTCTCCAATGACGGACATTGATGCTCCCATATCAACTTCCATCTTAATGGGTTGTCCGTTAACAGTAATGACTACTTGAATTAGCTCAGTTCTACCTGCTTTGAGGTTATATGATGAATGGGTGTCTGATTCTATTCTGGCTCTTCCATGAGGTATATTTCACGATTTTTCTTTCTGCCTTTATAGTGTTGTTTTAGCCTTTCTCTGCAGTGCTGCCTCATGTGGCCATAGCAGTAGCAGAAAAAGCACTTGACTTGTTTGAGCTGTCGTACTTTCACTGGAGACCTGGATGTATTTCTCTCATTCATTTTGTGGGTTTTCACTGCAGTACTGTTGTTTTTCAATGGTCTGGAGCTAGAGAGTGCTTCAGGCCTTTCTGTGGAGTCCAAAGTTTTCACGCCTTTTGTTGCTGGATTGTCCCGCTCGACCAGATGGACGGCGTCATTTTGTATATCTTTTATAACTTCGGAATTTCTAACAGCACTCTCCATCGCTAATTCTAATGCCTTACTAGGTTCGGCTAGCAAACGCCTTTAGATAGTATCATCTCCAATCCTGCATATCAGCCAGTCTCTCAACGTATCATGAATGGACATTCCGAATTCGCAATGCTCAGTTAAGTCTGTTCCTTGAATTGAACTTGAAGTGCTGCATAGTAACTAAGGGCTTTGGTCTCAGGTGGCTCTGTGCAATTTTTATTAACTCGTTGAAAGTCTTCGAGCCTGGGGCGCTATGTGACATTAAGGCTGCAGATCAGCCCGTTTGTTTTGCTCCCACATGAGGACAAAAGAATCACTCTCTTGTTCTCCTCCCCTGCGATGTCATTAGTGGTTTAAAAAAAAGTTGGATGTTCGACACACTGAGACCATTCATCTGCAATGGGGTTGAATGGATCGACATGCCCGAACTGCGGCATCATGAATGACTGCAAAGGGACTGCACTTCCGATAGGCTTTCCAGGTAATGACAAATGTAGATGTTTGGCTTACCACAGAGTTGTCCTCTCTCTGGGGTCTCTTATAATTTTCTGTCCATAGCCATTTTTTATGTATTTACCCTTTTAATGCATTGTTGCTTTAAGAGCAGTCACCTTTTTTTTGACTCTGTCTCTGCAGCTGTCGGCTTTTCTCTGCTAGGTTTCGTGCTCTTTTTGCGTTTTGGCGGGATCCCCGCGATCGCGAATCTGCAGGTTTTTTTTTATTGCCGGCTGTGGCCTATTTTAGAAGGTAAGTACAGATACTCTTTCCAATGCTTTGCTCACCCATCTTGTGGACTCTCACTCAGGGGTCTTGCAATGTTTTTATCCTCGTCACCACTTTTATATCTTGGGTAAATAAGTTTGTTGGCCAATTGCATGCCTGTCTATGTTCTCATCAATTGCTGCTTACAATCAATAACAGGGAGAGACTGATGTAAGAATAAACAGTGATGGTTTATTAAGACATAGCGCACAGCATCAGATTATACATGCTCACTTAGAAACCTCCAGAACTGGACTTACAGTTCCCAGTTGTCTGCACTGAACAGTGATTCGTCAGTGCTGTCACATGATCAGTACACTTGCATTCTCTTAAAGGGACAGGGCACCTCACTTCACCACACTTACCTTCTCCCTGGCTTCAGCATGTGGCTGGGACCTTTAAACGTACCTGCTTTACGGCAGCTAGTACTGTAAAAGGGGGGCATGGCTTCACTTCCCCAATGCTGCTGTCTGCACTGGAAGGAGTCCTGAACCAGCTGCACAGCACTTTTCTCACCAGGCCTGCGTCGGAAGAGAAATCTGCAGCTCCCAAACTGGGTAAGTAAAAATGGGCAAAGTGGCAAGCCAACTGTGATTACCACTCTGCAGAAGTTCTGGCCTGTGTTTCATGAATTCAAACCTCCACAATGCAAATCGAAATTCATAAACTTTATTGGCTAAAATTGCTGGATTTTGGTCCACGGAATCCAATTTTATCACTGCAAATAGTTGTTTATATATATATATATATTGCAAAGTCATCTCATAGTAGTACAGGTACATGCAGCACCTAAAGAGAAAAGCTGCAGCACAGCCAACAAATTTTCGGTCCTGCAAGGATCTTTAATCAGTCAGATATATGCCATCTTGCGGTGTTTCTAGAGTTGTGCCTGCTTGACATTATTTGTTGGTTGAAAACAGCACTAGTGGGATGAAATAAATAAGCCGTAATTACTGAAACTATAAAATGGAGCCAGTAAGGAGGTTTTCCTCTGTACCACCAGCCCACAGGTCAGCACTGCAGCATGCTTGTAGGAAGGTGCAGTTTGGTTTCAGGCCACATCTGACTATCATTGTAGCTATTATTTCTTTTTTTTTAAATCTGACTATCATTGCACTTGCACATATATGTGCTCTGTGCTGCATTGTAATCCATGGAGTCCTTCCATAACTTAGAGCACCACCTATTGACCAATATAGTAAAACACAGCTAATGTCACTGCTTAGAATTGAATTTTAATAACAATTATAATACAATGTGCTTCATCAAGGGATATTTTTAAGAAGAAATAATTTATTTGTGCTACCAATTTATATTTTTAAATTATTTTTCTATTTTTCATTATTTATTCAATTATTTTTCCACTATTTATGAATCTTTTTATTGATTAAATAGAAAATGTGAAAAATTAAATTAAATTTCTGGCTAGAGACCACCAGATTTCAAATATAAAGATCTTCTTATTCTGAGTTTTATTAAATGACCTTTCTTTTTCAGAAGGGATTTTGGTTACCATAATCATCCTCACCTCCTGCTCAAAGGGTGAGCACAAATAGTGGCTAAATCCTGTGAAAAAATTACACTTCAAAAATTTTGATTCTGTTTGCACATTGATAATAAGCAACAGAAATGTCAAGAATTTTATTAGGATGCTCCACAGATGTTTTACGGAGGCATTGGCTAGGATTTTCCGGTCCTGCTTGCGGCGGGAATCATCATGGGCGGGACAAAAAATTTGACGGACCAGCCAAAGGCCCGTTGACTTCGGGTGGGAATTTCCAGTCCCACGGCGAGCAGGACCGGAAAATCCCGACCATAATGTTAAAAGTGAAAATTTATTAGAGGAAGTTTCAGGGTGAGTTCCAATTTATTAAATTTTGTATGACAGTTGCTTGGTAGTACAAAACTTGAGTATTGCTGTAAAAAGAGGCGTGTTGTTGAAGCTTTTCATCTTGCAATCATCAGGACAGATGCAAGAATACCAAACTTCAAAGGAAACAATTTATATTGCATGAAAAAAGGGTACTGATTGATTGGCATGTGTACTCTAATTGGTTGAGGCATTCTGATGGAGAATGCACTAGGGGACAAAGTTATCCCTAAGCGTCTTTAAATTCAAAAAAAGATCGGTTGATTCTGATTAGTCGAGGCGTTGCCAAGGCCAATGAACCAGGGAATGGTTGTTCCCCAAGCTTTTGTCTAAATTCAAACACTGTAACTCCTGCCAATGCAAGTTGGCTACTGACATTGCTTTTGCACATGTGTACTGCTCTGCGCATATGCAGAAATACAATATTGTCACTGCTGCGCCCAGGCTGCCAGGACCACTTTGCACATGCACCAAAGACGTCATTGCACACGGGCGTGCTGATGGCAGAAAGATTTTGCATGCACAAATTTCAAAATTCAGTGATTTCTTTTAGCTGTGGAGCGAGAGAGGTCTGCTCTCTCTCTTTGTTTCTCCATCGGCAGGCGCTCCGCAAGTTCACGGCAGAAGACACCACTGAATGATGGAACTGAGTCAACAACGGGCACCATGCACAGCCAACATGAAACCTGACACGTTCCATGGAGAGCCCTCCTGTACCTCCCTATCTCTGATACTTTCTCCAGCCCCTACAAACCTCACTAAGATGCCTGTTATGGCACAGCCGATGGTAAATGCTGAGCAACTCAAATCCCAGAGGGAAACTTGGAACAACTGCCACAACTGTTTTGAAATTTGTATAAATTTTGATATGTGTGCCTTGAAGTCAGTAGTAATAAGACCACCAAGCCTTATCAGTTTCTTACAAAACTAAATTAAACCTTTATTAATAGAAGAAATGATTTTAAGTACATACATAAATCTACAAAGTATCATGATAATAACTTCTAAATCCCTTAGTTAACCTAACTCCCAGTTACACTTTTGTTAAGACAACAGTAAGACACATAGGGGAGAATTTTTTCCTCATCAGGCAGGCTCAGCGGGGGCAGTCGGGAAGCTGAAAGCCACCTGTGATTGGGGCTAGACCGCAATTTCACACTGGCGGGCCAATTAAGGCCCGCCCAGCATGAAACATGAGCGGCAGCACTCAGCGCTGCCTGTGCGGGGGGAGGGCGAGAACAAACTTCACCACTCATGCACGTGGGTGCATGCTGGAAAAGTTCCCTGAGGCATAGAGCTGCCTCAGGGAGATGAACATTTTTCAAAATAAAAGATGAAGATTTTAAAAATGTTATAAAACATGTCCTCTCACGTGACTCTGTCACATGAGCAGGGACATGTTATTAATTAAATTTTAAATTTTTTATTTTATTTTTATATGCTGTTGGAAAGCTCATCCCACCCGGTTTTCTTAAAAAAAAATGCAAAGGCCACTTGGCCTTTTGCCTGCCCACGAACTGTAAGGTTGGACAGTCAGTGAAAAATTTGTTTCAATTACTTTTTTAATGGCCTTAACAGGCTTTTTAATTGTCGGTGGGCACGCAGCTGATTCTGGTGCATGCCGGCTGACAGAAATATCGCATGAGTGCGCAATGACATCGCACATCATTTTATGCTCGCCCAACTAGCTAAAACTTCTCCCCACAGATTTTAGAAGACACAGCTAAAGAAATACAATACCCTGAACAATGCAACTCACAGCGAGCTTTCTTTAAGATAAAAGCAAAAAACTGCGGATGCTGGAAATCCAAAACAAAAATAAAAATACCTGGAAAAACTCAGCAGGTCTGTCAGCATCTGTGGAGAGGAATACAGTTAACGTTTTAAGTCCATATGACTCTTCAACAGAACTAAGTAAAAATAGAAGAGAGGTGAAATATAAGCTGGATTAAGGGGGGAGGGGGGCGGGGGGGGAACAGGTAGAGCTGGATGGAGGGCCAGTGATAGGGGGAGATAACCAAAAGATGTCACAGACAAAAGGACAAAGAGGTGTTGAAGGTGGTGATATTATCTAAGGAACGTGCTAATTAAGGGTAGAAAGTAGGACAAGCAAAGTACAGATAGCCCTAGTGGGGGTGGGGTGGGGTGAAGGAATCGAAATAGGCTAAAAGGCAGAGATAAAACAATGGATGGAAATACATTTAAAAATAATGGAAATACGTGGGATATTAGGGAAAAAAAGACACCTTCAGTCTGTCCGCAAGCATGACCCAGACCTCTCTGTTGCTTGCCATTTCAACACTCTACCCTGCTCTCATGCCCACATGTCCGTCCTTGGCTTGCTGCACTGTTCCAGTGAAGCTCAATGCAAACTGGAGGAACAGCACCTCATCTTCTGACTAGGCACTTTACAGCCTTCCGGACTGAATATTGAGATCAATCATTTTAGATCATGAACTCTTGCCTCCATCCCCACCCCCTTTCTGATTCCCTCCTTTTTTTCCCAATATCCCACCTATTACTTTTTACTTATTACTTTTAAATGTATTTCCATCCATTGTTTTATCTCTGCCTTTTAGCCTATTTTGATTCCTTCACCCCACCCCACCCCCACTAGGGCTATAGTACCTTGCTTGTCCTGCTTTCTACCCTTAATTAGCACATTCCTCAGATAATATCACCACCTTCAACACCTCTTTGTTCTTTTGTCTGTGACATCTTTTGACAATCTCCACCTATCACTGGCCCTCTATCCAGCTCTACCTGTCCCACCGCCCCCCCACCCCCACCTCTTAAACCAGTTTATATTTCACCTCTCTTCTATTTTTACTTAGTTCTGTTGAAGAGTCATACGGACTCGAAACATTAACTGTGCTCCTCTCTGCAGATGCTGCCATACCTGCTGAGTTTTTCCAGCTATTTTTATTTTTGCGAGCTTTCTTTACTTCAGTTCTTTATCGGTAGCAGCTTGAGGCTTAGATGCTGGCAGTTTTCACACTTGTTATATCTTAGAATTCCTTCCCTTGCACACAGCCTTCTCTCCTTTATCCATATTTTCCCCTTTGAATGCAAATTTCCATTGTTTCACTATGTCTTTGGACTTTACCTCTCTGATAATAAAAACCTCTCATAGTACCAATTTTACCAGTAACCTTCGAAAAATAAACACACACTGTTTCTTAACCTGACTAAGTGACACATTTCACCCCTGCTTTGAAATCAATTTAGTCTGGTTTATTTAAAGATGCAAACGTTCCCTTTATATCTATCTTTACCTACTTAACGTTTTAAACCTAGCTTATCTTCTGTTGCATCAAAGACTTCAGAGCAGTTGCCTTTAATTCAATTCAATTAAGACACAAACACATACACACACACACACACACATACAGGCCCCACTATTACTGTACTTTACAATAAATTCCAATAACATTATGAGAATTATTATAGCTTCCTGACAGTGCCCCAGACCCCACACCCTTCCCTATCTTTGTGACCTCCTCCAACCCCCATAATCCCCCGTGATTTGAGTGTTACTACAATTTGAGAGTTACTACAATGCCTGCCTCTTTAGCATTCTTCAATGCTCTCAAATTGGTGCCCATGTTTTTAGCTGCTAAACCTCTCTGTCAAGAAGAATAAGGATTTATTGCAAAAACAAATTTATTTTGGACGATTACAGACTCATACATTTCACAGTTCTGCTCCGAGTGCACAGTAAAAGAATGCTGCTGCCCATCTGTGATGATTTTATCAGTGCCATCTTTGGTCCTGGCCTCTGCTTATTCTGTCGCTTCAAATGATGTCACGAAGCAACACGCTTGATCTGTGCATGGCCGGAGTATGCATGACATTGGCAGGAAATGTAGCCAAATTCAAAAAAGACATGTTAACTCTGATTGGTCGAGGTGTTGCCATGGAGAATGCACCAGGGGACAGTTGCCCCCATGCTTATGTTTAATTGAAAAAGTCACAATGCCTAGACATGTTCTTTATGCTTGCTAGAAGCTACATATATTCATACACAGGGCCATGTCCCTGTCCCCTCTTTTCAACTTTAGAATTCTTATTTTCTCAGGGATGGCAATGGAACTTATTATTTCACAGATATACTCTGTAAAATTGAGGCAATTTTACAATTACTTCACAGGCTCTTTCCTTAATGTTTAATTTTTGTTTAATATGTTTTCTTTTTCCTGAAATGTTGAATGGAGGAAGTATATATCCTGGTTAGCTAGTGATTTAACATTTCCATATTTGACAGTCACCTGACATATATTCCATTTATGGCTTCAACTTGTTCTGAAACCTGAGCCACCTGCATTTTTAAAATCACATGGAACAGTATCCTTTAACTACATTAAATCCAAAACCTCAATATGCATTTGTATGTCCATGACCTTGAATGACTTTAAACCTACATAGCAACAGCGCATCTATGACTTGGAATGATTATTTCACTTTGTGCACCCAACCATTCATATGGATTTTCTGTCTGAGGTATCAACGTAAAGTCAATTTGTGTCTAATCTTGTACTATAGCTTCGTACTCACTGGTAAAAGATCACAGACTGACATTCACGCAGGGTATTTACTATTTTCAGGGAATTGAGTATCTCATCCCTGTCAGATCAGATTGGATGCAAAGATTAGTGTGCTAACTCACTGTATAGTCTAGCTCCACCTCTCCTCAGGAATCTTGTTGATGATTTAAGATATCAAAATTTCCTGGCATGGCATAATATTGTGAACACATCCTCCAGAACATGCACCACGAATTCATATGAAATATGTTAAAGGCTTTGGGATTCTCATGATCATACAGGTCACTTACATACACTAAATTCAAATAATGCAATGTGCACACTGATCTTTGCATCCAAAATTAATGTAAAATATCGACTTTCAATCTACTTATTTCTTTTTACCTTCAAATAAATTACGGGTTCCAATTTTAGGTAATGAAAAGTCAAGATTATGATCATTAAGGCATTATTAGGGAAGTCACTTTTTATAGCTTTCTGAAACATGCTGTTTTCTCCCTGTGGTATGCAGTAAACTCAGAGGAGACACGTTCTGTGGATCAGATCCAAGTCCGGGCTGAGAGTGAGCCAAGGGAAATTTATACTGAGACGTTTAACGCCATTTCCTGGATCTTCAGAGGAGATGAGGGCAACTCCAACAACAATCCCCGTTGTCTTGGAAAGAGAACCCGACCTGCAGCAAGTAATATATTTACGCAATTTTATGATATTTATTAAAGCAATTACTATGTTTCTTAATAATAAAAATTAGACTGCAATACCCCACACCTGATCTGCGCCTGGGGTCCAAGTACACATCAGTGAAGGCACCTTCTTGAAACAGGTGTTAGGCCACTTGCTATGTAAGTGAGCATTACCTGTCCCCGCATTGTAGTATAAAGGGTTAACAAAATGAGATATGTAAAGTATGAAATAGAGACATAGATGATGATGTATTACAGAGATCAGTCATGTGTTAGACTCTCGTGATAGAGGTTGGAACACCATGCCTATGAGCAACATGCCTACTCTGTAACCTGTTTAGACGTACTAATAAACAAGTGCTAAGCAGGTAAGTAGCATGCCTAGAGTCCTCAGACAAGAAGGACCATCTCAGAACACATGTAGCCTCCATGTGTGCAACTGTGAACTACCAATGTGTTATACAACTTTAACATCATTAATTTTTTTCAGAAAATATACTTTATTTATAAAATTTGTTAAAAAGGTACCTTACAAAACAATTCAAATGTCATATTACACAGTGCAATACAGATAAATTTTGTTCAATACTGTACATGGCAGTCTAAGGTACCTTGCTGCATTGATATTACTGGTGATATTTACATTTACAGTTAATGAAAAACATTTTCTAATATGTAAATGTAACCTGAGGAGTTTTACTTGGGTTCCAGCCCCCTCTGTGTACCATGGTGTGTGGGCCCTATAATGTGGCCTTTCCCCAGTCAGCCTTTGGGGAAGCTACTCTAAGTTTCACTGTGTCCTTCACCAGTTAGTCCTTGACTTCGAAATGGGCCAGTCTGCAACACTCAGTCATGGACACTGCTTGCACTGAGAGACCAATAAGTTTCAGGCAGACCAAAGAGCACCTTTCACCAAGTTGATGGCCTTCTGCCAAGCAGTGTCCACCAAGTGCTGAAGGGGAGGTCCTGTTATCGAAAATTCAGCAAGGTTTTTGATACAGCAACGGATAGGAGATTGGTCCATAATGTTGACAAAAATGGAAAAGAGGCAGTTACTGAAGTGGATTGACAACCAGTTGCATAAGAGAACGCAAAGGGTTTTGCATTTTGCATTTTGCAAATGCAAGAAACTACATCAGAGTGGTGGGTCATGATGTTCAGTCCCCTAAAGAGCAGCAATGGGACCTTTCACTATTTTTGAATGATATTGAGGAAAAATTGTAAAAAGTTTCCTCAAGACATCAAGACAAAGGTATAGAGGATCTGGATGGATTGGGAGGTTATTCCAAGAAATGACAAATTAAATTTAATGTAAATATGTCCAAAATGATAAAAATTATGGAAGGTGAGTAAACATTACAACTATAAACTAAATGCTGTTAGTCAACAGACTGCAGCATGAAAAACAGATTTAGGAGTATTGGTGTTGCCACCACAGTTGAAAACATTGACACTGTTTGCAGCAGCAGTAATCAAGATAAATGAGGCAAATGAATTTGGCTGTATTGCACATGGAATAAAACACAAATCATGGAATGTGATATTGAGCCTCTACAGGGAATTGGTTGTCCCCATCTGGAGTATTGTATACAGTTCTAGTTGCCATACTAAAGAAAGGACATCAGGGCACCAGAAAAGATGAAGGAAAGAGTTGTAGATATGTCAATGTTGTTATGTAGGCAAATGAGACATTTCATGCACAAACAGCGAATTCAATAAATGATCAGCTCAACTTTTTTGATTGTTTTTTTTAATTCATTGATGCGGTGTGGGCGTCACTGGCTAGGCCAGCATTTATTGCCCACTCCTAATTGTCCTTGAGAAAGTTGTGGTGAGCTGCTTTCTTGAACCGCTGCAGTCCAGGGATGAATGTTGACCAGGACATCAGACACATCACCGTCTCTTCATGGAGTAGTGTCATGGAACCCTAAACAGTCAAATGGGGCCTTAATTTAATGCCTCATTCAAAAAACAATGTGGCATTCCCTCCATAATGAACTGAGTGTCAGACTCAAATCTTGAAATAGGGGCCTGAAGCTATGACCTTCTAACTCAGTATCACCTGTTCCCTATCTCAGTATCACCTGTTCCTGTCCTGATCTTCTTTACCTTCAGTTCTTTCCAGGTTGCCACAGGGATTATCAATTACATCAGTCAGTCTTCCATTCACGCATCCATTCATGTGTCCACACATCTGTGACATATTTGTTTGCATTATCTCCCACAGTTCGGGAACGGACAGTGAAGATTGCCAAAGGAACTGGTGACTATCCCTGGGGATTTAGGATTCAATTTTCGAAACCCATTCTAGTGACAGAAGTAGACACAAGTAAGTTACAAAAGCTGCGTTTAAATATATTGACCCATCTGGTTCACTAATGCCCTGGTCTGGCCTACATGTGACTTCAGACCCATGGGAATGTGGTTGAGTTTTAAATGCCCTCTAAGCAAGGGCAATTAGGGATGGGCAATAAATGCTGGCCTAGCCAGCGATGCCCACATCCCATGAACAAATTTAAAGATGTTAATTCCCACTGCAGAAGTTACCCAGAATTTGAAATTCAGAAACTGTATCAGGGGCAACTTTTAACTTTAGCATGGAGGTAAACTGGTAATAGTGAATCAATTACATGTCATACACACTGACTTCAATGAAAAGTAAAATTGCACAGACTAGGCAATCAGTTGCATATCATTTCTATTGATGCCAGCGAAAACCAATGTAATGGTGCATCCTCATACCTGACAACACTGCTGGTGCCAAGTCAATGCAGGACTGTACTCTACAATTCACCCTCAATCTCTGATGTGCTATCATGGAATGCATCATGTACAAGTGCTGACCAACATCAGGGAGGGGGAAAACATTAAAATTCAATTCAATTCAAGATTTATTGTCTATTTGGAAATTCGTTGTGGGTACATTTCTTGTTCATTAAAAATCACATATAAATGTATAATTAACAATGAAAAAGAAAAATTACATCATCACAAAAATCTGACTTTGATTTAAAAACTGATGAAAAACCTGAAGAAAGTAAATTGAAACAATGAACAATGTAAAATCCCATGTTGCTGTGATACAACACCATCTTACAGCCATCCCAGCCACAGGTGATCTCTAAAACTTAAGCTTCTAAACTTAGATTTTTTTTCTGCTTTATGAGATTTTTTTGATCCGTTTTGTGAATGTCTTTCTCTGGACTCTGTCATGCTCATCTTTGTATCTCTCCAAAAAATCCTCATTGGCCTGAACATGTGCTCCTAGACTTCAGCGAAGAAGATCGGTATCTGACCTGGCACATAGCCAGCCACGGTGACAGTATTTCAGCCGCAATCTTTGCTGTCTCCTCAGTATCAGAGACTGAGTGTGACCAAACCACGCTCTCCCACTCCTGCCTCTCGTTGTCTTTCTCTCTCTGTCTCTCCTCACCAGCTCACAATACGCAGTTCCCGGGCTTTCTGCAACCAGCTCTGTGGGATGTGAGTGAAGCTGTAGCAGACTGTGTCAAAAAAACAGCTGGAGTTGAATACATTTAAGCCTTTGAAGTCATTCAAAGAACTCAGCCATCTGTTCAAAATTTGAAGCAGTGAATTAGAAGTCTGAGCTGTCATTCAATGAAAAAAACACACAAGGGGACAACTGATACAGTAAAATCTGAATTCAATACCATTCAGTGCAGAAAACCACATAATCTAATGGACAATGTACTTTAATGCATCTGAAGAATTTTCCGCTTTCATAATGCCAGTCAATTTAATAGTCACTCATCTTTTAAGAAAAAAGCCCTTTCCTCAATCATTTCATTAAAAACATACTTATCATACAGCATCTCATTAGGACATGTGAAGTTAGCAACACCTTTAGAACTTACCTGTCAGAAGATTCCCAACTTCAGAACAGGGTATCCCCCATGGTTCACGACAGCTCTCAGTTGTTTGAACCACATTTCCTGCAAAAGCCGGCCTGACTCAATGAAAAGTGCAGTGAGTCTGAAATGTCCAATCCCACACTGGAGACGGCAACATCAGGATAGCTGGATGCGGGCTCGCAACCCGCAACCTTCTCCTGCACATTTCAAAATTGCCGATGACGGAAATGATGGAGAACCCAGGAATCGGGGCCCACCTTGGCATTTTTAAATCCTGCCCAATGTGGGTTGGCCCGGTGTCCAGGTTGGAAAATCCAACACAATAAGTTTTAATTTAAAAATATAAGATATTTACTTAAGTCAGAAGACAGTGGAAGCGGGGTCACTGAATATTTTTAAGGCAGAGGTAGATAGATTCTTGTTCAACAAGGGAATCAAAGGTTATCGGGGGTAAATGGGAATATAGAACTTGAAACACAGACAGATCAGCCTTGATCTTATTGAATGGCAGAGCAAGCTTGTGGGGCCAAATGGCCTATTTCTGCTCCTATTTCATATGTATGTTTGTATGTGTTTAGTTTTCAGGTAAATTTAGTTTGTCTAAGATTTTCTGTACATAAAACAGAGATGCAAACTTTCCTTGTAAAACTACTGTGCATTCTGGGATTGATTCCAGATGGAGCAGCTGAAGAAGCAGGACTTCAGATTGGTGACATTGTATTGGCTGTTAACGGAACTGATGTGACCAGCATACCTCACTCTGAGGCAGCAACCCTTGCTCGTCAAGGTAGGGAGAGTCAAAGTGGGCTTCAAGTAAAATGTTTGTATTGTTCTGAACTTAATCTTTTGTAGTTATAGCACATTGTGGTTAATTATTTGCAGCATACCCAGTAATGTGGTTGACTCTTAATTACCCTGTGAAATGGCGTGGCAAACCACTCAGTTCAAAGGCAATTAGGAATGTGCAACAAATGCTGGCCTTATCAATGATGTTCATGTCTCATGAAAGAATAAAAATAAAAATTGAATGCAGGCAATGGGGGTCTCAATCCGGACAGGCGCCCCCCAAAGGGGAAGGCCCACTGATTTAAGTGGCCAGGAGGTGTCGGAAGGGCAGGAGGTGGCTCTCAGTGACCCCCACCCTTTCCTGATGCCAGGTCCCTTGATCAAACACTGAGTGCCTAACAGGCCCCTGACCCCAATCCCACCCTCACTCACCTGTCGCCTGGGTCCCTCCCAAATCCTAGGCTTTTGGTGAATCCATCACAGGCAGCAGCCGCCGCTCCTGGGTGGTGCTGCCTGAAATGGAGAACTGCTGGTCTTGGATTGCCAGCAGCTCTTGGTGGTGGGGGTGGCGGGGGGAAGTGGGATTTCCAACTCTGGGCCCTTGATGCTGAGAAAGGCATGCCACTGGCTACTTAACTGTCTGACTGGTACTTCATAAGGTGGGCCTCGCTCAAAGGAAGTGATACAGGGCTCCTTCCCGTTTTCCAGCTAATGAGTGAGACCCCAATCACTTGGATTAACTTCCGCCCATAGATTCTGCACCCCACCCAACAGGGAAAAGTAGTGCCCACCACTTGAGTACAAGTTTGTGGATTGCGTCAAAGAGTGAAAATCTAGCATATCCAGGTTCCACCACCTACTCTCCCACACAATTACCTCAAAATTGCATGAAAAGGATCACCAGGCATAAAATAACAGGCAGTGCCCTGAACTGGGAAGGTACCTGTAGGCTGGTTCATTTCCAAATGGGTGCCAAAGCAAACTTAGGCAACAGCAGAGTTAGCAGTCTTCAATATCAGATAAAATAACGGAACCAATGATCAGGAGTAAACTTGGGGGAGGATTTTCCTTCGTCGGATGGGTGCAGCAGGCGGGCCTGAGAGCAGCTGTGCAACTGTGCGCCGCCAGTGATTGGGCCCCGACCACCATTTCACGCTGGCTGGCCAATTAACAGCCAGCCAGTGTGAATCGCGCATTGAAATACTCAGCGCCGCCTGGGTGGGTGGGGGGGCGGAGGGAGGGTGAGTGTCGAAATCAGCGCATGCGCGCGAGTGCTCTCAGTGAAAGCCCCCTGAATGCACAGAGCTGCCTCAGAGAGCTGAAGATTTCTAACATTAAATATAAAGATTTTAAAATTATGGCCAATTAAGGCCCGCCCAGCATGACACACACCCAGAAGTGCTCAGCACTCCCTATGCGGGCGGGGGGAGTAGGCTGAGTCGGGGCCTGCGCTCTTTCGCGAATGCAGCTCTGTGCCTCAGGGAGATTAGTTTGATTTTTAAAAATTTTAATAAAGAAAAAAACATTTTTTAAGACATGTCCCCTCATGTGACAGTGTCACATGAGCTGAGACATGTCAATGAACTTTAATAAAAACTTTCATTCAATTTATAAACAATTCATGAAACCTCATCCCACCCGTGGATGAGGTCTCAAGATGAATGCGAAGGCCGCCTGGGCTCTTTGCCTGCCCGCCAACATAAGGTTGGACGGGCAGCTCAGTTAAGTATTTCAATTGATATTTAAATGGCCTTAATAGGCCTTTGACAGTTCGGCGGGCGAGCAGCTGAATCCAGTGCTTGCCTGCCAAACTGAAAATTGGAATGACGCGCGATGATGTCGCGACGCACGCCCGACATCACCATGCGTCATTTTATGCGTCGGCGAGCGGGGCCCACCCCCACTCAGCGACCTGAAGATTCAGGCCATAAGCTGTAAAGGGCTTTGAGATATCCCATGGTGAAGGCTGTGAAAAGCCATATATAAATGCAAGTCTTGCTTTATCAACAGCTCTCCTCCATTGCCTAGCTTGGTGGCATTCACCTAGCTTCAGTCCATTTTTGTATCTGACTTTAGCTGGATCATCCCTACCAATGGCTTCTCTCCATAGGCAAAATGAAAGTAACATCTATGGCCCCTCCTCTTCTTAATCTACAAGCTGCCCCTTGGCTCCACTAACCACAGGCATAGGATTACCTTCCACGTGTCTCCTGATGACACTCAGCTCTACCTTTGTATCAACTCTTTTGACGCCTTCATCTCTTCTGTGTCATCAACTTATTTATTCAGGATCCAATCTCGGTCAAGCCAAATTTGATCCAGCTTAATAGTGCAAGGATCAAAGGCATGGACCGGAATTTTATGCTTCCCCCCACCCCCCAGCAGGAGCTGACCTGTGGGAGAAGGAGGCATAAAATCAGGTTGGATGGCAGGGGGGGTGGGGGTATGGTGCCATGCCTGTTGCCTTCCCACCTCCGCTGGTATTTTACCAGAGGCAGGGGAGCCCAGGGAGCCCACCCACCCTCCCACCCACCCTTGTGCCAATCGAAGACTTAAGGGTCTATTAATGGCTACTTAAGAGACTCCTCTTGCTGCTGCTGGTATTTTACCAGGGCAGGGATGTTCATGCCGCCTGGTGGCCTAGCTGTGACCTCAGGTGGGAGTGGTGGGAAGATGTGCAATATTCTTGTTAGGGCACCCTGTGGACAACAAAAGCCTTCATCAATGATATTCACCACCCATAGGAGCAGGAGTATGCCATTTGGCCCATCAAGCCTGCTCTGCCCTTCAATTAGATCATGGTTGATCATCTACCTCAAGGCCACTTTCCTGCACTATCTCCATATTCCCTTGATGTCATTAGTCTCCAGAAATCTATCGATTTCTGTCTTGAACATGCTCAATAATTGAGCTTCCACAGACCTCTGGGGTGGAGAATTCCAAAGATTCATCACCCTCTGAATGAAGAAATTCCTCCTCAAATCAGTCCTAAATGGCCTGCCTCTTATGCTAAGACTATGCCCTCTGGTTCTAGACTCACCAGTCAGGGGAAACATCCTATCCACGTCTGACTTGTCATGCTCTGTAAGAATTTTGTAAGTTTCAATGAGATCACCTCTCATTCTTTGAAACTCTAGAAAATACAGGCCCAGTTTCCTCAATCTCTCCTCATAAAACAATCCTGCCTTCCCAGGGATTAGTCTGGTGAACCTCCATTGCAATCCCTCTATGACAAGTATATCCTTCCTTAGATGAGCAGACCAATACTCCAGGTATGGTCTCACCAAGGTTCTATACAATTGCAGCAAGACATCTTTACTCCTGTACTCAAATCCTCTTGTGATGAAGGCCAACATACCATGTTCCTTCCTAATTGCTCGCTGCACCTGTATGCTAGCTTTTAATGACTTATGAACAAGGACAATCAGGTCCCTTTGAACATCAACACTTCCCAACCTCCCACTACTTAAGGAATATTCTGCCTTTCTGTTTTTTCTACCAAAGTGGATAGATTCACACTTATTGACATTATATTCCTTCTGCCATGTTCTTGCCCATTCACTTAGCCTGTCAAAGTCCCTTTGAAGTCTCCTTGCATCCTCCTCACAACTTATATTCCCACCTAGTTTTGTGTCATCAGCAAATTTGTAAATATTATATTTGGTCCCCACATCCAAATCATTGATATAGATTGTGAACAGCTGTGACCCCAGCACTGATCCTTGTGGTATCCCATTAGTAACAGCCTGCCATCCTGAGAATGACCCGTTTATTACTACTCTCTGTTTTCTATCTGTTAATCAATTCTCAATCCATACCAGTACATTACCCCCAATCCCATGCACTCTAATTTTGTTTACTAACCTGCTGTGTGGAACCTTATCAAAAACCTTCTGAAAATGCAAATACACCACATCCACTGGTTCTCCTCTATCTATGCTACAGGTGACATCCTCAAAAAATTCCAACAGGTTTGTCAAACATGACTTCCCTTTCATAAATCCATGTTGACTCTGCCCAATCATATCATTATTTTCTAAGTGTCAAGTTATCAAACCCTTTATAATAGATTCTAACAAATCCCGACAACTAACATTAAACCATCAGGTCTGTAGTTCTCAGTTTTCTCTCACTTCCCCTTCTTAAGTAATTTATAGCTTGCAGGAACCTTTCCAGAATCTTTAGAATTTTGAAAGATAACCACCAATACATCTATTATCTCTATAGCCACTTCCTTCAACACTCTGGGATGTTGCTCATCAGGTCCAGGGGATTTACCAACCTTCAACCCAATTAATTATGAAAGTACTACCTCTTTATTAATACTAATTTCTTTCAGTTCCTCATTTTCATAAGCTCCTTAGTTCCCAAGTATTTCTGGGAGATTTTCTGTATCTTCTTCCATGAAGACAGACACAAAGTAATCATTTAGTTTCTCCACCATTTCCCTATTCTCCATTATAAATTCTCCTGTCTCCACCTGTAATGGTCCCACATTTGTCCTTGCTAATCTTTTTCTTTTCACATGCCCATAGAAGCTTTTACAATCCGCATTTATGTTTCCCACTAGCTTATATGTATATTCCATTTTCCCTGTATCAATTTCTTGGTCCTCCTTTGCTGGATTCTAAATTGCTGCCAATCCTTGCCAAGGACGGACATGTGGGCATGAGAGCAGGGTGGAGTGTTGAAATGGCAAGCGACAGGGAGGTCTGGGTAATGCTTGCGGACAGACCGAAGGTGTTCTGCAAAGCGGTTACCCAGTCTGCGTTTGGTCTCTCCAGTCTGCGTTTGGTCTCTCCAATGTAGAGGAAACCGCATTGGGAGCAACGAATGCAGTAGACTAAATTGAGGGAAGTGCAAGTGAAATGCTGCTTCACTTGAAAGGAGCGTTTGGGCCCTTGGACGTTGAGAAGAGGGGAAGTGAAGGAGCAGGTGTTGCACCTTCTGTGGTTGCATGGGAAGGTGCCGTGGGAGGGGGTTGAGGTGTAGGGGGTGATGGAGGAGTGGACCAGGATGTCAGTGTGAGAACAAGTTCAGCCAGACGGAGGAGAGTAGTGGTGAATGGGGATTGTTCGGGCCTGAACAATTTCTCCTTAAACTCCTCTCACTTCCTCCAAATAAAAGGTGTGGCTATGGGTACCTGCATGGGCCCCAGCTATGCCTGTCTCTTTATGGGGTATGTGGAACATTCCTTGTTCCAGTCCTACTCCGGCCCCCTCCCACAACTCTTTCTCCAGTACATCGATGATTACTTCGGTGCTGCTTCATGCTCTCGTCAGGACCTGGAAAAATTTATTAATTTTGCTTCCAATTTCCACTCCTCCATCATTTTCACATGGTCCAAACCTGACACTTCCCTTCCCTTCCTTGACCTCTCTGTCTCAATTTCTGGTGATAGACTGTCCACCAATATCCATTACAAGCCTACTGACTCTCACAGCTACCTCGACTACAGTTCCTCACACCCCGCTTCCTGTAAGGACTCCATCCCATTCTCTCAGTTCCTTCACCTCCGTCGCATCTGTTCTGATGATGCCACTTTCAAAAACAGTTCCTCTGACATGACCTCCTTCTTCCTTAACCGAGGTTTTCCACCCACAGTGTCTTAACCGTGTCCGGCCCATTTCCCGCGCATCCGCCCTCACACCTTCTTCTCCCTCCCAGAAACATGATAGGCTCCCCCTTGTCCTCACTTATCACCCCACCAGCCTCCGCATTCAAAGGATCATCCTCCGCCATTTCTGCCAACTCCAGCATGATGCCACCACCAAACACATCTTCCCTTCACCCCCCCAGCGGCATTCCACAGGGATCGTTCCCTCCGGGAAATCCTGGCCCACTCCTCCATCACCCCCTACACCTCAACCCCTTCCCACGGCACCTTCCCATGCAACCGCAGAAGGTGCAACACCTGCCCCTTTACTTCCCCTCTCCTCACCGTCCAAGGGCCCAAACACTCCTTTCAAGTGAAGCAGCATGTCATTTGCACTTCCCTCAATTTAGTCTACTGCATTCGTTGCTCCCAATGCGGTTTCCTCTACATTGGAGAGACCAAACGCAGACTGGGTGACCGCTTTGCAGAACACCTTCGGTCTGTCCGCAAGCATTACCCAGACCTCCCTGTCGCTTGCCATTTCAACACTCCACCCTGCTCTCATGCCCACATGTCCGTCCTTGGCTTGCTGTGAAGCTCCAGTGAAGCTCAACGCAAACTGGAGGAACAGCACCTCATCTTCCGACTAGGTACTTTACAGCCTTCCGGAATGAATATTGAGTTCAACAATTTTAGATCATGAACATTCTTTCATCCCCACCCCCTTTCCGATATCCCCCCTTTTTTTACCAATAATTTATTTAGATTTTTTTTTCCCCACCTACTTCCATTATTTTTAAATGTATTTCCATCCATTGTTTTATATCTACCTTTTAGCCTTTTTTGATTCCTTCCCCCCACCCCACCCCCACTAGGGCTATCTGTACCTTGCTCGTCCTGCTTTCTACCCTTAATTAGCACATTCCTCAGATAATATCACCACCTTCAACACCTCTTTGTCCTTTTGTCTGTGACATCTTTTGGCTATCTACACCTATCACTGGCCCTCTATCCAGCTCTACTTGTCCCATCCCCCCTTAAACCAGCTTATATTTCACCTCTTTTCTAGTTTTACTTAGTTCTGTTGAAGGGTCATTCGGACTCGAAACGTTAACTGTGCTTCTCTCCGCAGATGCTGCCAGACCTGCTGAGTTTTTCCAGGTATTTTTGTTTTTGTTTTGGATTTCCAGCATCCGCAGTTTTTTGCTTTTAAGCTTGGTGAGTTGCTGCAGTGCATCCTATAGATAATGTGCACCAATACCATAGTCCAAGAGTTACTGAAAAGATGGATATTGTGTCCTATAGTAGGGGCACCAATTCATTGGACTTTTGCCCTCATATTGTTGACCTTCTTGGAAGTTGTTGCAGCTGTACAAAGCCAGACAAATGGCATGATTCCATCTCACCCCTGATTTCAGAATAAGACCCTTTCTCCAAAAACCATTACTGTTAAAATTGGAAGCAATATAAAAGCATTAAACCGCTCCTTCTAATCCAAAGTACTCTGCACTTGTGAGAATTTTTTAAAATGAAGAAAATAAAATGATTTATTAGAATGTCTTTTTGATTCAAAATAGATAGCAGTGAAATAATATTAGATAGTTAAGTGTAATTTCTGTATTTCTAGGTCCAGATATTCTGACCCTCATAGTAGGGTCAGACATCAGCCGATGCCCTAATACCCCAAGGCCAGCATGCCGTGGGTACTTACATAAACGCACTCAGTCTGGATTTCTAAAGGGTTGGAGAAAGAGATGGTTTGTTCTAAACCACAATGGCGTATTCTACTATTACAAGAACAAAAAGGTGCAAAGAAATTATTGAACTTTCAAATGTATGACAATCTCATTAACTCAGAATGCAAATCAGCCAGCATCTGTAAAGAGGATGGATAGAACAATAATATATTTCTTTAACTTGGCAACTTGTCCAAAGCTGTTAATGGTTGAGGTCATACATAAGCAGGGGAGAAAGCTGAAAGCAGGGTTGAAGAAATGTAGTAAACTGGATAACGTTCGAGAGAAGTTCCAGAGTATGGGGGAGCTATATCAGCAATAATAGAGTGGAAGGACCTGGAGAGTTGGAAGAACAGGCGATGCAGACAAAGATGCAGAGTTGGAGGAGATCACAAAGGAAAAGAGAGGGGCATGGAGGGATTTACAAATGGGGAGTTCTGAATAATTTAAAATTAGGGAATGTGGAGTTAAGGAGGTTGACAAGGGGAAATATTAGAAAAGTTGAGTCTGTTTGTAACTGAGTAATTCAGCAGCTGTGGAGATGAGGCAAGAATGAAGACTAGTGATAGAGGGATCGTGGGTGGTCTTGGTAACGGACTCAATAGGATTTGAAGTGTGCAGGGCATTAAGATTGTTTATCACAATCAGGAAGAGGGATGAGATTGGGAGTTAAGGCACTAAGTATAAGGCCAGGATTGAATGGGATGATTTCAATCTTTACAGCATTGAACTGCAGTCAGACAGCACAGCAACCATCATAATATTAACAGAATGTCAGAGCAGTAAGGTCAGGTGTTGTCAGCGAACATTAGGAAAGCTAAACCTGTGCTGACATATGACGTCCACAAAGAGTAGCATATAGATGAGGAATAGGAGAAAAGAAGTATGAAACTTTAGGGGATACTTGAGGTAACCATACAGATACAGGAGAAGAAGCCATTGCAGAAAGGTGCTGAGTACACTGTGAAAAGTAGAAATGAAACCTGCTCAGTACAGTGCAACAGGGGTAAACAGCAGAGGAAATGCACTGGAGACGGGTAGTGTGGTCAATCATGTCAAAAGCTGCAGAGAAATCAAAAAGGGATTCAGGTATACAAAGCTGAACCCATCCCACACACCACTATCATTGACAGAACCAACACACAATTTGTCCTCCCCTGATGTTGATAGGTATTGACTCACATCCTACACAGGCCTCTCCCCAGTCACTGATAGGAACTGAACACTGCCCCCCCCCCCCAATCCTGACAGGAACCATACCACCACCCTATCACTGATAAGGACTGACCCACCATCACCCCAACCCTGTTATTGACAGCAACTGACCCACACACCCACTATCATTGACAGAACTGTCCCTCCCACCCCAACCCCTCACCCATCACTGTAATTTGGAGCGGATATACATGTGTATTTCTTCAATATTTCTGGCACTGACCAAGTTACCACTAATTAAGAGAGGTTTATTTTGAATGACTAAGCTGTTTTATTTCACAGTAAGATGCATGTACAGTTATGTTTTATGCGGCTGTGCTGTACACTGTCCAAGGCCTCCATCTTTCCTGAGGTTTTGACTTCTTCTTGTGTATATGACATCTTGCAGCTTTACACGTCTAACTCCAAGTTGAACAACCACATTACAACACTGTGTGTTTTGGGTGGATTGCCTTTAATCCTGCAGCAAATTTCCATAGGTGACATTCATTTACAAAGTGGTGAACAGTCTGATCTGGATGACCATAGTCACAAGCTGGGCTGAGCTTGAAATTCCATTTGTGGGGGAGGTGTGATGTCCTTCCATGGAGAATATAGATCCTGTTGAGTGTAGAAAACTGTTTGAAGGAGATGGAACCCTGGAAGCTCTACTGTCAGATCACTCGCCAGATCCTTACTGGCGATATTGGTGGCCGCACAGATGTTGTGCCATTTGTCCTTTTTGTCAAAACCTGCATTGCTCAAAGTATTGACAGAGTACTAGAAAAGTTTGTGTGATTGGAGTTGCACACTCTGTAGGTTCTGAACGTCTTCATGGACTGGCAGTTCTGGATTGGCTTCAATGTGGTCAAACTCTTTCAGCATCAGGAGGTGAGATATTAAACAGGATTGGGAGCCATTATACAGGTTTTGATTTGAGTGCTCAAAGCTGAGGATCAATAATTCTAACCATTTTCCCATACCTTAAGCATAAATTACAATAACTTCACATTTAGTCATCCAGTCACTTCAGGCATGTCAAGAAGTTGTCCACACAATCTCTGTTAAGGAGCTAACACATTGGAATATTTTCAGTGACAAAGATGAGAGAGTGGAGTCAGCCCGGTTAACTCATCCTCTGACTGGAACTGGAACTGCTTGTAACAATCAAAATACAGCATGGAACAGCAGCCCAGCCACTGCTAATTCCACTCACCACACCCCTGTACACCAGCTCCCCTGAGATCCCAATTGTGACTTGGTCACCTAACAAGAGCTCAATTAACACTTCTTCATTTTCAAAACGCTCAGTTGAAATGTTAATCTATTAGATTTGGATTCAATCTTGCTTCAGCAATATTTTTATGTGTAGGATGAAGGAAAGTGCCAGCCACTTGACGTCATGAAGCTTGAAGGGGCTGAAGTTGCAGCTGACACCAGCCTGGGAAAACCTTTTGTCTTTAAATGTACTCTACAGTCAAGAAACAGAATGTTCTATTTCTGTACAACTTCCAATCAAGAAATGAAAAGGTAAAGAATTGTAAAGATTCTGATCTGTACTGAGTTTAGATGCAGAGGGGATTTTATTTACTTTGATTTCTAATCTTAATCACTAAAGCACACGTGCCCTTAAATTACACAGTGGCCTGGAACTTGCAGTCAGATGAAGCGGAGGAGTGCACCGCTTAGCTTTCTATAGGCTGCAGCCACAACAAACTGAGTGCCGAGGCCTAGCGGTGCATTCCTGGCAAAGCCACACTCCCTCTAATGTCACAAACTGAGAACAGGTCCCTTGAGGTCTGTCTCCAGCTCAATGACAGATAAGCGTTTTTTAATGGTTTTGAATTTTGTATTTCTATTTGCAGTTCCACATCACTCCCCCCACCACCAACACCTCTGGCTGGAAGCAGCCCTAAAAAAAAATCAGTGTAAAAACTGCTGTAAGTGCTGGACAATCAGGCTAAATTTTCCTTTTTTTAAATTCATTCATGGGATGTGGGCTTCGCTGGCTGGGCCAACATGTATTGCCTGTCCCTAGTTGCCCTTGAGAAGGTGGTGGTGAGTTGCCTTCCTAAGTTGCTGCAGTCCACGTGATGTAGGTATACCCACAGTGCTGTTAGTGGGTGAGTTCCCAGATTTTGTCTGAGCGACAGTGAAGGAACGGCGCTATAATTCCAAGTCAGGATGGTGAGTGACTTGGGAGGCAATTTCCAGGTGGTGGTGTTCCCATCTATCTGTGGCCCTTGTCCTTCTAGATGGTAGCAGTCATGTGTTTGGAAGGTGCTGTCTAAGGAGCCTTGGTGAATTCCTGCAGTGCATCTTGTAGTTGGTACACACTGCTGTTACTGTGCGTTGGTGGTGGAGGGAGTGAATGTTTGTGGATGTGGTGCCAATCAAGTGGGCTGCTTTGTCTTGGACAGTGTGAAGCTTCTTGAGTGTTGTGGGAGCTGCACTCATCCAGGCAAGTGGGGAGTATTCCATCACACTCCTGACTTGTGCCTTGTGGATGATGGACAGACTTTGGGGAGTCAGGAGGTGAGTTATTCATCGCATAACTCCTAGTGTCTGACCTGCTCTTGTAGCCATAGTATTTATATGGTTAGTGCAGTTCAGTTTCTGGACAATGGTAACCCTCAGGATGTTGATAGTGAGGGATTCAGTGATGGCAATGCCATTGAACACCAAGGGGTGATGGTTGGATTCTCTCTTGTTGGAGATGGTCATCGCCTGACACTTATGTGACTGTTACTTACCAATTGTCAGCCCAAGCCTGGATATTGTCCAGATCTTGCTGCATTTGGACATGGACTGCTTCAGTATCTGAGGGGTCGCAAATGGTGCTGAACATTGTGCAATCATCAGCGAACATCTCCACTTTTGACCTTATGATGGAAGGAAGGTCATTGATGAAGCAGCTGAAGATGGTTGGACCGAGGACACTACCCTACGGAACTCCTGCAGTGATGTCCTGGCGCTGAGATGACTGACCTCCAATAACCACAACCACCTTCCTTTGTGCTGGGTATGACTCCAACCAGTGGAGAATTTTCCCCCTGATTCCCAGTGACTCCAGTTTTGCTAGGGCTCCTTGCTTCCATACTTGGTCAAATGCGGCCTTGATGTCAAAGGCAGTCACTCTCACCTCACCTCTGGAGTTCAGCTCTTTTGTCCATGTTTGAACCAAGGCTGTAATGAGGTCAGGAGCTGAGTGGCCCTGGTGGAACCCTAACTGGGAATCAGTGAGCAGGTTATTGCTAGGAAAGTGCCGCTTGATAGCACTGTTGATGACCCCTTCCATTACTTTACTGATGATCAAGAGTAGCCTGAAGGGGCAGTAATTGGCTGGGTTGGATATGTCTTGCTTTTTGTGTACAGGACATACTGTGGCAATTTTCCACATAGGCAAGCAGGTGCCAGTGTTGTAGCTGTACTGGAACAACTTGTCTAGAGGCGCGGCAAGTCTTTGCAGTATCCAGTGCCTTCAGCCGTTTCTTGATATCACATAGAGTGAATCGAGCTGGCTGGAGACTGGCATCTATGATGCTTGGGACCTCCAGAGGAGGCCGAGATGGATCATCCATTCGGCACTTCTGGCTGAAGATTGTAGCAAATGCTTCAGCCTCATCTTTTGCACTGATGTGCTGGGTTCCTCCATTATTGAGGATGGGGATATTTGTGGAGCCTCCTTCTCCAGTGAGTTGTTTGATTGTCCACCACCATTCACGACAGAATGCAACTGACTGCAGAGCTTAGATCTGATCCATTAGTTGTGGGATCACTTAGCTCTGTCTATCACTTGCTGCTTATGCTGTTTGGCATGCAAGTAGTCCTGTGTTGTAGCTTCACCAGGTTGACACCTCATTTTTAGGTATGCCATGTGCTGCTTCTGGCATGCCCTCCGGCACTCTTCATTGAACCAGGGTTGATCCCCTGGCGTGATGGTAATGGTAGAGTTGGGGTTATGCTGGGCCATAATTGTGTCCAAGTACAATTCTGCTGTTGCTGATGGCCCACAGCTCTTCATGGATGCCCAATCTTGAGTTGCTAGATCTGTTTGAAATCTATCCCATTTAGCACGGTGGTAGTGCCACACAACACAATGGAGGGTATCCACAATGCGAAAGCAGGACTTCATCTCCACAACAACTGTGCGCTGGTCACCCCTACTGCCACTATCACACACAGATGCGCCTGCGGCAGGCAGGTTGTTGAGGATGAGGTCAAGTATCTTTTTCCCTCATGTTGGTTCCCTCATCCCCCTGCCGCTGACCCAATCTAGCAGCTATGTCATTTAGGGCTTGGCCAGTAGTAGCGCTACCAAGCCACTCTTGGTGAGTACATTCTGTGTCCCAAGTGGTGTTCAACATGGAGGAGCACTGATTCATCAGCTGAGGGAGGGTGGTACGTGGTAATCAGCAGGAGGTTTCCTTGCCCATGTTTGACTTGATGCCATGAGACGTCATGGGATCCGGAGTCGATGTTGAGGATTCCCAGGGCAACTCCCTCTCGACTGTATACCACTGTGCCACCACCTCTGCTGGATCTGTCCTGCCGGTAGGACAGGACAGGACATACCCAGGGATGGTCATGTCTGTTTGATTTGATTCCATGAGGATGACTATGTCAGGCTGTTGCTTGACCACTCTGTGAAACAGCTTTCCCAATTTTGATGTTAGTTGACAGACTGGTGCCTAGGTTGATGCTGGGTGGTCCGTTGTCATTCTTTTTTGGAGTTTGGAGTTTTCCAGTTTCATTCCTTTTAGGAGGCTTTGTAACACTTTGATACAAGTGGCTAGGCCATTTAAGAGTCAACCACATTGTTGTAGGTCTGGAGTCGCTTGTAGACCAGTCCTTCCCTAAAGGCATTGGTGAACCAGATTTTTACAAAAATCAGCAATGGTTTTGTGGTCATCATCAGACTTTTAATTTCACATTTTTATTCCATTCAAATTCCACCATCCGCTGTGGGGGGGATTCGAACCCAGGTCCCCAGGGCATTACCCTGGGTCTCTGGATTACTGGTCCAGCGACAATACCACTACTGCTTCCCCGCTGTTAACGGGTCCTGGTGAAACCATCAGCTTGGAGGTGCTTGCCGTTTTTGAGACCACAATATCCGAGCCAGTGAGATTCTAGCTTATGAACACTTAAAGAAAGAGCTTCTATTTATGCAGTGTATTGCACAACCTCAGGCCATCACAAATGGAATATTTCTGAAGTATAGTTACTGTTGTAATGTAGGAAAATAAGCAGTCAATTTTCACACAAGTTTCCATAGGTAGCAATGAAGTAAATGACCAAATAAGCTGTCTTTAGCGATGTTGATTGAGGGATAAATGTTGGTCAGGATACTGGGAGAACTCCTCTGCTCTCCTTTAAAATTGCAATTGGATCTTTTACATCCACCTTGGTCGATCATCTCATTGCAAGGCAACCCATCCAACAATGCAATACTCTTAGTGTTGCACTGAATTTTCATTCTAAGCTATGTGTACAAGTCTCTGAAATAGGGCTCTACCCCCTGACCTTCAGACTCAGGGGCAAATGTGGCACCACTGAGCCAAGGCTGACACCTAATGTATTCACCTGCAATTTCTCCCACTGTTACTTTGAATACAGGCAATCACCCACGTAAAACAAATGGCTAAAATAGCAAAGGATTTCAGCTAAATGCATTAAGCGTTCATATGCCAGTATACCTTGACGCCATTCTGGGGTCATGTTTCGTCACACTTTGAGATAGAATTACTGAATCCCTCAAGTGATGTTTCAGTTCTCTTCTTAACCGGGCAGCTCAATTCATCCGGGGCCTCCAATCTGATTTGGTTTCTGACCAGATGCATATACCCACTGGGGAGAAAAAAATGAAATGTAATATTGTAATTTCCAGCAGGTTGAAAATATAGAAGCCTGCACTCAGCATTTTTTAAAATGCCTGGCATTTGGTTTATCATTTTTCTATTCATTAAATGAAAGGGTATTCATCTGTTTGCTATTTGTTGCAGGTGGCTAGATGCAATGGAGCGAGCAGTACATCCTGTTCATCAGGTATGTGGCAAACGAACTACAGCAGAAACATAGGGAAAAATTTTCCCCCCATCGGGGGGGGGGTTGTGTGGGGGTGGGCGGGGGGAAAATTCCGCCCATGGATGAGGCTTCATGAAAAATGCGAAGGCCACCTGGGCTCATCGCCTGCCCGCCAACCTTAAGGTTGGATAGGCAGCTCATTTAATTGAGTTAATTAGGTTTTAAATGGCCTTAATAGGCCTTTGACAGTTCGGCAGGTGCGCAGCTGACTCCGGTGTATGCCCGCTGAACTGAAGATCTGAATGACGTGTGATGACGTCGGGACGCACGCCCGACATCATCGCGCGTCATTTTACGCGTCGGCGAGCGGGCCCTGCCCCCGCTCACCAACCAGAGAATTCAGCCCATAGTTTTCTCTTGTTCAATTATCCAATAAAATCAGCTAAAAAAGGATCTTTAACAATAGATTTTATTAATACATTTTGTTCTTTAAGCTAATTGGTCTGTTCCTGGTAAATGTGTCTCTGGAACTTGTACACATTTCCCTGTTACAATATGTTGAGCCCCGTTTCTTTTTTAATTTGAAGGTAAACTTCTTATGTGCCCAAAATCACTTCCAACCCACTCTCAACTGGAACCCCAGCACAGGAACACACTGAAAGAGTTGCAACTGAATCAAAGACTTGGTTATGCCAGGTTCAGGGTGTACACAGCTATTTCCTTGATGGCCTGCTGATCATACAGCCTTCATCGGCCTAAATAAGGCCATTAATATAGAAATGGGAGGCATGGAGCAGAAATTGCCTTCAGAGGGTTCCACCTGGCCTCCAAGAAAAAATTCATTTAAAAATATAAAGTAAATGTACTTCCTTAGGAATGGAGCCATTGGCAGCATCCTGAGCTCTTTCTAGGAAGGATTTGGCACCCTTCTCCCCCAGGAACTGCAATAAGTGCTGGAGTTCCTGCCATTTGGCAGGCATTCCAGTTACACCCCTAGTAGCGGTTCCTGCCAACTGGATATAAAGCGATGTACCTCCCGTGCTTTTTGACTCCTTTTTGTTTTCATCTCTGCCTCTCCCAAACTCCCAAGTGCAAGTTCCCAGTCCTCCAGGAATGCTACTTAGAAGATGTAACAGAGCAATGTGGGAGCAACCCTCCTACTATTATTTGTCCTTCTCCATCCATAGGAAAACATCCAGGCTGCACTAAATGCATTACAGTGATGCATTGACAGTCTGGAACTCAGCTGTTTGGGTTTGGGGAGAGATTATACTTATTTCCTCATTCTTGGCACCATGGTGCTTCAGCCATTAGTACTGCTATTTAAAATGTTAACCGACTCATTTATTTTTAACTTATTTCCTCATGTTGATGCTGCAAGTCTCAAAGTTAAATCTCTTAAACTGCTGAAATGAATATTTTGACAAGTACTCCTCTTAAATGTTCATCCCTATAAAATATCACAAATCGGTGAAACCTTTTACCAGACTTCATTGTGCTATAGAAAGCCTAAAGGTTGTAAAATTCTGTAGGAGTTCTCTCAGGCTCTTACCACAATTTGGTGAGATCTCATGGAATTGTAAGGACAAAGGCTGTGTCAAGCATTTAGTGTGCACCGCTTAGGTTTGTGTAACTTGCTCATTCTGGGTGTTTTTCTGTATAACAGCCAATGCCACATATTTAAGTTTATTTGCATACTTAGGTTTTATTAGGAGTGAGTCCTCCAAAAGCTTCCACTCATTCGTGCTTTCTAATGTTGCTATGTTTCTCAGTGCAAAGAAACATATCACGGCCCCTACCTCGTATAACAGGCTTGTTCACCCTGCCACAATTTGTCTGTGTACATGGTGGACAGTAAAACCATTTGAATGAAGCTGCCCAAAGTCTCCATTTTCCAACTACCCCTCATGTTGTTAACAATGCCAAGTATCCATCGTTAGATTGCGGAGCTTAGATCTGATCCATTAGCTGTGGGATCACTTAGCTCTGTCTATCACTTGCTGCTTATGCTGTTTGGCACGCAAGTAGTCCAGTTTTGTAGTTTCACCAGGTTGACACCACATTTTTAGGTATGCCATGTGCTGCTCCTGGCATGCCCTCCTGCATTCTTCATTGAACCAGGGTTGATCCCCTGGCGTGATGGAGATGCCCCAACAGTTCTCTCCGAAATGATTTTCAGCTACAGGCTGCATATTGACAACAAAGCCACGAATATAGCTGCAAAATTAAATATGAAGATGGATTCATATTCAGATGGATTCATACTCAGGTGGATTCATATTCAGGCAGCTTCAGCCAGTAAGTACTGAATTGCACAAAATACCTTCATGCACATTGTATTTCCATGCCAATTGGAAAGCAAACAGGCTGTGCTATTTGATTGATTAAGTGATGAATCATCCAAAGAGCCTTTTTCCCAACTTTCAGTAATTTTATCATTAATAAGTGAAAGTATTCAAAGAAATGGCAAAAACACAATTGTTTTTATTACTATCATGCTTTTCCTCCCAGGTTGTTCACACCATTGTCCTGGAGAGTAATTTGCAATTCCTGGAGATTCCAAGACAATCCTAGAGGATTGGCAAAGCTTTTGGTATTGGTGCAAGTAGTGGGGACTGTAACATTAATACATACCAATGTGTTAACAAGAAGATCCCTCCATTTACAGAATCATGTCTGGGTAGATGTGACCCACCACAATGCCAACATTCCACCATTGGCCATCAAGAGCCCAGAATGTCTTGGTCTCCTTCACCAGGTGGATCGGAATAAGGATATATGGATTCAGCATTACTGTGTGCTGAAGGATGCTTGCATTTATTTTTATGCAGGAATTCGCTCTACACATGCACAAGGTGAGCCATGCTTGGAATGTAAATGATTCATGAAAACTATTAAGCAATTATTCATTTTAAATAGCAATATGTCATGCATTTGTAAACAGAAGCTAAACAGAAGTAAGGACAGTAGATTTCCTTCCCTAAAGGACATTAGTGAACCAGATGGGTTTTTACAACAATCGGCAATGGTTTCATGGTCATCATTAGATGAAGTTGGTTTTTCTAACTTAAGAGCATTGAGGGAGAAAAGATATATCTCTCTACTAACTCCCAAGATTTGATGGTTAATTAGTTGCTAAGGAAATTGATAATAACTTTATTTGACTCCTCCTAGGTGTTTTATGATTGCAGATAGTTCCAAAACCCACATTTTAGTATTTTTATTTCCAATGCTTGTGTGTTCAGTTGTGCTTGTGTACTCAGCTGGGTACTGCAAATACTGGACAACCACTAATTAGATCTCAAATATGGAGGTTTGAAACCCTAGTAACCAGCAGCTGTCTTGCCTCTTACCTTTGTTTAGTCTTCTAACATCCAATATTAAGGAGAATTAAATATATGGTAATGTCAGGAACTTAAATATCTTTATTTGGCTTAAAAGCTATTAACTTGGGTTAAAAGCACTTGTGTGCAAACGGCTATCTCCATGGAGTAACTTAGTAACAATAGTACATCAGAGAAATGGCTGGAAAATCTCATCAGTTCTGGCAGCATCTGTAGAGAGAGGAACAGAGTTGACATTTCGAGTCCAATATGACTTCTTCAGAGTTCCGAAGAAGAGTTAACTCTGGCTGGGATTTTTCGTGCCTGCCGGCGTTGGGCGTGTTCGGTGGCGTGAGCGGACAATATGGTGCAATCGGTTTCACGATGGTGTGAAACCAGTTTGCGATCATCCGCTCAGCCCTCCGATGGGCCACGTTCCCCACCATCGGGAACCTTATTGTAATATATCAGCATATCATTATTAGGCCTCCCCACCGGAATCGTCCCCCCGCATTGGATCGTCTGTCCACATCGGCAAAAAAACAGGCCGATATGTTTCACAACAGCACATAAGCAACGTGCACATGGCAGGCTGCACTTTGCTCAGGGCTTCAAGGTTTGTTTGCCTACCTTGTTTCAGTCAGCACTCGCAGTCATCAGCACCAGGCTTCACAGACAGCACCACATCACTTTTGGTGGGTCTCTACCTACCAGATCAGCCACATGTGGGTGGCTTTTCAATGGCTGCAAGGCTAGGGCTTACTGGGTGAATGGGGGAGGTGGCCTCAGGCAAGGGAAGAGACGGCAGGACTGGGGAAGGAGGGTATCCCAGGGTGCATGTGGGGGGCACATGTTGATCTATGCAAGTGGCCTCAAGATGGTGATGCCTGAGGAGGCAGTCTCCAGAGAAGATAAGGCCAGAGGGACATGTGAGGGTATGTATGTGAGAATGGGTGGTGGTGTCCCTTGAGCTGGCAGTGAGTGAGATGCCAGTGAATGTGTGATGGGCATGAGTGTGTGAGTTTAGAGTGATGAGATGGTTGCCATATCCTGGCTGTATGGATGAGCCCATTCATCCTCTATCTGCATTGGATATCCAACCTCTTCTGTGCAGCATTGGCACTGATCACCACTGCCATCGCCTACCATGCCAGAGTGGTAATGTAGCTGCCCCTCCTGCAGCCAGAGCGGGTGTAAAGGACATCACAGTGGGTCTCCACGGCGTCCAAAAGGCACTTGAGGGTTGCAGTCTTCTTGCCTTTTGGGGCCATGTCTCTTTGCTGCAGTCCTGGGCTGGAAGCACTGAGTGCGGCTGTACTTTAAATGTGGTGCCAGGCATGATGAAGTGGCGAGGTGACAGCATGGCAGGCGAATTGGAGCCTGCCCGCCATGGAAAAGGTGTGTTTCCCTAGAATGCATAAATAATGTGGCAGGTTTGGGACAATACGGCGTGAAAACGTCGTTTTACCTGCCCGCTTTCGCACTTAGTGGAAATCTGGGACGATTCCGCCCTCTGTTTCTCTCCCCACAGATGCTGCCAGACCTGATGCGATTTTCCAGAACTGATTTTATTTCAGATTTCCAGCATCTGCAGTATTTTGCTTTTACAATAGTTCATTGTTGACCAGTCATAGCCAAACGCAAGACATCAATCAAGCTCTGATATGTAGGGGTTCCCCTTCTCCCTTCAGAGGCCCTCCCCACACTCAAGCTCGTGACACCAGGTTCACAAGTGTATGGCTTGAACAGAATGACCAGTGAGACAAGTTTCTTTTGATAATTCACAATTGCTTCATTGAATCACCCAAACCCCACAGTACAAAACACCAAAATTAAAACAACCCGTTCCCAGTGGCCGACATGAAGCCACCACAACTCGGGCTTAAACTTACAAACACGCTAACTCCACACAAAGTCCCCATGACTTGGTTAAAGCTTATAAAGACACAAGCAAAGAACCATGTCTTGTCCTGAAAACTTAAGAGAAAACCCTCAGACCAATATCACCAAGATAAGGCTGAAACAAGTTATAAGGTACTGACAAAAAAACACCAAGGGCAGAATTTTGCCATTGGCGAGCAGGGGGCGGGGCCCGCTCGCCGACGCAGGATGACATTGGGCGGAACCCCCGACGTCATCTCGCTCCATTTAAATTTTCAGGAAGGCGGGGGCGCAGCAAAATCAGCTGCGGGTCCACTGACATTTCAATGGCCAATTGAGGCCATTGACAGATCAATTATAGTAATTAGTGTACCTGCTTGTCCAACTTTAAGGTTGGCGGGCAGGCCGGGAACCTTGGCGGCAAACAGATAAAACATGAAACCTCATCCACTGATGGGATGAGGTTTCATGCAGGGTTTTAAAATTTTTAATAAAGTTATGTTAATTATGAACATGCCCCATCTCATGTGACATTGTCACATGAGGGGGACATGTTAGGGAATTTATTTTTTTCTATTTTTAATATTTTTAAAAGTGTAAGCGATCTCCCTGAGGCAGCACTTAGCCTCAGGGAGATGTGCGCTCTTTCGTGCGCATGCGCAAAAGAGCACACTCTCACTTAATTCCCCCCTGCCCACACAGGAAGCGCATAAAATGGCGGCAGGGCCCACTTCTCCGGCGGGGATCGTCTCCCCGCCCGCCGGAGATTGGGTCGGGCCCCCCTGCCCGACAGGCAGAAAATTCTGCCCCAAGTTTTCACTCCAAACCTTCACAAAACCCTCTGATCAATATCACTATGATATGGCTGAAAACATTTACAATCCCAACACAGCTGGTCTGTCTGGTGTTGCATCTAGGCCTGAGTCAAGGTGACCATGCTTGACCCTCCTCCTAACTGCAGCCCAGATGCTCAGATCTGCTTTTTTATAATTTAACTCAGACATGTCAAAACATATTTCCTGTTGTTCCAAAGTCCATTTAGTTGATTCCACGCAAAATCATACATCAAAATAAATGTCATCAGTTCCTGCTAGTTGAAACAACATGGGGTTTTCCATGGAAGATGTATCCAGCCGAATATTATCAGTTCTCATTGTATGGGCAATTCTCCTACTGTTTGAGGAGGCACAGTAACACCAGCACCTGGCTCCAAAGTTAATGAGGTTTTGAATTACCCTATTCCAGTGCCATTGCCTGTGGTGCAGACCTTAGGTGCATAATTCCTTGAGTATATTGTATTGATTTTGTGCCAATGTATTGGGTAATCAGACTTCTTGATTACATTAGTTGATGGCAGGTAGTGGTATTTCCCTGGTACCATTGGTCACTGATAGCCATGAGTCACTTTTTTTTTTAACTCCTTGCTGCCCAGTCCTCTACTGCTAACTGCAGCTCATCTTTTTGAAATTTACATTTCCAATCATGAGGTCAAAACATGTCCGTTGGTTTGAAATTATGTTCCATAAATTTCCCAGTTGGAGGGGGATTTCAATCCTACAGCTATCAGAGAAATAAAAAAATGACAGGAGGAAATGAAATAAAAGGTATTATGAAAAAACAATTAAGAACAATACCAAGAGCTTCTGCCATTTCACATTTCACAGTGAATTGTAAAAGAGCATGGCAGAATTGCTATGAATCAGTTGGTGAGCAACTGATTGCAGAGACAAAACTGAGGATAAATCAATGTTGAAGCATTTAAAGGTCAAAGAAAAGAATTTTAAAAAGCAAAGGAACTAAAAATTACCAGTAGTTCACTCACCAAAAAACATCTCTACCATATAAACTGAAACACTGATAGATTCGTTTTGAAAAATTCCTATTTTGCTACTCATAAATAGAGTTTAATATTCTAATATTTATAAGATTGTAGATAAGCTACAAGGCCTGTGGTGCAGAGGGTAGTGTCCCTATATCTGGGGCAGAAGCTCCGGGTTCAAGTCCCACTTCAGGACTTGATGGCCACAGGAGGTGCGTCCATAATGTGGCCAAACAGGTTGATTATCAGCCTGTAAATCCTTCCATTGTGCTTGGTGGCAGGCAGTAAGAACGGGAGAGTTTTCTGGTCAGCCGTACTGCAGAAGGCAATGGCAAGCCACTGCAGTACTTTGTGAAGCATAATCATGGACCAATCCAACACCTCTTAAGGCATGGTATCTGAAGGAGGAGGGGCTAAGCCACAGATGCCAATTTCAACTGCTGCTTCTGTTAAGAGTTTGTCCTTTTGCTTTATGACCTATAGGCAAAGCAAATACTACTAAATTACAACAGCTGATTCAATGTTTTTGCAGCTGGTTGATAATTGTATGTCCCAATTTATAGTTAGCATGAACTTTATAGTCTCTCAGTGTGGCTAGATTCCTTAACTTCACCAGAGAGATGTGATTTTATTAGTCTTTCGTGAGATGTGGGCATCGCTGAAAAGGCCAGCATTCATTGTCCATTCCTAATTTCCCTCGAGAAGCTGGTGCAGTGAGCCAACTTCTTAAATCTTTCTGCAGTGGTTTGTAACCAAGTGGCTTGCTAAGCCATTTCGGAGCCAACCACATTGCTGTGAATCTGGAGTCACATATAGGCCAAACCAGGTAAGGACAGCAGATTTCTCAGACATTTACAGTACAAAAGGAGGCCATTTGACCCATCGTGTCTGCGCTGGTCAACAAAGATCTGACTACACTAATCCCATTTTCCAGTACTTGGCCCATAGCCCTGGAGGCTGTGGCAACGCAAGTGAAGTGAATGTTGAAGCCTCTACCAGCACTATCCATAGCTCCAGGTTACAACATGCACGTGCAAGTCACCACAACATCTCAGACTTGCTGGTCAGAATTTTTCCGTCGGCGATCTGGGGGCAGGGCCCGCTCGCCGACACGAAAATGATGCAGGGTGACGTCGGGGGTTCCCACCCCATTTAAATATTCAGGAAGGTGGGGAGACAGTGCGATCAGCTGTCCACCCGCCAACCTGTCAATGGCCAATTAAGGCCATTGACAGGGTAGTTAAATCAATTAAGGGCCCTGCCCATCCAACCTTAAGGCTGGCGGGCAGGCCAGGAGCCCCAGCGGGCTTCTGAAATAACATGAAACCTCATCCACCGGCGGGATGAGGTTTCATGTCGATTTTAAAAAACTTTAATAAAGTTTCTGTGATATTTATTAACATGTCCCATCTCGTGTGACATTGTCACATGAGGGGGACATATTAATAATTTTTTTATTTTTCTATTTTTAAACTTTCAAACACTGTCGGCGCTCTCCCTGCACAAAAGAGCGCACTCTGGCATTTGGGGAATCCCCCCGCCTGCACAGGAAGTGCATAGCGCTTCCTGTCGGGCGGCCTGCTGGGCGGGCCTTAATTGGCCTCCCCACTTAAAATGGCGGCGGGGCCCATTTCAGCGGTGGCTATCGGCTGCCCGCCTGCTGTCGAGCCGGTGGGGCCCGCCCGCCCATCAAGGGCAAAATTCTGCCCCGAGTGAACAGTAACCCACCACTATTCACATTTTTGGTCTTGTGCCTTTGGCTTTTGCATTAAATGTAAAAAAAAAAATCCCAGGAAACAAAACTAGAATATTTTTTCATTTTATGTTCTAGGTATAAAAAATTTCAGTTCCATTTTTAGAATTCTGGAATTCAATCTCTCCATTTTCAATACAGTTTTGTTGTTTTGGCAACAAAAATATTTGGAGGATTCAATACCCAGTAAGCAGACTGCAATCATTTTCACTCTCCTTAGTTCTTGCAATACCTTCTAAACTTTCAAGGTGGCAACAATGTACATTTTTAATCAAAATTTTCAGAATAGGTGTAATAAAGAATGCTTATAAAAAGAGAAAGAAACACAATTTATTTTCTTAAATGAATTACAGTATGAAGTTAAAATACAAAATATCATCCAGAAATATTCAATTATCCATGATTTGTGTTTTGAAGTTTAACGCGTGAGCCTTAAAACAAGTATCCCCACTGTCACACTGAACATTTTATTGCAAAAATTTGCATTTGAAGCCAAACCAATTTTCATTGTGCATTTTCCTACCATATTTTAGATTACTTTAAGCATTGGATTTATTATCCCATTTGAAAAGTGCAGCCACATTTATCTGTTGCAAACAGCCGCCTTTTATAACATTTTATTTTGTACTAATTTGTACTAAATGCATTAGTATGCATTGTTCCGTTTGAAACTCTGTACAATTTTTATAAAATGTTAACCAAAGCATTTGAAAAAAACCTAGTAAGGAGGGAAACGCTGAGTTGAACTGAGCATTTTGAGAACTAAAATACCAGTCAAAAACAAGCTTGATGCCACACAATCTTCACCATTACCATAGAGAAAACGGCAAAGTCTCTCAAAAAGATATCAATATTCTAAAAATATGCAGATTTATCAGCCGGAATCTTTCATTCTGGAGTCAGAGTTCAGTGGCAGGTGCGGAAGTGAGAGTGATTTCCACAGGGGGATGGGATAGCTGGCCACACTCGATCTTGCGCTGTTCAGCCCATTACATATGTATCCGCAAGAAGCTCACCGATTTTCGCGGTGGGGACTGGCAGGAAGTTGCATTCCTGCCATTACCTCATGAGGTTAAAGGCCTGGATGCCATTTGTAAAGGCCGCCCGGACAGCCTGAACTATATCTTCCACCTTTGCCCAGCCACTGCTCCACCCTTCCCTGCTAACCTTTCCTCTCTCCCTTGGTCATCCTCCACACAACTGGCACTGCCACCACCCAGTCTCAAGCATAGGTTGGCATTTACAGATGCTCCCCAAAGAGGACAATGCGACTGCAACTCACTGTTAATCATGGAAGAAGCTTACCTTGCCAGGTGCACACAACTTATGTGCAGTTGTGAATGTGAATGTTCTAATTTCTCGCTGGCGGGGAACTTAATTCCGGCAAGCTGGCCTTTTATTGAGCATCCATGACATGTTAATACATGCAAAAGGGCTTCCCAACATTGGTCATCAGGAAGACTCGCCTTTATAACCCCAAGAACATAACTGCTGAAGTTCATCTTGCCATTGGGCAACTGATTTTTGGCCTTACACCAAATTAAGTTCCCCCACCCGCCACGCTTCCCGTCCATAATCTGCACATCCAAAAATCTTTCAAAACCATACTGTAACCGAATCCAACTATTACAATTCACGATGATGCTGCACACAATAGTTTGGCTTCAGAAAACATGGGGCCGTGTTTGGAGTAAACATACTCAGAGACACTTACACCCAGCACATTCACCTATTTACTTACTGTTAAATGGGTCATCAAGAAACTCAAGTTCTTGTCTTGGTGACAAAGCTGAAATAATGAAGATAATGTTGTACTGATTTTCTTGCCCCTTGATGTTGCAGGAGTGACTTCTAATTGTAGAATGCGAAACAGGTACTCAGCTCTTAATTTTATGACCTGGGACATTTGTTTTCTACCCTTAGCTTGGAGCATGAGAGGTTGCAGCCTCTCTTCCATTATTTGAAGGGGCTACACTTCAGTCCCATACCCTGATCTCTGGCCACCAAGTGCAGGGAGGGGTACAGGCAAGTCAGAGGACCTCCTCATGGGTCTGCTCTTTGGCCTGGCCTAGGCAGCCATTAACAGGTCCAGGCAGCATGTTGCTATGGGTGGGGGTGGTGGGGAACAACCGCCCCCCTTGACTGCCTGCCTCTCTTCCATTGCTATGTACCTGAAGAGGGAGGAAGCATATGGTGGCTGCCGATACATTTGAGGCCTATGACCTGTGGGCACTAGAAGGAAGACTTCGGAGATTTTTGTCAACGCTGTTTTAAAATGGGACATGTTTGTTTATTTGAATTGCGTTGGTCACAAAAATCAGTCAATCAGGAAACAGGAGAAACTCACCAGCTAAAATTACCCTGATTGTGCTGCACTTTGGGAACCAAAGTTATCTAAAATTTAATCATTGGCTATGTAATCAAGTGGTTTATCTTCAAACAGTTCAGAACCAAATAAAACTAAACCTGCAGAGGCTGATTTCTTGATGGGAATGGTGATTTTTGAGATTACTACTAAAACTCCAAGTTTTAAAAGTTCCAGGTATGGTCTAAGCAAGGTTTTACACAGGTTAACACAACTTCTCTGCTTTACAGTTTTATTCCTCTAGAAATAAATGCCAGTTGATTTGCTTTTTAATGGCCACACTAACCTGCATTGCTATTTTAAGTGATTGGCATATCTGTACTCCCAAATTCCTGTTTCTCTACCCCATTCAGACATTTATCATCTGAGCAATATATTGTTAAATGTATCCCAAGCCAGATGGTGAAGCATGAAATTAGACAGATCCTTTTCTTGATAATAGGTTTATTCACAGAATGCAGCATTACATGTTTCTGCCTCCTACCTACCCAGGGTCTCAGCAGTCCCTTTTATGTGTGCTCAAGATACTTAATTATCAATACCCAATCCTTAACAATACAACTAACATAACATTAACATATGTGGCCTCCGAATTCTTCCCAACAAAATATACCCACCTCACACTTACCTCTAAAGTTCATTTTCCAATTACATCCCATTCTGCAAGCAAAGCAATATCTTCCCGTATTTTATCACTGTTCTCCTATGTATTAATTACAGCCCCAAATATATCATCCACAAATTTTGAAATTGAAATTACCAGTTTGAGTAACTACCTTACTCCCTACTCTGTTTTTTAACCAGCATTGCTATCCATTCCGCTTCTTGCCTCTCGATTGCAGATGCTCTGATCTTCATTATGAATCTATTATTATTGGGGCATCTTATTCAAGCACTATAAGAATCCTTAAATATAGAATTGATTTAATTCCTTCTAATACCTGAAATCCAGAACAGATTCAAACTTGTTCGGCAGACCATATGGTCAACTTACTAATACAAAACACACGGGCAAAAACGTGTTGGAGGAGGGGAGGGAAGATTCAAAACAATAAACCAACATTGTACTGCCTTCATCTGCAGATTGTAAAAAGTACATTACAAAATAATATAAACTCTGCTGTACCTTCACCAGTTACTGCCAAGTCTGTCAAGGGCGGGTTATCATCCCCAGACTACAAAGGGCAGGGAGAGAAGAAATATCCCCATTCCCGGTTCGTTGGAAGTACACCAAGATATGAGCAGTGTGCAAGGAGGATTGGGTTGAGCTGTGATGCCTTTCCCAGACTAACAGTTTACTGAAACTCATTACCTAGGCTTACATATGAAGAGCAACTGTTTCAGGAAGGCAACGTTTGTACAATTGTACTCCGGTAGCTTAAAAATATCAGGGAGAAGCTTTTGGAACTGCAGTGAAAATAAGCTTTGGTATTCTACCCTGCTTTTCCCTTCAGCTAATTGTATTGTCTTTTCCATCCTTCATGACCAGGAAGGTGGGCATTCTCAGTGCATATAACGTCTCTCAGTCTTTTTCATCATATGACCTAATCTGGTGTGCCAAAACTCTCAATTTAAGCACAAAGTCAAAACCAGTGAACTGCCGCAAAATAAAAAGGTCTTTTGTAAACCAATAAATAGAGTGAGTTCTAGAGCTTCAACAACCATCAACAAAGCATACAGAAAATTTACCAAGAAATGCTGCATAGAATTTTACTGTGAGCTTTGTGCCATATTTTTCACTGTCACTACAGGATCATAGTATTAATGTAAAATATATATAACAGAATGATAACACTCTTAGACAATTACAAACGAGCAGTTCTGAGTGAACTGTGGGATTGAAAAATATGTTAATAAATTACTACATCTGTAAATCTGTTGTTAATCCCAAATTTAAAAGTGCTGCAAGAATGAGATTAAAGCCTTCCACTTCTATGCAGCATAAAATAGAATGTATAGAGTTTTCTTCTGATAATTCAAAATTGTCCTTTAAATTGATTAATTAAACAAATTTTCGAGTAGTTTCAATTAACAATGCAGTACTGGAGGTTTTTTGTTGTTGATTAATTTCAATTTGAATTAAGCATTTTTCATCCTTTTGAAATGCCTTCTTTTCTCTTTCTTGGACAAACATAATTGTATATACTGCAATGTGATGATATAATTCAGCAAATGCCATGTTTTTTAATTTATTCTTTCATGGAGTGTGGGCGTCGCTGGCAAGACCAGCATTTGTTGCCCGTCCCTAACTACCCTCGAGAAGGTGGTATCACTGCAGACAGTAAGAGAAGAGCCTCACCAATGAGAAAGTTCCAAATCATTGTAGAATAGCATTAATCTTCAAAAATTAGAGATAGACAATGTAATATTTTTCAATATAAACTGTAACATAATTAATGGGCTTCTACTACCCTAAGTCTCAACAGTGAAGGTTAAATACTTACAACACAAAGCAGCATCAAGCCCCAAGAATGTGTTACATCCAGTAACATATGTCCAGAATTACCTGGAAAAACTCAGCAGGTCTGGCAGCATCGGTGGAGAAGAAAAGAGTTGACGTTTCGAGTCCTCACGACCCTTCAACAGAACTGAGTAATATTAGGAGAGGGGTGAAATATAAGCTTAAACCAGCTTATATTTCACCCCTCTCCTAATATTACTCAGTTCTGCTGAAGGGTCGTGAGGACTCGAAACGTCAACTCTTTTCTTCTCTGCCGATGCTGCCAGATCTGCTGAGTTTTTCCAGGTAATTCTGTTTTTGTTTTGTTTTGGATTTCCAGCATCCGCAGTAGTTTTTTGTTTTTAACATATGTCCAGTCATACTCATCTGTCATCCTCTCCCCCCAATAGCCTTACAGAACTATACATCATTTTCAAAATGTCCAAGACAATCCTTAATAATCCAAATCTCTTGCCTAATTTTTCTTCAGAGCTTCCGCGCAAATTGAAAACTTGCTCCTTGTAGAATTGAGTACTAAAACCTGTACCCTCTCACTAAGTATTACACTCCATTGCCTCCCAACACCCTTTACCGGAATCCAGTTTGCTCATTATCTTAATTCTTGGGACTTTTCTGTTTTAGTTTTCCCCAAATTTTCATTTGGAATTAATGGCTGATATTTTTTCTATTCAGTAGCATCTCAGCATTGCTAGGCTAGACGGATAGTCGGATTTTTGTATCATCCACACATCGATTGAAGTTACATAGGTAAATCACATTGTGTTACAATTGTACAAAACGCTATGAAACTATAAACAAGAAAATCAAATATTTTCATTAGAGCAACAGTAAATTTCCAAAACACTTTTGTTTAAATGTACAGCAAAACCCTACACATACATACAATAACATTTAAGAGAATAAAGCAGTTATGAATACAATATTTCCACATTCCTTTTGTCCCAAATTCATTCTTTTTTCACCTGCATGTCACACTGCCAAATAAAACAAAAAAATGTAAACAGAATAGCTGACATCAACTTTAAGGTAGTAAGTTATCTTAAAGTTTTGATATTATTGTTTATTGATTATAATTGTTAACTGACACTTAGGCCGGGACTTTCCAGTCCCACCAGCGGTGGGCATCGTCGTGGATAAGACGTGGAAAATTTGGAGAGCGACCAAAAGTCAATTGACTTGTTTGACCACTCTCCAAATTTTCCCATCCCGCCCATGTCGAGAAAATCCCACCCTTAGCTTGTTCTTGTAGCTAACCTAAATAAGTGCATGCCTCAACTATCTCCTTAGTTAGTTGCTAAATACACAATCAAGATGCCATGGATCTTATTTTTTTTAATTTATTCTTTCATGGGATGTGGGTGTCAATGGCAAGGCCAACACCTGTTGCCCATCCGTAATTACCCTTGAACTGAGTGGCTTGCTCAGCCATTTCAGAGGGCAGTTCAGAGTCAACTACATTACTGTGGATCTGGAGTCACATGTAGGCCAGACCGGGTCATGACAGCAGATTTCCTTCCCTAATGGACATTAGTGAACCAGATGGGTTTTTAACAACAATCAATGATAGTTTCATGATCACCATTACTGAGACTAGCTTTATATTCCAGATTTTTAAAAATTGAATTTAAATTCCACCAGCTGCCCCACAGCATTAACCTGAGCCTCTGGGTTACTAGTCCAGTGACATTATCACTATGCCACCATCCCGTCCCTTAAGGGCACCAGGTGGGTTTTTAATGGTACCATGAAACTCACCCCAGTATAAACCAATAAGATAAAGGAAACTTTTTAGTTCTGGAGCACACAACGTTCCATTTGGGCATAAATCCGCTCATGGAAGCTGCTTTTATGGTAAGGGTGAAGTGAAGTGTGATGGGAACAATCCTCAATTGCAACCAAAACAATGTCATTACTTTTCTTTCCTCATTACATCAAAGACACCATTTTGGTTGGTTTGTTTATGCTTTAACCTTTTCTACAGAAATTTGGCTCATAGGCAAATAAGTCTATAGTTTTTAATGAGACAAAGTTCTGAAGAAAGCTTACAAGCCACCTAACTGATATTATCCCAGTTAGAATTCACTGCAGGTATAATTTTTAAAAGTGCTAGTGCCTCAATTGCATTTTTTAATGAATAAACTGCTGACATTTTTGTTTTTAAAAGGGTAGCGTTCTATTCAAGATACTACTTCACAGACCAGGAAATATATAATGAATCCATGTGAGATCTTACAAAGCCTTAGAAATGACAACCAGGTTTGAAGACTTAAATCTTACAGAGACAGTTTTCTTCTCAATAACACCCATTGGGCGACAGAGAGCAGTAGCAAACCAGAAGTGCTGATCTGCCACTGCAGGATACTCCCGGCCCAAGGAGGATCCACCACAAACCCCCGTCAACTCTTTTTCACACAATTTCTTTGTCTGGGTGTCCCATGGATGTACTGAGGAAGTCGAGGCTGCAGCACCTCATTAACATCCAAATGCTGGTTCTACACTAAGAGTGTCCATCCTTCATTTCTATTTTGCTGCATCAGAGTGCTGAGCATTGTCCAGGCCCAACAAAGAAATCAATTGACCTCACGCTGGACAAGAACATACAGGTGCCAGAGTTCACATCTTGCTCAAGTTTCCAGAGTTATTGTGACCTAGGCATTGTAATTTTCTTTGGGACGGTTATGTAATAGGTTCTGTCACTTTAATGGGAGTGATCCAATCGTATTAATTTTTCTGTTCTTTACCAACAGGAGGGATTTACTTACAGGGTTACACAGTGAGTGAGCAGAGCCTTGGGTCAAAGCGAACTGTGATCGAAGCCAAACCACCTTCGGAAGAGTTTAAAACCTTCTATCTGTGTGCAGACAATGCAGCTGACAACAAGCGGTAAGTACAGTGCACCTCATATACAAACCTGCTAAAGTGAAAAACTTAGTTAAGTTCAATCATGTCTCTTTAAACAGTGGATATGTATCCTGTGTCAGATGTTTATCAGGCCATTAAAAGCCTGAAGAAAATTATAATGACCTTCATGAGGTCATTTAACTAAAGATCTCCACGAAACCAGATACAAGGTTAAGTGGTTTGAACCTTGCTGTTTCACAAAGGCACAAATTAAAGATGCTGCAAGCGGCAGTCAGGCATTTGTATTAAATACATATGACCCTTCCAATAAATCTGATTTTTTTGCAAAGAAGCCACAATATTTTATAGCCTGCTGCTTAAAAATTGAGGCTTAATGGGTGCTGCAGAGGTGAAATTGTAAGAAAATTAATATTTGAGCTTGTCTCTCCAGCTGGATTGTGGCATTAAAAGCATCTATAAGCAAATGGTTGCCCTTACACCAAGCCATCCATGACTTCATGACCAATCCTCCAGAGCAGACACGGATGTGAAGAGAAATTCTTGCTCAACTGCAGTCCTCTATAAATAAATGTGAAAGAAGAAAGCACTTCATCACAAAAAAGGGTAGTGGAAATCGGGAACTCTTCTCCAAAAAGCTGTTGAGAGTAAGTCAACTGAAAATTTCAAAATTGAGATTAAACCAAGGCAGTTAGATTGAGTTAAGAGCCAGATGAACCTTGCGCTAATTGAATGGTGGAACAGGCTCAAGGGCTGAATGATCTACTCCTGTTCCTATGCTCCTATATAGAACTGATTGCTATTAGTATTTATGAGTCTGCATCAGTTATATGTATTGCAAAAAAAATTCTAAACAAACACCCAGAATCTTTCAATGTTTTCAAACAATGAGATGAATTTTAAGCCCCCAAGTCAGATGTTAAAATTTTAAAAATCTCAAACCCACTCAGTTTTGGGTTCAACAGAGGCAGAATGGCAATTTAAATATTTTAATGATGGTGAAAGGCTCTGATTTAACCTGCTTTTCGGGCTTAACCTGGGTCAGCCAGACCTCCCAGGCCTTGGAAAACCTGACAGCTGAAAGAACAGCTTCAGAGAGAAGGGAAGTGTCTTTACAGCATTGCTTGTGGGGCAGGAGCAGAAGAAATGCTTTCCCTGGCCATCCGCAAGCTCCCTTCCATCAGGCCTCAACCAAGTAACTTAGCCCCATCAATAACCTAACCATTGTTTCAAGGATTAACAATTTTATTTGTGTTGTAAAAATTATTGAAATTCTTTCAGTGCATTTGTAGTATGAAGGGTAGGGAGGAGTGGTAAACAATATACAAATATTTTTCACTAAATATCTAATCACTGGCATACTGTGGGAGTTGTTCCATGTCTTCCCTCTGCCCGTCAGCATTTTGTAGCAATCCACCTAGCAGCCTGGATGGTAACTGGCTAAACTTACCTACCGAGAGAATAACAATGTGTGGAACATTAGGACTATTCTCACTTGTTTTAGCAGGCCAATGGACTCTATCCAATTCATGTAATCTCCTGAGGGAGATAATTAACTGCATAAAACTTTCAAGATCATAAAGCACAATATATTTCCCCCTAACTTGAGGGTAATCTACAAATATCTCAAGATACTGGTTTGCATTAAAAGCTGAATTACATAACACAGACCAATCTAATTCTACACTTGATATTTCTATAGTCCCAGTAATATAATAATCAGGATATTTCATCTCTACACTTACAAAGTTTAGGCCCATTCTTAATCAGATATCAATGCTGGCCCCTTTTTAAAACTTTACTTAAAAAGCAATTAATCTTTGGAGCACAGAGTGTTGAGAGGTGATTAGGTTTTTGGGCTATCAATAAGATATCACTCAACAGTTGGCCTTGTGTTTATGTCAAAGTTGTGGCAACCTTTACATTCCTGGACCTTGATTCGTTGTCTATGGAGACACTCCTTGTCTATGGAATCAGTTTTCAGTTAATCAGTGTTCAAGTTTTACAACAACATGGATTCCACTTCCAAAAGTGAAAATGGGCCCCTTGATGCCCAGGGAAATATTAAGGAAAAGTATAAGGTTTGCTTTTTTATGAAAACATATAGTTAGAATGGGGTAAATTAATTTGGAATAGAATAGAGTTAAATAATAAAAAAGAAAAAAATTGGAAGAGAAAATGGAATAAAGGAAAGACAAGAAAAATAAGTTTAATATTTATTGAAATTGTTCTAAATTATTATACTTTTGTAGTTTTGGATTAGCATCCTAGAAATAACACTTCTCCTGACACTTTTGTGAGTAGTTTTCTTCAGCGTTAGAATGTACAAGCTGACAATTTTTTAAATGGAAGAGCCACTCTGGGTAGCCTGGAATTCCCCAGCTCTCCAACAATCACTTCAACTTGTGGCTGGCACAATCAACATATTTCTAAAGCTAAGTACAGAAATGTAGGCTGAATCTTAACTCCCAAAAAAGGGTGGGTTGAGCTCATGTCAGAGGTTAACAGGAACAAATCTGGAACAAGAACCAAACCCGCCTCAATTCCACCCACTTCCCATTTTTAATGGAAGCTGAACGAAGGGAGAACAACCAAGCCACTTGCGGGAAGCAGGTTGATAATTTAAACATTATAATGAAGCTGCAGGCTTTCATTTGAACATTCTTTATTTTTATCGACTGGCGGCTGAGTTTCCCCAGGTGTTGGGAAACTTGACAACTTAATGGAAGTGAGAAAGGCTGAACCCACAAGGCATTTGCAGCATTGCTGCAGGCCTGGAGGAGTGCCAGTAAACCAGCCCACCCCCACCCACATGGAACCCTTCCCCTGCAATTTAGACCCTCAGAACATCATTGGCCTCTCCTCCACACCCCCCAACCCCTGCCAACCTCCTCAAACAATCTCTTACTGCCACACTACTTGCTCTCATAGGTCTTTGGCCCTGTGAAGCAGGCATCTCGTTAGAAAGGCCCCCAGCCTGTCAATCAGGCTGCCTGTGGGCAGGAACCCACAGTAAAAATTTAAAACAGCCTGGCATGATATTTGGGAAGTCTGTTCTTCCGGGTTTCACAACCTCGCAGCAACCTCCTCACTCTTTATCCCTGCTGTGCAGAACTATCGGCTAAAATTCAGATCCTAACATTCCTAGCATTGCTCATTGTTTTCAGAAAGGGAATGTTGAGGAATCAAGACAAAGTCTTGTAAACATATTAACAAAGGTTGGCAGATTGAATAGGGAAAGCAATTGCCATGACAGTGAGAGTTTTCTTTTAAATGCATTGGATTATTTTGGAAAATTATAGGCACAGGTATAATTTCTGATGAATACTTGAGAATAAAGTCATGTAGAGGTTTATTCTTAACATTCCTTTGAAGATGTGAAGAATACATCTGAAAAGAATAGTAGTGTGTGCATACTTGAGATGTCCACAATCTGAGCTTCAGGAAGCTTCTTTTGCGTTCCTTTATGAAACAAAGCCAAGAAAGGGAGGTACCAGGTTTTCCTTAGCATGAACACTGACTAAGCACAAAGTGCTACAGTATGGGGAGAGCAAAGAACCACCAAATATCAACCAGATAAATAATTGGAGGTTGCAAGATTGCAAATAAGTCTTTTGGATAAAGGGCAAAGTCTGCCCACAAACCTGGCATAGTTGTCAAATAGACATATTGATCGTGTCACTGTGTATCCTGGGAAGTGAGGATAGGAGGAATGATCAATGTTTAAATTAATAGGTCCCAAAAACAGTGAGGCAATGCAGTATTTCATGTGAAGATAAGATAGAAAGTTGATTGTAATTGGATTATTTATGTTTCAGTTTGTACATAAGATTTTTTTTGTACCTTTTTGACTTTTATTTTGCTTCCCCTCCATGTTGCTCTGTATGATGATGTTCTTTGATTTTGAAACATCAATAAAAATCTTAATTGAGTGGAATGTTTGTTTCTTGAACAAATCAGACTGAATATCAGAAAACTAAGAAGGTTTGCTTCTTCATTATTATCTGACATATTTTACCTGAAGGACTGAACTTTAAGGTCATAAAAACAGGTCAATGAGCCATATTAACTTGGTTTATGCTCATCATAAGTGGCACAACAAGGATCATTGTGATATTAACTTTCCATATTTCATAATAAATATAATTGGTTCCCATTAGTTCATGCTGTCCTTGGAAAGGGGCACTCTTCAAGCCACAGTGATATTTGTGGACTCAGAAGCTCTGTCTAAAATGCCATTGATTCCAGTGTATAAGTTGACCTCTGAAATCTCAAAAATTCCCTCCAAAGACAAGGGTCGACTTATATGCCAAGTATCAAGGTGAACCACCAGCGTGGGTGTGGGTGGTCATCATTTTGAAATGTCGTCAGCATCCGCTGTAAAGAATGGCTGTGTCTTAAACACCCCCGCAGCTTTGTGACACAGCCCGTTTGAAATGCCTGATGCGTTGCGCCCAGGTTAAGGGTACCAAGAAGTAAAACATATATGTGTGGGGTGAAAATTGAGGCTGACTATTAATTCGAGTGTATGGCATGGTTGAAAATGGTGGGGGGGGTCGAGTTAAATGCCAAGTATATGCAAAAAAGGATGGGCCGTAACATCCGACTAGCGTTGGAAAGTGCTGACCCACAGAAATTACAAGAAATAAATACGTGCTTATCAAATTACATTGCCACTTCCATTTGCCAGAGCTGCTTGGGGCCTGCACTGAAAGATTCCTCGCAGGCCCCAGCAAAGTGTAGCTCCAGCATATTCAAGGAGGTCACACCCCTTTTTTCTTACAGCACTTGCTGCTATCAAGTAGGTAAGTTTAAAGGGCCAGGAAAATTGACAGGCCAGGCAGATGGTAAGTGTCTAAGCTAAGTGCAGAGGATTTTGGGGTGAGGGTGTCTGGGGGTGATCCAGTGGGGGTGAGGGGGCGATCATGGTGGGGGTGGGGGTGTTGTCAGAAGTTGGAGGTCGGGCGGGGTGTCAGAGGTCGGGACGAGTGATAGAGGTCGGGACAGGTTGGGGGAGTCCCATGTTGGTTGGGGGCGGTGGGGTCGGGGGTATGTGGGACTCCTGTGCGGTCGGTTTGGGTCTATACAGTAGTTACTCAGAAGTTAGAACAGGTTTTAATTCTTCTAACTTTTTCTGAATAACCATTGGTGCTGCTTGCCAGAAAGACTGTGGCTCGGTTAAAGAGAATAATGAGTTAAGATTCTAGGATTGGACAGAAAAAGCTTGTGGGTAAAAAGCTTTTTGAAAGTGCCTTATCAGAGACTATCAGCAATAGTTGCTGATGGTGTCCAGAGAATGGAAAAGATTTCCTTGGCAAACTGAAATGATTATTGTTTAAAATATATTGATAAGGCCTTTCTCTGTTGCCCAGGGCCAGGTTATTTTACTTTAGCTACCACTTGAAGGAATACATCAGCGCTTGGTGTTGTCAATGAGTGATGCAACAGAGATTGCAGTCCAGCATGTTAAGCTAAAGGACAAGGATCCATTTGATTGTGAACTAAAAAAAGCTGAAACTTATTCAGAAGGTCAGTCTGCATCTGAAAAAAAAGAGATGAATGTTCACACTTAAGTCCACTGACAGCAGATGATTATCACAAAGAGTGTGCATGCAACACCAATATCCTCAACCAATAATTATTCATCATCACAATTATACGCAGGTCTATTAAACACTATAAAGTCCACAGTCTTTTGATGATGGTGGTCATTGTTTTGTCACTTTCAATATGCATTTTGTTTGTGTTCTGATGGACAGTTTCTTTGAAAAGTAAAGATTCATGTTACAACAATTAAATTGAAATAATTTCTAAATTAATATACGGTTTGAAATGGATGAATCATGTTACTGATGAAATAAGAAAAAATGGAAACACTGAGTAACCAGGCTGTTTAGAGCAAGGGTCTGCTAAACACCTATCTCAGGTTGGACATGTTTTGGAAGAAGCTCAAATTCACTGGTAGAATTAAATGTTCACACAGTTCTCACACCTCATCCTCAATTTTTCTTTCAATTGAAAAAGAAGCAAAAGGTCAGTTTATCATAGACGTCATGCTGGCAGAAAAGTACATTAAAATCCTGAAGCATTAAACAACAATGGATGGACAGAGTGAGAAATAGGTATGAACAATGGATGCCCAAAGACATTTGGAGATCCAGACACATAAATCAGTAAGTTGCCATCAAAAGGTATTAAAAAATGCATGATTTTTGGGGCTGGAAAAATGGGGTTGTCTTATACACTGCAATTTATGGTACATCAGATTTTCATAAATAAAACAGCAGTGGTTCCTGGTGAGGTTAGCAGGAAAAGAATTGGTTCCAAAAGGATTGTTCTTAGCTCAATGCAATGCAATGATTTCCACGTAAAGGAGATATTACCAGCAAGTAATATAGGAGATTGAAGACCAGCCAATAGCATTTACTTTTCAATAGCTTTCTGCAATTGATGCAGAGTCAAAGAACTGAGCAGGACAGGACACTGAACTTTTAGTGGTACTGGATAAGACTGGAGCCCCCAGGGTTGGTCTTGTTTTGGTACGAACAGTCCCCGTCCACCACTATTCTCCTCCGTCTGGCTGAACTTGTTCTCACGCTGAACAATTTCTCCTTAAACTCCTCTCACTTCCTCCAAATAAAAGGTGTGGCTATGGGTACCCACATGGGCCCAAGTTATGCCTGTCTCTTTATGGGGTATGTGGAACATTCCTTGTTCCAGTCCTACTCCGGCCCCCTCCCACAACTCTTTCTCTGGTACATCGATGACTGCTTCGGTGCTGCTTCATGCTCTCGTCTGGACCTGGAAAAATTTATTAATTTTGCTTCCAATCTCCACCCCTCCATCATTTTCACATTTTCCATCTCTGACACTTCCCTTCCCTTCCTTGACCTCTCTGTCTCAATTTCTGATGATAGACTGTCCACCAATATCCATTACAAGCCTACCGACTCCCACAGCTACCTCGACTACAGCTCCTCACACCCCGCTTCCTGTAAGGACTCCATCCCATTCTCTCAGTTCCTTCGCCTCCGTCGCATCTGTTCTGATGATGCCACTTTCAAAAACAGTTCCTCAGACATGTCTTCCTTCTTCCTTAACCGAGGTTTTCTACCCACGGTGGTTGACAGGGCCCTCAACCGTGACCGGCCCATCTCCCGCTCATCCGCCCTCACACCTTCCTCTCCCTCCCAAAACCATGATAGGGTCCCCCTTGTCCTCACTTATCACCCCACCAGCCTCCGCATTCAAAGGATCATCCTCCGCCATTTCCGCCAACTCCAGCATGATGCCACCACCAAACACATCTTCCCTTCATCCCCCCTGGTGGCATTCTGCAGGGATCATTTCCTCCGGGACACCCTGGTCCACTCCTCCATCACCCCCCGCACCTCAACCCCCTCCCACGGCACCTTCCCATGCAACCACAGAAGGTGCAACACCTGCCCCTTTACTTCCCCTCTTCTCAACGTCCAAGGGCCCAAATACTCCTTTCAAGTGAAGCAGCATTTCACTTGCACTTCCCTCAATTTAGTCTACTGCATTCATTGCTCCCAATGCGGTTTCCTCTACATTGGAGAGACCAAACGCAGACTGGGTGACCGCTTTGCAGAACACCTTCGGTCTGTCCGCAAGCATGACCCAGACCTCCCTGTCGCTTGCCATTTCAACACTCCACCCTGCTCTCATGCCCACATGTCCGTCCTTGGCCTGCTGCATTGTTCCAGTGAAGCTCAACGCAAACTGGAGGAACAGCACCTCATCTTCTGACTATGCACTTTACAGCCTTCCAGACTGAATATTGAGTTCAACAATTTTAGATCATGAACTTTCTCCTCCATCCCCACCCGCTTTCCGACCCCCCTCTTTTTTTCCCCAATAATTTATATAGATTTTTCTTTTCCCACCTATTTCCATTATTTTTAAATGTATTTCCAGCCATTGTTTTATCTCTACCTTTTAGCTTATTTCGATCCCTTCCCTTCACCCCACCCCATCCCCACTAGGGCTATCTGTACCTTGCTTGTCCTGCTTTCTACCCTTAATTAGCACATTCCTTAGATAATATCACCACCTTCAACACCTCTTTGTCCTTTTGTCTATGACATCTTTTGGCTATCTCCACCTATCACTGGCCCTCTATGCAGCTCTAACCCTCCCCCCCCCCCCCCACCCCGTTAAACCAGCTTATATTTCACCTCTTTTCTATTTTTACTTAGTTCTGTTGAAGAGTCATATGGACTCGAAACGTTAACTGTGCTTCTCTCCACAGATGTTGCCAGACCTGCTGAGTTTTTCCAGGTATTTTTATTTTTGTTTTGGTCTTGTTTTGTTTTGGATTGATATCCACCAAAATGTAGTGGCATTGGCTGATTCCACCAATTTATGAAAATATATTAATACATAAAAGGTTTCAAAAAAATAGGTTAAGAAACCTATTTCAATGACAATCTAATACAGTGTTGGCACAAGAACACAATAAAACAGCAATATAAACAAAACATTTCTAACAGACAATAAATATATATTTGACAAAGTGCATCCACATTAAGATTGTATAAATTGGACAACATTGGGACATGGAATGGGGGATTATGAGCTTTTGTTCACAATTCCTTGCATGGTGCATTTCCAGTCTCAGCTGTACAGTCAGGGTGAGGTGTCAAGTAAAGGCTAGTTAGCATTCATGTTCAGCAGGTGGTGGAAAGGGAGGAGAGCAGATCAGCCTGCAGCATTTTGTGCCTAGGTGAAAACTGGTAAGGCCAAACACCTGGGGGCAGCTTGGGAGTGGTTCTTAAAGAGATAAAGGATAAGGTTGGGGAGTGGGATTAGTTGGAATGTTCTTTCAGACAGCCAGTGTACACTCGATGGGCTGAATGAGCACCCTTCTGCACTGTAAAGATACTGTGATATAGATGGAGATAAAAATACTAAAAAGTACAAATTATGTAAAAAGATCAGCTTGAAAAATTAAGATTTTACTTCCCTAGACTTGACATTAATCAACTTATACTCCATTAGGTGATGCAAAACCCTCTTCTGCTCAGGCTAGATCACCCTTTTAATTCTGTGGATGACAGCTCCATCCATCACATAACAAGGAGCCTCCCAATCAATGATTGCAGAGGCCAGGTTTGAAATGGGCCGCACATAAACATACAATTTATCTTAAATAAAAACCAAAACTGCCTGATCTGCTGAGCATTTCCAGCATTATCCCAGGACCGAGAAAGAGTTAATGTTTCAGATCACTGGCTTTATATCAAAACTAATTTCTGTTACATGCAATGGCGTGGTTTCATGTGAAATTCACACTCTGCGACAAAAACAGATTTTGATAATCATATAATACTAATTTAAGTTGAAATTGTAATCATTCATAAGGACAGCCCACATAAAAGAATATATCAACTGTAACAAAGCAATGAAATATTGTTTCTTACCAATTGGTGATGGCAGAATCCATTTCAATTAGTACATAACATTACACTTATGTTGGTTTGTACTGCATTCTCAAGCCAAGGATTGCTAAAAGTAAAAACTTCCTAGATGACTCTAAAAGCCATCTCATGAAAAAATCAAAGGCATTCCATTGCGAATATGCCATGTTAAACAAATATGGCCAGCTGAGTGATGTGTGAAAGCTGTTTAACTGACACAGGAAATGTCCAGACATAATTTAAATCCAATCCACTCAGATACAGAATGCAGAGATAATGCCACACAGCAGGTATCAAATTACTTTGGTTTCTTTTTAAAGCAAATTGGCATTCAATGTTTAAATGAGCTTTGGTATTGGCAGAATTTGCATGACACTTGTATTTACATCGGGCAGAATTTTGCCCTTGGCGCACCCGCCGACCAAACTATCACGCGTCATTTCACGCTGGGTTGGGTCGGGCACATGCCCACCCGTTGAGCTAAAAATTCTGGCCATAATATCTTTTACATAAAGAAATTGCACAAGGCACGTGACCGAGGCACAAAGAAAGAAGCAACATTGAATCCAAGAGATAGCGGTGGCGGGGGTGGGGGGTGGGGGGAGGGGGAAAGTCATTGCGGGAAAGGACAGCATTTTAATAACTGATTATGGAGGTAACAAAAGCATGGATGAGTATTCCAGAGACAGATGGGCATTGTTACGATTGGAGGCAGGATGTTATGAAGGTGGAAAGAGGTCATCTTTGTGATGGAGAGGATGTGGAGTCTGAAGTTCAATTTAGGATTGAATAAAATGTGGAGGCTGCAGAAATCTTAACATGGAAGGAAGAGGATGGAAGACCAATAATGAGGCTGTTGGAGAAATCAAGCCTAATGAATGACAAAACCATGGCTAAAGAGTAACAAGAATGATTCTGGGGCCTAGGATAAAATAGAACAACATTACTCTTCCCAAATCATAAACATAATATTTTGAAATAATAAGATTTCTTTATGAGGCTGAGTCTAGTTACTTAAATTTGTTCCACTGTTGCCTTGGTTTCTCTAAGTTCGGGGTAGAATCCACATTCCTCATGGGTGGCTGAAAACGCTGATAGGATCATTGTGCTTTTCATATGCAAATATGCTCAGATTGCAAATGAAGTGCAAACCAGTTAAGACTGGCTCCTTCGTTTGTCCTGAATAAATTCAAGGTGAAGATTTAATCTATGCAAATGATTGTGCTGATTACTTACTTGAAATTTAATTTGATAAACTGTATTCAATTGTAGAAGCAACTTGTAGAAGTTTTCTTGTTTCTAAGGTTGAATTTTAGAGAATCAGAGGTGTATTTCGGCAATACGTTGTTTACTCAGTTCTAAGGTAGAAGTTGGAGCTCCATAGTGGCCAGATAATTAAATTTGCTGGAGCTACTGATTTAACTTCAGTATTACTAAGGGAATTAGTGAAGTGTTGGACGTTTAAAAATAATAAAATACCAGATAAAAATTAACAATTCTGCATGCAAGTTGATATCTGTTGCATTGATTTTCAACTACTGATTTACTGAGGACTCGAAACGTCAACTCTTTTCTTCTCCGGCGATGCTGCCAGACCTGCTGAGTCTTTCCAGGTAATTCTGTTTTTGTTTTGGATTTCCAGCATCCGCAGTAGTTTTTTGTTTTTATCTCTGTGTTTAATTGACTGCCACTCCTCTTCAAGAAATGCCTACCTTGAAGAAGTACTGCTCTGCTCTCCAACAGGATTTTCGTATCTCTCTTCTGCCTTGTTCACCTTTATTGCTTTCCATTTCTCTCCTGGTGTTTGACAAGGTGTTTACTAAAACCCGCTTTCACAGCCATATTTCCTTTCTCAGTGACTGTCTCCGTCTCCGACTTACCCCACGTGGATTTCAACTGAAATTCCATCCCTCTTGTTTCGAACCCACCCAGGATTACAGGTATCTCCAGGACATAAAACATTTCTCGGACTGTTGTTCCTATCACATTCTGAGATCCACACTCAGTGCCATGCGCCACCATATGAACACACTTGACCTCTCCCTCCAGCAGCACCGCCGCACCCTTTTTCAAAGCTGTGCGTGCCCCCAGTTTTATTTTATTCTTCGTCTCATCCGACGCCTCAACAAGAAACTTTTTCTCTTTCTCTCAAATTCTAAGAAACGCAAGCTCCAACAACTCATCGACACCAACACCCATCCAGGACCCTCCACCCCTGCCTGTCCCTCCATTCCCACCCCATCTTCCAATCCCAGCCCCGGCCGTGTATTCACTATACCCCCTGACCTTCCCCTCTCCGATGCTGAACATTCAGTGCTCAGCAAAGGACTTAGTTTCATACCCTTATGCCCTCATCTCAATGAATTTCGGGCTCGGCACGATGCTGAACTCTTCTTCCGCCATCTTCGTCTCCATGCTCACTTCTTTGGGCAGGAGTCCTCCCCCCGTTCAACGGATCCTTTTACCCACCTCCAATATTCTCCCTCCACTTGGACACCTCCCTCTGGATGCTTAACTTCTCTTGATCTTTTCATTGAGAACAGTCGGCCTGACATTAGTCGTCTCAATTTCTCTGCTCCTCTCACCCATTCTAATCTGTCTCTCTCTGAACTTACTGCACTCTGTTCTCTCAGGTCCAACCCCAACATTGTCATCAAACCCGCTGACAAGGGTGGTGCTGTTGTTGTCTGGCACACTGACCTCTACCTCGCGGAGGCTGAGCGTCAACTTGCAGACACTTCCTCCTACCTCTCCCTGGACCATGACCCCACCACTGAACATCAAGCCATTGTTTCCAGGACTGTCACTGACCTCATCTCCTCTGGAGATCTTCCTCCCACAGCTTCCAACCTGATAGTCGCCCAACCTCAGACGGCCCGCTTCTATCTCCTACCCAAAATCCACAAACAGAACTGTCCTGGCAGACCGATCGTGTCAGCCTGTTCCTGCCCCACGGAACTCATTTCTCATTACCTTGACTCCCTTCTCTCTCCCCTTGTCCAGTCCCTTCCCACCTACATCCGTGATTCCTCTGACACCTTACATCACATCAACAATTTCCAGTTCCCTGGCCCCAACCGCTTCCTCTTCACCATGGACGTCCAATCCCTCTACACCTCCATCCCCCACCAGGATGGTCTGAGGGCTCTCCGCTTCTTCCTCGAACAGAGGCCCGAACAATCCCCATCCACCACTACTCTCCTCCGTCTGGCTGAACTTGTTCTCACACTGAACAATTTCTCCTTTAACTCCTCTCACTTCCTCCAAATAAAAGGTGTGGCTATGGGTACCCGCATGGGCCCCAGCTATGCCTGTCTCTTTATGGGGTATGTGGAACATTCCTTGTTCCAGTCCTACTCCGGCCCCCTCCCACAACTCTTTCTCCGGTACATCGATGATTATGTCGGTGCTGCTTCATGCTCTCGTCTGGACCCGGAAAAATTTATTAATTTTGCTTCCAATCTCCACCCCTCCATCATTTTCACATGGTCCATCTCTGACACTTCCCTTCCCTTCCTTGACCTCTCTGTCTCAATTTCTGGTGATAGACTGTCCACCAATATCCATTACAAGCCTACCGACTCCCACAGCTACCTCGACTACAGCTCCTCACACCCCGCTTCCTGTAAGGACTCCATCCCATTCTCTCAGTTCTTTCGCCTCCGTCGCATCTGTTCTGATGATGCTACCTTCAAAAATAGTTCCTCTGACATGTCCTCCTTCTTCCTTAACCGAGGTTTTCCACCCACGGTGGTTGACAGGGCCCTCAACCGTGTCCGGCCCATCTCCCACGCATCCGCCCTCACGCCTTCTCCTCCCTCCCAGAAACATGATAGGGTCCCCCTTGTCCTCACTTATCACCCCACCAGCCTCCGCATTCAAAGGATCATCCTCCGCCATTTCCGCCAACTCCATTTCTGCCACCAACAAACACATCTTCCCTTCACCCCCCCCGGCAGCATTCCGTAGGGATCGTTCCCTCCGGGACACCCTGGTCCACTGCTCCATCACCCCCTACTCCTCAACCCCCACCTATGGCACCTCCCCATGCCCACGCAGAAGATGCAACACCTGCCCCTTCACTTCCTCTCTCCTTACCGTCCAAGGGCCCAAACACTCCTTTCAAGTGAAGCAGCATTTCACTTGTATTTCCCCTAACTTAGTCTACTGCATTCATTGCTCCCAATGCGGTCTCCTCTACGTTGGAGAGACCAAACGTAAACTGGGCGACCGCTTTGCAGAACACCTGCGGTCTGTCTGCAAGAAAGACCCAAACCTCCCTATCGCTTGCCATTTTAACACTCCACCCTGCTCTCTTTCCCACATGTCTGTCCTTGGCTTGCTGCATTGTTCCAGTGAAGCCCAACGCAAACTGGAGGAACAGCACCTCATCTTCCGACTAAGCACTTTACAGCCTTCCGGACTGAATATTGAATTCAACAACTTTACATCTTGAATTCCCTCCTCCATCCCCACCCCCTTTCCGTTTCTTCCCCCTCCCTTTTGTTTTTTCCAATAATTTATATAGATTTTTCTTTTCCCACCTATTTCCATTATTTTTAAATCTATACCTTTTATGCCCTGTCAGTCTTTCCACCCCACTCCCACTAGAGCTGTACCTTGAGTGTCCTGCCATCCATTCTTAACTAGCACATTCTCTTAGATAATATCACCACCTTTAACATCTCTTTGTTCCTTTGTCTGACATCTTTTAATTATCTGCTCCTATCACTGCTTGCTTGTCCCTACAACCACACCCACCCCCCCAGCTTCTCTCCTCACCCCCCCCCCCCACTGCATTAAACCAGCTTATATTTCACCCCTCTCCTAATTTTACTCAGTTCTGTTGATGGGTCATGAGGACTCGAAACGTCAACTCTTTTCTTCTCCGCCGATGCTGCCAAACATGCTGAATTTTTCCAGGTAATTCTGTTTTTGTACTGATTTATTAACCTAATTTGTATTTTATGCCTGGCATATAGCCTGATGGTGCTTATTCTTCCACTATTCAAAGACTAGGAAGACAGGCAAACTCCCTTTTATATAATTTTTCATTTCCTCAGGATGTTCTCAAGTCAAGGCAAGTCAATGTGGTGCAGACAAACGTGGCAGCCAATTTGCATACAGATAGGTCCCACAGTGAGACAAATGACCAACTGATCTGTTTTGTTCTTAGTTCTTGTTGAATATTAGTGAAAGGTGAATTGTGATTAATATTCTGGAGTCTTGCTTGATTAAATTTTGTTGCTCAACAAGAAATTTCAAAAAGCTTTATTTTCCTCGAGATCTTAATTGAAGTTTGTTGCCTCTCCGAGGAGATTAGTTAATTTAAATTGAGTCTGTGACAGTGAAAGTTGTTCATGATCTGTAGATGAAAGGAGTTTGATAGCTTCTATTTGGTACCTTTATATTCCTAATTGGACAGTTATTGATGACCTAGAGATCTGATATTTCACTCCTTGGATTAATTTTTCCCCCTCAGTTTGGAAGCTACTCGTAATAAGTGCATCTGAAGGCAATTTGTGGAGTACAGGTCATGTGACCAAATGCATGGCATGTCACAATTTTGACTCTATTCCATATGACAAAAGGAAATTATTTTGTAGTATGCATGACGAGTGAAAGTCTTTCCCTGCTATGTTACCAGGATACTTTTCTACATTGTATAGGCTCGTGGCTCATTTCTTGATACTGTCATTATAAAATGTGGGAAACATTCCACATCAAAACTAAGGAGTAAAATGTGATTAGTCAATAAAGAGATCTCCCAATACAGCCTATAAATTAATTATTTGTGGTATGCTGTTCTCTTCAACTGTGGCCCCCCACCCCCGCCCTTTGCTAAATATAAAACACTGCATAATTATATTTACTGATACCTATTCTCTCATTTATGTTTGAAAACATACTTAGCACTGTCAAGACCTGGTTTCTCTATTCAGCACTGCATATTTTGGATATCACACACACTGCATAACCTGTACAGAGGACACTCAATGTGAAACTTCAGTGCAAAGATCCCAGGTCAATATAGCCATCGCCATTTACTAATTCATTTTCTTGTTTAAAAAAGGGTCTGTTTTATTTAAGTGTGTTCATTAAACATTTTTAGCTGCTTGTCAAGCAGCTCTCACTACATTACAGTCAACACACTGACAATTGACTAAAAGATGACACACGAGGCAGGTTCAACTTTGGAAATTATCTTTATTGTTGGTTATATGCCGGGTTATTTTATTCAGCTCATCTATGATTTGCTGAAGACTGTATACAATATATTAAACTTGATACAAAATTATATATTTAAAAACGTAATAAGTACCCAAACCCTTCCTCGAGTAATGAACATTTATGATTACTAGTTGAATTGCACTGAAGGAGGGTTATCACTGCTATAAACTGAAACTGGCGGTAAAATGAATGTACCAACAATCAAGCACATTGAGACATTTTGGCATTAATTAGTGGAATAGGAACAATGTCACTATGTAGCCACAGGTCAGCTCATATGGAATCCCTTGCTGAGTCCCTATTCATAAAAGATATCCCAGAGGATGCAGAGAAAGCTCCAGATTATTCTATAAAAAGTCATTTCAAATAAACACAAATCTATCCAGAGATGACATACAGCACAATTAACAACTCAGAGTACAGTTTTGGGGTGAAACATGTGTAGCTAGAGCTCCAAAGGAAGATATAATCCGTAACTTATCCCATTCCAGTGTTATCCTAATAGAGAAACTCACCTCAATACAACTTTGAGTCTTTGAGTTGCAGACCAGGATGTGATGCAAGTGCTGCCTTAAGGGACTCCAGAATCAAAATCTCCTGCTACATCCATACTGAAGCCACTCCAGATAAGTGTACACAGGCAGTAAGTAATAAGGGAAAATAAATTAGAGGACAGGATTATTTTTCATTCCTTATTTCTATATAGTAGTTTCTTGGATTAACAGAAAGAGGATTCGGGAAGCAGATTAAAAAATGTAAAAACTGTATGAGATAATTGAAATTCTATCATATTTTAATTTACTGAGCTGAGTATTAATTTTAGTTACTAGTTTGTTGAACAGTAACCAAAATATTCACGTGGGATAGCAACAAAAGTAGAAGTCTTGATGAGTGTTTTTCCAAATAAAACAACCATGATGGGGAGTTGAGGGAGGAATGGGGAAGATGGGAAGTGTTTATATTTGCAAACAGTAGTTGTACACTATTTCCAAAAGACACTTTTTTGGGCTTAATTCTTGGCAAATTTGGTGTGCATTATCCAGAGTTCCACAGTATGATCTAATCTTATACAACAAGGCATATGGTCAACCACCTGATAAAGAAATCTGTTCAGAAGTAAAGCTATGCACTACAACAAAAACAAATTTCAGTAGGCCACCAAAATTAAAAAGCGTGTCATGAAATCAGCTTAGGTCATGGAATATTAGATTTACACAAAGAAGAATGTCACTTCCATCTCCACCTTACATTTAGCACTTCCCAGATTTATCTTTGAAAAGGTTACTTCTAGGAAAATATGCATCACCTGCAGCTGTATTTGTCAAGAATATTCAGAGATCAGAGGTTAAATATTGTTTAACTTTACTAAGAGACACATACAACTGATACAGCACATTGCAATGTTATAGCTTTATATTGATGCAATCACTCAAAAGCAGACAGGAAAAAAGTACATCCATAATCATCATTCCTAGTTTATATATATAGTGTTTAATCGCAGAATCTGTAATTCACTGAGTAAAAAGTGCTGAGCAATCTGTCTAATACCTGTTTTGATGTTGCCATGGATTCTCACTGAATGCAATGTGGTGCCAGTGGATTTCTATACTTCTTGGTGATGTGAATGACCAAGTTCCAATTGCCATGGATTTCAAACAGTGTCATTCACAACTCACCTGAAAAGGCTTTCAGGATTAGATAAATGAAAGTATTTAACAACATTCCAGCTAGCTGCTCAAAGTGATCTCATCCTGCTTCCATCTCACCCAAACTGTTCTTAAAAGGTAGCCGAAGTCACACTGATAATGCCACAACAGTAACACCTAGTTGAACAATTGAAGTGTAGTTGAACAATTCAGACATCATGATATATTAATTAAACTTAATAAAAAGGTAGTTATTTAGCTGAATACCTCAGAGCTCTAAATGCTGCTCGAACTTTGCTGAGGTGTTTATTTTGTGAATGGCATTTACTTGCAATCTGACTAAGCTTTGCACAAACATTCTTATTGTGACATTGGTGATTTCACTGCTTTGGTGACCCCATTTAAAACCCGGATGATCCAAATTCCTTTTTTAAAATCAATGTGAGCAGGTTCTGCTCATACATCTTCGTGCTGGTGCTAGGGTGATAGCTGACATCTCAAGCTTGCAATTGAATTATGAGTCAACACAGTTTTGCGTTACAAAAAAAATACAGTAGCTGTTTGTACTCTAAATTTGTCACCAACTGATGCAATGCCTTTGTTCTTCAACTGAATGGCTTTAGCAGTATGGAAAAGCCTTCAATAAATATTTTAAAAATACAAGTAAATTCTAGCATTCAACGTTAGGATCATTTCAGCAACTATAAAAGCAATTGCTTTTATTATGTGAATAAGTAATCATTTTAATTACTGAACCCCCTTGTTTGATATTGTTTTCTCATGATATATCAAAAGATTTGAAAGACTATTAGATTAGGAGATAACAGGGCACGAACTGAATATAAGTCACAGTACAGATTCACGTTTCTGGTCCAGTTCAATGACAGACTTCAGAAAACATGCAGTTTACTGATGTTGAAAGATTCATTTAAAGCAAAACTATTTAGACTCTGACTGGCCATTATCAAGGTTTTCAACCATACAGGCAAATAAGGAAGTTATTTTCCTTCATAAAAATTTTGAAAACTGTGAAGTGCTCTCCACAGGATAGAACATAAGTTGACTCTTTTGTTTAATTAAAATGTGATTTTAGAAAGACAGTTTTGTTGTGCTAATGCTACATTTCAGCAGAGACTTCAGACTCAGAAGTCACTGTCTATAATAACGCCACAGTATTTAACTACAAGCTCTTCCATATTTCATAATATTGCCAGTGATTATACAACTAAATATTTACAATATAAATCAGTGATATGGGATTAATCAAGAAATCAAAAATTATTCCTGCCAACAACCAGAAGCTGTGTTGGTAACATAAGCAAATATTCTTACATGTGGGGCAAAGGTCTGGAAGCAAAACGGAAATTATATTGATCTCAGCTTTCTTTAAATTAAATACAAACTAAATGCAATGAAAGGAGTAAAGTACAGTACTTCAATATTCTATGGCTACTGCATTCTTTTAGGCTCAGAATAATTCAGGCTTTAAAACAACAAATGCTAAAAATTAATAAAATGCTGAATGAGATTAACCTTTGAGGTTATTGGCAGAGCTTGTTAGCAATTCAAAAACTGACATATTTGAAATGTACTACTGTTGGTGACTATGTCTTATGTAATTTTCATTATTGGTTTCAACCATCTGTTTGTTTGCATTTTATTATGACAGTATAATTGCTGTAAATGCTAATCATTAATAAGGAACTTTAAAAAAAATAGATTACAGCTTGTAGTAAATGGTGCAGCTTGAAAGAGAAAACAAGGACAGATGTCCCAGCAAATTGACCTTCAAAAGCTGGTGACATTTTAGTGGGGCGTCCAAAGCAGATCAGAAGTTTTTACAACATGCTCCCACAACGACGGCCCTGTGTTTCAAAGAATCACACCTAGAATTCTAGAAGGCAACATTGGAATCAAAATGTTAAAAAGAATCAATCATCTACTGTATGGAGTGTTCAACTCCCAGTAGTGTGCTTTGTATTTTAATACTAAATCATTATAAGCCAGCCTATTTGTACCAGGTAGCTATAAAGAAAAGTTACATGAGTTGCCATGAAAGCAAATGAAAAAAGGCTTTGGCAAAATTGGCTAAACAATGCAAGCTAAAAGTAATGGACAGTCAGTTAAACTAAGCAGTCACCTCCTCGCTTCAGTAGACTGTTGACCAATAAGTTGTCAAATAAACATAAAAGATAACTTAAACATTAGTTATTGAAGGATTGAAGCATGAAAACAATATGCAAGTGTAAAATGTTATATTAACACAATTTTAGTTCAGGAATTTTCTATAATCTTTTCTTCCCAAAGCACAAATTCTGATTGGTAAATAGAAGGGAACAATGGTAAATAGAAGGGAACAATTAATCCCTGTGAGTTAGTTGTGTGATATTATCCTATGTCTAGCAATACCATCTGAATCCGAATATTCAGCTTTCAAAAAAATGTATCAATAGCTTCTGAAGAGTTGCTGACAGGTTTCTCTTCCCTTTTCTCCCATACCATCATTTTGTAAACTCCCACTTTCTTCCATTAAGAAAAAATTGTAGTTAGTTGAGAATCACTTAACTTAAATATAAGCATGTTTTTAAATAGTTGGCACCTGTGTGGTACTGAAGGTGGATCAGACATATGTTCCAACAGTTTGACCAGTGTCAGTTAGTACAACAAGAGAAACCTTCCCTACATTTAAATTGCACTGTATACTGAAAAATAACAGAAAATTGTGAAATGGCTGGGTGAGAAAGAGTTAAATCAAATCTTCAGCTTTACTGACATTTTTGCTGCATTTGAAAACTTGCTGCAGCGTTGTAGCTTGGTATCAAAGGACACCATGAGAAATTCTGCATTGTGTTCAGCACTTCCCTCACAAAGCCAACTGGGTTGTGCAGAGCAATTGGGAAATTTTTTTTAAATCACTATTAAATTGCTACTAAAAATATTGAAAAAGCAAGAAGTAATTAAAATTTTTAGCTTGCCTTTTATCTGATAGATATTCCCAGGCAAAGAACAGTTTATGTCAGTATACTAGTGCAGTGGACAGTAAGAGCAATTGTCCTGCAAGTAGTTGCCTTCTAATGTAGATCAAATATTTATCAGTTTAAGCTGCAGACAAGAATAATTGGAACATTTATATAACTGCAAAATACAGTCATTTCAAATTAATCTTTTTCATTGGATAGTACCTAAACAGCTATATTTAATCAGATTTCAAATGCCTTCCAATAATAGATGCATATGCAGTTATTAATCAATTTAAGTCTAAATCATAAAATGCTGAAAAGAAGTTCAACTGAAGATGACTTTTAACTATAGGTTATTATTGCTACAAAACAACAGTTAGCAGTACTTCAGCCATTTCATGTTATTCTTGTCATAGCAAAAGATGACCATTTAACCATTTACCAGTAACATTGGAGTACATTGTTTCTAATCTTTCTGGGATGTAACATATTCCACCCTACACTATCTAACCCACATTAATCCTATTAGAAGGAGTACTGATTTTGCGGCCCGGTACACAGTTTGTATAGAATCAATATTCCATCAAGGAAGTTAAATATCTGTCAAGTTGTCCAGTTCGCCAACTCCCATCAGTCACAATGAAATTCGGGCAAGTATGCCACTGACTTCCATAAGCCCAGTGTTGTTCCTTGTGCATCTTGAATAAAGCAATGTATTTTCTTTTCAAGTTTTATTTCTGCTGAACACACGTTCCCCTCTAAGTGTGAGATGTTGTAGCTGGTACTGCAATACCTCTGTGTCTGCTGGCTCCTTAATATTCATTTTATCTAGGTTTAAGTAATCCAAGGACTTCGACTGGGCCCTCTTTCCCTTAATGAGGCAAACTGGCAAAGGGCCACGTAGACATTTGTTGGGTTCAAAGGAAAATGACTTGACGGTTCGATCCCCTGAACTTGGCATTCGCCGTCGTCTTCTGCCATTTGCAGCTGGAATCTCGTATGGCTGATAGTATCGATTCTTGGTTCTGTAGACGCGGGAACTTCTAGCCAATCCTACATCCTGCTGCTTAGTATGCTGGCTGGGCAAAGCTTCTGCTGTACTCGGCTCATTGCCTGACCACTTTTGAGCCAACTTTAAAAGTTCCCCACCAGTAGTAAAGCCGACCAAGTAGTTAGTGTCCATGTGAAGAATCTGATAGCTAGGCACAGTCCGCTTGACTGGAGAGCATGGGGTGCTGGAGCTGCGAGGCTTCTCTGGCTCGGTTTTACCCAGAGAGCTCACTTCTACAGCAGGTGCAGAGAGGATAGGCATGGCTGCCCTGGAAATACCACTGAGGTCCACCTCCATTCTGAAATTGGCAGCTGTCAGACTAAAGTACAACATAATACTTGTTACAATGCTAACAGAAAATAAGTATAACATTTATACAAGATTAAAAATTGGGCTCTGAACCATAATTCTTAGGAAGACCATAAACATTTAATCAATAACTTGGTAAACTTCAGTTCTTTGCTGCCTTGACTGCTACTTAATCTCTTTAAAAGGATGAACAGTATTCAAACAAGTGGGTGAGCACTGGAGTACAAACTCAATGTCATAGGCATAATGAAGCAAATCTATCAGAACAGAACATCTGATTCTGCATGCAATCTTAACCTATGTTTAAAGAAACAGGATCCATAACAGTGTGATCAGCTTTCCAATTGAATAGTTTATGATGTGAAAATTCAAGCAAACTTGTTATGCAGATTAGAGTGTGGTGGTTAAGCCTGGTCCTTTAGTCTCAGTAACAGGATTGTCAGTCTGCACTGTTTGAATACACATTTTGTTCAAGATTATTCAAAATGTCATATCAGAACTACAAATAACAGCAGTTTATTTCTCTGCTTCAAGCCTAGCTAGTACATGATACTAGGCCACAGGTTTTGTCTCAATTTTTTTCTGCAGGTGGTTGGCTAATTTTAGTATCCTTGGCAAAAGAGAGATAAGTGTGAGCATGTCTGGATAACAGGAGCCAGGCAATGCGAGTCTAATTCATATTTAAATTGGCAGGGAAGGATGATAACAACAGAACAGGGACAATGAACTGATCTTAAGCGTTAACTCTTCTTTTGTCACTGATATGCCGAGTATTTTCATCATTTTCTGTTTATTATTAGGAGGATAATTATTTTCAAATGCAAGTACAGTAGGACTTTAATCTTTAAGAAACACACAAATCTACCCATCACCGAAGGCGCTCACCTGGAGGCCAATCTCCTGGGCCCTACAAAAATCAGCACTTTTTTGATGGGCAAGCATAAAGGACCCAGAAAAATTTCTGTACCAATGTACAGCACAAAAGGTGGCCATTCTGCTTACTGTGTCTGTACCACCAATTTGCTAGAGAAATTTAAAACCAATCTTACTGCTCTGCTCTTCCCCCCCTTGCCTTGTATCTTCTTCTGCTTTAAATATTTATGCAATTTTCCCTCAAAAGATTACCAAGTATTACAATCATTTAACCCAACCAACTTTCTCCCTCACGTGCTTATTTGGCATCACCTTGACAGCATCTATGCTATTCACCTCAACTACTCCTCGTATTAACGAGTTCCACATTCTAATCACTCTCTAGGTAAAGAAGTTTCTCACAAATTCCTTATTGGATTTATTTATGCTGATCTTACATTTATGGCTCCCCGTTCTAGCCTTGCCCAAAAGTGGGAACATTTTCTCTATGTCTGCCCTTTCATAATTATAAAGAACTCCAACAGGTCACACACTTTAATTTCTTTTCTAACAGTCTAACAGCTTGTTCCCGATAGATAGAACCCCTCTGAGAACTGGCATCAGTCTAGTAAATCTTATTTCCACCTTCTCCAGTGCCTCTATATCCATTTTATAATATGGAGACCAGCACTTCACAGTGCTCTAAGTGTGGCTTTACCAAAGTTCTAAACATGTTCAGCATAACATTTCTTTCAATTCTATCCCCCTGGAAAATATACAATGGTCAATGCCACAATCACATTGTGTGGTGAAGCACTTCATGCTCCAACACCTTTTGTGTAAAGACATGTCTTTTCTCAACGTCTCAAAGTGAGAATTTTAAATTAATGGACCCTTGACAATGACTCTTAAAACAAAGCCATGATTTTTTTTCATATTCACTTCATCAAAACTTTTCAAAATGTTTTTTAAAACTCCTAAGTCTGCTTTTAGTTTTCTTTGGGTCCACTCAAAACAGTTCCAGTGTCTCAACACTCTCCATATAACAATGTTTTCCCAGCCTGACATTATCCTGCTAGATCTACATTGTATGCCTATTATACCTTTAGGGCAGGATTTTGCCCTTGGCGTGGGTGCTCGGCGGGGGCCAATTAAGGCGCACCCTGCTTGGATCACAAGTGGCAGCGCTGAGTGCTGCCTGTGCAGGCGTGGGGAGGAGGGCGAGCTGGGACTCTGTCACATGAGATGGGATATGTTTTTAATTATAAAATAAAGTTTTTATTTAATCTTTATTTGCTTTAGGAAACCTCATCCCACTCGTGGATGTGGTTGCCTAAAAAATGTAAAGGCCACTTTGCCTTTTCACCAGCCCGCCAACCGTAAGGTTGGACAAGTAGCATAGATTTGAATTTAATAAGTTTGTTAATGGCCTTAATAGGCCTTTAAATTATCAGCGGGTGCGTAGTCGACTCTGGTGCGCGCCACCGAGCGAAATATCGTGTGAGTGCGCGATGATGTTGGGACGCATGCCCAAAGTCAGCGCGCGTCATTTTACGCTCAGGAGCGTCGGGCACACGCCGAGCATAATATTCTCTCCTTAAAGTACTTTCTCTCCCAAAACTGCACACACAGAAGTCTAAGAGTGTTTTGGGTAAATGCATTATTTGCTTTACTCTTGTACTCTATTCTCCTAAATGTAAAATTCTACTCACCCTTTTGCCTGCACTTTCAGGGAATTATGTATTTGAACCCTTACCTCTGTTCAATCACAAAGGTGTCTTTCCATTTTGTGTATACTCCAATCTCCTGTTCTTCTCTCAAAATGTATTATTTTACTCACTTACATTGAATTGCATATACTACCTATCTTTTTAATGTACTTGTCATGCCAGTGCAGGCATGAAGATATTACACTTTTTTAAAACTGTATTACTTTTAAAAAGGACCCTGATGAACTGCAAGATGCCTGCAGAGGGGTCACCTGACTTTTGCACCTTCCAACAGTCTAGCAAGCTTTCTGGAAAGTTTCAAATTGGCTTATAATGGGCAGGGGTCTCCCTTGAACGGACATGCCTAAACAGCACCCTTCTGTGGGACTTCACACCTGCTATTGTCAAGGCTTACTCCAAAACACGGGGACAATAAACCTCCAGACCCCCTGACTTCAGGTCTGTCCTATAACAAAGCAGGGCTATCGAGGCAAAGTGTCCACAATGAAGTGCTAAGATCACTATCTATTGTATATCAATGGCTTTTGACCATGTAACTGAAACTCCACTTTCACTATGAAAAACCATCATTTGCCTTCAATCATGTATCAATGGCCATTCATCACCTGATCGAAACTGCCCACTGATTTGAAATCATTTTAGCCAAAAACCGAGAGAGAGAGACCAGGTAGTCTGCAAAACACGAGCAACAACATCCCAGCTGCAAAGAAAGGCTGTATCATCCTGTCTTTTCAAAACAAATTAAGATAAAATATTTTAAAAGCCTCCTCCAACCTAGTTTGAACAGCTCAAGTTAGCCTGTAAGAAATTGGACCTCCGGTTACATAGAAATCAGGGCTTATCTACACAACCTGCTGAACAGTCTTTGATTCGAAGGAGCCCTGCAGTTAATCTGGGTATGACCCCAGCCATCTGAATTTACCTGAACTTCAATTCCAGAGTGGAAAAGCTTCCTCCTTCACTGGACTCTCAAAGACATGTGAACTGCTATTTATTCTGTTTGGTTTTAACATTTGTAGAAGTACACAACTGTCTTTAACTGCATTGTTCTTGCACACTAACAGTGTTGGGGGAGGGGGGTTTGTTGGGGGGATGTGTCTGGGAACACACATCAGCTTTATCTAAATTAAAACTACACAGATTACAGACAGATGAGGGAGGGAATTGGGGGTTTCAGTCTCTCCCTCCCTTGTCCATAACACACTAAACCGCCTATATTTGCTCAAAATATTTTATAGACCTCCACACCATAAGCTTAACACCTGACTATTTTATCAGTAGACTTGGAAGCTTTATTTCCTGTATCCAAATGTAAATCATCTGTATATACTAAGAATGAGTGAATCCCTAAGAGTGTACCACTTCTATTCCTTTCCCAACCTAACTGAGTGATTTTCATTCTTTTGTGTCCACCAATCAACTCTAAATCCATGGTACTACATTCCATTTTATGCCACGCACCTGTTTTTTTTCTTGTAATGCACCTTATTGAATGCCTTCTAAAATTCCAAGTTTTGCTTTAACTGTATTTCTTTTATGTATCCAATTAGTCACTTCTTCAAAATTTGTTAAACAAGCTTCCCTTTGAAACATCTTTGCTGATGCTTATTGTGATCTCAAATTATGGGATTCTAAGCATTTTCTCACAACTGAGATTAGATAGATTAGACTCCCCTGGTTTATCTTTTCTCCCTTCTTGAACAAGAGTATTACATTGTCTGCTCTCCAGTCCCATGTAATTTACATAATAGCCTCTGCTATTTCCTGTTTGGTCTCTTTTCAACATGGGTATGATACATAACTGCACTTTGATCAATCCCAGTGTTGGCAAGCTGTGAAACTGAATTCAATAAATCTAGTAGTTTGTAGCTTAACACCAGAAAAATGGCCATGAAATGTGCAGAGCTCTTGTAAATGTCTGACATTTATGTCCTTCAGAGACAGGAACCTACCACTGCTACAAAAACAGAATTACCTGGAAAAACTCAGCAGGTCTGGCAGCATCGCCAGAGAAGAAAAGAGTTGACGTTTCGAGTCCTCATGACCCTTCAACAGAACTGAGTAAAATTAGGAGAGGGGTGAAATATAAACTGGTTTAAGGTGGGGGGGGGGGGGGGGGGGGGGGGGGGGCAGGGGGGGGGGGGGGGAAGAGAAGTTGTGGGGGGGGCGGGGTGTGGTTATAGGGACAAGCAAGCAGTGATAGGAGCAGATAATCAAAAGATGTCACAGGCAAAGGAACAAAAAGGTGTTAAAGGTGGTGATATTATCTAAGAGAATGTGCTAATTAAGAATGGATGGCAGGACACTCAATGTAGAGCTCTAGTGGGGGTGGGGTGGAATGACTGACAGGGTATTATAGTTATAGATTTAAAAATAATGGAAATAGGTGGGAAAAGAAAAATCTATATAAATTATTGGAAAAAACAAAAGGGAGGGAGAAATAACGGAAAGGGGGTGGGGATGGAGGAGGAAGTTCAAGATCTAAAGTTGTTGAATTCAATATTCAGTCCGGAAGGCTGTAAAGTGCCTAGTCAGAAGATGAGGTGCTGTTCCTCCAGTTTGCGTTGGGCTTCACTGGAGCAATGCAGCAAGCCAAGGACAGACATGTGGGCAAGAGAGCAGGGTGGAGTATTAAAATGGCAAGCGACAGGGAGGTTTGGGTCTTTCTTGTGGACAGACCGCAGGTGTTCTGCAAAGCGGTTGCCCAGTTTACGTTTGGTCTCTCCAATGTAGAGGAGACCGCATTGGGAGCAACGAATGCAGTAGACTAAGTTAGGGGAAATGTAAGTGAAATGCTGCTTCACTTGAAAGGAGTGTTTGGGCCCTTTGTTGCATCTTCTGCGTGGGCATGGGGAGGTGCCATAGGTGGGGGTTGAGGAGTAGGGGGTGATGGAGCAGTGGACCAGGGTGTCCCGGAGGGAACGATCCCTACGGAATGCCGCCAGGGGGGTGAAGGGAAGATGTGTTTGGTGGTGGCATCATGCTGGAGTTGGCGGAAATGGCGGAGGATGATCCTTTGAATGCGGAGGCTGGTGGGGTGATAAGTGAGGACAAGGGGGACCCTATCATGTTTCTGGGAGGGAGGAGAAGGCGTGAGGGCGGATGAGCGGGAGATGGGCCTGACACGGTTGAGGGCCCTGTCAACCACCGTGGGTGGAAAACCTCGGTTAAGGAAGAAGGAGGACATGTCAGAGGAACTATTTTTGAAGGTAGCATCATCAGAACAGATGCGACGGAGGCGAAAGAACTGAGAGAATGGGATGGAGTCCTTACAGGAAGCGGGGTGTGAGGAGCTGTAGTCGAGGTAGCTGTGGGAGTCGGTAGGCTTGTAATGGATATTGGTGGACAGTCTATCACCAGAAATTGAGACAGAGAGGTCAAGGAAGGGAAGAGAAGTGTCAGAGATGGACCATGTGAAAATGATGGAGGGGTGGAGATTGGAAGCAAAATTAATAAATTTTTCCAGGTCCAGATGAGAGCATGAAGCAGCACCGAAGTAATCATCGATGTACCGGAGAAAGAGTTGTGGGAGGGGGCCGGAGTAGGACTGGAACAAGGAATGTTCCACATATCCCATAAAGAGACAGGCATAGCTGGGGCCCATGCGGGTACCCATAGCCACACCTTTTATTTGGAGGAAGTGAGAGGAGTTTAACCACAACCCCCCCCACAACTTCTCTCCCCCCACCCCCCACCTTAAACCAGCTTATATTTCGCCCCTCTCCTAATTTTATTCAGTTCTGTTGAAGGGTCATGAGGACTCGAAACGTCAACTCTTTTCTTCCCCGCTGATGCTGCCAGACCTGCTGAGTTTTTCCAGGTCATTCTGTTTTTGTTTTGGATTTCCAGCATCCGCAGTAGTTTTTTGTTTTAACCTACCACTGCTACCTGACTTGATCGACATGTGACTCCAGTCTCATGCTATGTGGTTGACTCAATGCTCTCAGAGCAACTAGGCACAGGCAGTAAATATTACTTTGCCAACATTGTTCACATTCAAAGAACACATTTTAAAAAATCATAGAGGGTATAGGATCAGAGCCCATTCACATAGTTATGCTAATTTTTTAAAGAACAATTCCTTTTTGATATTTTTATCTCTAATAATTGTTCCAGATTCTCCCCCATTACCTCTCACTTTATAAGAACATTTGTTTTGTACATTACGCATCTCATATTATAAAATTTCCTGCTGCTGATCCACTAATCTTTTTGCAAACTTTTCTGCACAATTAATTTGGGGTAGAACCCCTTTTGTCTCACTTATTTTTGTTTTTTTTTAAATCCAGTACCCTTGCATTATTCTTACCTGGAATCTGTCAGTGCTATGGTCACTATTTCCTAATCACTCTCTAAATCTTATTTGACCCATTTTATGTTCCAGAATTAGCTCAACAATGCTTCATTCATTCATTGTTGGTCTAGAAATGTACTGATATAGGAAGCAGACCTTGACATTTCTTGTTTACTCCATCTTAAACTGGAGGCTCCTTATTTTTAAACTGTGCCCCCTGGGTTGCCAACAAGAGGCAACATCCTCTCAGCATCTACCCCATAAAGCTCTTTCAGGATCTTATCTGTTTCAATAAGATCACTTTGCATTCTTCTAAACTCCAATGAGTATAGGCCTAACCTCAGTTCAATTTAATCCAAATTTTATAGTCCATTCAGAAATTCATTGCAGGTACATTGTTTATTCATTTTTTAAAAATCACAGGTGAATGAAAAATTAACAATGAAAAAGAAAAATTATATCACAAAAATCTAACTCAGATTAAATATATGTCAAAAACTATTTCAGTGCACTTAAATAACCAATGGGGCATTAAAGCATTAAAGTCACAAAAATCGAACTGGTGTTCCTTAAAATTTGCAAAGGTTCCTGAAATTGAAGCCCCTTTTCATAAGTCACTACACCATCTATCCCATTCCCCTTACTAGAATTCATAAAGAATGTCACTCCCAAGAAAAACAATGAACATGATCAATAAGAATGGCTGCCATGGGAGAAATGAGAGAGAAAAAAGACAGAAAAGAGAGAGAAAAAGACAGAAAAGAGAGAGAGAAAGACAGAAAGGGTGCTAGACAGAGGGAGAGAGGGAGAAAGAGAAAGTAAGAGACAGAAAGAGAGAAAAACGTGGATAGAAAAAGATGACCGTGACATGAGGCTAACATATTTCCAACAGTCCAGCTGCATACCATTTTACATAATCTTTGTTTAGCAATCCTGTTATTCAATAAATGGATTCCCCAATTAAACTATTGAAAGCATGCAGTCCATTTAAAAGCACCAGCCTTAACAATGTAACATAACAAATCTACCCCTGTGCTTCTATTCCCATCCTATGAGTGGTAATTGAGAGAAACAGAGAGAAAGGAAGAGATAGAAAGAAAGTGGAAGTCCATAAGAGGGTAATTAAATCCTATCACTAATGCATATACAGATCGAAATATCAGAACACTAGTACACCACTATCCTTCCAAAACAACTAGTATGCACATTATTTCAATATCACATTTGTCATGTCGAAGACCATCCATTCCAGATCTAGCCTACAGGTATTGCACACATCAATCTTAATTCCTAAATCTTAAAGGAACAGTATAGGTTTGTCAAATTGAGCAAAAACCATTTTCAAGAATAGCTGAAAACAGGATGACAAAATGAAACGGTGTATCCACCTCAAGCCGCACGAGTAACATTTTCCAGGAATGAATCATTACTCTTTCTGTACTCATGCATCTACTTAACTCCTGTTGGAAGCTCTTATAAAGAAATGCACAAACAAGTTCAAGAACTGATCTGTCCTGAAATTTGAGGGGTTGTAACCCTTTCCCTGAACGCATCCAATAGTAATACCGAGACAAGGGCGATTACCACTAGTGCCACTGCTCAACCTTTCCTCATAAGACAACTCCCTCACCCCAGACATCAGCCTACTGAGCCTTCTCTGAACTGTTTCCAATGCATACGTGTCCTTTCTTTATGTAAGGAGGTCAGAACTGTACACAGCACTCCAGGTGTGGTCTCAACAATCCCTGTACAGTTGTAGCAAGACATCCCTACTTTTATACTCCATTCCCTTTGCAATAAAGGCCAACATTCCATTTGCCTTCTTAATTACTTAAGTACCTACATACTAACTTCTTGTGATTCATGTACAAGGACGCCCAGGTCCCTCTGTACTGCAGAATTCTGCAGTATCTCTCCATTGAAATAATGTCCTGCTTTTCTATTCTTCCTGCCAAAGTGGACAACCTCACATTTTCCCACATTCTACCCCATCTGTCAATTTTTTTGTCAACTCACTTATTCTATCTATATCCCTTTGCAGACTCCTAATGTCCTCTTCACAACTTGCTTTTTATCCATCTTTGCATCATCAGAAAATTTGGCTACAATACAGTCAGTCCCTTCATCCAAGTCATTATTATAGGTCGTAAATAGTTGAGGCCCCAGCACTGATCCCTGTGGCATTCTACTAGTTAGAGTTTGCCAAGCTGAAAATGACCCATTTATCCCGACTCTGCTTCCTGTTAGTTAGCCAATTCTCTTTCATATTAATATATCACCCCCAACACCATGAGCTCTGATCTTATGCAGTAACCTTTTATGTGATACCATATCGAATGCCTTTTTAAAATTCTAAATATACCATATTTAATGGTTTCCCTTTATCCGCTCTTATATTGTCAAAGGACTCCAATAAATTAGTCAAACATGATTTCCCTTTTACAAAACCATGTTGTCTGTGCCTGAATGCATCATGATTTTCTAAGTGTCCTATTACTAACTCTATAATAATGGATTCTAGCTTTTTCCCCAATGACAGATGTTAGGCCAACTGACCATAGTTTCCTGCTTTCTGTCTCCCTCCTTTCTTAAATAGTGGTGTTAGATTTGCGGTTTTCCAATCCACTGGGACCCTTCCAAAATCTAGGGAATTTTGGAAGATTACAACCAATGCATCCACTATCTCGGCAGCCTCTTCTTTTAAGATCCTAAATTAAGGCTATCAGATCCAGGGGACCGGGCAGTCCCTAATCCCATTAGTTTCCCTAGTACTTTTCACCAGTGAATTGATTGTGATTGTTTTAAATTCCTCTCTCCCTGTTACACCCTGCTTTTCTACTATTGTGTCCTTTTATTTGAAGATAGATACAAAATACTTGTTCAAAGTTTCTGCCATTTCCTTGTTTCCCATTATTAATTGCCCAGTTCCACCCTTTAAGGGACAAATGCTCTGTTTTGTTATGTTTTTCCTTTGAATAACTTTGTAGAAGTTTTTACTGTCTCTTGTTATATGCCTTGTTAGTTTCCTCGCAAACTTCAATTTCTCCCTCCTTATTATTTTCTAAGTCATCCTTTTCTGGTTTCTAAAATTTTCCCAATCTTCTGGGCTAGCACTAATCTTTGCAGCATTGTACCTCATTTCTTTCAACTTAATACCATCCTTAATTGCTTTAGTTAGCCACAGATCATGCATCCTTCTCATAGAGTCTTTCTTTCTCAACAGAATATATTTTTGTTCTGAATTATGAAATATCTCCTTAAACATCTGTCACTACTTATCTGCCATCTTACCTTTTAACCTATTTCTCAGTCCACTTTAGCCAACTCGGTCTTCATAAACTTAAATAAAGGCAATCACGAGGGTAAGACACTAGTTTCAGACTGAAATTTCTCACCCTCAAACAGTATGTGAAATTCTATTAGGTTATGATCACTCTTACCTAGAGGATCCTTTACTATGAGGTAATTTATTAATCCTGTCTCATTACACATTATAAGGTCTAAAATAGTCTGTTCCCTGGTTGGTTCCAGAACATATAGAACATATTGTTCTAAGAAACTGTCCCGATTACACTTTATGAACTCGTCCTTCAGGCTACCTTTGTCAATTTGATTTGTCCAATCTATATGAAGATTAAAATCTCCCCAGGTTCAGGTGAAGGCTAGTCCTTTCACTTATGGACTTCCTATATCACAAAACTGTGAACTCTTCCCTCATCCACCAGCTCCAGAGTCATATTTGACCAAATTTTACTCTCTTTAATTTATTCAAAACATAGCACTGGAAGCAATCCAGAGACCACCTTTGAGATGTTATTTTTTCTCCTTAAACTCCCTCTTCCAGACCTCAGATACATTTGAATCTATGTCATTGGTTAGATTATGAACCATGATGTTTGCTTACTGCTTCCTCTCCATCTGCTCCATAATGTTCTTCACCCTGGCAGCAGGGAGACAACACTGCATTTGGGGTTCCGGGTCACAACTGCAAGTAAAGAAACACCAGGACCATTTTCTTATAGCTGAATCCTCAGTGCCCATGCTCTGCAAGGTTTGATTCAGAAACCAAATCTTCTCAGATGTTGTGAAATTTGACCACTTTCTGTTCGAATATCAGAATCCTCTGTTCCAGAGTCTACTTTTCTGACATGATACATAGAATTACACATAAATCCAAAGCAGAAACTGGCCATAGTACACCAGTCGTGGAGGGATGAAATGAATGTTTAAGGTGATGGATGGGGTATCAATCATGCTGAATCAAACTACGACAATTGCTAGATTATTTTGAACTTGTTAAGTATAGTTGGAGCAGTACTCAAATGGAGAGTGGCTCAACCTGTTCCCATATACCTTCAGTCTCCTTTCATTCAACCACTTATTTAGCCTATTCTTAAGCATTGGTATAGTCACTGGTTCAATCATTATTCTAGTGGTACATTCTACAGCCTCAAAACACACAAAAAAATTGGCTCCTGCACTCTGTCCTAAATTATATTCATTTAATCTTATATTCACAAACATACATTCCAGATCCCTCAATCACTGGAAACAATATTTCTAACTGTTCTGTCCCATCCCTTTATAAATTTAAACATCTCTAGCAAATCTGTCACAAATGCACCTGTCTATGACAGTACCAATAGAAAAGCACCACAAAGTTCTTGTGGAGACAATGTCTCATCTTCATACTGGTGATACTCTACCTTCCATCATGTAGTGTGGCACTACCACTATTCTAAATTGGACAGATTCAGAACACATCTAGAAGCTCCAAAATGGGCATCCTTGAGGCTCTGTGGGCCATCAGCAGCAGAACTGCATTCAACCAGAATCATAACCTCATGGCCCAGCATGTTCTCTCTACCACTGGCATCAAGCTTAGGGACCAACTCTGGTTCAATGACGAGTGTAGAAGAGCATGCCAGAAGCAGCATCAGACAATTAAAAATGAGGTGAAGATACCACACAGGACTACACATGCTATAGAAGTAATCCTATAATGGATGGATCAGACCAAAGATTTTCAGTACAGCCATATCTAATTCTGAAAGGTGGTAAAAATTCGACAACTAATGGAGAGGAGGAGGCTATATCAGGGCCATTCAACATTGTGGCTGTAGTACTGAAGGCTGAGGCACTCCAGAACTAGCTGTGCTCCTAGTTAAGCTGTTTCAGTACAGCTAGAACACTGGCAACTGCACAACAAAGTGGAAAATAACCCAGGTATGTCCTGTCAACAAAAAGCAGAACAAATCCAATCATGCAATTACCACCCATTTGTTTACTCTCATCCATCAACAGCGATAGAAGGTGTCTTCCACGTTGCTATTAAGTGGCAGTTGCTCAGGCAATAACCTGTTCACCAATGCTCAGTTTGGGTTCCGCCAGGATCACTCAGCCTCAGACCTCATTACAACTTTGGCCTAAGCATGGACAGAAGAGCCAAATTTCAAAGCTGAGGTGAGAGTGACTGCCCTCGGCATTAAGGCAGCATTTGATCGGGTGTGACAACAAGGAACCTCAGCAAAATTGAAGTTAATGGCAATCAGAGGGAAACCTCTCCACTGGCTGGAATCATAAGTAAACTGTGGGTTGTAGAAAGCCAGCCATCTCAGCCCTAGGACATTACTTCAGGAGCTCCTCAGAGTAGTGTCTTCAGTTGCTGCAATGACTTTCCCTACATCACAAGGTCAGAATTAGATATGCTCACTGATGATTGCAGTGTTCAGCATCATTCGCACCTTCTCAGATAATGAAGCTGTACCTGCCCACATGCAGTGAGGCTTGAGCTGATAGGTGACAAGTAACATTCACACCAGACAAGATACAGTCAATGGCCATCTCGAACAAGAGAGAGTCTAACTGCTCCCCTTGAAATTCAACAGAATTACCACTGCCGAATCCTTCACCATCAACATCTTGGAGATCACCATTGACTAGAAACCAACTGGACCAGCCACATAAATACTGTGGCTAAAACAGGTCAGAGGCTAGGTATTCTGTAGCAAGTGACTCACCTCCTGCCTCCCCAAAGCCTTTCCACCATCTACATGGCACAAATCAGGAGTGTGATGCAACACTCTCCATTTGAGTACAGCTCCAACTATACTTAAGTTCAAAACAATCTAGGAATAGTAGTAGTTTGATTCAGCATGATTGACACCCCATCTATCACCTTAAGCATTCGTTTCATCTCTCCACTGGTGTACCATGGCTGCAGTATACACTGCAGTAACTTACCAGCTTTTTTTCAACAGCACCTCCAAAACCCACAACCTCTACTACCTAGAAGGACTAGGGCAGCAGGTGCATGAGGCCTTCAATGCCTGCCAGTTCCCTTTCAAATCACACACCAACTTGACACCAATAATTACCACACAGGATGCAGCAGTTCGAACTGGTGACTCACCACCACTTACTTCTCAAAGGCAATTAATGCTGGCCATGCCAATGATGCTCACATTGGGGAAAAAAAGAAAATTAAAACATCAATCCTTAATTTTCTCTGTTATAATGAAAACTGTCCCAATTTTTCCAAGCCCTTTTGTCTGTATTTTTTCAGACCAGGTGGTATCCCAATAAATCTGCACTGTACTGTTTCTATTGACTTAAAACTGTGTCTAGTACTTCACTATGGTCTTACTATATATATTTACTTTGCATAGATCTCATCATTTAATTTAGTCCATTATATTCTATAGTTCTTGTCATGCAGCTCAATATTCCATTAGCTATTTTTAACACCTTAATCCACTTGAGGTGCTGCTTTTAATGTTTTGAGGCCGAACCCCAAACTCCTCTGTTCTTTTGTGTCACCCCAGCAAATATGTTGCCATTGGACACACTGAGGGTCCATGGATGTGCATGTTTCACTCCACACACATCATGTGGACGCCCCTCACAGTCATTCCTTTGTGTCTTAGTTTAAGACTGTGGATAATGCTAGTCTAGAACTTCCACGAGCATTAAACTTTCAGGAGAACCAAACTCCTCTCATTCACTTCATACAAGTATTAATTTTAGGGGAAAGACTTCCCTAATGGTGCCCATCAAAGCTGAGCTTTCAATGGTGCTGAACTCCTGGCAGGTCTAAACTCCACTCTTCTGCCCTCTCACGTGCCACTGACATCTCAGAGATCAAAACAGAAGCAATGGTTTTGTCACAATGGAAATTATCAGCACCTTCATAATCTCATTCCTCTCTCAACAATTCGACATAAATTTGCATGAAGGAAACTTTCTTGCAGATCTGCAAAGTTGAAGGATAGGTTGATTAATCAAATTAACAATAAATCTACCAGCTACCACTTGTCCGTGGAATAATCTCAGCACCAAATACTTATTTTAGTTTATGTACTATAGCAGTATCATTGATTGTGATTCTATTGTACATTTGGTAATTAAAATTCAAACACTACATTCTGGAGCTGGAAATCAGGGGAAATATTCCAAAAGGTCAAATGTATAAAATAAGCTAATTTTACTAGATTTCTCCCAATAAATGAGATTTTAAGGATAGAAAGGTTTGAAAGGCATCATTTTTAATTTACGAAATGGCATACCTCTATAGAGGACATACCTCTTTATATATCGGGCAATGTGGTCAGATATGTAATTGACAGGTCCACAGCCAAGTACTCGCTGAAAGGGCGAGTGATGTGTGTGTCCTCTAAATTAATACGCACACACATACAAATGCCTATAACTTGTTTAAAAATAAATCTGACTTTCTATCAGCTACCGGCCTGGCATTATGTCGTATTTCTTCAAAACCAATTTCCACTTATTACCCTCTAACTGTATTTATTTTTTAGCATTATTACGCATCACATCCATGATGTAACGTTTCAGCGTATCCAACAGGTTAGGAATACAGTCGTGTAAAATACATAATTTATTTTTCACTTCCGGCTACTCTCAATTAACTATCACGAATTCTATATGGTTTTACTTAATGAACACTTAAACGAGCCTAATCGGGATTACAATGACCATTAAACCCCATCCTATGTATCAAATCCTCCGACGGAATAGTGTGCTTACAACGAGCAGTAAAACCAGCAGCGTTTCCTCACTCAGTCAGACTTTGAATGCTGTTGAATTTATTGGGCCAGCTCCACGTTATTGTAAACCTTCTGTAACCGTTTCCTGTTTCTAAACAATCGTTACAGCCAAATACAAAATAAACGATATTGGAATAAATAATTCGAAGAAATTTTTAGTCTACTTGACCCTAGATTACCGGTAGATACACCGCCCAGAAAGATCCGAATCTGCAAATGCTGACCTACAATATTTTTCGACATTCACACGATCAGCCATCAGACTCCAGTAGCTCCTACCTGCCCCCTTTTCCCCCAGTGAGCTAACCTTAAACCAAGGCAGCAGACACCCAGCGAACCAAGTTGGTCAATTTCTTAGTCGATTTCAACCCATTCCCCGTGTGTCTATTTGATGTCCTCGCTTAGGGGACATTTATAAAATAACAACATGGATCATTTCGGGTTTTGTTATTTTAAAGAGAGGGTGGGGGAAGCAAAAAGAAACCAACCTGATTCCGAATTACTGAAATATCAGTCGGGTGCCGGTACTGCTACCGAGACGGTGACCGCGAAAATGCTGTAATCAGGAAGAAAAGAGAGAGCAGACTGAGTTCAGTTGTGGCAGTGGAGAGCTCCCGGATCCGTCACATGATTCTGATGTAAAAAGACATGGCAGCCCCTAGCAATTGCAATCTGTTATTAATGGTTACAGAAGAAGACCACACTAACCCTTGGGGTTTTGGGTAATTTCAGTACATTTTTAGGAATGTTTAATGAGTGGGCAGTCTCTAATCTCACCCAGCTCCTTGTAATTAGTACAATATTCTATTGCAAGGCGACAACCAGAAATTTCATACGAATCCATTTTGTGTTATAGTGCTGTAGATTATACCCTTATTGCTCCCCTTTTCCTGACCCGCCAGGTATGTTTCAGGAGGATAAATAAAGCTGAGATGTGGGATTATACATTTCAAGTGAGACTCGATAATTCACGAGCGAGGAAAACCAGTACAATGAATGGATTGTACACGTAGACACTATTCACATGGATAGTCCATATCCCAGGGCTCCATGTCATGTATTCCGTTTATAAGACGTATTAAATAATTAAAATACCAAGTCACATTTAATTTTGCAAGTAAATTCATAAAATCATAGTAATTTACAAAATAGAAAAAGGCCATGTGGCCTCTCGTGCCTTTGCTGGCTCCTTGAAAGAACACTCTTGCTTCGTTCAACACGCTAACCTTTTGTTACTAACCCTGTAAGTTGCCTGTCCTCATGAACCTGTAAAACTGCCTTTAATGTTTATGGTTAAGCTTCCACCACTCTTTCAGGTAGAACATTCCAGATCTTAAAAGGTCGCTCCAGATCTTAATTTTGCAAATTATTTTGAACACATGACTCACTCACCAGGTTTTCTCTAACTTTGTCAAAACCGTCCGTCATTTTGAAAAACTATTAGGTCACCTCTTAACGTTCTCAGGAGAATAGTCCCAACTTGTCCAGCTTCTCTGCATAACTTAAGTCCTTCAGCCAGCTAACATCCTGGTAAACTTTCTCAACACACTTTCTAAGTCCTTTACATCTTTCCTTTAGTGTGGTGCCCAGAATTGTTCACAATACTCTGGCCAAGACCTAAGCAGTGATTATGAAGTTCTAGCATTGCATCTACTTTTGTATTATGTGGCACTTTGCTGAATGCCTTCTGAAAGTCCTAGTGTGTTGCAGAATGACAACAATGATGTGGGTTCAAACCATATACTGGAAAAAAGTGAAATCAGGTCAATGTGATGCATTTAATGTGTGGGTGAAGAGAGTTTTTTTATTCATTCATGGGATGTGAGCTTTGCTGGCTGGGCCAGCATTTATTGCCCACCCTTAGTTGCCCTTGAGAAGGTGGTGGTGAGCTGCCTTATTGAACCACTGCAGTCTGTGTGGTGTAGGTACACCCACTGTGCTGTTAGGGAGTTCCAGGATTTTGACTCAGTGACAGTGAAGGAATGGCACTATATTTCCAAGTCAAGATGGTGAGTGACTTGGAGGGGAACTTCCAGGCGGTGGCGTTCCCATCCATCTGCTGCCCTTGTCCTTCTAGATGGTAGTGGTCCTGGGTTTGGAAGGTGCTGTCAAAGGAGTCTTGGTGAGTTCCTGCAGTGCATCTTGTAGATGGTACACTGTTTCTACTGCGCGTCGGTGGTGGAGGGAGCAAATGTTTGTGAGTGTGGAGTTAGCATGCTTTTGTGCTAGTTTGATTCTCATTTTCCCCCACAATGCTGGCTTGTAGCAATGCAAAAAATAGAGCCAAATGTGGAAGTCCCTCATTGTTAGTACACAGCCTCTCCATTGGTAAGTCTTCAGCTGTGCCTCCTTGTGGTGATATACAGAAACTGGGTCCCTTGCAGCCTCAGGCTAAAGCTTCATAGGAACTAGGAGGAAGTTTGGCCCCCAGACACGCAGTGTGCAGACTCACTGCCATGGGGACATATCCTGGTACTCACGAACCAAACTGGGGTCAACTAGTCTGCTCTTGCTTCTATTTGTTATGTTATCTAGAAACTCTGGGCACTGAGTTTCATCAAAAGCAACAGAATTATATTTCACTCCATTCTTTAACCTCCTAGTACAGCACTTCCAACACTCCTCCATTGGCTTCATGCCTGATGACTGACCTTGTCATTTGGAGTATAGAAGATCATACAGTAAGCAGTAGCAGGAGTATCTGAAAATGAAGTGCCAAGCTGGTGAAGCTACAACACAAGATTGGATGATAAACAGTGAAAGTAGCATGTTCTACAGAGATAAACAGTCCCACAATCAGCTAGTCAGGTCAAAGCTCCGCAATTCTGTTACATTCAATCATGAATAGTGGTCGACAATTAAGCAACTCATGGAGGGAGAGGAGGTTCCATTAACATACCTATTCTCAACAATGGCAGAGTGCAAAAGATAAGGTTGAAGCATTTGTAACCATTTTCAGCCAGAAGTGCCGAGTGGATGATTCTTAGCATCCTCCTGAGGCTCCACCATAACAGGTACTAGTCTTCAGCCAATTCAATTCACTCCATGTAATATCAAGAAATGGCTAAGTGCACTGGATATATCAATGGATGTGGGTCCCGATAACATCCCGGCTGTAGTTTTGAAGACCTGCTGTCAAGACTAGCGATGCTATTTCAGTACAACTATAATATTGGCTCTGTTGCTTTTATCCAATCAACACATTCTCAATCGTCAGCAAGATTGCAGAAGGCATTAAGAAAAGTGCCATCAAGCAGCATTTAATCACCAATCACTTGTGCGTCAACACTCAGTTTGGGCCCCGCCATTCTGTACCATGTAAATTGATTCAATTCTCTGGGCAATTGTCAGGTTAGATGCCAGTGTTTTAGTTATCCTGGAACAGCTTGGCTCAGGTCCAGACCTCATTTCCATCCATCGTTTTATCTCCACCTTTTAGCTTATTTCGATCCCTTCCCCCCACCCCACCCCAACTAGGGCCATCTGTCACTTGCTCGTCCTGCTTTCTACCCTTAATGTCACCATTAGCACATTCCTTAGCTCATATCACCACCGTCAAAACCCCTTTATCCTTTTGTCTATGACATCTTTGGCAATCTCTTCTTTGCCTCCACCTATCACTGGCCCTCTATTTAGCTCTACCTGTCCCACCCCCCCTCAAACAGCTTATATTTCACCTCATTTCTATTTTTCCTTAGTTTTGATGAAGTCACGTTAACTGTCTTCCTCTCCACAGATGCTGTCAGATCTGCTGAGTTTTTCCAACTATTTTCGTTTTTGTTTCAGATTTCCAGCATCCGCAGAATTTTGCTTTTATCTCATTACAGCCTTGCTTGAAATACCAATTTCCAGAGTGAGGTGAGAGTGAACTGCATTTAAAGTCAAGGTAGCATTTGATTGAGCGTAGCGCCAAGGAACCTAAATAAAACTGGAGTCATTGGGAATCAGGGCAAAACTCTCCAGTGGCTAACAATATACCTAGCACAAAGAAAGATGGTTGTGGTTCTTAGATGCCAATTATCTCAAGCCCAGGACATTGCTACAGGAGTTCTTCAGAGTAATGTCCTCAGCCCAACTATCCTTACCTGCTTCAGCAAAGACCTTTCCTCCCCCATAGGATCAGAAGTGAGGCTGTTAGTGTACCTTATCATCGTCCGCAACTGAAAAATGAATACGTGTATGGTTGACAGGTGAAGGTCAGATTGGACAGTGCTTCCTGTTTCTTTCCCTCTTTTTTCCACCACCACCGCCCCCGACAACTGTCCTCTGTCATTCAAGGAAAGAATGACAGAAGGTCTACACATTTTCATGCTTCCATTTCTATGATTCTATAAGAAAATGCCAGGGAAGAAGAAAAAACATTTGTAGCCCATTGAAGCACTTGACTTGCCAGATCTAGAATCCAACTGCAGTTCAACTTTCTTAATGTCTTTAAATCCATTACTTTTGGTAGCTTATTCCATATATTCATGAGAGATATTAGACTAACTGGCATATAGATTCCTGCTTTCTGTCATCTCCTTTCTTGAACAGAGGTGTTACATGTTCAGTTTTTCAATCCACTGGGACCTTTCCAAAATCTAGGGAATTCTGGAAGATTACAACCAATGCATCCACTATCTCTGCAAGCCACTTCTTTTAAGACTCTAGGATGTAGACCATCAGGTCCAAGGTACTGGTCAGCCTTTAGTCCCATTAGTTTTCCCATTACTTATTCTCCAGTGATAGTGATTGTTCCAAATTCCCCCCTCTCCTCTGCCTCGATTTTCATTCTTGGGATGCTTTTTGTATCTTCTGCTGTGAAGTCAGACAAAAAATACTTGTATAAAGCCTCTGCCATTTCCTCCTATCCCATTAATTCTGCAGTCTCACCCTCTAAGGGACCAATGCTCAATTTAGCTACTCTTTTCCTTTTTATATGCTTATAGAAACTTTCATCATCTGTTTTATATTTCTTGCTACTTTTCCCTCATTGCCAAATTTCTCCCTTTTTTTGTCATCCTTTGCTGGTTTCTACAATTTTCACAATCATCGGCCCTACCACTAATCTTCACAGCATTGTATGCCTTTTTCAATTTGATACCACCCTTAACTTCCTTAGTTAGCCATGAATGGTGGCATCCTTCTGGTAGAGTGCAATCTTCAAAAGTGCAATATATCTTTGTTGAGTGTTATGAAATATCTCCTTAAATGTCTGCCATTGAATATCTTTCATCTTAGCCTATTTTACCAATCCATTTTAGTCAATTCGCTTCATCGCTTATCATTGCCTTTATTTAAGAAGTTGCAGGCATTTCTCACTCTCAAACTGAATGTGAAATTCTAACATGCTATGATCACGCTTGCCTAGAAGATCCTTAACTTAATTAATCCTGACTCAATACACTTTACCTGGTCCAAAATAACCTGGTCCCTGATAAGTTCCAGAATGTATGGTTGTAAGAAACTTTCAAAAACGCACTTTATGAACTCATCTTCTACACTACCATTGTCGATTTGATTTGTCCAATCTATATGAAGATTAAAGTCACCCATGATTATTGCAGTACCTTACTTGTAAGCCTCGATTATTTCTTGATGTATACTCTGTCCTACTGTGTAGCTACTGTTAGGTGACTTATAAACTACTCCCAGCAGTGACTTCTTTCCTTTGCTGTTTCTTATCTACATCCAAACTGATTAGACCATAAGACCATAAGACATAGGAGCAGAAATTAGGCCATTCGGCCTATCGAGTGTGCTCCAACGTTCAATCATGGCTGATAAGTTTCTCAACCCCATTCTCCCGCCTTCTCTCCGTAACCATTGATCCCCTTACCAATCAAGAACCTATCTATCTCGGTCTTAAATACACTCATTGACCTGGCCTCCGCAGCCTTCTGTGGCAATGAATTCCATAGATTCACCACTCTCTGGCTAAAGAAATTTCTCCTCGTCTCTGTTCTAAAAGGTCTTCCCTTTACTCTGAGGCTGTGCCCTCGGGTCCTAGTCTCTCCTACTAATGGAAACATCTTCCCCATGTCCACTCTATCCAGGCCTTTCAGTATCCTGTAAGTTTCAATCAGATCCCCCCCCTCATCCTTCTAAACTCCATCGAGTATAGACCCAGAGTCCTCAAACATTCCTCATATGTTAAGCCTTTCATTCCTGGGATCATTCTTGTGAACCTCCTCTGGACCCTCTCCAGGGCCAGCACATCCTTCCTGAGATACGGGGCCCAAAATTGCTCACAATATTCTAAATGTGGTCTGACCAGAGCCTTATAAAGCCTCAGCAGCACATCCCTGCTTTTATATTCTAGTCCTCTCGAAATAAATGCCAACATTGCATTTGCCTTCCTAACTACCCACTCAACCTGCAAGTTAACCTTAAGAGAATCCTGGACTAGGATTCCCAAGTCCCTTTGCACTCCAGACTTCTGAATTCTCTCCCCATTTAGAAAATAGCCTATGCCTCTATTCTTCCTACCAAAGTGCATGACCTCACACTTTCCCACGTTGTATTCCATCTGCCACTTCTTTGCCCATTCTCCTAACCTGTCCAAATCCTTCTGCAGCCTCCCCGCCTCCTCAATACTACCTGTCCCTCCACCTATCTTTGTAACATCCATTGGCTCTCCTTTGTCTAACCTACTCATTACCTCCTCAAAGAATTCTAACAGATTTGTCAGGCATGACCTCCCCTTGATGAAACCATGCTGATTTTGCCCGATTTTACCATGCACTTCCAAGTATTCTGAAATCTCATCCTTAATAATGGACTCTAAAATCTTACCAACGACTAAGGTCAGGCTAATCGGCCTGTAATTTCCTGTCTTTTGCCTCACTCCCTTCTTAAACAGTGGGGTTACATTAGCGATTTTCCAGTCCTCTGGGACCCTCCCTAACTCCAGTGATTCCTGAAAGATCACCACTAACGTCTCCACTATCTCTTCAGCTATCTCCTTCAGAACTCTGGGGTGTAATCCATCTGGTCCAGGTGATTTATCCACCTTCAGACCTTTCAGTTTTCCTAGCACCTTCTCCTTGGCTATGGCCACCATACTCACCTCTGCCCCACTGACTCTCTTGAACTTCGGGGATGTCACTCGTGTCTTCCACTGTGAAGACTGACGCAAAGTACCTATTCAGTTCCTCTGCCATTTCTTTGTTCCCCACTACTACTTCTCCAGCGTCATTTTCCAATGGCCCAATGTCCACTTTTGCCTCTTTCTTACCCTTTATATATCTAAAAAAATTCTTGCAAACTTCTTTTATATTACTGGCTCTACATCTTGATCTTCTGAATAAAGATAATTTCTCATTATTGTACTGATCTCATCATTGATCAACAGAGCAATCCCACCCTACTTTTCCTTTCCTCCTGATGTTCCTAAATGTCAAATACGCTTGAATACTCAGCCTTGGCCACATTGCAGCCATGGCTTTGTAATGGCTATTATATGATACTAGTTTATTTCTATTTTGGCTATCAAGTGATCCATTTTAAGATTAAAAAAAAATTCATTACACGATGTGGGCTTCGTTGGCTGGGCCAACATTTATTGCCCATCCCTAGTTGCCCTTGAGAAGGTGCTGGTGAGCTGCCTTCTTGAACTGCTGCAGTCCATGTGGTGTAGGTACACCCACAGTGCTGTTAAGGAGAGAGTTCCAGGATTTTGACCCAGCGACAGTGAAGGAATGACTATATATTTTCAAGACAGGATGGTGAACGACTTGGAGGTGTCGCCCATCTATCTGCTACCCTTGTCCTTCTAGATGGTAGTGGTTATGGGTTTGGAAGGTGCTGTCAAAGGAGCCTTGGTGAATTCCTGCAGTGCATCTTGTAGATGGTACACACTGCTGCTACTGTGCATCAGTGCTGGAGGGAGTGAATGTTTGTGGATGTGGTGCCAATCAAGTAGGCTGCTTTTTCCTGGACGGTGTCAAGCTTCTTGAGTGTTGTGGGTGCTGCATTCATCCAGGCAAGTGGGGAGTATTCCATCACACTCCTGACTTGTGCCTTGTAGATGGTGGACAGGCTCTGGGGAGACAGGTGGTGAGTTACTTGTCACACGATTCCTAGCCTCTGACCTGCTCTTGTAGCCATAGTATTTATATGGCTAATCCAGTCCAGTTTCTGGTCAATGGTAACCCCCAGGTTGTTGATAATGGAGGATTCAATGATGATAATGCCATTGAACATCAAGGGGAAATGGTTGGATTTTCTCTTGTTGGAGATGCTCATTGCCTGACACTTGTGTGTACAAATGTTACTTGCCACTTGTCAGCCCAAGCCTGGATATTGTCCAGGTCTTGCTGCATTTGGACATGGACTGCTTCAGTATCTGATGAATTGCAAATGGTGAACATTGTGCAATCATCAGCGAACACCCCCACTTCTGACCTTATGATGGAAGGATGTTCATTGATGGAGCAGCTGAAGGTGGTTGGACCGAGGACACTACCCTGAGGAACTCCTGTAGTGATGTCCTGGAGCTCAGATGACTGACCTCCAACAACCACAATTATCTTCCTTTGTGCTAAGTATGACTCCAACCAGCAGAGAGTTTTCCCCCTGATTCCCATTGACCCCATTTTGCTAGGGCTCCTAGATGCTTATACTTGGTCGAATGTGGCTTTGATGACAAGGGCAGTCACTCTCACCTCATCTCGGGAGTTCAGCTCTTTTGTCCATGTTTGAACCAAGGCTGTAATGAGGTCAGGAGCTGAGTGGCCCTGCCGGAACCCAAACTGGGCATCAGTGATCAGATTATTGCTAAGCGAGTGCCACTTAATAGCACTGTCGTTGGCCCATTCCATTATTTTACTGATGTTCGAGAGTAGACTGATGGGGCAATAATTGGCTGGGTTGGATTTGCCCTGCTTTTTGTGTACAGGACATACCTGGGCAACTTTCCACATAGCCGGGTAGATCTGAGTGTTGTCGTTGTACTGGAATAGCTTGGCTAGGGGTGTGGCAAGTTCTGCAGCACAAGTCTTCAGTACTATTGCCAGAATATTGTAAGAGCCCATAGCCTTTACACTATCCAGTGCCTTCAGCTGTTTCTTGATATCACAGAGTGATTTGAATTGGCTGCAGGCTGGCATCTGAGATGTTGGGGACCTCCGGAGTAGGCCAAAATGGATCATCCATTCGGCACTTCTGGCTGAAGATTGTAGCAAATGCTTCAGCGTTATCTTTTGCATTGATGTGCTGGGTTCCTCCATCATTGATGATGGGGATATTTATGGATTCTTCTCTTCCAGTGAGTTGTTTAATTGTCCACTACTATTCATGACTGGATGTGGCAGGACTGCAGAGCTTAGATCTGATCCATTTGTTGTGCGAAAGCTTAGCTCTGTCTATCATTTACTGCTTATGCTGTTTGGCACGCAATTAGTCCAGTGTTATAGCTTCACCAGGTTGACACCTCATTTTTAGGTATGCCTGGTGCTGCTCCTGGCATGCCCTCCTGCACTCTTCATTGAATCAGGGTTGATCCCCCAGCTTGATGGTAATGGTAGAGTGTGGGTTATGCTGGGCCATGAGGTTACAGATTGTGTTCAAGTACAATTCTGCTGCTGCTGATGGTCCACAGCACCTCATAGATGCCCAATTGAGTTGCTAGATCTGTTCGAAATCTCTCCCATTTAGCACAGTGGTAGTACCACACAACATGATGGAGGGTATCCTCAATGCGAAGGCGGGACTTCGCCTCCACAAGGACTGTACGCTGGTCACTCCTACCGATGCTGTCATGGACAGATGCATCTGCGGCAGGCAGGTTGGTGAGGAAGAAGTCAAGTATGTTTTTCCCTCTTGTTGGTTCCCTCACCACCTACTGCAGACCCAGTCTAGCAGCTATGTCATTTAGGACTCGGTCAGCTTGGTCAGTAGTGGTACTACCAAACCAGTTTGGTGATGGACATTGAAGTCCACCACCCAGAGTACATTCTGCACCTGAGCTGCCCTCAGTGCTTCTTCCAACTGGTGTCCAACATGGAGGAGCACTGATTCATCGGCTGAGGGAGGGCAGTAATGTTGCAAGCATTCAGATAGAGAGCTTTTAAATATGTGCTTTTACCATTTTTGCTTACTCTGACCTCATTTGCTGGTACACACTTTTGTTTCTATGTTCTGCATTTCCTGTCACACTCAGGTTATCATTACCTGTATCATTACCCTGCACTATTGCCTTGTCCTCTCCAGTTTTCCAAATCTCCCCTCATGTGAATTCTCCCTCCATTTAGTTCAAGAACGTAAGAAACAGTAGGAATAGGCCATTTAGCCCTTCAAACCCACTCCACCATTCAATGAGATCATGGCTGATCTTCTACTTTATTTTCCTGCACTATCCTGGGGGAGGCGGTGGTGTAGTGGTGTTGTCACTAGTAATCCAGAGACCCAGGATAAAGCTATGGGGACACGGGTTCAAATCCCACCATGGCAGATGCTGGAATTAAAAGTTTGATGATGACGACCATTGTCGTAAAAACCCATCTAGTTCACTAATGACCTGGCCTACGTGTGACTCCAGATCCACAGCAACGTGGTTGACTCTTAAATGGCCTAGCAAGCCACTCAGTTGTGACAAACCACTAAAAAGTCTAAGGCTGGACCACCTGGCATTGACCTAGGCACTGGAAACAACAATGGCAAATTCAGCCCTGTTGACCCTGCAAAGTCCTTACTAACATTTGCGGGCTAGTGCCAAAATTGGGAGAGCTGTCTTGCAGACTAGTCAAGCAACAGCCTGACATAGTCATCCTCATGGAATCATACCTTACAGACAATGTCCCAGAGGCCACCATCACCATCCTTGGGTCTGTCCTGTGACAGATCCAGCAAAGGTAATGGCACAATGGTATACAGTCAGGAGGGAGCTGCCCTACATGTCCTCAACATTGATGCTGGACCCCATGAAGTCTCATGGCATCAGCCCAAACATGGGCAAGGAAACCTCCTGCTGATTACCACATACTGCCTCCTGCCCCTCAGCTGATGAATCAGTCGTCCTCCATGTTGAACACCATTTAAAGGAAGCACGGAGGGTGGCACGGGCACAGAACTTACTCTGGGTGGAAACATCAATGTCCATCACCAAGAGTAGCACAGCCACAGGCCCGAGCTGGCCGAGTCCAAAAGGACATAGCTGCTAGACTGGGTCTGTGACAGATATTGAGAGAACCAATAAGAGGGAAAAACATACTTGACTTCATCCTCACCAACTTGCCTGCCACAGATGCATCTCTCCATGACAGTATTGGTAAGAGTGGCCACTGCACAGCCCTAGCAATGACGACTTCACATTGAGGATACCCCCCGTTGTGTGGCACTACCACCATGCTAAATGGGATAGATTTTTGAACATATCTAGCAAATCAAGACTGGACAACCACGAGGTGCTGTGGGGCGGCAGCAGCAGCAGAAGAATTGTACTCAACTACAATCAGTAACCTCATGGCCAGGCATGTCCCCCACTCTACCGTTGCCACCAAGTGAGGGGATCAACCATGGTTCAATGAAGAGTGCAAGAGGGCATGCCAGGAGCAGCACCAGGCTTACTAAAAATGAGGTGTCAATCTGAAGAAGCTATAACACAGGACTACTTGCGTGCCATACAGCATAAGCAGCAAGTGATAGAGAAAGCTAAGTTATTCCACGGTCAGTGGATCAGATCCAAGCTCTGCAGTCCTGCCATATCCAGCCATGAATAGAGGAGGACAGTTAAACAACTCACTGGAGAAGGAGGCCTCACAAATATCACCATCCTCAATGATGGGGGAGCCCAGCACAGCAGTGCAAAAGATAAGGCTGAAGCACTTGCAACCAGCTTCAGCCAAAAGTGCCGAGTGGATGATCCATCTCGGCCTCCTCTGGAGGTCCCCAGCATCACAGATGCCAGCCTTCAGCCAATTCGATTCATAGAAACATAGAAAGCAGGTGTAGGTCATTCGGCCCTTCAAGTCCACTCCGCCATTCAATATGATCATCGGTGATCCTCTATCTCAATGCCATACTCTCACTCTCTCCCCATACCCCTTGACGCCTTTAGAGTCCAGAAATCTATTTCCTTCTTAAATATGTTCAGTGACTTGGCCTCCACAGCCCTCTTTGGTAGAGAATTCCACAGGTTCATCACCCTCTGAGTGAAGAAGTTTCTCCTCATCTTAGTCCTAAATAGCCTACCCTGTATACTGAGACTGTGACCACTTGTTCTATATCCCCAGCCAGAGGAAACATCATCCCTGCACCTAGTCTGTCCACTATCAGAATTTTATGTTTCAATGAGATCTCCTCTCATTCTTCTAAACTCCAGGGAATACAGGCCTAGTCGAGCCAATCTCTCCTCATTCGACCATCCTGCTATTCCAGCAATCAGCCTAGTGAACCTTCGCTGCACTCACTCTTTGGCAAATACATCCTTTCTTGGGTAAGGAGACCAAAACTGCACACAATACTCCAGGTGTGGTGTCACCAAGGCCCTGTACAGCTGCAGTAAGACATCCTTGCTCCTGTACTCAAGTCCTCTCGCAATGAAGGCCAAGATACCATTTGCCTTCTTAACTGCTTGCTGCACCTGCATGCTTGCTTTCAGTGATTGGTGTACAAGGACACCCAGATCCCTTTGTACATCAACATTTCCCAAATTATCACCATTTAAATAATACTGTCTCATTCTGGTTTTCCTACTTAAATGGATAATCTCACGCTTATCCACATTATACTGCATCTGCCATGTGTTTGTCCACTCACTCAACTTGTCTAAATTGCCTTGAAGCTTACATTACAAGACTCACATTCCCACCAAGTTTTGTGTCATCAGCAAACTTGGAAATATTACATTTGGTTCCCTCATTCAAATCATTGACATATATTGTGAATAGCAGGAGCCCAAGCACCAATCCCTGCAGTACCCCACTAGTCACCGACTGCAACTCTGAAAAGATTCATTTATTCCTACTCTCCGTCTGCTAACCAATTCTCAATCCATGCCAATATATTACCCCCAATCCCATGTGCTTTAATTTTACACATCAATCTCTTATGTGGGACTTTATCAAAAGCCTTCTGAAAATACAAATATACCACACCCACTATTTCTCCCTTATCTATCCTGCTAGTTATGTCCTCAAAAAACTCCAGTCGGTTTGTCAAACATGATTTCACTTTCATAAATCCATGCTGTCTTTGTCTAATTTCATCCCTATTTTCTAAGTGTCCTGTTATCACATCCTTCATAATAGACTGTAGCATTTCCCTATTACCGATACTAGGCTAACCAATCTGTAATTTCCTGTTTTCTCCCTCCCTTTTTTTTTAGATAAGTGGAGATACGTTTGCCACCTTCCAATCTGCTGGGATTGTTCCAAAATCTACAGAATTTTGGAGGGTGACAACCAACATATCCACTATTTCCATGGCCACATCCTTTAGTACCCTGGGATGTACATTACCAGGCCCGGGGATTTATCAGAGATTCACTCCAGGTGATATCAGTAAACGGCTGAAGGCACTGGTTACTGCAAAGGCTATAGGCCCTGACAATATTCCGGCAGTAGTACTGAAGACTTGTGCTTCAGAACCTGCCACACCCCTAGCTAAGCTGTTCCAATACAAGTACAATATTGGCATCTGCCCGGCTATGTGGAAAATTGCCCAGGTATGTTCACTACACAAAAAGCAGGACAAGTCCAATGTGGCCAATCACCAACCCATCAGTCTATTCTTTATCATTAGTAAAATGATGGAAGGGGTCATCGACAGTGCTATCAAGTGGCACTTGCTTAGCAATAAGCTGCTCACTGATGCTCAGTTTGGGTTCCACCAGGCCACTCAGCTCCTGACCTCATTACAGCCTTGGTTCAAACATGGACAAAAGAGCTGAATTCCAGATGTGAGGTGAGACTGACTGCCCTTGACATCAAGGCAGCATTTAACTGAGTGTGGCATCAAGGAGTCTGAGCAAGGCTGGGGTCAATGGGAACCAGGGGAAAACTCTCTGCTGGTTGAAGCCATAACTAGCAGAAAGGAAGATGGTCGTGGTTTTTGGAGGTAAATCATCTCAGCTCCAGGACATCACTGCAGAAGTTCCTCAGGGTAGTGTCCTAAGCCCAACCATCTTCAGCTGCTTCAAAAATGACCTTCCCTCCATCAAACAAACAGTCAGAAGTGGGTATGTTTGCTGATGATTGCACAATGTTCAGCACCATTCCTGACTCCTCAGATACTGAAGCAGTCCATATCCAAATGCAGCAAGATCTGGACAATATCCAGGCTTGGGCTATCAAGTGGCAAGTAACATTCGCACCACACAAGTGCCAGGCAATGACCATCTCCAACAAGAGAGTATCTAACCATTGCTCCTTGATATTCAATGGCATTACGATCACTGAATCCCCCACTATCAACATCCTGGGGGTTACCATTGACCAGAAACTGAACCGGACTAGCCAAATAAATAATGTGGCTACAAGAGCAGATCAGAGACTAGCAATCCTGTGGCAAGTAACTCACCTCCTGACTCCCCAAAGCCTGTCCACCATCTACAAGGCACAAGTCAGGAGTGTGATGGAATACTCTCCACTTGCCTGGGTGAATGCAGTTCCAACAATGCTCAAGGAACTTAACACCATCCAGGGCAAAGCAGCTCACTTGATTGGCAACACATGCACAAACATTCACTCCCTCCACCACCAATGCATAGTGGCAGCAGTGCGTACCATCTACAAGGTGTACTGCAGGAATTCACCAAGGCTCCTTAAACAGCACCTTCCAAGCCTATGACTGCTACCATTTAGAAGGACAAGGGCAGCAGATAGATGGGAACACCACCACCTGCAAGTTCCCCTCCAAGCCACACACCATCCCGGCTTGGAACTATATTGCTGTCCCTTCACTGCCGCTGGGTCAAAATCCTGGGACTCCCTAATAGCTCTGTGGTGTACGTACACCACATGGAATACAGTGGTTCAAGAAGGCAGCTCACTACCATATTCCCAAGGGCAAGTTGGAATGGGCAATAAATGCTGGCCTAGCCAGTGACACCCACATCCCACAAATGAAAAAAAATATTGCCCTTCATACCTCCTTTTGTTCAGATTTAAGGCCCTAGTTTTGGAATGAATTATATCACTTTCAAACTTAATTCCATCATATTCTGGTCATTATTTCCTAAAGACTCCTTTGCAGCAAAGTTATTCATTAGCCCTTTCTCATTACATAATACTAAGTCTGAAATAGCCCAATATCCACTTGGTTCTTCAACATACTGCTCCAGAAACCCATCTCGTACACACTCCAGGGATTCATTCGCCACAGCATTAGTGTTAATTAGGTTTACCCAGTCTATGTGTAAATTGAAGCCCCCCATTATTACTGTATTACCCCCATATTACATGCAACTCCAATTTCCTGATTTATAGTGTACCCAACATTACCATGACAGTTTGGTGGCTTATAAACAACACCCACCGATGTGTTTTTTTTATTCATTCATGGGATGTGGGCTTCGCTGGCTGGGCCAGCATTAATTGCTCACCCCTAGTTGCCCTTGAGAAGGTGGTGGTGAGCTGCCTTCTTGAACTGCTACAGTCCATGTGCTGTAGGTACACCCACAGTGCTGTTGCGGAATTCCAGGATTTTGACCCAGCAACAGTGAAGGAACGGCGATATATTTCCAAGTCAGGATGCTAAGTGACTTGGAGGGGAACTTCCAAGTGGTGATGTTCCCATCTATCTGCTGCCCTTGTCTTTCTAGGTGGTGTTGTCATGGGTTTGGAAGGTGCTGTTGAAGGGGCCTTGGTGAATTCCTACAGCGCATTTTTTTGCCGCTCCTTGCTGTTTCTTAGCTCCACCCAAACTGATACTACATCTTGATCCTTTGATCCAAGATCGTCTCTCACTAATCTACTGGCCTCATCCCTTATTAACAGAGCCACCTCACATCCTTTTCCTTTTTACTTATCCTTCCTAAATGACGAACATCCTTGAATATTCAGTTCCCAGTCTCAGTCATCCTGTAACCACATCTCTGTAATGGCAATTAAATCATACCCACTTATCTCTATTTGCCATGACCTCTGGCTGTTCACCCACCCCCCGAAGAATGTCCTGCAGTCACTATGTGACATCCTTGACTCTGACACCAGGAAGGCAACAAACCATCCTGGAGTCATGTCTATGGCCGCAGAAATGCATGTCTGTTCCCCTAACAAATCCTCTATCATTGTTGCTCTTCTCATCTTCTTTCTCCCCTCCTGTGCAGCTGATCCACCTGCAGTGCCACAGACTTGGCTCTTGCTGGACTCCTCTGAGGAGCCATCACCCTCATCAATATCCAAAATGGAAAACCGGTGAGCAAATGCCATTGACTCAGGGGACTCCTGTGCTACCTGCCTGGTTCTCTTACACTACCTGGCGATCACCCATTCCCTCTCTGCCTGCATGCTCCTAACCTGTGGTGTGACCACCGTAATAACTGATATCCATGTAGTTCTCTGCCTTTTAGATGCACTACATTGACTCTAGCTACCGCTCGAGTTCCACAACCCAGAGCTGAAGCTTCTGCAGCCAGTGATACTTCTGCAGATGTGTTTGTCTCGGACACATAGCATGTCCACGACTTCCCACATGCCACAGGATGCACACTCCACTCAGCCAAGCTGCCCTGCCATACCTTTGCTTATAATAGCTTGTGAATTTGAATAGGGAGGATAACTCAGCAGTTATTCACCAAACAGCTTCTTCCCTTCTACCGAAGGAAGAACCAAATACTTGAGGTTGAGGAAGGTAGAAAAAGGAGCACCTCCTTCCTTCTTCCCTGAACTCCTTCATTCACCAAAAACCCAGCTGCTCACTCTGTGAAGTCCTATTCTATCATCCCATCCTCTCATCATATACTTGTACCATTATCCAGAACCAGATCCAGCAGTGCCTTCTTTCTTGTTGGAGTATAACCATACTGAAAACAGATCCAGACACATTCTTAAAATTGCTTCTCCTAGCTGCAACACAATATTTTGGATAACCAAAGGTAGAATGAAGTGAAAGTCCTCCACTATTATAGGCCTTTTAATTTTTGCAGTTTGCTTCAAATTTTCCACATATCTCTTCCTATCACAGAATCTCACAATGCACAAGAGGCCCTTCGGCCCATCAAGTCTGCACCGACACGTGAGAAACACCTGACCTACCTGCCTAATCCCATTTATCAGCACTTGGCCCATAGCCTTGAATGTTATAACATGCCAAGTGCTCACCCAGGTACTTTTTAAAGGGTGTGAGACAACCCACCTCCATCACCCTCTGGGTAAAAAGTTTTTCCTCACATCCCCCCTAAACCTCCTGCCTCTCACCTTGAACTTATGCCCCCTTGTGACTGACCCTTCAACTAAGGGGAACAGCTGCTCCCTATCCACCCTGTCTATGCCTCTCATAATCCTGTACACCTCGATCAGGTCGCCCCTCAGTCTTCTCTGCTCCAACGAAAACAACCCAAGTCTATCCAGCCTCTCTTCATAACTTAAATGTTTCATCCCAGGCAACATCCTGGTGAATCACCTCTGCACCCCCTCCAGTGCAATCACATCCTTCCTATAATGTGGCGACCAGAACTGCACGCAGTACTCCAGCTGTGGCCTCACCAAGGTTCGATACAACTCCAACATGACCTCCCTACTTTTGTAATCTATGCCTCAATTGATAAAGGCAAGTGTCCCACATGCCTTTTTCACCACCCCACTAACATGCCCCTCTGCCTTCAGAGATCTATGGACACACACGCCAAGGTCCCTTTGTTCCTCAGAACTTCCTAGTGTCATGCTGTTCATTGAATATTTCCTTGTCAAATTACTCCTTCCAAAGTGTATCACCTCTCACTTTTCAGGGTTAAATTCCATCTGCCACTTATCTGCTCATTTGACCATCCCATCTATATCTTCCTGTAGCCCAAGACACTCAACCTCACTATTAACCACCCAGCCAATCTTTGTGTAATCTGCAAACTTACTAATCCTACCCCCCACATAGTCATCTATATAAATGACAAATAATAGGGGACCCAGCACAGATCCCTGTGGTATGCCACTGGACACTGGCTTCCAGTCACAAAAGCATCCTCTGTCATCACCCTGTCTCCTACAACTCAGCCAATTCTGAATCCACCTTATTAAATTACCCTGTATCCCATGTGCATTTGCCTTCTTTATAAGTCTCCCGTGTGGGACCTTGTCAAAGGCTTTGCTGAAATCCATATAAACTACATCAACTGCACTACCCTCATCTATACACCTGGTCATGTCCTCAAAAAATTCAATCAAATTTGTCAGGCATGACCTCCCTCTGACAAAGCTATGCTGACTATCCCTGATCAAACCTTGCCTCTTCAAATAGAGATAGACTCTCTCCTTCAGAATTTTCTCCAATATTTTCCCTACCACTGACGTGAGGCTCACTGGCCTGTCGTTCCCTGGCTTATCTCTACAACCCTTCGTAAATAGCGGAACCACATTAGCTGTTCTCCAGTCCTCTGGCACTTCCCCCATGGCCAGAGAGGAATTAAATATTTGGGTCAGAGCCCCTGCGATCTCCTCCCTTGCCTCCCTCAGCAGTCTGGGACACACATCATCTGGACTTGGAGATTTTTAAGCCTGCCAACACCTCCAATACCTTGTCACTCCCTATATCAATTTGCTTAAGAACGTCATAGTCTCTCTCCCCGAGTTTGATACCTTCATCCTCATTCTCTTGGGTGAAGACAGATGTGAAGTATTCATTCAACACTCTAGCGATGTCCTCTGGCTCCACCCATAGATTGCCCCCTTGGTCCCTTATGGGCCCCACTCTTTCTCTGATTATCCTCTTCCCATTGATATACTTTATAGAATATTTTGGGATTTCCCCTACTTTTGAGATTTTTATCTTGATCGCTTCTGTTACTGTCTTTTAATAATACATAATTGTGGAGCTGGTAAGATTTATTCCACATCCTCTATGGAGTACAGTTGTTACATCTCAACAGGATAAGATAATTTGCAGATGCAAAATAGTGATCACTATTTGAGGAGCATATATTAAATGGGTAACAATTTATATACCATAAATTTATTTACATCAGGACTGGGGATTCAACTTTACATCTCAATGGAATAAAAGAGACGACCATCTGTAGCAAAATGTCACTGGCGGTGGCAATTCGTGAAATATTGCAGCTTGACTGAAAATGGCATAGCTTCTTACCACTGTAGCAGAAATCCCTTCAACTGATAAGAGTAAAAAGATCAAAGGAACCTCTAGATGAAATCTTGCAAATGCCCCTTTTAATAGCAATCATAATTGATGATAAAGATCAGTAGAGTTAAGGTAAATAATGTTCCGTGTAACACAGTTGTACGTTAAAGATGAAGTTCAATATATGCTAGTTTATTTGGCAAACTTGGTATATATAATGCAACGACCAATTTACAGGAACAAAAGATATGTGGTTCAAAACATGTCAAATTTTTACTGTTTGAAACTGCAGTTAAAACTCAGTTGGAGAAATATGTACTTGGGCAACAGCTCAAATATTCTCATATTTTAAATGGTTATAAATCAACATGACATTGCTGAATGCTCCACTGAATGCAGTTAACCTTATAAAGTAACACATTTTCCATAAGACATGCTATTCCATGTTAACTGGAGAATAATTCACAATAGGACACAAAATCAATGTAGAGTTGAAAGTTTTGTGTTCCATAACATAGTATGTAAACAATAAAAAACAAAGTACTGAACAATATATACAGATACATAATCCTCTTTACAAAACATATCTGTAATCCATTTCATATAAAAACATATATAATTAGATTTAAATTTTGTTTGCAGCTAAATCTGTGACCTGACATAAATTTCAATAAACTTCCTTAAAACTGTGAAGCTCTACATTTGCATGTTAAGCAATGTTTTAAATGAGACAAAAACACAAGGCTACATTTATTGATAACTTGTATTTTCAAAATAAAAATACTTCTGTGTCAGTTTAAATGTCCTTTACAAAAATGTTTATCAAGTACCATAGCTCAAAATTGCTCCGTTAAACAACGTTTTCTCTCTAATATATATATATATTATACACATAAGAACAGAAACAATTTTTCATCAAAATTGCACGTTTCTCCAATGCAAACCTACACCCAAAACAAAAACCTTTTAGGTCAATTACAGGTTGAAATCACAGTAACAATGTGAATTAGAGTCTGGACATACACGTGCATCTATAACCTTGGTTGTGACTAGTGTAATCCAAAACATGGTGCAAACAATCTTTTTAAAAAGGAAGAGAAAGGAAATGATGTCTATCAATCTTGCTTAATATATCCTCAGAATTATGTAAACAAATCTAATTTTTATTGTATATCATGAAATATAAATAGCTCACTCACTTCTTTAATTTTAACTCAGTCACACATCTAATCATTTATTGAGAAAAGCTAAAATTGAAAAGCGACACAAGGTATTGAAGCACACAAGATCCGTCATGTTAACCTGCAATAACAATGTAATAATTAGGTGTTCTGAATGGAAAAAAAACAAACTGTAATATAGATAAATGGAACCAAATACAATAATTGGGTTTTCAAGACAATTTGCATGAGTTTCCCTACATTTTACCATCAAGTGGAAATGTTATAGGGAATAAAATTACTCATTAAGGGAGCAAAGAATGGTTGACAAATAGCTTTTACATACGCAGTTTTTAATCACGATGAGTTTGACTAAAATGTGCAACTTCATTTACAAAACATGAGATGTCACATTTCCCATTAAACATAGTTATAATGTGACTTAATAAAGATGAGCATATAAAGGGAATTCAAATCCAAACTGCATATTTGGATTACAGCTTTACCGAATGCAATTTCACCAGACAGGAAACTTTCTATTGCAGTTCTAGTTCTTCTGGAAATGCTACGCAGGTGGAGGAAATAAAAAATCTAGCATTATATTAACCTCAGTCACTGTGTGCCAAAATTCAATTGTTCTAAAAATGACAAATATACGGAATACCTACCATCAACTTTTAATATTAACTGTTCATGTGATGTGTCTTGGCACAAACAAACGATTAAGGGATAGTATTTTTTTTCTTTTTAATTAAGTATTTGTACACAAAGAATACATTTTTTAAGGCTATTATATTTTCATTTATTTCCATGTACTACAAATTGGTGTGGACCAGCTTACTTCAAGGCAGTTTTCCATTCATCAGCTTTAGTCATCTTTAGCTCTCATGGAGTTGTCGCTTAGGCCGATGAAGGGTGTATTTTTTGTCGGTGAAGATGGCCCTGCGATAGACACATTGCTGGAAGATCCACAACTGGCTGCATGGCAAAAAAGGCAAGGAAATTCACCTTTAAGCGAGTTCACCTTTAAGTTAATTCACCTAAAAGGCAATATTATTTTTAATTGCAAGAATAAACGGCAAGCATTTAAAGCAGCAAGAATGGATGTACAGCAAATCTATATTAATTGAAATAACTAAATCTGTTTCCAAGGTAGCACACTAAAAAAATGGACCTTGCTAAGAAGCCAAGTGAATTAGGAGAATCAAAAAACACACAGCATTCATTATATCTTAATCTAGTAGGTTGCAACAAACTTGTTTGCTCATTGGGCACTAAAATCTATAGCAGGCCAATGAAGTATCCAATTTATATTTGTACCCCAAACAGTAAATTCTTCCAACTTTATCCAGGGAAGGTCAAAAATAAGGATCCAAATCAAATTCAACAAAAAGATGAAAAGGAACTAGCACATATCAGAATGAATAATTTAATACAGCTGGAAGCATAAGGAATAAGCTGATGTATGAACATTTGTGAGAAGTTAAAACAATTTGGCTTAGCAGCTCCACCACTACAGCATTTAACTCCTGATAAGATTTGAACTCTTGACTTTACTAGACGGTGGGTTTTGCAGGTTTTAGCTGAATTGCCAGTAGAGTCCAGGAAAACTCATTAAGACTACTCTCCTGCACAAGCAAGCCTTGGGCAAAGTGCAAATGGAACTCATACAGAAAAAAGAGATTTAAGAAAATATTCAGTCAGATTTTCAAATTTGGTAAAATTAGGTAGATGACCATTTCATCTCTAACATGAGAAAACTGGCAGGTACTGCATGTAAAGAGACACAGAAAAAGTTGTATTTTTGATGAATAATTAAAGCTTTAAAATATTATCAATGTACGAATAATGAACATTAATGAAACTAAAGACTTTATATGACTAAATAAACTTGTAAATTTAAAGTAGCAGTTTTTGAGATAGAAAAAGTATTAAGTATTAGCCAATGGATAACTTTTGCATCTTATTCAGTGAGGTTAGCAAAGTGATTAGTATGAGAAATCAAAATATCTCACTGATAGCGGTTACTCTTCTGAGTCCGCGATTAAGAAAACAACTAGGGTTGCTTAGATAGAGGTTGTCCAGCATCTGACCTGGAAATACTTGATGTAGACGCCAGAACAAAAAATGAAGACTCTCATTTGGCGAGCTTAAACATCTTAATGAACACAAAAATGTAATAAAAAATAAAGCTATTCATAACACTTAGACCTCAAGGATTTCATTATGATTAGTAACAAAATAAGCTATTGAAGTATTTAGTCACTTCTTAACAATTAAGAATACACACACAGCTATATGCTTCTGAACTGGGGCACTGGCATCAGTACTAGGGAAGGAGAGAGCTGTTCCGTTGGGATGGGCTTCATTTGAACTATGCTGGGACCAGTGTCCTGGCGAATTGTATAACTAAGGTTGTAGTCAGGACTTTAAACTAATAATTAGTAGCGGGGAGGCTGCTCAACTGAAGGGAAGTTTAAAAAATCAAAAAGAAACGAGAGAGCAGAGGTGCAGCGTAGTGAAGAGGCGAACGATAATCAAAGCGTGACAGGAAAGGGCAGAAAATATAAACAGAAGAGTGCAGCAGAAATTAGAACCAGAATGAGTAATAATGGTAAAAAGTCAAAACTGAAGGCTCTTTATCTGAATGCATGCAGCATTTGTAACAAGATAGATGAGTTGACGGCACAAATAGAAATAAATGAATATGACTTGATAGCTATTACAGAGACATGGCTGCAGGGTGACCAAGACTGGGAACTCAATATTCAAGGGTATTTGACGTTCCAGAAAATTGGACAAAAAGAAAAAGGAGGCAGGGTAGCTTTGTTAATAAAGGAAAGTATCACTGCAGTGGTGAGTAGTGATGTAGGTGCAATAGATCGTGATGTGGAATCAGTTTGGGTGGAAATAAGGAATAGCAAGAGGAAGTAGTCACCAGTAGGACCAGTCATTATGATTAGTAAAAAAGTTGCCCTGAAGAGTTGCCTCACTGTAGGACAAAGTATAAATCAGGAAATTATGCAGGTGTGTAAGAAGGGCACTACAATTGTCATGGGTGATTTTAATCTGCACATTGACTGGATAAACAAGATTGGCAGGGGTAACATGGAAGATGAGTTTGTAGAGTGCATCAGGGATTGTTTCTTAGAGCAATTTGTTGCAGAACCTAACCAGGAACCGGCTATTTTAGATCTAGTAAAGTATAATGAGGTAGGATTATGAGATCTCATAGTTAAGGATCCTCTAGTGGGTAGCGATCACGACATGGTAGAATTTCAAATTCAGTTTGACGGCCAGCAACTCGGGTCTCAAACCAGTGTCCTCAACTGAAATAAGGGTAATTACAGAGGTATGAAGAAAGACTTGTCTAAAGCGGGCTGGGAAAAGAGACTAAGGGGAAGGTCAGTGAATGAGCAGCGGTGGACATTTAAGTAGATATTTCCGAAAGCTCAGCAAAAGTTTATCCCGGTCAAAAAGAAGAACTCGAAGAGAAGGATGAATGACCCGTGGTTAACAAAGGCGGTCAAGGAGAGTATCCAAACAAAAATTAAGGCATACAAAGCGGCAAAAACTAGTGATAGGCCAGATGATTGGGATTTTTTTTTTTAGGAACCAGCAGCAGATGACTAAAAAGCTAATAAAGGAGGGAGAAAATTGATTATTAAAGTAAATTGGCGAGAAATATAGAAACAAACAAAGAGCTTCTATGGGTATATAAAAAGAAAGGGAGTGGTTAAAGTGAGCATGGGACCCTTGGAGGATATGACCGGAGAATTGATAATGGGGAACAGGGAAATGGCAGATAACTTAAGCCAATATTTTGCATCAGTCTTCACGGTGGAGGACACGATAAACATACCAAAGATATCAGATAAGCAAAGAGCTAATGGGAGGAAAGATCTTGTAACAGTCTCTATCACAAGGGACAAAGTATTTGACAAACTAATGGGACTAAAGGCAGACAAATCACCGGAACCTGATGGCCTGCATCCAAGGGTTTTAAAGGAAGTGGTTGCAGAGATAGTGAAGGCTTTGGTTGAAATATTCCAGAACTCACTGGATTCCGGGAAGGTCCCAGCGGATTGGAAAACCGCTAATGTGACGCCCCTGTTCAAGAAGGGAGGGAGGCAAAAAGCAGGAAACCATAGGCCTGTCAGCCTAACATTTGTCATTGGAAAAATACTAGAGTCCATTATTAAGGAAGAAATGGTAGGACATTTAGAAAAGCTTAGCGCAGAGTCAACATGCTTTTGTGAAAAGGAAATCGTGTTTGACAAATTTGCTAGAGTTCTTTGAGGATATAACAAGCAGAGTTGATAAAGGGGAACCGGTAGATGTAGTGTATTTGGATTTCCAGAAGGCATTCGATAAGGTACCATATAAAAGGTTATTGCACAAGATAGGCGCTCACGGTATTGGGGGTAATGTATTAGCATGGATTGAGGATTAGTTAACACACAGAAGACAGGGAGTCGGGATTAATGGGTCTTTTTCAGGTTTGAAAGACGTCACTAGTGGAGTGCCACGAGGATCAGTCCTAGGGCCTCAATTATTGATTATCTACAATAATGACTTGGAGGAGGAGGCAGAGTGCAATGTATCCAAATATGTTGACGATACAAAAATAGGTGGGAAAGCATGTTGTGATGAGGATGTAAGGAATCTGCAAGGGGATATAGATAGGTTGAGTAAGTAGGGAAAATCTTGGCAGATGGAGTTCCCTGATTCCTGGGATGAAGGGGTTGACCTATGAAGAATGGCTAAACAGGTTAGGCCTTTACTTGTTTGAGTTTAGAAGAAGGAGGGATGATCTCACTGAAACGTACAAGATTCTGAAGGGGCTTGACAGGATAGATGTTGAGAAGGTGTTTCCACTAGTGGGGAATCCCGAACTAGGGAACATAGTTACAGGATAAGGGAACACTCATTTAAAACTGAGATGCGAAGGAATTTCTTCTCTCAGAAGGTAGTGAATGTCTGGAATTCTCTACCCGAGAGAGTTGTGGAGGCTAGATCACAAAGTATTTAAAGTGGAGGTAGATAGATTTTTGAAATATTAGGGAGTTGAGGGTTATCAGAAGCTGGCACAAAAGAGGAGTTGAGGCTTGGGGTAGATCAGCCATGATCTTATTGAATGGTGGGGCAGGCTTGAGGGGCCGAGGGGCCTACTCCTGCTCCTATTTCTTATGTTCGTATGAACACCAACTTCCTGTTTGAAAGACATAAGATTCCTTTATTCCTTATTCTCCACCAGAGTGTAATACATCCGGGACTTAGCACACCCTACTGGCAGGTTTTACATAACAATTCTTTTTAACTAAAATGTCCTTTTATGAAAATGCATAAACATTAAACACAAACATCACAGTTACCAATTTCAGCTTACCACAGGAAAGTAGCTAAGTGAAATTTAGACATTTCCCCACAAGAAACATACAGGGGAAAAAAGATCCAAAAACAATGGCCTAAGTCACCAAATGGCACTGGCCCATACAGATGGTATAAAAATAAGGGCATTTTCTGCCCTTTTTGAGAAAATGTTGGCACTGGGGAACCTAGAGAGTGAAAATCTAAATTAGTGATTCAACACCTTAATAGTCTTTGAGATGGTCCAACTTTTATACAACCAAAATCTGGCCTCAAAAGTTTCTTCTTCAAATGCTCCAACATATTCAACTGCTCAGTCCCCATTTAATTAACTGCCGCTAAAATGCAATAATTTCAACAAATGAAATCTCACAGAATATAACATAACAATCTGAATAACATAACAGCAAGACCAAGTCCATTCACCAGTGAAAGGATTTAAAGAAAATCACAACTTTAAAAGAAATATAAAAGATACATATCACAGTATTTAAACTCTTAAAGCAATGTTGACATATGCAAGATTATAGTTTACTTACAGAATGCAGATCTGCTACTGTCATGATCTGATGACTGAGGTGTTGGAAGTATCTTTCTTGGAGTGTATGTATTTAAAATTCTTCTACCCAGGGAAAAAACACTTCCAGAAGCTAGCATGAAAGCAAAATAATGTTACTATCAATTTTGCACTTAATCTCCCTGTACTAAAGCTTCTAGAATATTCTAGTTCACAGAATTAGAGGAGGCGGTGGCACTGTGGTATTGTCAATGGACTAGTATTCTAGAGACCCAGGATAACGCTCTGGGGACCTGGGTTTGAATCCCACCATGGCAGATGGTGAAATTTGAATCTAATAAAAATCTGGAATTAAAAGTCTGATGATGACCATGATAGTTGAAAAACCATAATGCCCTTTAGGGAAGGAAATCTGGCCTACATGTGACTCCAGACCCATTGCTGTATGTGGTTGGCTCTTAGATGCCCTCTGAACAAGAACAATTAAGGATGGGCAATAAATGCTGGCCTAGCCAGTGATGCCCACATTCCATGAATGAATTTAAAAAAACACACTCATTCGCAGAAAATTTCACCAAAGTTTTAAACATGTGCTTTTTTTATTCATTCCTGAGGTGCAAGAGCTGCTGGCATGCCCAGCATTGGTTTCCCCTCCCAAATTGTCCTCGAGAAGCTACCTTCATGACTACTGCAGTACTGCTGGTATAGGTGCATGCACAATGCTGTTTGGAAGGTAGCTCCAGGTTTTTGACCTAGCAGGATGGAAGGAATGAAGGGAAAAGTTCCAAGTTAGGATGATGTGTGACTTGGAGGGGAACTTGCAGCTGGTGTTCCCAAGAGCCTGTTGCCCTTCTTCTAGGTGGTGGAGGTCACGGATTTGAAGGTGCTGTCAAAGGAGTTTTGGTAAGTTGCTGCAGTGCATCCTGTAGATGATATACACCGCTGCCACTGTGCCAGTGGTGGAGGGAGTGAATGCTTAAGGTGGTGTAGAGGGGGCCAATCAAGTGGCCTGCCTTGTCCCAGATAGTGTTGAGCTTCTTGAGTGTTGTTGGACCCACACTCATCCAGATAAGTGGAGAGTTTTCCATCACACTTCTGATATGTGCCTTGTGGGCTTTGGGGAGTTAGCAGATGAGTTATTTGCCATGGAATTACCAGCCTTGGACCTGCTTCTGTAACCACACCATTTATATGGTTGATCCAGTTCAGTTTCTGGTCAATGGTAACCTGCAGAATGTTGATGTGGGAGATTCAGCAATGGTCATGTCACTGTACATCAAGGGGAGACGGTCAGGTTCTCTTTAGTTGGAGACGGCCATTGCCTGATACTTGTGTGGTGCAAATATTACTTGGCACATATCAGTTCAAGCCTGAATGCCATCCAGGTCTTGCTGAATGCAGGCATCGACAGCTTCAGTATGAGGACTCACGAATGGTACGGGTACTGAATACTGCCATCATCAGCAAATATCCCCAATTCTGAACTTATGCTGGAGGGAAGGTCATAGATGAAGTAGCTGAAGATGATTAGGCCTAGGAAACAATCCCAAGAAACTCCTACAGCAATATGCTGGGACTGAGGTGACTGGCCTCCAACAACCACAACCATTTTCTTCAGTGCTAGCTATGACTCCAACCAGAGAGTTTGCTATCCCTCCTTGATTTCACATTTGGTCAAACGCTACCTTGATGTCAAGAGCTGTCACTCTCACTTCACCTCTGGAATTCAGTTCTGTTGTCCATGTTTGGACCAAGGCTGGATTGAGGTCTGGAGCCAAGTGGACCTGGCAGAATCCAAACCAAGCATCGGTGAGCAGGTTGTTGCTGAGTAGGTAACTTGATAGCACTGTTGAGGGCACCTTCCATCACTTTGTTGATGATTGAAAACGGACTGATGGAGCAGTAGTTGGGCAGATTGTATTTGTCCTATTTTTTGTGGACAGTACATACTTGAGCAACATTCAGTACTGTCAGCTATTTCTGGAGCATAAGTCTTCAATACTACAGCCGAGATATTGTCAGTGCCCATAGCCCTGGCTGTATCCAAGCACTCAGTCATTACTTCAAAATAATCAAACAGGCTGAAGTCTGGCATCTGTGACATTGGGGACTTCAGGTTGAGGACCATCTACTTGACAATTCTGGCTGAGGCTGATTGCAAATGCTTCAGCCTTTTGCACTGATGTGAAGGGCTCCAGCAACAATCCAGGGGATATTTGTGGAGCCTCCTCCTTCTGTTAGTTACTTAATTGCTCACCACCCATCACAAATGGATGTTGCAGGGTTGTGGAGCTTTAATCAGATTTGATGGTTGTGGAATTGTTTTGCTTCCATTGATTAGCATGCATGCAGTCCTGCATTGTAGCTTCAGCAGATTGGTTGCTCATTTTATGTCTCATGCTGCTTCTGGCATGCTTTCCCAAACTTCTTATTGAACCAGGGTTGCTCTCATGGTTTGATGGTAATGGTAGAGTGAGGGATATGGTATACCATGAGGCACAAATTAACACATGAAAGTATGATGTCATTGTTGTCACAGAGACATAGTTGAGAGAGGGGCAGGATTGGCAGCTCAATATTCCAGGATATGGGGTCTTCAGGTGAGACAGGGAAGGAGGTAAAAGAGGAGGGGGTATCGCAATATTGAACAAGGAATCAATTACAGTAGTAAGGAGGGATGATATCTTAGAAGGCTCCTCAAATTAAGCCATATGGGTCGAACTTAAGAACAAAAAAGGAGCAATCACATTGCTGTGATTGTACTATAGGCCCCCAAACAGTCAGAGAGAAATAGAAGAGCAGTTATGTAGGCAAATTTCAGAGAAGTGTAAAAATAATAAGGTAGTAATAGTGGGGAATTTCAACTTCCCCAACATTAACTGGGTTAGTCATAGTATGATAGAGTGATCACAGCATGCTAGAATTTCAAGTTCAGTTTGAAAGCAAGAAACTTGAGTCCCACACTAGTGTTCTGGAGTTAAACAAAGGTAACTACATAGGCATGAGGGCAGATTTGGCTCTAGTGGACTGGGCAGGAAGACCACAAGGTAGGACAGTTGATGAACAGTGGCAGATATTTAAGGAGATATTCAATTCCTCCCAAGTAAAATATATTCCAAAGAGGAAGAAAGGTGGTAAAGGGGTGGGGGGAGCATCCATGGCTAAGCAAGGAAGTTAAAGATAACGTAAAGGCAAAAACTAAGGCATATCAAATTGCAAAGGTCAGTGGCAGGCTGGAAGATTGGGAAACATTTAAAGATCAACAAAGGGTTGCTAAAAAAAAATAAAAAGAGCAAAGGTAAATTCTGAAAGAAAGCTAGTGCAAAATGTAAAAACTAATAGCAAAAGCTTCTACAAGTATATAAAAGGAAAGAGAGTAGCTGAAGTGAATGCTGGTTCCTTAGAGGATGAAACTGGGGAGTTAATAGTGGGGAACGCAGAAATGGCAGAGATGCTTAATCAATATTTTGCCTCAGTTTTCACGATGGAGAACACTAGTCCACCCCAATAGTAACAGGTAGTGCAGAGGGTATAGAGGCGGAACTTAGAACAATCCCCATCACTAGAGAAAAAGTACTGAGCAAACTATTGGGATTAAAGGATGACAAGTCCCTAGGACCTGATGGCCTACATCCCAGGGTCTTAAAGGAAGTAGCAGCGGAGATAGTGGATGCATTGGCTATAATATTCCAAAATTCCCTAGATTCTGGAAAGGTTCCAATGGATTGGAAAAATGCTAATATAACATCTTTATTCAAAAAAAGGGGGGGGGGGAGGGGGGGGGGGGGAAGAGAGGCAGAAAGTAGGAAACTATAGACCAGTTAGTTTAATGTCTGTCGTTGGGAAATTGTTGGAATCCATTATTAAGGAAGTAGTAATGGGGCGTTTGGAAAGTCAAAATGCAATCCATCAGAGTCAGCATGGTTTTATGAAGAGTAAGTCATGTTTGACTAATTTGCTAGGGTTCTTTGAAGATGTGACAAGCAAAGTGGATAATGGGGATCCTGTAGATGTAGTATATCTGGACTTCCAGAAGGCCTTTGATAAGGTGCCGCACAAAAGATTAATACACAAGATAAGATCACACGGAGTTAGGAGTAATATATTAGCTTGGATACAGGATTGGCTAACCAACAGAAAGCAGATTGTCGGGATAAATGGACCTTTTTCTGGATGGCAAGCTGTAACGAGTGGGGTGCCACAGGGTTCAGTCCTTGGGCCCCAACTATTTACAATCTATATTAATGACTTGGATTCAGGGATAGAAGGTACTATAGCTAAATTTGCAAATGACACCAAAATAGATGGGAAAGTAAGTTGCAATGAAGAAATAAGAAATCTACAAATGGATATGGACAGGTTAAGTGAATGGGCCAAAATCTGGCAGACGGAGTTTAACGTGGATGAGTGAGAGGTTATCCATTTTGGTCGGAAGAATAAAAAGGCGACTTATTATTTAAATGGAGAGAAGCTTCAGAATGCTTCAGTGCAGAGGGATCTGGGTGTCCTCGTGCATGAATCACTGAAAGCTAGAATGCAGGTACAGCAGGTAATAAAGAAGGCAAATGGAATTTTGGCATTTATTGCCAAAGGAATAGAGTATAAAAATAGGGAAGTGTTGTTGCAACTGTACAGGGCATTGGTGAGACTGCACCTGGAGTACTGTGCACAGTTTTGGTCCCCTTACTTGAGGAAGGATGTTGTTGCATTGGACGCGGTTCAGGGGAGATTCACTAGATTGATTCCAGAGATGCGGGGCTTGTTTTATGAGGAGAGATTAAGTAGTTTAGGCCTACACTCGCTAGAGTTAGAAGGATGAATGGAGATCTAATTGAGGTACATAAGATGCTAAAGGGGATAGACAAAGGAGACGTGGAGCAGCTGTTTCCCCTTGTGGGGCATTCTAGAACGAGAGGCCATAGTTTTAGGCTAAGGGATGGTAGATTTAAATCAGAGATGAGGAGGAATTACTTTTCTCAAAGGGTCACGAACCTGTGGAATTCACTACCTCAGAATACAGTGGATACTGGGGCGCTGAATAAATTTAAGGAGATAGACAGACAGACTTTAAATTAGCAATGGGTTGAAGGTGGGAAATTGGAGTTGAGACCGAAAAGAGATCAGCCACGATCATATTGAATGGTGGGGCAGACTCGAGGGGCTGAATTGCCTACTCCTGCTCCTAGTTCTTATGTTCTTGATAAGATTAGAGGGAGTGGAATTCTTAAAATGCATCCAGGAGAGCTTTTTAAGCTAGTATGTAGAAAGTCCTACATGAGCTCTTGGACTTAATTTTAGGGATTGAAGCCAGGCAAGTGGTAGAGGTATCAGTGGGGGAGAATTTTGCAGATTATGATCATAATTCCAATAGATTCAAGGTTGTTATGGAAAAGGACAAGGATGGGACAGAAATCAGAGTTCTAAATTGGGGGATGGCTGATTTTAATAAGATCAGATATGATTTGGCCAGAGTGGACTGGGAGCAGCTAATTTTGGGTAAATCTGCGTCAGAGCAGTGGGACTCATTCAAGAAGGAAATAGGGAGAGTGCAGGGCCAACATATTCCAGTAAAGACAAAGGGTGGGACCAACAAATCCAGGGAACCCTGGATGTCGAGGGATATACAAGGTCGGATAGAGAGAAAAAGGGAGGCGTATGGCAGATTCTGAGGGCTCAAAACAGCGGAAGCCCTTGAGGAGTATAGAATGCGTGTGTGCCGGGGGGAACTTAAAAAGGAAATTAGGAGAGCAAAAAGGGGGCATGAAAAAATAGTGGCAGGTAAAATAAAGGAAAATGCAAAGTTATTTTACAAGTACATTAAGTGTATAACTAGGCAAAGAGTAGGACCCATTAAAGACCATAGAGGTAATTTGTGTGTGGAGCCAGAAGATGTAGGTAGGGTTCTAAATGAATACTGTGTCGGTGTTCATAAGTGAGAGGGACAACGTGGGTATGGAAATCAGGCAGAAGGACTGTGAAATAATTTTTTTAATTAGCATGGAAAGGGAGGAGGTTCTAAGTGGTCTGGCAGGCTTAAAAGTAGATAAATCTCCAGGCCCAGGTTAAATGTATCCCAGGCTGTTGAGTGAGATAAGGGAGGAGATAGCAGGGGCGCTGGCAATAATCTTCAACACCTCTCTGGCCACAGGAGAGGTGCCAGAGGATTGGAGGACAGCCCATGTGGTACTGTTATTCAAGATGGGAGGAAGGGATAAACCAGGGAACTACAGGCCAGTCAGTCTCACCTCAGTGGTGGGGAAACTATTGGAAGCAATTCTGAGGGACAGAATTTATCTACACTTGGAGAGACAGGGATTAGTCAAGGACAGTCAGCATGGTTTTGTTAAAGGGAGGTCATGTCTGACCAATTTGATTGAATTTTTCGAAGAGGTGACCAGGTGTGTAGATGAGGGCAATGCATTTGACATAGTCTACTTGGACTTCAGCAAGGCTTTTGATAAGGTCCTGCATGGAAGACTGATAACGAAGGTAAGAGCCCATGGGATCCAAGGCAATTTGGTAAATTGGGTCCAGAATTGGCTGAGTGGCAGGAAGCAGAGGGTGATGGTCGAGGGGTGTTTTTGTGACTAGATGCCTGTGTCGAGTGGGGTTCCACAGGGATCGGTGTTGGGTCCCTTGCTGTTTGTGGTATATATAAACGATTTAGACTTGATTGTAGGAGGGTTAATCAGTAAGTTCGTGGATGACACAAAAATCGGTGGGGTGGTAAATAGTGAGGATAGCCTTAGATTACAGGAGGATATAGATGGGCTGGTCAGATGGGCTGATCAGTGGCAAATGGAATTTAATCCGGATAAGTGTAAGGTGATGGGCTTGGGCAGGACACACAAGGCACGTGGATACACGATGAATGGTAGGACCCTGGGAAGTACTGAGGATCAAAGGGACCTTGGTGTGCATGTCCACCGGTCCCTTAAGGTAGATAAGGTGGTTAAGGAGGCATATAGGATGCTTGCCTTTATTAACGGAGGCATAGAATATAAGAGCAGGGAGGCTATGCTGGAGCTGTATAAAACGCTGGTTAGGCCACAGCTAGAGTATTGTGTGCAGTTCTGGAATCCGCATTATATGAAGGATGTGATTGCACTAGAGAGAGTGCAGAGGAGATTTACCATGATGTTGCCTGGCCTAGAGAGTTTTAGATATAAGGAGAGATTGGATAGACTGGGGTTATTTTCCCTGGAGCAGAGGAGATTGAGGGGGGACAGGATTGAGGTGTATAAAATTATGAGGGGCATAGATAGGGTAGACAGGAAGGAACTTTTCCCCTTGGTGGAGGGATCAATAACAAGGGGCATAGATTTAAAGTAAGGGTCAGGAGGTTTAGAGGGGATGTGAGCAAGAATTTTTTCACCCAGAGGGTGGTGGGAATCTGGAACTCACTGCCTGAAAGGGTGGTTGAGGCAGAAATCCTCATAACATTTAAGAAGTACTTGGATGTGCATTTGCGATGCCATGGCATACAAGGTTATGGGCCCAGTGCTGGAAAATGGGATTAGAATAGTTAGGTACTTGTTTGACTGGTGCAGACTCGATGGGCCGAAGGGCCTTTTTCTGTGCTGTAGATCTCGATGGCTCTATTATTTACAGTATTGTACTTGAATACAATTCTGCTGCTGCTGATGGCCCATAATGCTTATGGATGCCCAGTTCTGTATCTATTCTATTTAGCACACAGTTAGTGCCATACAGCACAATAGAGGTTATCCTCAGTGTGAAGATAAAACTTCATCTGCGACAGGTAGGTTGTTGAGAACGAAGTCAAGTAGGTTTTTCTCCTCTGTCAATTCTCTCACTACTTGTAGCAGGCCAGTTCAGTCAGTAGTGGCATTGCTGAGCCATTCTTGGTGATGGGTGCTGAAGTCCCCTACCCTGAATATATTTTGTGCCCTTGCTACCCTCTGTGTTTCATCTAAGTGGTGTTCAACATGGCAAGAGTACTGATTCATTTGCTGAGGCAGGTGGTAGGTGGTAGTCAGATGGAGGTTTCCTTATCCGTGTTTGATCTGATGGCATGAAACTTTATGGGGTCTGGAGGCAATGTTGGGAACTCGCAGGGTCACTCCCTCCCAAATGTCGGACAGGACATACCCAGTCATTGCGATGGAAGGGATTGGGACACTAGGTGTAAGGTATGATTCGGTGAGTGAGACTTTGCCAGGTTGTTCCTTGACTAGTTTGTGGGACAGCTCTGCAATTTTGGCACAAGTCCCCAGATGTTACTGATGAGGATTTTGCAAGATGAACTGGACATGGCGTACCTTTGTCATGTTTGGCGTGTAGATCAATGTTGAGTGTCCTGTTTGGTTTTATTCATTTTTGATTTTTCTGCAGTGGTTTTATACAACTGGGTAGCTTGATAGGCTATTCCAGAGGGTGGTTAAGAGTCACTTGGCTGTGGGTCTGAAGTCACATGTAGCTCAGACCAGGGAAGGACAGTAGACTTTCTTCCCTAAAAGGTGAGTTTGTGCAACAATCTGGCAGTTTCATGGTCACCATTACTGAGACACCTCCAAATCATCTTTGACATAGGGGAAACTTCTTTTTAATTATTTTGTCATCAAAATTGAAGAGAACGGGTGCTCAGCAGGACATGGTGTCAGCAAATGGCTTAGGCACAAACGAATCTAAGGGATAAGAAAAACCTGATGGCTGCTAACTGTTCTAATGCTCCAAGTACAAGTCTGCAGGATCCTCTCATCTGGTAAGTTGGGAACGCTAATTCATAAAGTTAATTCTTGGCAAGGTTACGAATCTTGGTTGTCTTATTGTTCTGGAAGTTATTGGGTCAATTTTGAACCTTCTTTTGGCATTTCTTATGTATCAAGTTTTCTATATCAATGCATTTCTAAAATACTGGAATGCAGGGTTTCAAGAAGACATAATAGTCTGTATCTTGGCAGAACACCAATCACTCTGATTTAAAGCATTTATGCAGCAGGTTCTCCACATCTATTGCTGTTCTTGTCCAAATTCAGCACAGGTTTGTATCTAATGAATAAATTCTACTCAATTAATCTGATCACAGGCTAACCTCATTCAGAAGAAACCATTTTCCCAACAATCCAGACTGTTGAATGCCATCCTTTGGAGGTACAGCATTTTTGCTCAATTTACTATCATGCCAGGATGAAACATAGAGTACTGTAAAAGTAGTCTTCTGCATCCTGATACAGACAACTAGATATATTACAATCGCAGAATTGTTACAGCACAGAAAGAGGTCATTTGGCTCGTTGTTTCTGAACTGGCTCTCTGAAGGAGCAATTTATCTATTATTTATCTAATGCCACCTCCCCACCCCTGCGCCTTCTCCCTGTAGCCCTGCACAATCTTCCTTTTCAGATAACAATCCAATTTCTTCTCGAATGCCTAATCGAACTTGCCTTCACCACATGCTCAGGCAATACATTCCAGATCCTAACCACTTGCTGCATGAAAAAGGTTTTCATGTCATCATTGCTTCTTTTGCCAATTATCTTAAATCTGTATCCTCTTGTTTTCAATCCATCCACCAGTGGGAACAGTTTTCCCCATCAACTCTGTCCAGACCCCTCATGTTTTTGAATACCTCTAACAAATCTCCTCTCAACCTTCTCTTCTCCAAAGAAAACAATCCCAACTTCTCCAATCTATGTAAATGAGTTTCCTCATTCCTAGGACCATTCACATGAATATTTTCTGCATTCTCTCTAATGGCTTCACATCTTCCCTGAAGTGTGGCACCCAGAACTGCGGGGTGGGGGGGGGGGGGTGGATTTTGTGGATACGTGGGTGATTTCGCCTGATGTTGGTCAGCCAGCAAGAGACCTGCATTGCCACTTCCGAGAAGGCCTGCCTGTCTTAAGGTAGCTCTCAGGTTCTTATGTGGCCAGTGGCATGCCCTCCCTGAAATCAAGGACCCTGGGGTAGAAACCTCACCCGAGAGCTGCTGGCCAATCAGAGGCTGGCAGCTCTTTTGCTCACAAGCGTCACTGGGGAGGCAGTGACGGCTGTGGGAATAACAACCACTGGAGGCCCAGGATTGAGAAGTAACCTAGGCCAGTGGTAACTCATGGGGGTAGAGGTATTGTGGGGGGGGTGGTATCAGTAACAAGGGCAGGAGAATGGTTCCCAGCTGCCCCCTCCCTTTCCGATGCTGATCCCTCGATCAGACACTGAGTGCCTTTGAACAAGGATCCCCTCATGGGAGACCACAAACAGCCTGCACAGGTTTGCTCATCGTGCTAACTGAGTGGCGACAGGCCTGCCCGGTGTTGGGTTAATACTAGCAGCAGTGGCATGAAACCCCCAAGTGGTCATTAATTACCCACTTATGGGCCTCAGGCCTCAATTGTCGTCTGGGTGGGAAGTCTGACCACGGGCCTTCCTGCCTCGGACTTAATTTTGGCAGGGTGTTCACCTGCCACCCTCCCACCTGAGTGCCCTCACTGCCTCCAAACATGCCACCAGGGAGGGCATAAAACTCCCCCAATAACCCAGTTGAGGCCAAAACAATGTTCTGTACATTAGCAAAACTTCCTTGCTTTTATGCTAATGGGCCTATTAAAGCCTAAGATACAGCATGCTTTATTAACCATGCTCTCAATCTGTCCTGCCACCTTCAATGACGTGTGCACACATACACCAAGGTCCCTCTGCTCCTGCACCCACTTTGGAATTGTACCCTTTATTTCATATTATCTCTCCATGTTCTTCCAACTGAAATGAATCACTTCACACTTCGCCACATTAAATTTCATCTGCTGCTGGTCCAACCATTCCACCAACCTGCCTATTTCCTTTTGAAGTTCTACACTGTCCTCCCTCACAGTTCACAATGCTTTCAAGTTTCGTATCATCTGTAAATTTTAAAATAGTGTCCTGTACGTGAAAGTCTGGATCATTTATACCAGGAAGAGCAAGGGTCCCAACATCAAACCCTGGGGAACTCCAGTCCAAAAAATATCCATTAACCACCACTTTGTTTCCTGTCATGCAGTCAATTTGTATCATGATTCTCTGACCCTTTTACTCTATGAGCTGCAACTTTGCCCACAACTCTGATATGTGGCACTTGATCAAATGCTTTCTGGAAGTCCATGTACACCACAACAACAGCATTACCCTCATCAGTCTTCTATGTTACTTTTTCAAAAAACTCCAGCAAGTTAGTTAAACCTGATTTGCCCTCTGTGCTGGTTTTCCTTAATTTATCCACATTTGCCCAAATAACTGTTAATTTTGTCCCAGGTTATCATTTCTAGAAGCTTCCCCATCATCACAGTTAAACTGACTAGCTTGTAGATGCCAGGCTTATCTTTACACCTCCTTTGGAACAAGGGTGCAGAATTTGCAATTCCCCAATCCTCTGGTATCACCCCTGAGTGTAAGGAAGATTGGAAAATTATGTCCAGTACGTGTGCAATTTCCGCTCTCACTTCCCTCAGTGTTCCATCCAATCCTGGTACCTTACCAATTTTAGGTACAGATAGACTATCCAATACCGCCTCCTTCTCAATTTTAAACCCTTCAAGTGTCTGAATTATCTCCCATTTCACCATGACCTGCTCAGCATTTTTTTTTGGTGAAAACAGATGCAAAATATTAATTTAATATCTCAGTTACATCCCTTGCCTCCATGTGTAAATCCCTTTTTTGGTCCCTAATCAGCCCCACTCATCCTTTTACCATTTATATGCCTAAAGACGAATTTTGGATTCCCTTTTATATTAGTTGTTAGTCTCTTTTTATATTCTCTCTTTGCTTCTCTTCTCCTCTGAACCTTCTATATTTAACCTGATTCTCAGTTATATGGTCCACATGACATTTCTCATAAGCGCACTTTTTCTTCTTCATCTTTATCTGTCTCCTTTGTCATCCAGGGAACTCCGGGTTTCTTTGCCTTGCCTTTCCACTTCATGGGAATTTACCTCGTCTGTGCCCAAACTCTTTTCTCTAAAGGCAGCCCGTTCAGTTCCCGTTTTGCCTGTCAACCTTTGATTCCAATTGATCTAGGCCAGATCTATTCTCACCCCACTGAAGTTGGCTTTCTCCCACTCAATTATTCGTATTCTGGATTGTTCTATTTCCTTTTCTATAATGAACCTAAATCTTATGATATAATGATCACTGTCCCCTAAATGTTTCCCTACTGACACTTGATCCACTTGACCCAAGTAATTCCCAAGAACTAGGTCCAGCAGTGCATCTTTTCTTGTTGGACTGGACATATATTGCTGTAGAAAAATTTTCTTGAACACATTCTAGGAACTCTTTCCCCTGTCTACTCTTTACACTACCAATATCCGAGTCTATATTCGGATAATTAAAATCTCTCATTATAATGACTCAATAATTCTTGCACCTCTCTCATTTCCTTGCAAATTTGTTCCTCTACATATTTCCCACTGGTTGGTGGCCTATAGACTACATCGAGCAATGCAATTGCACCTTTTGAGTTTCTTAGTTCTAGCCAAGTAGATTCAGCCCTTGACCCCACTGGGACATCTTCTCTCTCCAACACTGCATTATTATCCTTAATCAATACTGCTACCCTTCAACCTTTCCTTCCTTTTCTGAACACCTGGTATCCAGGCCTACCCTTGTTTGAGCCAGGTCTTTGTTATTTCCACATGGTAAGTCATCAATCTTATTTACCATACTCCACACATTCACATACATGTACAGTAGCCCTAACCTCGACTTTATTACCTTCCCCCATACTCTGAACCCACCTAAGAACTTATTAGATAGGAGCAGACTAAGAGGAAATAATATGGAACTATTCCCTTCTCCAGTACTGCCTGATATTCTAACTTTGACACCTTATTCCATGTTATATATGGTGCCCACCATCATGCCAATTTAGTCTAAACTCTTCCCAACCACACTAGTGAACCTCCCCAAGGTGACATTTCTACAATGGGAATGGACTGAGTGAGTGGTGAGCTGCTGGGTAGTTAGGGTTAATCAGGTTTCCATTGTTCTGTCTTGACATTTAAATATCTCTGGCATACTGCAAGTTAACACACCAAAGTACTAATTAGCAGTCTCACCTGAGGATGTAGGAGCATCAGAAAGGGCATTGCTTTCAGGTATCGATGTAAGAAATTCATCCACTTGCTTCAGAGAAAGTGAATTATGAAGGGTTTCAAGGGGGCAAATGGAAGGCACCATCGAATAAAGCTCAAATCCTGTAAAGGAACACTTCAGACTTAACAACAGAAATATAATACAAATTTATTAACAAATGCATATACATGTAGTATGTACTGCGTACACTCATGCAAAGAAGCACACAAAACACTTCAGGCATAATGAGAACACTTATCTCCTACATTTTGTGATACATCATCTAAAAATAGGTTATGCAGGTCCAAGGTCTCCCATCAAATGCCAAGATACCATGCATAACTATTAGGATTTTTGTTCTGATCTATTTGATTTCTCTTGCTGTTACCATTTGAAACAAGGGGCACGATAAGGGCTCCACCGTTATCCTTCACGTTAAGACTACTTTTTACAACCACATTTCAGTCAATAGATCTTTTAATTATTTAACCAGTGTAGAAGAATTAAATTTACACGTACTTTTCCATTTGATAGAAAAATATTGAACATAAGGTCAGTTACCTAGAATTCTCATACTCAAATTCCAAGCTCCTTAGATTACCTTTGCATGTTCTCGTAAAATTGAAAGTGAACAATATAATTTTGAATTTTCATAATTAGCTAAAAGGTAGTATTTATTTATATTCATCAACATTTTAAATGAGTGAATAATGCTACAAAACAAATGCTTAATCATCTAATATATAGAAATCACAGTAGCTACAGCACAAAAACAGGCCATTCTGCCCATTATTCCACTGTTTACACAGCACATAAAAAATACAAAGCAATGCATCTTTCAGGATGGAAAATTACTTTTTTAACATTGGGATGAATTGTGCATTAAGAAATAGATGCATATAATGAGTGGAATATCAATTCGGAGAAACAAATAAAAAGATCCTCCTTAATCCTTGAAAGAAGGCATCCTTCACACACCTTGGGAACTGACTAAAGAGCCTAGTGGACAAATCTTGTACATGGCAAAACAATCATTCCCTTCACAACCAGTATATAGTGGTTACAGTGTTTACTACCTAAAGGATGTGTTGCAGCAACTCGCTAAGGGCTCTTCAGTAGCACCTTTCAAACCCATGACCTCCAGTATATAGAAAGATAGGGCAGAATTTTGCCACCAGTGAGCAGGGGGCGGGGCCCGCTCGCCAACGCAGAATGCCAATTGAGGCCATTGACAGGATCAATTATACAATTAAAGGACCTGCCCATCCAACCTTAAGGTTGGCGAGCAGGCCAGGAGCCCAGGCGGGCAATAGAAAAAACATGAAACTTCATCCACCGGCGGGATGAGGTTTCATGCAGGGTTTAAAAAAGTTTAATAAACTTATTATGTAAATTATGAACATGTCTCATCTCATGTGACATTGTCACATGAGGGGGACATGTTAAGGAATTTTTTTTTTCTATTTTTTAATATTTTTCAAAGTGTAAGCGATCTCCATGAGGCAGCACTTCGCCTCAGGGAGATGTGCGCTCTTTCATGCGCATGTGCGAAAGAGCGCACTCTGGCTTTTGGGGAATCTATTTTAGTTTGAATTATGATAGGTTCAGCTTTTTTATGGGTAAATTATAAACAGATGCGGTGTGCCATTTAATGAGCGCCCTGCTCAAAACAGAAAATCTGCAGAACAGTGTTTGCTTTAAGGGGAATGGTTGAATAATGGGAACAGTTTTCTCATGCCGTATAAATTCTCTTCCAAATCAATCAATCTGGGAATGTTCACTGATAATTCAGTAGAGGTGCCAATGGTTGAAAGCTACAAAAATCAGCATATGACCAATTTAAGACATGACATATAATAACTGCAACATTGTTGAAATGAACGAGTAATTTTGGAGCTATCGTTCTCTAAGCTTTCCACCATTAGATCTCTCGTAGACTAAAAGATGACTGATTGCTGCAAATAACCAACAACACAATTATTGTTACATCATGCAACTACCAGGATGATAGAAGGCAAATTAGAGGAACTGTAGCCTCCCTTTGCTTAGCTATATTCAGAGATTCTGGCCAAAATTTTAAAAAATCAAATTGTAAGAACTACTTTATTTTAAAGGCGCAGTATTGATAAGAAAAATGGTTCACTAAAATATATATTTGTGCCATTTACTGGTGTTTTGCAAGAGATCAATATTTTGAAGTACCATAGCACTAGAAAATTAATGCCTCAGCTAAAACGAGAAAACAACTGTGGACCCCAGAGAGAATGAGCGCAGTGAATTAAGTGAGACGTAGCAATTAACAGTGGGGAAAAAACCTAATGCTAGATTCAGCTCAACCCAACATTACTGAGTCATTTTTACTACTTGATGACTTTAATTATGATTTCCGATAGACAAAGGCCAGTGAATGTAGCTCTAATGTACTATTCAACGGATAATAATGCACTGATACATTTGAATCAAAAATATGATTTAACATCCAAACTTAGTTTAATTAAATATAGCTAGAATTTATGAGCCTACTAACGATCAAACTGCTGTAACAAGCAACACATTTACAATCATTCCATAAAATTTATAAACGATATAGCCAAGACAAAGGAAGTGGTGCACAATAAAAAATGGTCCAAAATAGGATCAAGCTAAATATACATCACAACAATTTCTATAATAGAAAAAGTTAATTTTTAAAAAAAGCTCATTGAAATTGTATCTTTTTTCCCCCAGTATGACTGCTTCCTCTTCTCTTCAGTTCTTATATAATCAAGCCTGATTACCTTATGGTTTTAAGTTATGGTTTCCAAGATGCCCTCCTGTCCTGCCATTACCTATTTGTCCCACTTAACTTCCTAGAACTAAATCAAGCACAACTTGAGATGGATTTGAATTAGCGAAATATTTATTTTAAATTCTGTGAAACATACTGCAGCAAATATCAACTATTATGCACCAGTGAAATACATTTACAGCAGCAATTTTGTTGAAAAATATAGGAAATTATGATTACGTTCCCCCTAAATTTCTATATGATTTTCTAAATAACTGGCAATATCACTTGGAAGCTTACAAATAAGATAATGTATTGTGCTAATCGTTTGCACTACATATAGGAGTACTTGCTTACAAAAGTAGATATTTTTAGATAGTATTTTATTTAAAAATTGTAATTTTGCAATGTTTTGCCTTTTTTAAATAGTATATAAACATTGAACATGTCATATGACAAATTTATACAATTTATAGAAACAAGACCTTATTCTAAAGAACTCCATTGATATGCCATAAAAGATCAAAACACTGCAAAAACAAAACGCAACAGCATCAAGAACATGAAAAGTAGCAAACCTCTGTTGGCAAATATGAACTATTTTTACTTTGTTAAAGATATAGAAGAGGAAAAAATATTTTATTACTTTAGCTACCAACTATAAAATTGACAACTCAATTGCTGTACTGACAATATTTTGTGTGAAGTATTTCTACTGTTTTCTTCAAAAAAGAATCAGTGCTGTTACATGGTTTTCACTTAAAGAGAAATGCATCACCACTTAACATTTTAAGTAAAAATAACGCAAATGTTTTAGTAAAAATAGATGTAACATTTTCTTAGAAGTGAACAGTGCCAATATGTCAAATTACAAAGAGAGAATAATGGAGTCCCATGAGCAAATTGCAAGGTATTAATCCAACTGAAGGTCAGGATACCAGAAAAGACAGTTTATTAGCTCTTGTAAACCAAGACCGCATTATCTTGAACTATTTTAATGGGGGCACCACTTCATTTAAAATAAAAGGGTTAATGATTTGCTAAAATAGTGGACAAAGGAATTTCATACAAACACATTAAATATTTGTATACTAATTTAAGGGATCTGAAGTTTTTCAATAAAGTTCAGTATTACAACATATCCAAAGTTAATGCAGTTAATTTACATTAATTGTAAATTAAGTTGTAACTTTTTGCATTTGCAATAGCTGATTTTTAAAAAAAAACTAGTTTTAACAGGGCTACACGTTAAGACTGGGCTAAGTAAATTAATTCCCAAATTGCAAAACATGGGCAGATAGCTATTGGATCACTGCCACGTATGTTCGCTCTTGGATAACTGAAGAATGATCATATATTAGCTAAGTGCCAATGAGGAAAATACTTGCTTTTCCTGTGTTTATTTAGTTGCTTATTGAAAGTAGCACATTTTGGGAAAAGAGAATGGGAACATATCTGACAAGTCTCAAAAGTGAAGAAAGAAATCTAGGAGTACGGACAGGCACGTGTTTAAAACTGGGATTTCTGGAGGAAAAGTACTCATCAAAGGAGTAAATAGGATTCCAGATCTAAAGATTATTACAGATTTATCAATAGGAATATAGTAAACTAACCCATTTTTACTATAATCTGTAAATTTAAAGATGTGAAACTACATATAAATTAGTGGTTTCTAGTTAAGAAAAAACTATAGTTGAACAGCAGTTTAAGGCAACAGGGTAAGGTAATATAGGGAGTAGCATTTGGTACAACACTAATGGAAAAGACATGTTAGAAAAGTATTTCAAGGGCTGTGTGAGGGACTAAACCTCACTGTCTATTTTTAAATAAAATATACAAGGAGAAATGCTCATTGCTATCTCTAAAAAATTATAACTGGACGAACACCTAACATGGCTGAATCTATGTTTGTCCGTGACCCTCAAACAAAAGGAGCTACCTGGCAGTATTGGAGAAACTCGCACCTCATTTTTTCTTAAGAGCCGTTAATGACACATTGTGGACTGCAAAGAGCAAATTTGAAGAGAGTTATACAATGGCCATCTGCATTTCATAACCCAGGTTGACCAACAGGAGTCTGTTCATCTGCTAAGACAAAGGGCCCCCCCAACCTTCGTTCCAATTCTTAATTGTTGAGACATTCCACAATCTTGGGGACCCAAACGAGGTATACACATTCCTTGTCAAAGCCAGAGTGGAGAGGTGGAAATCATGTGACATGGATCTCTAGTTTGTGGAACCAGTAATATTGCCATGCTGTACTGCAAAGTTAGTCTGCCATTTTATCATCTAATTAGTAGCATCACAGACATGGAGCTCTGGCCCAGGTTGGACACTTGGCCCTATCTACACTGCTTTTACTGGAAAGGTCTCTACCATCACCTACAGGACTGATTCATCTCTACATGCCTATCTCATAGCGTGATGAAAACACCACTGGAAAAGTGAATTAACCAGCATCAGTTTTCAGTTCACAGGCCTCCGTGAAGGAATACCTGGGCTTCGATTCTGGACTCGAACCCACGTGAACCAATATTTCTTTTCCCTGTGGTCTCTGCACTGTAAATCTTTCTTTTCTCAATCCCACTTTTACTGTATGAATGCGCAGGAGGCAACATTGGAACCCTCCTCCCATGTTTTGTGTGCGCGCAAATAAACAATACCTTTGAGTACATCCTATCTTGAGTTTGCTGTGGGGTTATTCACAGAAATTGAATTACACCAAAACCGAGGGGTCGGGAAATATGCCATTGCTTATAAAGGGGGAAAGAAATCAAAAACATCATTCTGTTTACTGACAGCTGGTGAGAGGAGAAATTAGTGCTGTTCAAATTAAGCCCCCTCCTGTCCAAAACAGCTGTTTGTAATGAGGATTAAGAGGCAAAGTGTTTGATGAACCTAAGTACTGAGCTTCCAATCAGCATTGCCAAGCCCACGGTTGTAACTACAACAAAAGCTTGCATTTACAAAGCGCCTTTCACAAACTCAGGTCGTCCCAAAGTGGCTTAAGGCCAAAGAAGTATTTTTGAAGCGCAGTCACTGTTGTAACATAAGAAATGTGGCAGCCAATTCGTGTCCAGCAAGTCTCTCAAAATGACTAGAATGTTTTGGTGATGTTGATTGAGAGATAAATAATCGCCAAAACACTGGGAAGAAATCTCCTGGGCGTCTTTGGAATAACGGCATACGATCTTTTATGCTCACCTGCAAGGTCAAATCAGGCCTTGGTTTAACATCTCATCTGCAAAATAGTGCAGAACTCAGACTTTGTGCTCAAGTCTCTGGAGTGAGACGTCAACCCATTGTTAACGTCGCAAATGCTGTGAATGCATACTTTATTTGTGATATTGTTGATATTAATTGGGGAAAGATTAGGTCACAAATATATGTTTCCACCTGTGGAGGTGAGGAACTGCGTGGAAGGGAAAAGTAGTCTGCAATTAGGTTTATTCACAAAACCCAGTATAACACATGTTGAAGACAGGCTGGCTCCAGCTTCTTCCTTTGCCAGATGGATGTTCAGCAACTTAACAATCATGACCTACCAACTGAGAGGCAAAAGTGTTAGCAGTAAACCATGGCTGCCACCATTTAAATTATACTATTTTAAATATATGTCGAAGTACTTTAACATATACAATATACCTAATAAATCACCTCAACATTTCAAGAACTTACTGATTTTGAGGAACATTTGAAGGTAAAAACCATCCTTTAAGAACTGACCATCTAGTCAGAATTAGCCCACGAGCTACCAAAATTGGGTGGTGTCAGGGGAAGTACAGAGAATTGGCTAGAAAAAGTTTAAAAACTTAAAAGGGAGAATATACCAGAGATGATTTTACTCCCCTGGATGATAAGAATTCCTTTTTTTCCTAAAGGTTGGACAAAATGAGGACAATTTGATTATTAATTTAGCAAAACTATATTCTTCTCAAATTTAAAACAAATCTGTTCAAGTCCAAGGTACAATGATTACCAAGCATACAACAATTTGTATTTATATAGTTCCTTTAACTTAGTAAAACACCCCAAGGCGGTTCACAAGAGCATAATCAAATAAAATTGACACTGAGCCATATTAAGGGGTATTAAGGCAGATGACCAAAAGCTTGGTCAAAGAGTAGTTTTTGAGGAGGTAAGAGTATTAAAGAGGCGGAGAGGTTTAGAGTGGGAATTTCAGAACTTAGGGTCCAAGCAGCTGACAGCAAGATTGCTGAAGGTGTTGCGATTAAAATTGAGGACGTTTGAGAGGCTGGAATTATAGGAGTGCAGATATCTTGGACTCTGTAGGGTAGGAGGAGATTACAGACATAGGGAAGGATGAGGCTGTGGGGGGATTTAAGAACAGGGATGACAATTTTAAAATTGAGGCATTGTTTAACTGGGAGTGAATGCAGGTCAGCAAGGACAGGGTTGATGGGTGAATGGGACTTGATACAAGTTGAGATGCAGGCAGAGATTTGTACGATCTCAAGTTTGGGGAGGGAGGAAGATGGGAGGCTGGCCAATAGTCGAGTCCATCAGCAGGTGAACTGAGGCAGGAATGGAGTCAGACCATGTTATGGAGGTGGAAATAGGTGGTCTTAGTGATGGCAAGATATGTGGTCAGAAGCTAGCTCTGGGGTCAACATGACACCAAGACTGTGAACAATGTGGTTCAGTTTCAGGAGTTGCCAAGGAGAGGAATGGAAGTGAGGGAATGGAACTTGTGGCAGGAACAAAAGCCGACTGCTTCAGTGTTCCCAATATTTAGTTGGAGGAAATTACTGCTCATCCAGTACTGGATGTCGGACAAGCAGTGTGACAATTTAGAGACAGTAGAGAGGTCGAGAGAGGTAGTAGTGAAGTGGAGCTGGGTGTCATCAGCATATACGTGGAAACTGACATTTTGTGCAAGTGACTGTTTCCTGATGATGTCGTCGAAAGGCAACATGTAGATGAGAAATACGAAGGGGCCAAGGGTAAATCCTTGAAGGACACCAGAGGTAATGATGTGATTACAAAAGCTTTTTAAAAAATTGAAAAAGGTGGACCAGGACAGAGGAGGCCACACTGCCAACTTTTGTCAAGTGTGTTTGAGCTGAAGCTTCATTATACAACAAGTAATATTACCCTATTTTAGTTTCATCCATGTGTTTTGCTGCTTTAGGAAAAGGGAAAACCAAAAAAACTCAGACGCATCAGTACAGTATCAATTTTTAGTGACAGGAATGCCAATAAAACTAAAAAAATGCTAGTAAAAGTAAAAATTGCCATCTCTTGTAACTGGGAAGGCAATTAATAAAATAATGTCATGAGTATCTGTGCAAAGACAAGAATAAATTCAACTATATTTTCCCACTCAAAATTAATTTTGTAAATGGACATGATTCAGCAAAAACTTTTGAGTCAAAACATTTTTGTGATTGTATGTGATAAGAGCAACAAAACAGGTAGTGGCCAGTACTTTTTAATGCTTAATTTCTGTAGTACTGGCCTCCAGTGAACACTTTTATAAATTATAACTTATCTTACATACCCACATACACAATCAAGACCAGATGAAAAACAGTGCCATCGGTAGGCACTTTTTATGAGGGCTTTGCACTGGCGCTGAATGCTGACTGGCATAAAGAACTGAGGGTTATAAGCAATTAATAGGTAAATTTGATATAAATTAGAGTTTATAAAGAGAGTAACAGAGAACTTGGGTGGGCTGGGAGGGTGGAGATGTCATAATTAAGGTCATAAATACATGCACTGTGAAAGAAGGCTTCATGGACCAAGTTGTCTTTTTTCATTCCCAGCTGTCGCATAATCTAATGCTTTTTTTGTCCATCAATTCCCTAAGCTGATTTCTAATATTTGTACTGATGGAGGTGGGCGAAGATCCTAGCATAGGTGAAAAAACTGTGTACACAGTTGGGAACATCACTTATAATTGAACTTCTTCTATCCATTATTCTCTCCTCCATCATATGAAATTTAGGATAAACTTTAAAAAAAGGGCCATGGCTTTTATGTATGTGAGATTAAAATACACCATGGCACTATTAGGATGTTTAGATACTTTGTGTATGCAATACAGGCATATAACCTATATTTCATATTTGATGTATGCAACACAGATATGTAACTTTAATTGTAACAGGTAAAGCCATCAGCTAATTCACAAAGAATTTCTACTATTCCATCATTTCCAATATTTGTGCAAAATGATTCCTATTTCTTCTAAAACAGAACCAAAGTATTGAAATAGGCCTCCTGATTTTCACACATTTCTATGCAGCAAAATATCTCCAAAGATGAATGCAAATGGGTTAAAGGATATGCAATAATTCGTTCAGATTTACAGTAATACTTATTACAAGATGATCTTTCAATAATTTAAAATAAATCCTTTTAACCCTAACAGACTGTCAATCGCACAGAACAAGAACCATTTCCGCATACAACACAAAAATGGTTAGGTATGATATGTATTTTAATGAGAAGGGGAAAAGGTTTAGAGGAAAGAAAGGGAAAAATAAATCATTCTGCAATTCCATGGAACCCATTCCCAAGGGGTGTGTCTAATTGGGAGGATAGGGAAGACAAATGGTATTAAAAGTTTGCATCCAGCATTACAAATAAAAAGGGATGAAGCAAAGGATAATCTTTGCAGGAGAGGGGATAAAAAGCAAACATACCATTGGTTGGGTGTCGAGCAAATGAGATAGAAAATCTTTTTACAGCAGAACTGCGTGTGGCGTCTGAGAAAGAGAAAAACAGGTACCTGAAATTTATAACAGCTAGCAGAACAGGGTTTTTAAAAAAGGATTAAAGTTAGGCTGCATGCAGGATTGTTTAAGAGGGAGAAAAATAAATCAGCGGGAGTAAAAAAGTGTCAGCTGTTACAGATCTCTTGGCTAATACTGACTGTTAAGTGCATATTATAATTTAATATTATGCACATCAAAGTAACAAATTGCAAAGACCAATAGATTAAAGCAGTTAGTGATATAAATAGGGAGCACTTTGCCATTTCTTTCTCCTCCCCCCAATTTCTTAGAAACCCTTTTCAGGTCAACATTATGCATCAAACCACATCCTTCAGCAGAAGCATGGATTTACTACCTAATCCAATAAATTAGTCTTGCTTTCTAACCTCACCTAATCAAATTCTTCACCACTGTTTTTTTGAATTTTACAAGTTATTGCTGGAATGCAAGTTTTCAATTAACATATTTCAATAATTATTACTGCAAGTCAAGGTGGTTTTTAATACAATGTTATAGTGATGTCATGTACTAAATTTTACAACTGGGGGTCCACAGTTATTTGTGCCAACGCCAAGAAAGAAATTTAAGGGTAAAAACTGGCAACATTTTAAAGCTAAGGTGCATATGTGACGTTGAAGTAAATAAAACACGTGTGTAAAAACTGTGCCTGAAGCGTAGATTCGCAATCCATATATGGTACATACGGTGTACAGGCTGGTCCTCCAGGCTATCATGGTTTAGATAGGGAGAAATAGGATTTGGCTATTCTCATCACAGAATTCCACTATTTTTCAAAAAGTGGCTACAGATTTGTCTGTGGTGGTGTGTGCACATACCATCAAAGCAGCCAGATGATGTCAGCTTTTTACGATGCACACGAGCATAATCCTGTAGGTTAGGCGCACTCGAGGAACCCCCAAGCACAGTAGTGCTTAACAGGCCTGCACAATGAGACCCTAATGGGAGTTAGAGAAAACACATACAAACCGGGTGTTCTTTGTTCCAGAAGAGGGATACATGCAGCATGCCTTAAAATTATGACAAGATCGATATCTACTGTTATTAGTAGGGAAAATACATCAACCATTAGAAAATCCTTTATGCAGACACATCAGTTTGTAAGGTACAAAGTTAAGACCGTCAGATACTGAACAGTTAAATGGTTTCATCGTTTAAAAAGCTCTAATAATTTTTAATAGTCTAGGTCATTCATGCAAAACATTTCTGTCCTTTTCCCCCCTCCATTCCCCTATAAAAAGTACGTAGAGATGCCTCAAAAGTATTAGGTTCACCAAGTCAATTCACCAAATAATTGCTCAATTACCCTTTCAAATACTAATGTTCCTGCAAAAAGATTGGGACGAAATTCCATTCACATTTTTGAGGGAGGTAATGCACTGAATACTTCACATTTATTTTCAGAAATTTCTCAAAAACTTTAGAAATGTACCATCTTTAATGTAAAATCTGAGTGCCCAAAATAGGAAATTCAAATCTTTTATACTTTATATAAATCATGAGATAATATGCCTACACCATGCTTTATTCCCTTATGCATGCTAATTGTTCAAATATTAATCTAATCTATAATTTTAAAAATATTTGTTTTTGATGATGTATAGCCATTTACAAATTAAATACAATAACTGTCAGCTCCTTTTCAACAAAAGTTTCCAAACATAACAGTATTTGATGACCTTATCACAGAATCTGTACGAGCAAGAGAGAAAAATAAAGCAAGATCTTACAGCAAATATCAGTTTGGTAAGAAGCCAAGGCTTGTTAGATCAATTTGCTGCATACTCATGCTTTATAGGAGTGACTTCAAAATTCAATCAAAGCATTACAGATTACTCACATGGTGGTTGAATCTTTCAAATGAGACAGTTTTTAAATTCAACATGTTGCTTTATACATCTGAAACTTCAGAAACATTTCAATTCTGCATTCACAATTTGCACAACTTTTTTTGAATCCCAAAATTAACACCAAAAGCCATTAAAAGCCAGCACTAAACAATAAATAAAACACTTAACATGTTTTTCCTTTGATACCTATAATTCCTTCTAATACCTGCACAGAACAATTCTAAATATTAATCATTTCCTTTTAATAAAAATAGAAGCAGAATTGGTAGAAATCATCATTGTGTAGTTGCCTGTACAGATTCAGCACTTACCAAGTCCAGTGTATTTCTGCTCTGCGTGGGTCCTTCCAATTCGCAAAAGAGGAGTGTTTTCCGCAAGAATCTGCACAGTAATAGTGAACAATGTTTTGAATATTCAAATTATTGAACAGCAAGAACAAAAAGCAGTTTTTATACTAAGGCCTGCTTCAGACAATCAATGTTAATAAGCTGCATGATTAATGTTAGTGGAAACATATAGATGGAGACAATGATAGATCATGCAAAATCCTTCAGCCTGAAATGGGTCCATTCCACCTACAATGTCCTTGCCATGGGATGAACATAGCAAACATTGGATTAACACAGTGGTAAAATAAACATGTGGGGAAAATGTCAATTTACAACAGCAAACAGATACCACTATACTGCTTCATCATTTAATTATACTGCCTCAGTACAGGCAAAAAAACAGATTTGAGAGAATACATCTTTACTCCATGCAGGGGGTACAACAGTGCTTTTTAGACACTGCACATTCCTGATTAGTGTCTTACGTTGCAGTACCTCTTTTCATTTAAATTGTGTTTTACTTTTGGGGTCCCTACATGTGAACAGTTTTCATTCTTCAGATGCCTGCACCATATATTTTTCTCCACCACAAACTAATTTCCTCCAAAGTGGCTTGATTCAGCTGAAAAAAATGTTTGTAATCCAAAGTTTGAGCACCTATCGTGATCCTCAGCAATATAAAGCTATTAACTGGCCAATGGGAACAGTATTTGCCATAAAGGTTTTAATTATATGAATTTTTATTCGGATAAATGTGTGGATACTCACACTAGAACAAAAAATATTTGTACATGATGACAAGATGTTTATTTTCAAGTTTGGACACAGGAATTGGAATAATTACTGACCACTTACTGAAAATATCTAAACATGTTGGGATGCATTGATCGCAATGGCTTTTCACCAATTTGAAACAAGTTATTCCAACTTTTTATAAGCAATAGATCAGATTGCATTGGATTATTAAGAACAGTTTTCAGCTCTGTACTTAGGTATTGTTGCATTGGAGAAGGTTCAGAACAATGAGGCTCACATGATAGCTTACTCCATGTGGTGTGGTAGTAAACCACACAGATTGGAAAGGTCCGGAATTGCATCTCTAGCCTGAAATGAACTCAATCACTTGAAGGCATTGGGGAGAAAGCTGATATCAAGTTAAATCAGGCAGGTTCCTGTTCCTGAATTTTTTGCAGAGACCTTTTTGTTTGCATGTGGATATCAGGGTTTTGTTCTGTCATGGTGCACTCAGTCAAATTAGCTGCAAACATTCACTAGCCCGGTTCACATATGAGGTACCATTTAGTTAAGGTGCCAGAGTTTTGTTTGCAGTGTGGAGCTCGACTCCAACTGAAATTACCATCCCAAAAGAGGGGAAAATTGTAAAAAATAAAGTGAAATTCACTGGACTGATTGTTTTCATTGTGGAAAGTCAATTGCAAGGTGACCTGATCCAAGTTTCTAAAATACTGAGGAATGGATCATTTAGATGCAAGCAGGCTGTTTAATTTTGATTATAAATACAGAACTAAATGGCATGAATACAATGCTAAAACTGGATTTGAGTTTGGAAAGAGTTATTACCCTCCCACATGTACAGAACAGTGGGCATGTGTAACAGATTTCCACTTAAAGGTCCAGTTGTGTTAATAATACCTGTAAAAGAGCTGAATGTATATCTGGTTCAAAGCAAGTTTCAAGCTTAAAAGGATAAATACAAACAGATGATCGAGTGCTGAGTGGAACATAGTAGTTCCTGAGCTGCTGGGGTCTTAAGAGTTGTGATGCCAAAAGGCAACTGTTCAAGGATGCATAATGTAGGGTGTAAGGTCAAATAGGTAAATTGAGTTTTGCTTGATTTACCTTTGCCTGATAAAAGAACAACGAACCTCAGTAACTTGTCAGGAGATTAAATGAGTTGGATAAAGTTCATAGCAAGATTGGGTGGCATATAATCTTTGGAAGGAACAGGCTTGATGGTCCCATTGGTCTTTTGCCATTCACATTTTTATGTTAAGTGAGAAAGACAATACAAGGCTTTCCCACTTCCTAATTTGTAATCTGATTGTCTAAAGTGCTTTTGAGCAATGCTAAGTTACAGAGTTTTAAAAGGGCAGGAAGTTCTGATACTAAAAAGGTACCTGGATTTGCACCTGAAGCGCAAGGTGAAAGAACAGGTGCTGGAAAGTGAGATTAAAGTGAGTGGCTAGTTTCTTTTTTTCCTCTCTTTTTTTGGCCAACGCAGACACGATGGACTGAATGGTTCTAAAACTCAGTCATCGACCAAGGTGTACCTTATGCTGCAAAGGCTATCCTACCAGTCAATTTTCAGTGTATTTATTTAAAACAGGTTATCTACCGAGCTACATCTAATTTGGGAATAAAGTAGTTCTGATTTAGGGGCTAATTTTAACCCAACTCATCAGACAGGAAACAGGGGTTGCTTGGAATGCTAGATTTGTACACCACCAATTATTACTCTTCATTCACTTCAAGGAATAAAATTAGTGGGTGTAAAATCAGCATTGCAATTGATCCCATCAGTTTCCTGATCAATGAGTTAGGTTAAAATTGGTTGCAATATTTTCAAATATATGGAACAATGAAATTGGTACTGCAACATTCAAGTTAATAGAGAACAGACCTGCCACAGTTCTGTAAAGGATAGAATAAAGAAATGCAAGAGCAGCAACCATTCTTGCGTGGATAAGCATCAAAATAGCAAAATATCATTTAATCTGCATGTTTTACAAATACAACTGTTCTAGAATCAAATTAATGTAATAATGTCTGAATAAATAGAATAACTATTCATGCCAACTATTTCCACTTAATTTGCCAATTTAAAAATCTTGTGTTAATTGTTTTATAATCATAGAGCTCAATGTTAAAATTAATAACAGGGGCTTTTAAGACAGACTTGAGGAATTACTGTGAATGTTTGACCAGTGAAAATGGCAATTTTCATAAAAATGAAGGAAAATTGAAAAACCTGTTGCCATGAGCCAAAAATACTTGATGTGAAAGCCAATGATTTGGGGGAGACAGGGGAAGAAGTGATTTGTTCCCCTGATCTGCGTCTTCGACGCCCAGCACCCACACCACTAGTGTAATGCATCCAGGTACCACTACACTCTGGGCTAGACAGACTCAGGGGGCTCTCTTCCTGGAAGTGAGAAAAGGGGGCAAAAACAACAGCAAAGCATGCAAAGTTAGACATATTTAAAACAAAGGAATCAGTAATAGCACTACTAATTGTGTATCATAAGTTATTATGCATCTATTACAACAATAGCATCTGACAACCCCATGGTATAAATGCCAGATCAGCCAAAATTTTTAATCTAAAAATAAAATATAAAAAGGTACCCTATTGACATGCATACAGACCATACTGTGTTTTTTTAAAAAAAAATTAATCCATATAGGAGATGCAGGCTTTCTGCGAGCTTTTTTTAAAGCAGGGACAGAGGGGAGGTTTCCAGTTTGCAGTGGAGCCTATGTGCATATCAATACAGTAATCAAATACTTAGTTTCGAAGTTAGAGGTGTAAATATAAAACAAGGTTTGACACATTTATGATCCAGGTGAATCTAAAAACAGCTACATGATCAATACAAAAGAAACACCCCATGCAATTAAAATTTGTAGTACATAATTAATATAATTGCTTCTACTTATCACCTGCAATTCACTTTATACAATCTAAAAAAAATCAAAAGAACAATTTCAAGCTGTTCATTTCCTCTGTAATTATACTCTGTTTCTAACATGATGCTTAGATATTATGTACACAGGGATTCCCAACCTTTGAAGAAAGGAGCCAGATCACTATATTGCAACCTATGAAAGGGCAGCATAGACTGACTCAATGCTAAACACAGCTTGAAACTGAATACATTCCATTTTAAATTGACACCAGGTCAATGCTATAGACATTGAAGTAAACAGAAAGAGAAAGAAAGAAAGACAGAGAAAGAGACAAAGGAAAAAAAGTCACCACTGAGAAGCAAGGCCAACTGGAGTCAGAGCAATGAGAAGTAAGGCTAAATTAATAACAGTGGGTGGAGGAGTAGCAGGCTCAGTAAGACAATTGAAAAATAAGTCACTCTTTGCAGAATGCCTACTTGATTCAAACATCCCATCATTGATGTCCATAGGTAGTACATGGAGGAATTTGTCTGGGAAAATGAACTTCAACCTACAATTGTGCATGGGCACAGCACATCAGATGTAAAGGTCACATGGTACAGATTCAGCCTATAAGCCACAGGCTGGACACCCATGATGCACACCCAGTATATGCCTTCTTTAATCTCAACACTACAGATAATTTATGATACATACAATACAGTAATTATCAAATCCTGTTACCAATTATAAGTTTAATAAAACAAGGAATTGAATAAAACACGCATGGTTTAATAATCAATAATAAAGAAGGAAATAAAGGTAAATGAGAACATTAAAGGATAAAAGCACTATGGCAAATATTAAGTGTGGCGGTAACATAGACTATCATGGAGGTGTGCATTTACACCTTAAATTCAAATGACTGTAAAGCTGATTGAACATTTTAACTTGTAAATATTTGTGATAAACAGATTTCATTTGGATAGAAAATGAGATAAAAACAAAAATAGTTAAAATATTTGATGGAAGAACATCAAAATTACTAATTACATTAGAGCTCCTGGATAATTGAGTGAATAGGGAGCAATTTTTTAGGTGCTCCTTCCTGGTGTTAATACTTGCAATTCAAATCACAAGTTCCATATATGAGGTTTAAAAATCTTGGTATTACTTCACTCCAACTGATCAAAATTCATGCTCTATAAAAACTGGCATTGGGGCCACAGTGTGCGCTTACTATGATTGGAAAGGTGCCTTGGGATGGAGGCAAATGCAATTCTCTGTTAAGTAGCATGGATGAGGCATGCAGTGCTAGATGGGTAGAGAGGAGCAGTGGGGCAATTGGCAGCGGGAGTGTGTGAAAGGGAGGGTAGGGCCAGAAGGGGGCGGGGTCAGTCGTGGTGTGGAGGCGGCGGGGCCATTAACAGCAAGAGTCTGAGAACAGCGGGGCCATTCACAGCGAGAGTCTGAGAGGAGCAGGGCCACTAACAGTGAAAGAGTGCAAGTGAAGCGGGCCCATTAACAGCAAGAGAGTGCGAGAAGAGTTTGGCTATTAACGGCAAGAGTGCAAGTGAAGCGGGCCAAACAGCAAGAGAGTGCGAGAGGGGTTTGGGTATTAACAGCAAGAGGGAGTGAGTGATGCGGGCCATTAACAGTGAGAGAGTGCGAGCGAAGCGGGGCCATTAGCAAAGAGAATGCAAGAGGAGCGGGGCCATTAAAAGTGAGTCCGAAAACAGTGCGAGAGGACAGACTAACAATCAGTGTGAGGTCACAGAGAAACAGCTAAGCGATTGGTTGGTGAGTATTTTGCTCCTTTATCTTTCAAAAGTGTGTCATTTATTAATTATTGCAAGGTTTTATTGGTAGTATTAAGGTCTATTAGCAGTAGTAAAGGTTATTGGGAGTAGTAGGTTTAATTAAGTATACATTAATTAAGGAAATTAATTAACTAACATAATAAAGATGACAGGGCAGGTGTTGTGTTGTGACTGTGGAATGTAGGTGCTCCTGGCACCAATGTGTCCAAGGCAAACACATCTGCAATAATGAAGCTTAAGGAGCTTTGGCTCAGAGTCACTGAGCTGGAAGTAGAGCAGCAGACACTGATGCATCAGGGAGCAGGAGAGGTACTTGGACACTTATTCAAGGAGGTGGTCACACCCCTTAGGGTATGCAGAACTTCACAGTTCTTCAATGGTCAGGGGCAGGCGTGTGTGACTGCAGGTCAGACAGGTATGGGGACCCAGCATGTAGTGATAGAAAGGCTTCAGCGCCTGCCTTTGACCAACAGGTACAAGGTGTTTGCCACCTGTGTGGGTGAAAAGGACTGCAAGGTGGATGAGCAGGCTGACCATAGAACCATGGTGAAGGATGTCATTCAAATGGGTGGAGCAGAGGGGAGTGTGGTGGTGATAGGAGACAGTAGAGTCAGGGGGGTAGATACTGTTTGCTGCAGCCACGACACAGAGCTTCAAATGTTGCGCTGCCTGCCTAGTGCCAGGGTTAAGGGCGTTTCCTCATGGCTGGAGAGGATTTTGGAGTGGGACGGGGAAGGTTCAGTTATCGTGGTCCGTGTAGGAACCAAGGATATAGGTAGAACTAGGAATTATGTTCTGCTAAGAGAATTTGAGGAGTTAGAGTCCAAATTAAAACACAGAACATCAATCACCTCTGAATTGTTACCTGAGCTACTTGCCGATTGGCATAAGGTTAAACAGATTAGGGAATTAAATGCGTGGCTGAAAGAGTGGCATGGGAAGAAGGGGTTTTGATTCATGGGGCACTGTCATCAGTACTCAGAGAAGAGTAAGCTATTCCACTGAGATGGACTCCACTTGAAACGGGCTGAGACATCTGTGTCCTGGCCAATTGTATAACTCGGGCAGTGGACAAGGCTTTAAACTCATGTTGGGGGGGGGGTATCAGAATGTATAGTGATGTGGGTAAAGACCTGCAGGGTGGGGACAGGAAGGGACAAAGAGCTTAACAAAAAATGTACATCAACGAATAAGGTCATTGCAGGTGACGGAAATAAAAAATGAAATTTAAGTTTCTTTATCTGAATTCACAAAGCATCTGGAATTAGGTAGATGAACTAGTGGCACAAAGAGAGTTAAATGGTTTAGATTTAATCGCCATTACGGAGGCATATTTACAAGGTGATCAAGGTTGGGAATAAATATTCCAGGGTACACAATATTTCGGAAAGACAGACAGAATGGCAAAGGAAGTGGGGTAGCCCTTACACTAAAGGATGACATAAGGACATTAGTGAGAAAGGATCTGGCTTCTGAAGATCATGAAGTAGAATTGGTATGGGTGGAAATTAGGAATAGCAAGAGTTGGAAAACACTGGTGGGAGTAGTTTATAGACCCTTTAACAGTACCATTGGGCAAAGCATTAAACAAGAAATTATTGGAGCCTGTAACAAAGTAAATGTAATAATTGCGGGGTCTTTAATCTTCATATAGACTGGGACAATCAAATTGGCAAGAATGGTTCAAAAGATGAGTTTGTAGGATTTTTTCCGACAGTTTATTGGAGCAGTACGTAGTGCAACCGACTAGGGATAAAACTATCTTAGATCTGGCATTGTGTAATGAAACAGAATTAATCAGTAATGTCATTATGAAAAATCCACTGGGAAATAGTGACTATAACGCCATTCAATTCCATGTTAAGTTTGAAAATGACATATTCCAATCGCAAACAAAAATCTTAAATAAAGCCAATTACATAGGTATGAGGGGAAAATTGGATAAGGTTAATTGGGTAAGAAGTCTAAAAGGTATGGAGGTAAATGAACAGTGGGAAACATTTAAAGAAACGATTCAAAATGTTCAACAAAAATACATTGCATTGAAGAACAAAAACTGAGCAAGAAGGACCCTTCTGTGGTTCACTCAAGTTAAGGATAGTATTAAATTAAAAGAGGCTTACAATGTTGCAAAAAAACTGTAGCAAGTCCGAGGATTGGGCGTGCTTTAGAAACTAACAAAAGGGCACCAAAAAGTTGATAAAAAGAGAAAAAAATTAGAACATGAGAGTAAACTAGCCAGAAATATAAAAACAGACTGTAAGAGCTTTTCTAAGTATTTAAAAAATGAAGAGAGTAACTGAAGTAACTTGTTCACTGAAGTAAATGTTGGTCCCTTGGAAGCAGATATAGGGGAAATTATCATGGAGAACGAAGAAATGGTGGAAGAAAAAAAATACAAGTTCCATACCAGAAATAGGCAAAAGATAAGGCTGAAGCATTTGCAGCCATCTTCAGCCAGAAGAATCGAGTGGATTATCCACCTCGGCCTCCAGAGGTCCCAGCATCACAGATGCGAGTCTTCAGCTAATTTGATTCACTCCATGTGGTATCAAGGAATAGCTGAAGGCACTAGATACTGCAAAGGCTATGGGCCGTGACAACATTCCAGCAATAATGCTGAAGACTTGTGCTCCAGAGCTAGCCGTGTCCCTAGCCCTGATGTTCCAGTACAGCTGCAACACTAGCATCTACCCAACAATGTGGAAAATTGCCCAGGTATGTCCTGTTCATAAAAAAAAGGACAAATCCAACCCAACCAATTACTGCGCCATCAGTCTACCCTCGATCATCAGCAAGGTGATGGAAGGGGTCGTCGACAGTCCTATCAAATGACACTTACTCAACAATAACCTGCTCACTGAAGTTCAGTTTGGGTTCCACCAGGGTCACTCAGCTCCTGACCTCATTACAGCCTTGGTCCAAACCTGGACAAGAGAGCTGAACTCAAAAGGTGAGGTGAGAGTCACTGCCCTTGACATCAAGGCAGCATTTGACCTAGTCTGGCATCAAGGAGCCCTAGAAAAACTGAAGTCAATACGAATCAGGGAGAAAGCGCTCCACTGGTTGGAGACATATCTAGCACAAAGGAAGATGGTTGTGGTTGTTGGAGGTCAATCATCTCAGTTCTATGACATTACTGCGGGAGTTCCTCAAAGTAGTGTCCTAGGCTGAAACATCTTCAGGTGTTTCATCAACGACCTTCCATCATAAGGCCAGAAGTGGGGATGTTCACTGATGATTGCACGGTGTTCAGCACCATTCGCGACTCCTCAGGTACTGAAGCAGTCCATGTGCAGATGCAGAAAGATCTGGACAACATCCAGGCTTGGGCTGACAAGTGGCAAGTAACATTTGCGCTACACAAGTGTCAGGCAATGACCATCTCCAACAAGAGAGAATGCAACCATCTCACCTTGACATCCAATGACATTACCATCGCTGAATCCCCCATTATCAATATCCTGGGGGTTACCATTGACCAGAAACTGAACTGGACTAGCCATATAAATACTGTGTCTACAAGAACAGGTCAGAGGCTGGGAATTCTGTGGAGACTAACTCACCTCCTGACTCCCCAAAGTCTGTCCACCAACTACAAGGTACGAATCAAGAGTATGACAGCATACTTTCCACTTACCTGGATGATTGCAGCTCCAACAACACAAGAAGCTTAACACCATTTAGGTCAAAGCAGCAGGCTTGACTGGCATCCCATCCACCACCGTAGACATTAACTCCCTCCCCACCACCCATGCACAAAGGCAGCAATGTGCACCATCTACAAGATGCACTGTTGTAACTCATCAAGGCTCCTTTGATAGCGCCTTCCAAATCCATGACCTATACAACCTGGAAGGACAAGGCCAGTAGATGCATCCTCCACCACCACCAAGTTCTCCTCCAAGTCAAACACCATCCTGAGTTGGAACGATATCGCAGTTCCTTCACTGCCACTGGGTCAAACTCCGGGAACTCCCTTCCTAACATCACTGTGGGTGTTCCTACAACACATGGACTGCAGCGGTTCAAGGAGGCAGCTCACCACCACCTTCTCAAGGGAAATTAGGGATGGGCAATAAATGCTGGCCTAGCCAGCAAGCCCACATCCCATGAACGAATAAAAGAAAGACAATTAACTAGGGGCTAAAATGTAAGGAAAATTGATATCATACAAACATAAATATGAACATCCAAATTAGAGGCAGGAGTAGGCCGCTCGGCCCCTCGAGCTTGCTATTGGAGAAACATAAGGGACTAAAACATGAAAATCACTGGGATGATGGCCTACACCCTAGGGTTCTAAAAGAGATAGTCAGCACATCCACTATCTCTACAGCTATGATTTTCTAAAATTCCTTAGGTTCAGGAATGGTCCCACTAGATTGAAAGTTGGCAAATGTTACACCGCTACTCAAGAAAGGAGGGAGTAAGAAAGCAGTGAACTATAGGCCAGTTAGTTTAACTTCAGTTGTTGGGAAAATGCTGGAATCTATTATTGAGCAAGTCTTAACAATGCACTTAGAAAAGCAGAGTACAATTAGAATCAGTGAACATGGTTTTACTAAAGGGAAATCCTGTTTGACAAATTTACTAGTGTTTTTTGAGGATGTAACTAGTAAGGTAGATAAAGGGGAACCAGTAGATGTGGTGTACCTGGATTTCCAAAAGGCATTCAATATGGTGCTGCACAAAACATTAATAGGCAAAATAAGAGCTCATAGAGTTGGGGGTAGTATATAAGAATGGATGGAGAATTGGTTAACAGATAGAAAACAGAGAATGGGCAGAAACAGCAAATTGGCAGGCAGTGAATAGTGGAGTGCTGCAAGGATCAGTGCTGGGGCATCAGCTATTTACAATCTATTTTAATGGCTTAGATGAAGAGACAGAGAACAATGTATCTAAGTTTGCTGACAATACCAAACTAGGTGGGAAGGTAAGCTGCAGGGAGGACACAGAAAGGCTGCAAAGAGATATAGACAAGTTAGGTGAGTAAGCAACAAAATGACAGATGGAGTATAACATAGGGAAATGTGAAGCTATTCACTTTGGTCGTAAGAATAAAAAAAAAGAATATTTTTTAAAAGATGAGAAACTTAAGTGTTGATATTCAAAGAGACTTGGGTGTGCTGGTACAAGGAACACAAAGTTAGTGTGCAGATGCAGCAAGCAATTGGGAGGACAAATGGCATACTGGCCTTTATTGCATGGGGATTGGGGTACAAGAATAAAGAAGTCTTGCTACAGTTGTACAGGGTTTTGGTGAGACCACATCTGGAGTAGTGTGGAGATTTGGTCTCCACATTTAAGAAAGGATATACATGCATTGGAGGCGGTACTGCTAAAGGATCACTAAACGGGTCCCTGAGATGAGGGGGTTGTCTTTTGGGGTTATATTCTCTGGAATTTAGGAGAATTATCTCATTGAAATCTACGACATTCTGAAGGGGCTTGATAGGGTAGATGCTGAGAGATAGTTTCCATTGGTTGGGGAATCTGAAACACGGGGGCAGTCTCAGGATAATGTGCAGATCATTTAGGACTGAGGAGGAGAAGAAATTTCTTCACTCTAAGTATTCTGAATCTTTGGAATCCTCTATCCTAGAGGGTTGTGGATGCTCAATTGTTGAATACGTTTAAGGCTGGTTTTTTGGTCTCCCAGGGAATTAAAAGATATGAGGAGCTGGCGAGAAAATGGAGTTGAAGCCCAAGTTCAGCCACGATCATATTGAATGGTGGAGCAGGCTCGATGGGTCATGTGGTCTATTCCTGCTCCTATTTCTTATGCTCTCATGGTAAAATGAGGAAGCACAAGTGGAAAGAGAAGCCAATGTAAGCAACACTGGACATCCACACAGCGTTAAGGCAGAGCTCTGAAAACAGCTCCATCTGAGAAGACTGCAGTCAGTAGGAAAATAGCATTGAAAGATGTGAGCCTGGAGGGTAATCACTGTCAAATAGTACTGCTCTTAGGAGCCTTTTTTGTTCCACTTGGAACAATTTTTCTCAGCTACAGCTGGATTCTTGGAAAATATATATCTGAAAGTAAAGAGCCTCTTGAGTTCAAACAATTAACTCAGTAACGTTTCTGAGCAGGGCAGCTCATCTACTGTGCATCCATCGTACTTCACGCATTAGGGTACAGCAGAGTAATGACTATATTACTGAACTATCAACTCAGAGATCTTGAGTTCATATTTTAGTATGACAAGTTCTGGAATTGAATTCAATAAATCTGGTAATTTGTGGACTGGCAGCAGAAAAAAAAGACTGTACAAAGCTGCTGTAAAATTCCAATTGGTTCACTTAGGCCCTTTAGGGAAGAGAATTGCTCCTTGCACCTGGTTTGTTCTACATGCAACTTCAGTCCCACACTACATGGTTAACACAAAATAACCAGTGATAAATATAAACTGCCTTGCAGTGTTGTCCTCATTCCAAGGACAAATTTAGAATTTTAGCACTGCAGGGTGGGGGGAGCTGTCTTGGTTATGACATTTAGTGTAAAGAGTAATTTTGACTTCCTAGTATCCTGGAATTCTAGAAAATAAGAGTTTCACTGTACATACCATTCAGCTGTGTTCGGTAAGTTTTTAAACAGTTTAAACAGCAAAACATACTGAGCTATTCCAGCTTCCTTGGAAAGCCTTCAGGATTTTGACAAAACATTTTTGTTTAAATAGGTAATTGATTACAACCAGGATAAACAATATAGATAACCAACTAGCCAAAACAAATTAACACGCTAACTTCAAATTAAATATTCATTTAACACAAATAACAAACACATCATCCTCTTCAACAGCAAGTCGTTATTGATGTAGGTGTAGAGATTTACTTATGCTTGTTAGGGGTGAGGCTGATGATAACTCAGGCAGCTTGTGGTGCTTTACAGTCCTGATATAATTATGCTACTAAGGGGATGAGGAAGAGAAGAGGGGAAAAATATGTTTGCATAGCGTTGCTTCAAGCAGCACTATATCGACTACGTCGATTTTCCAGGGGCAGGCAGCATCACTGGATGCTACCTGTGCGGCATTCTTCATTTATATCAACAGGAAAACCTGCATGGGCTGAGCAGGTAGCAGTGCGCAGCGTTGCCTACCCACAGGGAACCAACAGAGTCTGTATTGTGCTTTGTGAACATATTTTTCCCCACAAGGTGGTTTTTTTCTCGGTTCACTTATAGTAAATGTAGTACACAATATAGTAAATGCAAGATAAGAAAAAACAGGAGTCAATGTCCTTACAACTTTAAAAGCATGGTAACAAGGATGGGTGAGGATAGGTAGAATGTATAGGATAACTGCAGAATGGCAGGCGGCCTGATAAAATGGGCAGACACATGGCAGATTAAGCTTACTGCAGAGAAGTGTGAAGTGATTTATTTTGCTAGGAAAAATGGAGAGGGGCAACATGAATTAAATGTACAATTTTAAAAGGCGGTGCAGGAACAGACAAACCTGGGGCTCCACGTACATGAATCTTTGAAGGTGGCAGGACAAATTGAGAAGGCTGTTAAAAAGAAATACAGATCTATGACTTCATAATAAGGGGAAATGCCCTAACATTTATTTGGAATCATGAAGACAGTTGAGGAAGAGGATGGGGGAGAATAGTGAGAGGGACGGGAGAGTGGAGAGAGTTCCTGGATCTCCTGCTGAAATTAACTCCAGGATGTCTATATCTAGCAAGTTTCCTGCCCTCTCTCTCTGACAAGATGGCTGCCTGTCAGGCAGGAAAGTGAAAGCAATCTGGGACAGATGCCAAGCCTTGGGTTGCTGGGAGCTAGGGGAGTTGGGAAATCACCAGAGAAGAGGAAATTGCGGGAAGGGGAGGGTTGTCACGGGGGGTGGGGGGGCGGGGAGATATGTTAGGAAGCTGAAGATTGGAGTGATAAAGGGTCGGCCGATCATGGGATATGTAAAAAGGTAAGCTTGTTGGACGTGGAAGAAATAAACCTGAACTCCTGGCCCATAACCAGTGCTGTAAATGCACTTACCTCATAGATCTGGCCCTTCTCATCTCCTTTTACTTGCTGGGTTTCCCAAAACCCAGAAAATCAACCTTCATAGGTTAAAAATAAAAATTCTGTTAAAGTGGAGGCAGTCGTCTCCTTAAAAGGTTTTAGTGACTAAATCACCTCCTGAAAGCGGATTGGTCACGCACACCCTGATTCACCTCTGCAAAACCAGGCAGGATTGAATGTGGTTTCATAAAATCAGAAATTCACGAAACAAAAGGAGGCAATTCGTCCCTCGTGCCTGTGCTGGCTCCTTGAAAATGCGGTTCTGCTTCATCCTCATTCCCACTTTTCTTTCTTAACCCTGTAAGATACCTGTCCTACTCCCTTTTAAAATTATTTACGGTACCAGCTTCAATCACTAGATAGGTCATTCCAGACCCCAACAATTCTCTCCTCGTAAAAACATTTCTCCTCATTTTCCCTCGAGATCTTTTGCCAATGATTTTAAATTGAAAGCCTCTAGTTATGACCCACTCGACAGAGGGAAAAATCTTTTTCTACTTGTCATGTCACTTTTAAGGGTTTATGTATATGGATTTGAAGGTCTCTCTGCTCGGCTATACTTTTCAAAATCAGATTATTTATAATATAGTCTTGCATATTTCCCGAAGTGCATCATTTCACACTTTCCTGCACTGAACTTCATCTGCCATGTTTGTTCCCAGTTCACCAGCCTAAAGTCCATGGGCATAAATTCATTCATGCCAATATTTGGGCACAGGGGCCACTATTCACACCGTGCCTGAACCCAATGGAAACTAGGTTGGTAAGACATAAAATTTGTCTATGCAACTCATTTCCCTGATAGTGGCGTGGCCATGAGCAGCTTCGGCGCACTCTAGGACTGCATTTCTCTGCCAGCATCAATGCACTGCCAGCTTCTAGATAACCGTTTATTGCCATTGAGAACAAGGTGTGGAACACCAGGGGAAGGAAAGGGTTCCTTGCTTTAGTGACGCCACCCTGGATGCACTATGCAGAGAGGTGGAAGCCAGGAAGGAGGCCATATTTCTGCCAGAGGGCAGGAAGCCGTCGAGACTGAACCTCCAAAGGGAATGGGAGCAGAAGATGAGGGAGGCCAATGCCCAGAGCATGAGCTCCATTAGCCTGGCAGTAGTGCTGGAAAAAGTTTAATGACCTCACTCAGGTGGTCACGGTTCATGAATGCATCTGAACATCCCATCTCTCAGCCACTACACCCCATATCTCTCACACTGCTCAAAGCATCATACCTCCATCACTCACCCAGTAGCACACCCTGACACTTGACTTCTGACATCCTTACAATGACACCTCATCAACACACATTCCAATCATGCAGGTGCACACACACTTCTACATACCTTTGCAAACCTACAACTATTCAGCTGCGGCAGGCATGTCACCCAACCACACTAACGCACAGTCATGAACATTCTATCCTCCTCCTTGTCCAAGATCACCACCCATAACAGGAGGGAGTGACAGATAATCAGCAAAGGATCATCACAAATCCATCTCCTCTGTGCCCTTGAGCTGATGGCCCATCAGGGGCAGTGATGCACTGAGCTAGGGGCACCTGATACTCCTAAGGCCATTCTGAATGATGGTAAGTTGCTGCCTTATACACCATTGCCATTCACCCTTCACCTTCATCCAGAAAGGCACCAAAAAATGGAAACTGTTAATGACCATGGGCAAGTGGGCTACAGCCAGGACAAGGGAATAGGTCAGCTTGTGTGTGAATTCCTCAGAGAACAAAATCTCTCAAGATCTGCAACAAAGGAACAGATAACAACCTCATTGAGTCAGCCCACAACAGAATGCTGAGGAATATGCACACCGAGATGCCTGGTACATTGGCAGGCCTACCAGATAGTCCACAGTCAGTGAGTAGAGGCATGAAGAAGTTTAGATCTGCCATGACATAGGGAATCACACAGAATAGAGCCCGTCCTTTCCACTGTGAAGTAGTGGATACTTTCATAACAGCATTGCCACACCAATCCATGATGGACTGTCTGCCAGTTGCTGACTGAACTTCCACTGGAGCACAGGTGGAGGTTTCCAGATGTATCAATATTGCAATGTAAGTTCAGACAGAAGACACAAGATCCCTGGCTGCTAGCATGCAGGCTTAGACTGCAGCTATCGTGGTATATACAGCTGCCATTGTGGATGCAGATCTCAGGGTGTGCAGGTGCTGGGGGTGGGAAGTTCCTTTCAATTGATGTGAAGTTTCATATTGTGGTCACTCTCACTTCACATATGGTCTCCTCCTCCCCTACCCACCAGGGCAGCCTCAGGGATTCGAGGAAGTGATGTTGAGTCCTTAATTGCAAGATTCTGGAGGATACAGCACACCACCACAAACATGGGCACCTTCCTGGGTATGTATTGCAGACAAGCCCCAAGCAATCTAAGCTGCAGATCTCTGCTTTGGGAGTGCAATGGCTTGTTCCACAGTGTTGCAGGTTGCTTCAAGGCTTTCTCTGAAGGCTCTCTGATGCTATCAGGTGGGATGGTGGAAGAGGTCCTGAGACAAGTTTGGAGGGGTTAGCCCTCATCATCAAACAGCCATCCTATTGTGTGTCTTGCAGGCCTGAAGACAGTGGTGACTGCTAACCATTACAGGATAAAAGCATTGTGGGTGCTCCCAGGATAGTGAACATTCACCAAGACAAATTTCTTAGCATGATAGCACACCAACTGATACCGACTGCGCGGTAGTGCTTGCAGTTACAGTATTGCTTCCTGTTGATGTGGGGGGTCCACAAAACCACATACGTGCAGTCATTAGAAACTGAATCATCAGGATGAACACTATCCTGGCAAACACATGTGCCCTTTCATCTGGTTTTCGTTTTCAGGAAGAAGTGGATGAAGACTCTCTCCTTCTGTACAACAATTGGCATTGCAATTATTATCCTCATACCTATGCAAAGCAATGTTATTTCTTGCTCTCGTGTTCAGCAAAAACTTCCAAACATCTCCAGTAACTCACCACAGCATTTCCACAACTTTGCCTGAGCACAAGCAAGTCAAAAAATCACCTCTGCTGCAACTAGTTGAGTGGCCCAATAAATAGCCCCGCAACAGAGCCCATTTTATTTTAAGATTGCTTCAAGAGTGAATAAGAAAGATGCTGCCTCAACATGTGTTGACCAATGTGCATCAGACTGTTCAGGTTCACCAAATTCACATTTTCATCCTCCCAGGTCCGTTAACAAGCAGCGAGCTGGTACATCCCCCACCTTTGAAAATCTGAGTATGTCTCATAGACATCAGGTCCAGAGACACCCTCTGAGAACGCAATTTTAAAATGTGCCCACACCCACTCCTGTCCCCACCATTAATTGAAAATCCAGCCCAAGGTTTCTGGCAAAATAACCAAAGGCAAGATAAGGAAAAATGATTATATGCAGCGAGTTATGATCTGTAATTATTGACTGAATGGGTGGTGGAAGCAGATTCAATAATCACTTGTAAAAAGGGAACTGAATAAATACTCGAAGGGAAAAACTTGTAGGGCAATGGAGAAAGAGCAGGGATGCAGGACAGAGTACTCTTTCAAAGAGCCAGCACTGACATAATGGGTTGAATAGCTTCCTTCTGTGCATTATCATTCTATGATTCACAATCCATTGTTACTTAATGCTGATATGGTAACTGAGTGTTAAAACATTATATTTAGCAGATACTACATAAAGATGTGAAAACTGTGATTTTTTTGCAAATACAGAAGAATCTGGTATTTAGGGGTACTTGATGGCTACTTTATAATCTTTGGATTTTGTTCTGGTACACAGAAAGGTTTCATCATATAACTCAGTTGACAAAATTGGTTTAATCAGATTTTAATGTAGATTTGTAATACCTTAGCATAGATTGCTACCAAAATGTAGTAAATTATGCAACCAGAAGTACAAAATTGGATGCAGACTTTGATTTTAGTTATTGCCAGAGGAATTTAAATTCCCCAGTTTCGGTCTTGCATATGGCCAGTTTGCTAGATCAGATAAATGATTATGGACAATTTCTACTTACAAAAGCTAGCAGCTGTTAATTTTGCATGGTCCGCCATTTTCTTAAAACAATATGGGGATATATATGATAATACCGAAGAAAAGTTTTAAACTATGATATCTAAAAGCTTCCTATTTCTCAGATTAAGGGCAGCAATTTTCATTCCTATCTAAATGGAGTTAAGTTAAAGGGAAGAATTCTCCCCCTGTCAGGTGGGAGGTGGGGGGTGGGGGGGCGGGGAAAGAGTGCAGGAGTGGGCACAGGCAGGCGTGCCTCCAATTGGCACCCCAGGCCAATAAAGGCCCGCCCAGCATGACGTCCGCCAGGAAGCGCTATGCGCGAAAGAGCGCACTCATCTCCCTGAGGCTAAGTGCTGCCTCAGGGAGATTGGTGCCAAATTTAAAAACGATAAAGGTGCACAAAGTTTCCCTGACATGTCCCCTCATGTGACACTGTCACATGAGTTGGGACATGTCCACTTTAAATCAAACATTTATTAAATTTTAAAAAACCCTCATAAAACCTCATCCCGCCCGTGGATGAGGTTTCATGCTTTTTCTGAAGCCCTTAAGGTTGGATTGGCAGGTCCATTAATTATGTCAATTACTTTTTAAATGGCCTCAGGTTGGCGGGCGCACAGCTGATTCAGTTGCGACCCTGCCGACCTGAATACTGAAATGACGCGGGGTGACATTGGGAATTCCACCCGACGTCATCCCGCATAATTTTATGTGTCGGCGAGCAGGCCCCGCCCCCCCCGCCCTAAAGATCCTGGCCAAAGTCTCATGTTTGAAGAACTAAATAGTGCGTAAATTCAAAAAGAAAAGCAGTTATCAAAAACTTTCAGCTTTTAAATCATAGAACAATGCTTTAAATAATCATAATCATCAATTTCTACATCTCCTAGAAAAATCATTAGCATATTATGAGACTCTGTTACATCATAACTCACCTCCCAACTCTCCAAGCCTAAGGCTCAAGTCAGGAGTGTGATAGAATACTCTCCATTTGCCTGGACAAGCGCAGCTCTAACAATACTCAAGAAGCTTGATGCCATCCAAGACAAATCAGGCAGCTTGATTGACACCTATCTACCACCTTAGATATTTACTTCCTCCACCACTGCTGCACGATGGCAGGAGTGTGTATCATATACAAGATGTACTGCAGCAATGTCATACCCAATTTGTAAAACTGCCCATTTCATGAAATGGGGACTGGTAGAACCCACTTCTTGAAATTGGCAAACCCATTGCACGGATCATGAAATAGGCAGTTTGACTGCTCATTTCACGAAATGGCCAGTACTATACGAGTTTTAAAATGTTATTCGTGGAATTGCTGCTCAAGCCTGTTGCAGCGTACAAGCTTATCATGTACTAAGTTGCTCAATAACAGAATGAACATTGTAAATTTGGGAAAGCAATTTTGTCTACAAAGGCACAAATGGTGGATGGTGGAAAGTGTAAAATTTAATAAAAGTTTCAAAATAAGTTTCACATCTGCTCATTTGACTTCAACCTCTGCAAACACTTGAAGATGGATGACTGTATTGAGAGCTGTGCTGTTTTGTGGTCTGTTGAATATGAACAGAAGGTTATTGCTGCCCTCAAGTGTGGGAAAAACTGGACAGAAACTTCCAAAAGATAAAAAATATCACATCCTGAAAACTTTTGTGCTTACATCTCTAGGTGGTGTGGACAAGGTTACCAAGAGCAATGGCAAGTACATGGCTACCAAGGAAGCAGTCCTAGACTTTATGTGACAAGCCCACATTGAAACTGGCCATGGTGGTGAAAAGAAGACTCTCAAGAAACATTCTGAAAAGTATGCAAACATCCCACGGTATCTTATAGAACAGTATCATCAGTCACCGTGAGAGATGCATAGAAAAGCAATGCTGGTAGGGCACAGCAACAAGAGTGGTTGTGAGACCTCTATCTGGCAAAGACTTTAGTGAACGTGGACAAGTAGACCTGGTTGGCATGGAGGCTATGAAGGACGGAAGTTATTGTTTCATATTGCACTACATGGAGTGCCTGACCAAGTTCCATGTCATTCGCCCCTTTAAGTCCAAAACAGCAGCTGAGGTTGTCCATGAGCTGTTTCTCATATTTCTAGACATCTGAGCTCCATATATTCTTTCATTAGATAACGGGAGGGAGTTCACAGCACAAATCATCTACGAATTGGCAACACTGGGAAGAACAGGTGTTGGTCAATGGGCGTCCCAGGCATCTCTAGAGTCAAGGCTTTGTGGAACATAGTATTGGTGATATGAAACTGAAGCTAATGGCCTGGATGCGTGAAAACAACTGTGCTCCGTGGAGCTATGGTGTCCATTTTGTTCAGGGGCAATGAACAGCAGTTACCATGAGGTTATAAAGATGGTTCCGTACCAAGCACTCACTGGAAACAAACCACGGTGCGGCCTCAGATCAAAAGTTAACAGATGCGTTCTTCAGCAGAATCGCCACAGCATTGAAAAAGAACTGGAAAGACTTCTTGAGGAGGACATGGAAAATCCTGATCCTGACCTGAACCTTCCTCCATGCACAATCCTGAGCTGGCCCCAGACCATCCACCATAGGTGACCCTGAGTTGTCCCCTGGACCACCCAACATGGACAACCCTGAGCCAGCCCCTGGATCATTCAACATGGGCACTCCTGAGACATCCCCGGGACCATCCTCCATGAATGAGCCTGAGCAAACCGCTGGATCATCCACTACAGATGACCCTAAATTTAATGAAGGACTTTATCCTGCCAGACGTGCAAGGGTGGTGGCACACCAGGGCATTACACAGCAAGCCAAGCGGATGATGGCAACCAGCACAAGGTCACTTCGGGCTGCTGGTTGGAGACCATGTGGCTGTCCTAGTGTCAGCATTTGACTGCAGCAAAGGTGGCCCACCAAATGTTATAGGTGTGGTTCAGAACACATTCCAGCAGAACAACTCAGACTTTGTGAGATTGTGTTTTTGGTGGGCAAGGCTTCCAGAGATGCTACTGCAGAAGTAACTGCTTATCAAAACGATGTTCCTGCTTGAAAGCAGGTCTCCTCTACAACAGTGCCTGTCACAAGTCCTGTGATAACGTTGACCAGTGCTAACAGTACTGGCATATTAAATATGTATGAATTGCATTTATGCTGTTTTTGTAAACATTGATGTATAAACCATTTGAATGGTTTGGATGTGATCCTAAATCCTAATACAACAGAACATAAACCAATTAATTTGAAATGTTTGGATGTCACAATGAATCTGAAATGTACATTGAATAAAGGCACATTATGCGTGTATGAATTGTTTCTTTATTTGTTTTTGCTGTATTGTAATCATTGATGAATATAAGCTACATCTGAATGGTTTGGATATAATACTGGATGAAACATAAGTGAACAGTAAACAGAATTAAGCACATTATAAATTTATGAATCAAATTTTATTTTTCATTAATAAAAATTGGCTATTTCATGAACAGAGCAAGTTTTCCAATGCCCATTTCATGAACTGGGTGATCAAACTGTCAGTTTCATGAACTGTGCAGGTATACCACTCTCATGGTGGGCGAGGGTGATTGTAAGTGAAGACCCTGAGACTGGGAGTGAGACGGACACACACCCTACAGTCTAATGGTCATTTTTATTGATTGCTCTTTTAAAAATGATCAATTTATTGCTTTGATATTGCTTTATTTTTGCTCAGCGAGTGGTTTCCTTTCATACTCAACGTTTTTTGAAATTCACGTATCTTTCCAAAATCTGCTCATTGGCCCCTTGAGTAAGAAATGGAAATGTGCACCCCTCCCAAAAAAAAGGTTGGACAAGCCTGACCTAAACCATTTAAAAGCATTATTCCAAAGTTCACAAAACACTAACCTAGGAGTGAATTTAACCAAAGCGAGTTCACTAAGAACAAGGCAATCTATTTAGGACATGTTATAGGTCAAGGTCAGGTGTTGCCAAGGGCAGCTGAAGTACAAGCACTGATAAGACTTCCCTGACCCCAAAAAGAGGAGAAGAGGAGAGAAATGATGTGATTCCCAGGAATGTGTGGATTTTATAGGAAATTCATTCCTAATTTCAGCACCTTTAGCTGTATGATTTGCTGACTTACCAAAGAAAAATGTCAAGAGAGTGTGGCCTTCCAAAAGTTGAAGGCTATTGTAACAAATGAACCAGTAGTAACAACCTAGACTTTAGTTGACCCTTTAAGGTCAACTAAAGTGATATAGGGTAGGAGCCATCTTACTCCAGGAAGATGAATCAGGTATTGAAAGGCCAATTGGATATTTTTCCAAAAAGTTAAATAAGCACCAACAGAAATACTCCATCATAGAAAAGTAGGCTCTGGAAATTCTGCTAACCTTCAATATTTTGAAGTCTATATCAGCAATGTACACAGGAGGATATTAATATGCACTGAGCACAATCCACTAACTTTCTTAGATAAATATAAAACTCAACAAGATTGTTCAGGTGGAGCCCGTTGCTTCAGCCATTTAACTGAAAATCATACATTGTTCTTTCCTGCTATATGCAATTGTGGATGTTGTGCCCAGAATTTAACAAACAATGCATCACCAGTAAGCTGTGTAAGGCTTTGGAATGACCCTGAGTAAAGCATGTGAACAAATGTGTGGGGATTTTTGCTATTGTGTCTTTTTACTTAAATTTCTTTCTGCAATGTAACAAAGAAAAATTGAAATGTCAAGGAATTTCATTTTTTTCCCTTTTGCAGAAGGTATCACGCATTGCTGTGATGCCCATAGATTTATGGAAAATGGATACTTCACTTTTAAAAACAAAATGGAGAATGGACAACCTGTTTTGAAACAAGTTGGCGTTGAGAAGTCAGGTAACCTTCCTCCCTGTCTGCTGATATACATGAAACTGCACAAGACTGGAAGTTAGCCTGCTTGTCTGGACAGGCCATTAAAATGCAAACAACTTTTTGGGACATTCTACTGAGAAAACATTAAAATGTATCAGATCTTTCCTGCAGATTTATTACGAACATATGAATTAGGAGGAGTAGGCCACTCAGCCTTTCGAGCCTACTCCGCCATTCGATGAGATCATAGCTGATCTGATTGTAATCTCAACTCCACATTTACGCCTACCCCAATAACCTTTCACCCCCTTGCTTATCAAGAATATATCTACCACTGCCATAAAATATTCAAAGACTCTGATTCTGCTGAATTTTTGAGGAAGTGTGTTCCTTGAAGAAAATAATTCCCCTCATCTCTGTCTTAAATGGGCAACCCTTTATTTCTAAACAGTGGCCTGTAGTTCTAGATTCTCCCACAAGAGGCAACATCCTCTCTACATCAGCCCTATCAAAACCTCTCAGGATCTTATATGTTTCAATCAAATTGCCTCTTATTTCTCTAATCTCCAGTGGATACAAGTCTAGCCTGTCCAAATTTTCCTCATAAGGCAATCCGCCCAATCCAGATATTAGTATAGTAAACCTTCTCTGAACTGCTTCCAACACATTTAAATCCTTCCTTAAATAAGGAGACCAATATTGTACAGAGTACTCCAGATGTGGTCTCACCTATGTCCTGTATAACTGAAGCATAACCTCCCTACTTTTGTATTCAATTCCCCTTGCAATAAATGATAACATTCTATTAGCTTTCCTAATTACTTGCTATACCTGCACATAGCCTCTTTTGTTTCGTACAGTAGGACCCCTAGATCCCTCTGCATCTCAGAGCTCAGCAATCTCTCAACATTTAGATAATATGCATCTTTTTTATTTTTCCTGCCAAAAATGATCAAATACTGCAGAAACTAAGGCACAATGGTCCTGTAGACTTCTTGGCTCTTGAATAGGAGTTCACAAAAGGGTGGTGAGGAGAAACCCATTCATTCACAAAGAAATGCAAATGGTTGAATCTCAAACCTTACTGTTTGTCAACGCTCAAGTCATCAGGGACAATTGGTATGGACAATGGAAAAGCAGTTACTATGGTCAACTGACAGAAACCCACTGTGATACAGAACATTTATTAACACACCTTTTGAGGGTCAGTCAGTCTGGGAGACAAGGAGACTCAGGGGGAAGGACCCTGCCCAGAATCCACCACCAGGTAGAGAAGTGGGGCTAGCCTTTTACCTATTGATTGAAGAACCAAGCCAGATCTTCACTACAGGGGCTTGACTGCATCTCGAATGGAGCAAAGCCAGAAACCTGCAGCTGCAAGTAGTAAGTCACTGCAAATGCGTCACTGGAAATTTCCAACCTCCATTTCTTCAGTCAACCAAAAAGGAATCATCACACCCGCAAAGTTTAAAGCTTCCATCTTGAAAAACTCAAGCATAACAGTGAATTTTTGGACTTTTTAAAAACCTAAGTGCATGTTGTGTGTACGTTTGTGTATGCATGTACATGAGTGAGCAGGTGCTACATTCGAGGCATTGAGAAATAAACATTCATTCTTCCTTTTAAAAAAAACTTGAGAAAACCTGACTTTTGTCTATTTTTGAGAGTCACAGCACTGAAGGGTTTAAAAGGCATCCTTCACACTTCCTGAAAACACACCTATTTTCTATCAGTTGGGAAGTAGAAAAAAGGAGGAACCACCTTACCATTGCTCCCCAGTTTATAACAAAGTCTACCAATTCCCTATTTATAAAATTCTTGGATTTATAGTAGCCACAGCTTTCATCAATCCAGAATTGAAAAGCCAAGGAGAAATTTGCTTCAAATCTGTCAATAATTTAACAGTGATCTTTCAGATCAGTATGGGCAAGCTGCATTCCAATTTTTCACCTCCTCATGTTTAAGAGGTACCTTGTGTTTTATTTAACACAATAAGAGTTATATCTCAAACTGTTCAGTAAAAATATGACCCTGCATAATCAAAATTCTACAATATCATGGAAAAGAAAATGATTAATTTCTAGAACATTAGAGCAACAGAGAAAAGGAGGACAAATGTGAGTGTTACATGAAATGGTCCCAGCCCATTAAAATAGTTTTGACATTTAGGAGAGTAAACTGGTTTATTTTCTACAATAATCATGTAGTTACAGTAACAAAACTCTTCAGTTTTTGAATCATTTATTTTGTATTATAACCCATAAAAAACCATTGAGTATAAGCCTCTAAATATTTTCTCTCCACACTTTCATCATGAATCTATCAATAAATCAAAAGCAAAATACTCTAGATGCTGGAAAATGCGAGAAATACTCAGCAGGTCAGGCAGCAGCAGTGCAGAGAAAGACCTTTCATCAGAACTTGGAAAAGTTAGATTTTTTTTCAATTCTTACATAGTGTGTGTGAGACACTGGCAAGCCCTACATTTGAGAAGATGGTGCAGAACTCTCTTGAGCTGCTGCAGTCCATCTGCTGTAGGCATATCGACAGTGCTGTCAGGAAGGGAGTTCTAAGACTTTGACCCAGTGACAGTGAAAGAACGGTGATATAGTTCCAAGAGAGGATGGTGTGTGGCTTGGATGGGAACTTGGCAGGTAATGGTATAACCCTGTGTCTGCTGCACTTGTCCTTCTAGGTGGTAGAGGTAGTGGATTTGGAAGGTGCTGTCGAAGGAGGGTTGGCAAGTGCTGCACTACATCTTATAGATGATGTGCACTGCTGCTACTGTACGCCAGAGGTGGGTAGGGTACTGATTAAGTAGACTGCTTTGTTGTGGTTGGTATTAAATTTCTTGAATGATGCTGGGGTTTCATGGATCCAGGCAAGTGGAGAGTATTCCAACACACCCCTGACTTGTGCCTTATAGATGGTGGACAAGTTCTGGAGGGGTCAGGAGGTGAGTTACTTGTCTCAGAATTCACAGCCTCTGAACAGATCTTGTAACCACTGTGCTTATTTTGCTAGTCCAGTTGAGTTTCTGGTCAATGCATTAGAGAACAAGTCCATGCTACACTGAATGTCCAGCACTGAACTGGCTATGAGTGCACAGTCATCAGCAAAGAGGGAACCGTGAATTAGGACCTTGGAGGCCTTGGTCTTTACATGGAGTTGTCTCAGTTTGAACAGCTTCCTGCACGCACAATATCTGATTTCAATGCCAGGGTCACACCCTGGAGAGCATGGCAGAGAAAAAAAACATGCTGAAGAGGGTTAGAGCTGCTGTGTTTAACCCCATAGCATCTAGGTATGGGTTAAAAAACTCACCATCATCCTGGCACATGTGACCATGCCATCATTGAACTGTCGAATCATTGTGAAGAATTTCTCAAGGCGGTCAATTTCTCCATTACCTTGTAAAGGCCCTCACGGATGACTGCGTCAAAGGCCTTGGTCCGTTGTTTAACATGCACGTTAGTTGTGTGTTACAGCTTCACCAAGTCGGCAACTCATTTTTAGGGATGTCTAATGCTGCTCCTGGCGTGCTCACCTGCACTCGTCATTGAACCAGGGTTGATCCCCTGTACTGATTTAAAGGTAAAGTGAGGGCTATGCCAGGCCTCAAGGTCACTGATTATAATTATGCTGCTGCTGATGGTTCACAGCACCTCATGGATGTCCAGTTTTGAGCTCCTAGATCCAGGCTAAACTTATCCCATTTAGCTCGCAGTTAGTGTCACATAACTCAAAGGAGGGCATCCACAATGTGCTCAACATCGGGGAAACCAAACATAAAATGAATGACCACTTTGGGGAACACCTCTGTTCAGTCAGAAGTTGCCCCCGAGTTTCCGGCCACCTGTCATGTTAATTTTTAAAATCCCAGAAGTGTTACCGGACCTCTTACTGCTGAGATTGGTACATCACCTTCTCGGTTTCCGAATATAGAAAAGGTTATGGCCCATAAGCCAAGCTTTCCTTTGGGATTTGGTTTGTGCAGCAATTAACACCTGCTGTGGTCATAACTCTATTGTTTTTGCTTTCTGATGGCAGCTGTTTATCATTCAGCTATTCACACCTCCTCTAGACACATCTTTTGTTTCTCTACTTGTTCAGTTATAAGATCATAAGAAATGGGAGCAGGACTAAGCCATTTGGCACAATGAGCCTGCTACGTCATTTGATAAGATCATGGCTGATCTGATTGTGGCCTTAACTCCACTCTCCTGCCTGTCTCCCATAACCCTCGACTCCCTTATAGATCAAAAATCTGTGTAACTCAGCCTTGAATATATCCAGCCTACAATGTTCTCTGGGGGAGAGAATTTCAAACACTGAAGGTCCTAAGAGGAGAAATTCTCCTCATCTCCATCTTAAATGGGAGACTGTTTATTTTTAAACTGTGCACCTAGTGCTAGATTCTCCACGAGGAGAAACATCCCCTCAGGGTCCCTTTGATCTTACACATCAACCGTTTTGTTATTTAATCTTCGTATTCCACCCTACCACAGACCTTCCCTTTTCTTCTTTTTCCACGCTCTCCCCTTTCATTTGAAGTTTATTAAGTTTCTAACTTTTCCCAACTATGATGGAAGGTCATTGATTTGAAACATTAATTTTGTTTCTCTCTCCACAGAAGTTGCCTGACCTACTGAGTATTTCCAGCATTTTCAGTTTTAGCTTAGTCTGACAAAATTTATTTACCCTGTTTGCACAGCCTTGCTTAATGTCTAGCTGTGTTTGTCTCAAAAGGAATCAAAGTTTAACCTACATCTACACTGCACACAACCTTAGTGACACAGATACAAAGCTAAATTTCATGTAACCAAATACTGTTGTGCTCCAGTTCCTCACATTTACAAAAGGGAGTTTAATTAATTACTGCATCTTGTAATGATAGGTAGCATTAAATCAAACAGCAATAATTCTCCAGCAAAGTATAGGAGCAGTACTAGTGGAAAGTATTATTTTTAATAATTTATGTTGGTCTTCACTTAATATTGCATTTATCTGCAATATTACACTCATACTAGTCTACAATGTTATTGCTGCTAGAAGTAAATAACATTTTTCTGGCAACATAAATATCTCTTCTTTAATATTTTATACACTTACCTCTTGCAATTACAGAATAAAAGTATCCTTACAAGCTTCCAAAAAATCAAGAGAAATACCAGTTTTATTTAAAAAACTTACTTCCACTGAGCCTATTTTCCTGGAGCGTGACTGCGGGGATTTTCGATGTATATAAATGGGGTCAGAAACCATTGGCCTGAACAACACTGTGGCCTTTTCAGCATCTTCTCTTCTTGAAATGGAGTCCTCATCATTGTCATTTGCCAGGAAGGTTCTGCTTCCATTATCACTCTATTATTAAAGAGCAATTGTTACTTTCATAAGTTTATTGGAAGACCAATTTCTCTTTTCTTCTCCATAAGGGAAAACAATGCACATTTTCCAATTTTTAAGAAAAGTCTTACAAGTACTTGGTACTCAAATACTCCATTTTACCAAGTGTAATAATAGCCTCACCAGGATTTTGTCGATGCTTTTGTAAAACAGACAATTTTCTTACCCATGTTTAGACTCTAAAAGTTCAATTTCCCTATTTGCTAAATTGAAATGCGACATCAGAGATAGGTGACCCAGAGTGATTCAACAGGAAAAAAGAATCATGGCTAAAGACTGGCCTGCTTATCTGTTGGGAATTTCTAGCTGATTGCTAGATGTAGACTCCCAAAGCCTAATCTAGAATGAAGGGACAAAATTGAAACAAAGCAAGAGAAAAACAAAGAAAAGTATGGACGAGAAACTTCCTTTTTTAAAAAAGTAAGTTAACAAAATATTGATAAAACCAGAATTTTATTTTACAAAAATGAAGGGAGTACTTTGAATAAAATGTACACCTTCCCAGGCATTCCTTCTTAAACATAAATCAATAAATAAATCATCTTATGAGCAAGTTAAATAATTAACATGATGATAACGGGCTTCAGTAAATGTAATCCTAAAAGATGAAAATAGAAGGCAAATGATTTTGTATATAATGGGACTATAACAGTCATTTGGTAGCACAGAATTTGAATATTGCTGAAGAGAGTGACACGTTGCTGAAGCTTTTTGTCTTGCACTCATCAGGACAAACACAAGCATGCTGAATTTCAGATAATCACAGCAAGTTATACTAGAGAAGAAAAGAATGGAGAGTCAACTCTGATTGGCCGAGGCTGCCACAGTGTAATCAGCGGGGAATTATAGGCTCCCCAAGCTTCACGGTAATTCAAAAGGTGCAAGGCTTGAGCGTATTCCATTTGTTTGCAAAGATCAGATGCCATATATGAATGTACGAGCTGGTTGAGTAGAATCTGTACTCTGTCTACTATGAACTACCGAAGGAACATGCTGTTTGATTCGATCAGCCAATCGGTGGGGTGTACAGCCTATGTATCTGGCATTGCACTGACACTGAAATTCATACACAACATTGCTCAATGGTGTGGTAGGCAGAACTTCTTTTTGAACTGATGACAGCATCCTGTTAATGGAAAATACCACTCGCATACTCACAACATAGTTTTATTTTTATTCATTCACAGGATGTGGGCTTCGGTGGCTGGGCCAGCATTTATTGCCCATCCCTAGTTGCCCTTGAGAAGGAGGCAGTGAGCTGCCTTCTTGAACAGCTGCAGCCCATGTGGTGTAGGTACATCCACAGTGCTGTTAGGGAGTTCCAGGATTTTGACCCAGCGACAGTGAAGGAACAATAATATATTTCCAAGTCAGGACGGTGAATGACTTGAAGGGGAACTTCCAGGGTTGGTGTACCCATGTACCTGCTGCCCTTGTCTTTCCAGATGGCAGTGGATTTGAAAGGTGCTGTCTAAGGAGCCTTAGTGAATTCCTGCAGTGCATCTTGTAGATGATACACACTGATGCTACTGTGCGTCAGTGGTGGAGGGAGTGAATGTTTGTGGACGTGGTGCCAATCAAGCGGGCTTTGTCCTGGACAGTGTCCAGCTTCTTCAGTGTTGTAGGAGCTGCACTCATCAAGGCAAGTGGGGAGTATTCCATCACACTCCTGACTTGTGCCTTGTAGATGGTGGACAGGATTTGGGGAGATAGGAGGGGAGTTACTTATCGTATGATTCCTAGCCTTTGACCTGTTCTTATAGCCACAGCATTTATATGGCTTGTCCGGTTCAGTTTCTGATCAATGGTAACCCCGAGGATGTCGATAGTGGGGGATTCATTGATGGTAATGCCATCGAACATCAAGGGGCGATGGTTGGATTCTCTCTTGTTGGAGATGGTCATTGCCTGACACTTGTGTGGCGCGAATGTTACTTGCCACTTGTCAGCCCAAGCCTGGACATTGTCCAGGTCTTGCTGCATTTGGACATGGACTGCTTCAGTATCTGAGGAGTCATGAATGGTGAACATTGTGCAATCATCAGCGAACATCCCCACTTCTGACTTTATGATGGAAGGAAGGTCATTGATGAAGCAGCAAAAGATGGTTGGGCCTAGGACACTACCCTGAGGAACTCCTGCAGTGATGTCCTGGAGCTGAAATGATTGACCTCCAATAAGCACAACCATCTTCCTTTTTGCTAGCTCCAACCAGTGGAGAGTTTTTCCCCCGATTCCCATTGACTCCCAATTTGCTAGGGCTCCTTGATGCTACACTTGGCCAAATGTGGCCTTGATGTCAAGGGCAGTCACTCTCATCTCACCTCAGGAGTTCAGCTCTATTGTCCATGTTTGAATCAAGGCTGTAATGAGGTCAGGATCTGAGTGGCCCTGGCAGAACCCAAACAGGGTATGTGAGTAGGTTATTGCTAAGCAAGTACCGCTTGATAGCACTGTTGATGACCCCTTCCATTACTTTACTGATGATCGAGAGTAGACTGATGGGGCAGTAATTGGCCGGATTGGATTTGTCTTGCTTTTTGTGTACAGGACATACCTGGGCAATCTTCCACATAGCCGGGTAGATGTCAGTGTTGTGGCTGTACTGGAACAGCTTGGCTAGCAGCGCGGCATGTTCTGGAGCACAAATCTTCAGTTCTTCAGTATTGTTGCCAGAATATTGTCAGGGCCCATAGCCTTCGCAGTATCCAGTGCCTTCAGCCATTTCTCGACTTCACGTGGAGTGAACCGAATTGGCTGAGCAATGGCATCTGTGGCAATGGGGACCTCTGGGGGAGGCTGAGATGGATCATCCACTCGGCACTTCTTGCTGAAGATTGTTGCGAATGCTTCAACCATATCTTTTTCCACTGCTGTGCTGGGCTCCTCCATCATGGAGGATGGGGGTATTTGTGGAGCCTCCTCCTCCTCCTTCAGTGAGCTGTTTAATTGTCGAACACCATTCCAACTGGATGTGGCAGGACTGCAGACCTTAGATCTGAACCGCTGGTTGTGGGATCACTTAGTTCTATCACTTGCTGCTTATGCTGTTTGGCACATAAGTAGTCCAGTGTTATAGCTTCACCAGATTGACACCTCATTTTTAGGTGTGCCTGGTGCTGCTCCTAGCATGCGCTCCTGCACTCTTCATTGAACCTGGTTTGATTGTAATAGTAGAGTGGGGGATATGCCAGGACATGAGGTTACAGATTGTGTTCGAATACAATTCTGCTGCTGCTGATAGCCCAGTGCCTCATGGATGCCCAGTCTTGAGTTGCTCGATCTGTTCAAAATCTATCCCATTTAGCACAGTGGTAGTGTACCCTCAATGTGAAGGCAGGACTTTGTGTCCACAATGGCTGTGCGGTGGTCACTCCTACCGATACTGTCATGGATAACGCATCAGCGGCAGGCAGGTTGGTGAGGATGAGCTCAAGTATGTTTTTCCCTCTTGCTGGTTCCCTCACTGCCTGCCGCAGACCCAGTCTAGCAGCAATATCACTTAGGGCTCGGCCAGCTCAGTCAGTAGTGGTACTACCGAGCTACTCTTGGTGATGGACATTGACGTCCCCAGAGTACATTCTGTGCCCTTACCATATTCAGTGCTTCCTCCAAGTGATGTTCAACATGGAGGAGCACTTATTCATCAGCTGAGGGAAGGTGGTACGTGGTAATAAGTAGGTGGTTTCCTTGCCCTTGATGCCATGAGACTTCATGGGGTCCGGAGTCGATGTTGAGGAGTCCCAAGGCAATTCCCTCCCGACTGTATACCACTGTGCCGCCACCTCTGCTGGGACAGGACATACCCAGGGATGGTGATGGTGGATTCTGGGACATTATCTGTACGGTATGATTCCGTGAGGATGACTATGTCAGGCTGTTGCTTGATTAGTCTGTGAGACAGCTCTCCCAATTTTGGCACTAGCCCCCAGATGTTAGTAAGGACGACTTTGCAGGGTCAACAGGGCTGCGATTGCCGTTGTTGTTTCCGGTACCTAGGTCGATGCCAGGTGGTTTCATTCCTTTTTTGCGACTTTGTCGTGGTTTGTTACAACCAAGTGGCATTTAAGAGTCAACCACAGTGTTGTGGGTCTGGAGTCACACGTAGGCTAGACCAGATTTCCTTCCCTAAAAGGACATTAGTGAACAATCGACAATGGTTTCATGGTCATCATTAGACTTTTAATTCCAGATTTTTATTGAATGCAAATTCCACCATCTGCCGTGGCGGGATTCGAACCCAGGTCCCCAGAGAACATTACCCTGGGTCTCTGGATTATCCCCATCCCCTTTCTGATCCCCCCTTTTCCAATAATTTATTTACAAATATATTTTTCTTTCCCCACCTATTTTTAAATTTATTTCAATCTATTGTTTCATCTCCACCTTTTAGCCCATTTGGATCTCTTCCGCTCACCCCACTCCCACTAGGGCCATCTGCCACTAACTTATCCTGCTTGCTACCCTTAATGTCCCCATTAGCACGTTCCTTAGATAATATCACCACCGTCAACACCCCTTTGTCTTTTTGTCTATGACATCTTTTGCAGTCTCTTCTTAGCCTCCACCTATCACTGGCCCCCTATTGAGCTCTTCCTGTCCCACCCCCCTCTACCAGCTTATATTTCACCTCATTTCTATATTTCTTAGTTCTGATGAAGGGTCATATGGATATACGGACTCGAAACGTCAACTTATCCCTCTCCGCAGATGCTGTCAGACCTGCTGAGTTTTTTCAGTTATTTTTCTTTTTTGTCTCTGGATTACTAGTCCAGTGACAATACCACTGCGCCATCAACATTGCGGCGTGAAAGGGCTTGCTCAACCTGTGTTCAAATTTTTGAGATGCTTTGCCATTCCAGGGTAATTTGAGGCAGATCCGGTTACTTTTCAGGTTCCAAAGTAGTGGCCTTTGGCGAGTTTGCACGATACATAGCAAATCTCATCAGGATAACCATTGGACAACTCTGGTGCACTATTTCTGTGTCAAACTTGCAAGATGTGCAAATGGCTAGGGTCCTATTTACAAGATTGCTGATAAGACCAATCTTATAGTGGTGGAGCTATATGAGTTTCAATTTATATATTGACTGGTGAAGGTAGGCTTGTGTAGATGGTAGTGGAAAACCCATTAGCAGTTTTCTCAATTAGCACATTGAGGAAAGGAAGCACACATTAGACTGTTCCATTTCAAAAGTGAATCTGAGCAAGGGATCGAGTATTAAGATGTGTAAGGAAATCCTTATATGTGGCTGCATATTCAAACCAAGCAGCACCCTTTTCTCTTATAGTATAAATTGTTGTGATCGTTTGAAATTTGAAATTCTTGCATTTGTTCTGATGAGTGCAAGACAAAAAGCTTTGGCAACATATCTCAACAGCAATAATAAAATATTATTTAAGGTAGGAGGAACTTGCCCAGTAACATGGTCATCACATAAGTACTCGCAGATTGCCAACAATATTAGACTAACTCAGACTAAAATCAGGCTACAAGTTGTTTTATGATTGGCATGAGCCAATATATTATTTTTCTGCCACGTTGGACTGTCTTTAATAGGAAGCCCCTTTAAGCCCACAAAGTCTAACTGCTATAAGTAAGCATAACCTGAAGTCACTCAAAGTCAACTGTGGGGAACTCTGTGGATTGGAATATATTCGCAGGTTTCAGGGTGGAGCTCAGAAACACCTAGCATTTTAAGATCAATTTCCACCTGAAACATGATGTGAATTTAGATCAGAAGTGCTAAATCCTTTCCAATATTTCAAAAGTAGATCACCAGTGGTGCTGCCTCTCTGCTGATCCTTCTCTTCTCTAATCCCTTTTGCTCTCTGTCCTGCTATGTTTCTGTCTTTATTTTCTTTTTGGGTAGGGGGTGGTAGCCAGTATGGAATGGTGTGACAGGAAGAAGGGATATCAATGGCTGAAAGCTACATTTGGGGTGTGAACTCTGGGGAAAAAAAGTCAACTGTTATTTTCCCAACCCCTCTCCAAATAGCTCATGCTACCCCTACTCCTTTAGAGATATATAGATATTAAGAGGGCTAGGACGTATACATAAACTATTTTGGACCAATTAAAAGGAATTACAAAGGTCAAGAAGGTAGCGGAGAAAATGATCAGTCATTGAAAGCAAAGTTTTGGTTATTTTTGTAGCTGACAAGGTATATGCCTGTAAATGGATGAGTTGAGATAATTATAAAGGACTATGGGATGGATGTGTTAAACAGATTCTTCACATCAGTTTTCAAAAAGAATGCCATAAAATTCCAGACCTAGTTATTTCAGCTGAGAAATCTAAATCGAGCAGGAATTTAACTTGTTCAGGCATTAAAAACACAAGACCAATGATTATGAAGCTCCCTAAAAATATTTACCAGAACCATGCTTGTTTTCCTCCATTGTTTCCTTGAGAACTCTAAGGTATATCCCATTCACTTTAGCCATTGTAGACAAATGATTAATGAGTTTCTTCAAAAGATGCATACTTATTTCTAATTGAATTAGATTTCTGCTTTTTTTCAAACTTTTAAATTATTGAGCCAAGCATCTGTAGTAAGGAAATCATTTGAGAACATTAAATGAATATTAACTTCCTTGCAAACTGTGCCAAGGCTATAAATGACAATCAGTATGGAGCTAGAATGGACATGTGGGGAGAGAAACAGTGGGATTAGAGTGCATCCATGGCGGACAGAATTTTGGAGAAACAAATGAAGAAAGAGTCAAGATCCTGGAGTTTGCCATGTCATACCAATTGGTAATACTAAACTGGTAGCAAAAACACAGAAACCACCTTATAACCTACAACAGTGGTGGTAGAAAAACACAGTTGGACTACAGCATGCAAGGAAGAAGAGAACTGCAAGTCTTCCCAAGTGAGGCACTGACCACCCAAGAGTGCTTTTGGCAGAGCTGATTGCAAAGCAAACTAAATGGCAACAGACATGAGGTAGATAGAACATCAGGTGCTGGAAGCTCAAAAGAACTGCAAACGGGAATTCAGAGAGCAGATGGAGAGACAGCAAAGACAAATAGGAAAAAGTCACAACAAACACTGTGGGCAAATGTAACCACACTATCTAAAAAAGGAGGGAGGGAGAAAACAGGGAATTACATACCGGTTAGCCTAACATCAGTAGTAGGGAAAATGCTGGAGTCTATTATAAAGGATGTGATAACAGGACACTTAGAAACTATCAATGGGATTAGACAGTCAACATGGATTTATGAAAGGGAAATCATATTTGACAGGCCTACTGGAGTTTTTTTTTGAGGGCGTAACTAGCAGAATAGATAAGAGAGAACTAGTGGATGTGGTGTATTTGGATTTTCAGAAAGCTTTTAATAAAGTCCCACATAAGAGGTTAGTGTGTAAAATTAAAGCACCTGGGATTGGGGGTAACATATTGGCATGGATTGAGAATTGTTTTGTAGACAGGAGACAGAGAGTAGGAACAAATGGGTCTTCTTCCGAGTGGCAGGCAGTGACTAATAGGGTACCGCAGGGATCAGTGCTTGGGCCCCAGCTATTCACAATATGTATATGTAACATTTCCAAGTTTGCTGATGACACAAAGCTTGGTGAGAATATGAGTGGTGAGGAAAATATTAAGAAGCTTCAAGGCAATTTAGACAAGTTGAGTGAGTGGGCAAACACATGGCAGATGCAGTATAACGCGGATAAGTGTGAAGTTATCCACTTTGGCAGGAAAAACAGAATGGCATGTGAGGGAAGGAAACATTTAAGAAGTTCAATTATTAATTATTAGATTGTTTAACTAAGTACCCATTTGATTGTATAAATGGGATAACAGCTGAGACTAGTTGGGTCTGTGGAGAGTTTTATGACAAGCAACAAAAACTCAGTCTGAATGAGTATGTCTTGGTATCAGTCTTCATTTCTAAACAACTATTGGAACTTAACAGTGATAGCGGAGAAGGGTTGCTGCTTGTAAGTAAAAAATTGGAAACAAAGCTTTCTTCGGACAAAAGACTGTATTTGGAATTAACTTTAAGAGGAGAGTGGTTTGGAGTCACTCAAAATAAAGGAGAACGGTTGAATCAAAATGTAGAGTTTTGGGGGTATGATTACCCACCGATGTTTTCTGAGTGAACCCTGTGAGCAATGGAAGAATGAAGTAACTATGTGGACATGGGTTACATCCTTGCCAAAGAAAAAACGGAATGGCCTTGGCACTTTTGCTACCATACAAAAGCAAAATAAGATGCAAAGTATTTTCGGAGTTGGAGCCTGAGCATTTGGACATGGGTGAAGGTTTGGAAACATTATTAAATTTTATGGATAAGATCTATCAAAAATGATGATTTATTAAGTGCTTACAAAGCATAGTCTGATTTTGACGAATTTAGAAAGTTGGAAGAAAGTTCCATAGAAGATTACATAATGGAATTCAGTAGACTATATGCAAGATTGCAAAAGGTCGGTCTAGAAATTCCCTAATCAGTGCTGGCGTTCAAGTTACTAGACTGTGCCAAAATATTGAATATGGACAGGCTTCTAGTTCTGACGGGAGTTAGGTTTGCAGAAAGACACACACTGCTAGAACAGATGTCAGAACCTCCAAAAAAATTCCTGGGAAAGCATTCCTTTTTGGCAGTGTTCATGGTGCAAATGAGCCATTTGGCGGTAAGACAGAAAATGGAGGATACAATGTTAACGGGATGGCAAGATCATTTAGAAACAGGACGCAGGCATCAATACGAAAGGAAATTTGTAACTAGAAACAATGGGGGTAGATACACCTTGGACAATTGTGGCAGGAGAAAAGAAATAAGGATTTAAGGCAAAAGAATGAACCCAAAATTCCCAGGGTGTGGTCAATCGGTGTTTTAGATACAATTGAAAATACCATTACGCAATGAACTAAAGGATATAATGTGTTCGAAATTAAACATGAGACAGAAGATTCAGAAGAAGAAGGTAGAGATATTGACCAGAGGGCATTGTATTAGTTATAAGAAGTTTCAGCCTGGTGATCAATGTCTTGGTGGCAGAGTCCTTAAACTGTGCGGTGCTAGATAGCAGATGCACGTCTACAGCCTGTGGAACAGACTGGTCAAAATGCTACCGGACTCCTTAAATGACAAGGACCGGAATAAGGTTAAAGAATTTGAGAGTTCCACCAGTTTTAGATTTGGAGATGATACTACCCCAAAATCTTTAAAAAGCATAGTGATTCCCTGTAAGATAGCTGGAATCAATCATTTTATCAGCACGGATGTAGTGTCTAGTGAAATGCCATTACTATTGGGCAGATCATTGATGAAGAAAATGCAAATGAAGCTGGACAAGGCCGTTGTATTTGGAAAACCTGTGGATTTATAATTTACGCAATCTGGGCACTACTATATTCCTTTAATGAAACCTAACTTTTCTACTAAGGAGATTGAAGGAGTGTTATTGGCATCAGGAGATAGGAATTTGGAAGACAAAAAGCAAATTGTGTTAAAATTACATTGGCAGTTTTGCCTACCCTTCTTTGCAAAGATGAAAAATTTTGCTAAGGGATGCAGGAATAAGGGATGGAGGAATAAGGGATGGAGAGTATACTAAACTTAGAGGAGATGAGCGACCAATGCGATATGTAAGAAATACAGAAGGACACCGTTGCAGCCGACAGTGAGTATTCCTGTAGCGAGGGATTTCAATGAAGTTGTGGTGATGGATTTAAAGATGTGGGATAAAGAAAAGAACATTTTTATTTTACATTTCACAGATTTGGCAACAAGAGCTAGCCAGTCGACAATCATACACAGTAAAGCAAAGGAAATAATTGTAGATCAGGTAATGGAAAAGTGGACAGGGACCACCAGCGAAATTCCTCACTGATAATGGGGGGGGAAATTTGCTAACAACGAGTTCCAGGACGTGAGAGAAAATATGAATATAATAGTTATAAATACCGCAGCTGAAAGCCCCTCGAATAATGGAGTGTGTGAAAGGAATCACGAGGTTATATATGAGATGCTTTGTAAAATATTGGCAGATAGACCAAGCTGTAAATTAACATCAGCTTTAGCATGGGCTATCCATGCCAAGAATTCACTGCAGATGATTGGGGGCCATAGTCCACATCAGTTGGTTTTTGGTAGAAGCCCAAAAATTTCTTCAGTCCTAAGTGATTATCCTCCAGCTTGGGAGGGAAATACGATTAGCTCTACCTTTTTGAGTATTTAAATGAATTACATGTGGGTAGAAGAGCGTTCTTTAAAGCCGAAGTTTCAGAAAGAATTCAGCAAGCTCTAAGACACAATCTATGTCCATCGGAAACTATTTTCAAGCAGGGAGAAACGGTACACTATAAAAGAGAAGGACCTAATAAGTGGAAAGGCCCTGGAAAGATTAAGATGGTAAAATAGTCATTTTAAACATTGGAACCAGGCTATCTGGGTACACTCATCAAGGTTAGTTGGCGTGGACTACAAATTTGCGGGTTCGGAAAGTGCTGTAGGAAGGGACGAGGAACCATGTACTTCTCATGCCCAAATCTTGCACGATTGTGAGGACCAGGTAGCTGAAGTTGACAGGGTATGTGAAGATGGACACAGTAATTCAGATGAAAAAGATGAGGCAATTTGTTCCAGGGGATAACTGCTGAAAGCTGGCACTGAAGTTACTTACTTGCCAGAAGGGCCCAGTCAATGGTGGGCGGGATGCAACGGTTGTAGGTAGAGTAGGGAAGACCACTGGAAAATATAAAACCTGGTTAAACGTATGAGATAAAGGACAGGTTAGGCCTATGGATTGGAAACATGAAGCACAAAAATGGAAGGCACGGAAACGCATTATCAGTTCTGACAGTGGGTCTGGGAGTGAACATGCCTTTAGGAAGAGATTGCAAATGGCTGTAAGAACATCTATAAATGGGAAAGGGAGATCAAACAGTAACAGCCCGGGGCGTGATAGAAGGCAGGATACAGGGCGTAGTTTAACAAGATCAAGGAACATGGCACAGACTGGTAACGCTACAAGGAGCAGAAGCCCATTTGAATGAGTTGTCTTAGTAGCTTCAAACAAATTAGACAATAAATTAATAAAGGATGCCAAACAGCAAGAACTACATAGTTGGAAAGAATTTGAGATATACACAGAGGGGCCAGATAGAGGACAACCAGCTCTACCTCATAGGATGGATATGCACGGAAAAGGTGCTTCCTGATGGGGCTTATAAAGCTAAAGCCAGGCTAGTGGCATGAGGGTTTGAAGAAAATTGGATGACCGGGATGCAAGAACAGATTCACCTACAGCAGGGAAAGTTATGCTGAAGATCTTTTTAGTTCTCTTGGCTACAAATGATTGGGAATATAAGTCCATTGATATTAAAGCTGCTTTTTTGCAGGGACAGCAACTTCAAAAGGGAAGTTTTTCTCCGTCCACCAAAAGAGGCACGAAATGCAGAAGAGACTCACTGGAAGCTAAATAAATGCATATACGGTTTAAATGAGCTCCAGAGTTTGGTATTTCTCAGTGAGATCAGTTTTGTTAAAGTTGGGTTGTCATCATTCGGAAGCAGACCTGGCAATGTTTTATTGGCACCATGGAGGGAAACTTGCAGGCATCTTTCTGATGCATGCAAATGATTTTTTGTGAGGTGGTAGTAGTGAATTTGAAACATACGTCATTAATGGGCTCAGAACTGAGTTTAAAATTGGAAATCAGGCTTCTGGTGTTTAAGTACATTGGATTGGAAATCAGGCAGGGCGGATCACACGTCCGTTTACATCAGCAATCCTACTTGGAGAACGTCAATCTCATTGCAATTAGTCACATTATGGCCTCCCAGAAAGCTACAGCAGCTTCTAAAACAGAATACAATATATAAATTTAAAGAGTTATTTTTTAAGAAGAGGGGAATCTGTTAGGGAAGGAAACTGTTCAAGAGGTTCAATTAGTAATTATTAGGTTGTTTAACTAAGTACCCATTTGGTTATATAAAAGGGATAACAGTTGAGACTAGTTGGGTCTGTGGAGAGTTTTATGACAAGCAATAAAAATTCTGCCTGAAGGAGTTTCTCTTGGTTCCAATCTTAATTTCTAAACAACTATTAGAGCTTAACATGGCAGAGTATTATTTAAATGGTGATAGATTGGGAAATGTTGATGTACAAAGGGAACTGGGTATCCTTGTACACCCATCATTCAAAGCAAGCAAGCAGGTGCAGGAAGCAATTAAGAAGGCAAAAAGTTTCTTGGCCTTCATTGCAAGAGGATTTGAATACAGGAGCAAAAATATATCTTACTGCAGCTTGGTGAGACCACATCTGGAATATTATGTGCAGTTTTGATCTCCTTGGTATCCTAACAAAGGATATATTTGCCATAGAGGGAGTGCAGCGAAGGTTCACCAGACTGATTCCTGGGATGGCAGGATTATCATGTGAGGAGAGGTTGGGTCAACCAAACCTGTGTTCACTGGAGTTTAGAAGAATGAGGGGGATCTCATTGAAATGTATAAAATTCTGAGATGGCTACAGGGATGATGTTTCCTCTCTCTGGGGATCTAGAACAAGGGTTCACAGTCTTAGAATACGGGATAGGCCATTTAGGACTGAGATGAGGAGAAACTTCTTCACTCAGAGGGTGGTGAACTTGTGGAATTCTATACCACAGAAGGCTGCGGAGGCCAAGTCACTCAATATATTTGAGAAGGAAATAGATTTCTAGACTCTAAAGATGTCCAGGGGTATTGGGAGAGAGCGGGAGTGTAGCATTGAGACAGGAGATCAGCCATGATCATACTGATGGTGAAGCAGGCATGAAGGGCCGAAGACTTATGCCTGCTTCTATATTCTATGTTTCTATGAAAGATTGGTGGAATTTAGTGGAAGACTTGATTAGGAAAACTGGTCAAGAAGTGTGTGAAAGATCATCAGGGAATAGAAAGGCTGGAAAAGAAACTTAGTAAAAGAAAAAAAGGAACTGTTGAAGCAGTGGGAACAGTCAGGATTCAAAGAAAATAAACAGCAGTATAAAAAGGCAAAAAGACATACAAAGAAAGTGATTGCTAGAACAACATTGCTGGTCATGGAAGAAACATATGAAAGTCTGCATACCAAAAAGGGACAAAAAGATATCTTCAGAACAGGAGCTACTAGAGATAAGTTAACAAAAGATGTGGGAAATATACGTACAATCAAGAGTGCAGGTGGAGTAACCTCAGTGAAAGAGGATAAAATCAATGAGAGGTAGGGTAAATGCTCTAACTGGATTATGAATGAAGAAAATCAGAGAACAAACGCAGGAGAGGTAGCTGAAAATCAAGGAATGACAACCAGCATCAATCTGGAAGAAATCAGAACAGCGCTGAAAAGAATGGCAATTGCAAAGCAGTAGGACCAGATGAGATACCAGGAGTACGGACCTGCATAAGTGAATATGGGATCCAGGTCCTGAACAAGCTATTCTAACTCTTATGATGAGAGAAAATTGCATCGGCATTGAGGCAAAGCATTTTGGTGCCAATATTCAAAAGGAAAGGGAGGCATTCAAGATTGCAAAAGCTACTGAGGAATTAAACTCCTATCACATACTAAGATATGGAGTGTGTCACAGACCAGAGACTGAGAAGAAAATAGTGGAAATCCATGAAGATCATTTTAGACTCATGCCTGGAGAAGCAACACCATTTTTGTTTTGAGGGAAGTAATGGAGAAACATTGGGATGGCCAAAGCAATGTGAAGATTTTATTTATCAATCTAGAGAAGACTTATGACTGGACACCTAAGGAGCAAGTCTGGAGATGTGCTAGAATTCGTGGAGTCCCCGAGAAGTACGCACGAGCATTACAGGACAAGTACAAGGAGTGCCAGACAAGAGTGAGCAGCAGTGTGGGGGAGAGAGTTTCAAAGCCAAAAAGTTGGATTACACTAAGGATCAGCACTGAGCCCCTTCCTGATTATCATGGATATTTTAACTGAGCAAGCAAGGTGGGAGGTGCCAAGGTCAATAATGCTTGCAGATGACATTGAGGTGGGAATGAGAAGAGCATGACCAATTATCTGGGGAACTAGAGAGAAGCACTGGAAGACAGGAGTATGAAGAAGAGTAGACCAAAGATCCAATTTATGGACTATTAGTTTGAGCGTAGGGAATAGGATCAGAGTGAAGTGTGAACATAAGAAACAGGAACAGGAGTAGACCATTCAGCCCCTCGAGCCTGCTCCGCCATTCAATAAGAGCATGGCTGATCTTCTTTTGGTTTGAGCTCTACATTCCCATCCACCCCTGATAACCTTTGATTCTCTCACCTAACAAGAATCTATCTATCTCTGCCTGCAACACCTCTGAGGCAGAGAGTTCCAAAGTCACATAACCCTCAGAAAAAATTTCTCCTCATTTCTGACCTAAAAGGGCAACCCCCAATTTTAAAACAGTGCCCCCTAGTTCTGGACTCACCCACAAGAGGAAACATCCTTAAGATGTCCACCTTGCCAAGGCTGTTCAGGATCTTGTATACTTCAATCAAATCACCCCTCACTCTTCTAAACTCCAGTGGAAACCAGCCCAGTCTGTCCAACCTTTCCTCATAACACAGCCCACTCATTCCAGGTATCAATCTAGCAAACCTCCTTTGAACCGCCTCCATTGCATTTACACCCTTCCTTAAATAAGGAGACCAAAACTGCACATAGTATTCGAGGTGCGGTCTCACCAATGCCCTGTACAACTGAAGCATAACATCCTTACTTTTATGTTCAATACCTGTCGTAATAAAGGATAGCATTGCATTAGCCTTCTTAATTATTTGCTGTAGCTGCATACTAACTTTTTCTGACATGTACTAGAACACCTAGATCCCTCTGCACCTTAGAATTATGTAGCTGTTCTCCATTTAAGTAATACTCTTTTTTTGTTGCTCTTGCCAAAGTGAACAATTTCACATTTTCCCACATTAAACTCCATTTGCCAGATCTTTGCCCACTCACTCAAACTATCTATATCCATCTGCAACCTCATGTCCTCTTCACAACATACTTTCCTATCTTTGTGTCATCTGCAAATTTAGCTACCATGTCTTCACTCCCCTCATCTAAGTCACTGATGTAAATCGTAAAAAGTGGAGGACCTAGTACAGATCCTTCTGAGACTCTACTTGTCACATCCTGCCAATCAGAAAAAGACCCATTTATACATATTCTCTGCTTTCTGCCAGCCAGCCAATCTTCTATCCATGCTAATATGTTACCCCCTACACCATGCACTTTTATTTTCCGTAACAGTCTTTGATGTGGCACCTTTTCAAATGCCTTCTGGAAAACAAGTGCAGTACGTCTACAGGCTCCCCTTTATCCACTACGCATGCTGCTCCTTCAAAAAACTCCAATAAATTGGTTAAACATGATTTTCCTTTCACAAAACCATGCTGACGCTTCCCAATTACCTTCAGCTCTTCTAAGTGCCCAGCTATAACTTCCTTAATGATCAATTCTAATAACTTTCCCACGACAGGCGTCAAGCTAACGGGCCTGTAGTTTCCTATTTTCTGCCTCCCTCCCTTCTTGAATAGAGGGGTTATATTTGCTCCTTTCCAATCTGATGGAACCTTTCCAGAATCTAGGGAATTTTGGAAAATTAACACCAGCGCATCGACCACCTCATTAGCCACCTCTTTTAAGGCCCTAGGATGTAGTCCATCAGGACCCTGAGATTTGCCAGGCCACAGCTCCATCAATTTGCTCCGTACCGTTTCCCTAGTGATTTCAATTTCACCAAGTTCCTTTCTCCCTTTCACCTCCTGATTTGTAGCTATTACTGGAATGTTTTTTGTATCCTCTACAGTGAACACAGAAGCAAAATATTTGTTCAATTTTTCCACCATTACATTATATACTATTAACTCCCCACTGATGCTCTCTGGAGGACCAACACTCACTTTACTTCACTCTTTTTCCTTTTTAAATACCTGTAGAAACTCTTGATATCCATTTTTACATTTCTTGCTAGCTTCCTCTCATACTCCAGTTTCTTTCTCCTGATTAACCTTTTGTCATTCTCTGCCATTCTTTATATTCTGTCCAATCATCTGTCCTGCCACTCATCTTTGCGGAGTTGTATGCTTTTTCCTCAAGTTTGATGCTTTCCTTAACTTCTTTAGTAAACCACAGATGTTCGGTCCTCCCCTTAGAATTTTTCTTCATAGTAGGAATGTACTTATTCTGAAATATCCCCTTAAATGTCGGCCACTGCTTCTCTATTGATCTATCCTCTAGCCTAGTTTCCCAGTTCACTTCAGCTAGCTCAACTTTCATCCCCACATAGTTGCCCTTATTTAAGTTTAAGATACTAGTCTTACACCTGCTCTTCTCCCTTTGAAACTGGATGTAAAATTCAATCATATTGTGGTCGCTGCTACCTTGGAGTGCCTTTACTCTGAGGTCATTAATTAATCCTGTCACGTTACACAATAGCAAGTCTAATATAACATGCTCTCTGGTTGGTTCCATAACATGCTGCTGTAAGAAACTCTCTTGAAAGCATTCTAATAACTCCTCATCCAGAATGCTACTGCCAACCTGATTTTTCCAGTTTGTGTGTGGATTAAAATCACCCATGATTATTGCCGTCCCTTTATCACAAGCACACAATATTTTCTCTTGAATACTTTGTCCTACACTGTGGCTACTGTTAGGGGGCCTGTAGACTACTCCCACTAATGACTTTTTGCCCCTACTATTCCTCATCTCCAACCCAAAACCGATCCTACATCCTGATCTCCTGAACCAAGGTCATCTCTAACTATTGCACCAATGCCCTCTTTGATTAACAGTGCTACCCCTCCACCTTTACCCAGCTTCCTATTCTAACTGAATGTCACATAACCTTCAATATTAAGGACCCAATCTTTGTCATCCTGCAGCCACATCTCCGTAATTGCTATCAGATCATATTTATTTACTTCAATGTGGGCCATCAATTCATTTACTTTGTTATGAATGTTATGCGCATTCAGATACAGCGCCTTCGGTTGTGTCTTTTTGATACCATTGTAACATCTAGTCTTGGCTGTTGATGTATTCTTAGGCTTTTTCTCTTTGTCCCTTCCTGCCATTCTGACTCTCATTTCTTACAGAATCTTAACAGCACAGAAGGCCATTCGGCCCATCATGTCTGCACCGGCTCCAAACCTGGAATTGCTACCTCCACCCAAGCTTGATCCCTCACCCCTCATTTAGTTTAAAGCCCTCTCTGCTTCCCTCATCATGCGATTTGCGAGGACACTCAACCCAGCACAGTTCAGGTGTAAATCGTCCCAATGGTACAGCCCCAACCCTCCCCTGTACTGAAGCCATTGCCCCACAAACCGAAACCCACTTCTCCCACACCAGTCTTTGAGCCATGCATTCGTCTCTCTAATCTTCTTTGTCCTATGCCAATTTGCATGTGACTCAGGTGATAATTCAGAGATTATTACCTTTGAGGTTCTGCTTCTTAATTTGGTAACTAGCTCCTCATACCGACTTTGCAAAACCTCTTTCCTAGTTCTACCTATGTCATGGACCATGACAACTGGATCCTCTCCCTCCCACTGCAAGTTCTTCTCCAGCAGGTGTCCCCTGAGCAGGTGTCCCGAACCCTGGCACCGGGCAGGCAACATAGCCATTTAGACTCTTGTTCTTTGCTGCAGAAAACAGTGTCAATCCCCCTCACTATATTATCCCCTACTACTACTACATTCTTTTTTGCTCCCCCCACCTGAATGGCTTCCTGTGCCACAGTGCCATGGCCAGACAGCTCATCCACCTCGCAGACTTCGCTTTCTTCCACACAGGTTGTGAGCACCTCAAACCTGTTTGACAATTGCAAAGTCTGAGGCTCCTCCACTACTGTCTGCTCCATCCCATTACCTGTCTCGCTGACAGTCACATCCTCCTGTCCCCCACTGCTGACGAAAACAGATGACCTTCTTTTAAGAGGTGTGACTGTCTTCTGGGACAAAGTATCCAGGTACTTCTCCCCCTCCCTTATGTTGCACAGTGTCTGCATTTCAGCTTCCAGATCAATAATCCTGATCCGGAATTCCTCAAGCTGCTTACACTTCCTGTAGACGTGTTAGTCATGGATCACCTTGGTGTCCAAAAGCTCCCACATCTAGCAGCTGCAACATAACAAAAATGTGAAGATTATGGGTGAAGACTTTGAGAAAAATAAGTAATTTCAAGTACCTGGGGTCAGTAGTGGCAGAAGATGGAAGTTTGGAAATGGAAATTAAACAACGGATTAACTCTGTTTGGAGTAAGTGGAAGAAGTGGAGTGATATGGATAGGAAAGTATCGCTGAAACTGAAAGGAAGAATCTAGAAAACAGTTGTGAGACCAGCCTTGTTTATATAGTGCAGAAACATTGGGCAACAAGGTGTCAGCTGTGGCTCAGTTCATAGCACCCTCGCCTTTGAATCAGAGGGTTGTGGGTTCATGTCCCACTCCCGGAAACCAAGAACTGTGATTGTACTCGAAAGAGTTGCAATCTGTGACTGTTGATAACTCGAAAGAATTATCAAGAAGAGAGGAACAATGACTGGATACTAACGAGATGTGGGTGCTGAGTTGGATGTGTAGAGTAATTAAAAAAAGGACAAAATTAGGATCCAGCGCTTCATGTGGTGAGTGCAGATTGAGAGAGCAAAGAAAGTAGCTGATAAGAGGTTGAAATAGTATGGTCATCTATTGCGAGGGAGAGAGGAAATGTGGTGAGGTGAGTGATGGTATAGGACTGCCAGGAATAAGGTGAAGGCTGCGGCCTAGGACCAGATGAAAAGATGCGGTGGCAAGAGACTTAAATGCAGCGGGATTAGAAGAAGAATGGTGACAGACAGGAGTTGGAGAAGGGTGACCAAAAAGCATTGTGGTGATTCCAAGTAAAATGGGAGAAGCCGAAAGAAGATGATTATTGGAATTAAAAGCACAGGCTCACTGAACTCTTGAAATATTTTGTGGCTATTAACAAATTGTTGAGAGGGCTATCCAGTGGAAATTATATACTTTGATTTTTCAGGAGGCATTTGATCATTTTGAGTCTTTTAGAATGGTTAAGAATTAATAGCAGACCAGTTGTCAGGATTGATCAGTGTAAAAATATTAAGGAACACCTCCTTAATATTTAAGGTGGGTACATGGACTCATAATGGGCAGGATTGAAAGTTTGAAGTCAACGATCCAATACATTGGCGGGAGACGATGTCAGAGATACATTAGGCAGCACAGAGAGACCTGAAAGTATGATGGTTGAAGTTAGAGGCATGAGAGGTTGGTTCTGTGTGTGTAAAAAGTAATTATCTAAAACACAAACATAAGCAAACAGGTAAAAGATAAGAGGTTGGAGGCAGAAACACAGGGAGAAAGGGTCAGATGTTTGGTGGATACTTTCCTAGGTCAACTGATGAATAAAATCCCATGGTTACATGCTGTATTCTGGTACTCATAGGGATTTTTTTATTCGTTTGTGGGATGCAGGTGTCGTTGGCTGGGCCAGCATTTATTGCCCATCCTCCACGTGTGCATTATACCACAACTTCTCCAACAGACTATGTTTGAACCCTGAGCTATCACTGGAAATAAAAGGCAATAATAAACAGTACAATAATTACTACACAACCCATGACACCAAGTAAAGTACACAAACTCAATTATTCCAGGTCAGAGTCCCAGTTTCAAATGTGTGCCTGAGAAAAGCACCAACTAGCGACCCACGTGGCTGTCAAGGATGAATAAAAAGCTGGAGTAAACTGCAGGCTTGTCTCTCATCCCCTAGCACCTAACTATAGTCGGTTAAAAGTCTAACTTGTCACCATCAGAAGTGCTTGGCCTTGGACTGTCAGCACATTTGGGGGTGGGTTGGTGGGAGGATTATCATTACTTTCCACCTCCTGCATCACCACATGTTATCAAGCTGAGGGATGCCAATGCTGCAGATATCAAGACTTTTCTACTTTTGGTTGGTGTCTTCAGCATTTCTAGATCAGCTACAGAAAAGTCCAGATACAGAGTAACATTCCCATACCTTCTCCTAATAATGTACTTTAAAACCTACTCCAGAACAACTCTTCCCAAATGCATGGTGTTTAGTTCCACAGCAATCAACTTAATGGGCTTCTGGGAATAAGCTGGTTAGCTTATTGCTGAATTGTGCTCATTTCTGGGCACTTTCTTATGCTGTGGATCACACCTATCTCATTAAGGATCCTGATTTAGTATCAGCCTTGGCTTTGTGGTAGCATTCTCATCTCTTCACATAGGCTGTGAGTTAAAGATCCCACTCCAGGAACTCTTCTGAGGGAATGTCTACTGTCAGAGGTGCTCTTCTGGATGCGGTGTTAAACCAAGACCCTTTCTGCTCCCTCAGGTGGAATAACAGAATCCATGGCATTATTTGAAGTACAAAGAGTTTTCTGCAGTGTCAACATTTAGCCAAACAGGTTAATCAGTTACTTTATTGCTGTTTGTGTGACTTTGCTGTGGATAATTTGGCTGCCATGTTTTCCTATATTATAACAGTGGCTACAGTTCAAAAGTAATTAATTAGATGTAAAGTTTAAAGTGCTTTGGGAAATCTGAGGGTCCTGGGAGACTATGTAAATGCCTGTTTTTTAAAAAATTCTCTCTTATTCGGATCCTTCTGCATGTCCACTCTCTCCTATTTTAGTAACCTGGCTGCCTAGATTGCTATCAGCAAATATAGGCGCTACTAATATTATTAATGACCTCCAACACATATTTAAAATCATTTAAACAGCACTGGATTGAGAACAAGCCCCTGTACAGTTCCAGGCGTCATTAGTCCCATATTAAAACATTTGGCATTTATTATGTTCCGCTTTCTATTCTAACTGCAGGTAGCTAACTTCATTAATCTTTATCTTCTTGCAAATTTCACATACCAAATTACTGAAATACTGAAACCATATCCAGTGGGTAGCCCTAATGCACAAATTTAGTTATCTCTTCAAATAAATTCAATTAAAATGCTTTAAAATGTTTTCCCTGACATCAGATATACTAGCCTGAATCCACTGCCAGAAACATGGAATACAAGACAACAATTTAATGCATGAATTAGGCCACAATTATTAGAGTCCACATTGGTCAACATATTGAAAATAAGTTCTCAAATTATAAACAAACTAATTTAACACTCATCACAAAAATAAATACCTCACGAGAAGCTGGTCTGTATCCAAAACCTGATGGAAGATTTTTATCTTCCTCACATCCTTTAGCACCAGGACTGAAGTGTAATTCAACATGAAAGCGTTCCTCTGAAGAAGGGTCCTGAAAATTAAAAGTTATGAAAAACAAATATCTGTAGGGCTGAACAAATTAAAAACGCAATTTTTGAAAGAATTTTGCATTTGAGGGAAACCTCCCCCTACTTTTCTTCCCATTGCTTTGGGATTGCACCAACTCTGGCCAAGACTGCCGATGAGCAATTTCTTCACTGGCCTTCAATAATACCACTCTGAAGCTATCAGATGATCTGCAACGATTGATTCCGAATCTGCGTACTTTGCTATGTAATTATCTTATCACACACAAGGTATAGTATTAATTATATACATTTAAACCACAAAGTTAACAAACTAGTTAAAGGACATAGATGCACTTCTGCGTCATGCTGGCAAGCTGTGCAAATGGCTAGGGCTCTATTCACAAGATGCTGATCAAGCCAATCATATAGTGCGTGGAGGTATATGGACCCCAATGTGTATATTGACAGGTGAAGGAAGGCTTGCAGCAGACAATAGTGGGGAACCCACTGGTGGATTTCTTAACTGGCACATGTGGAAAGTTAGACGGCTCCATCTCAAGAGTGATTTTGAGTGCAGGATGGAGCATATGAAGGCGTGTAAAGAAATCCTTATATGCAGCTATCTAAACTGTCTTACACTACTTATGCCATCCTGTAGGCCACCCGCTGCCCAACCTTCCAAACTTCCCCGCCCTCCTGTCTCCAAAGCAGTCCCCGCACAGCTGATAAGATTCTGCCCATCGTTTTCCATTGGTATTTACATACACTAAGCTTGATTGGGTTACATAAAGATATATGGCTGGCTCATAGCCATATTAACACATTGATCTTTCAAGTAAATTTTTCAAACTTATACATTCTATCTTGAAAGGTTGCGTTTATTTGTGCCATAACATTAAGGTGAGCACTTCCAGCACATGTGCAGTTGCATTACAGTAAATGGGATGTGGGTGTCGCTGGCTAGGCCAGCATTTATTGCCCATCCCTAATTGCCCTTGTCAGAGGGCATTTTTAGAGTCACATGTAGGCCAGACCAAGTAAGGACGGCAGATTTCATTCCCTAAAGGACATTAGTGAACCAGATGGGTTTTTACGACAATGGTTTCATGGCCATCAGACTTTTAATTCCAGATTTTTATTGAATTCAAATTTCACCATCTGCCATGGCAGGATTCGAATACAGGACCCCAGAGCATTACCCTGGGTAAGGGTAATTCCAGGGTCTCTGGAATACCAGTCCAGTGACAATATCACTATACCAACGCCTCCTCATTTAATAATAGGATTAATATGTTGCATCTATTGCATGCTCCACCCTAAGTATGCCCGAAATAGAAAACCAGGATAGTAAACCATGACAGAATAAAAGGGGAAAATGCGAATGAGAAAGTAGCAGCAACAGTGCCAGCAACAGTAACTGGTTCCCTAGGTGTTAATCCAGATACCTTCCAATGAATGCACCAGCTATAACATTTTATAATGGAACATATCTGCCAAAGAACTGTGCACAAACTACCTGTCCAAAAGCTTTTTGCTCAGTTAATTGAATACAATTTATCCCCTTAAGTAAAATATTAAACATAAAATCATCCTACAATATAGAGCTTGAGACCATGATGCTATCAACTGAGCTAGTCAGGCTATGCAGGTAGTTGCTCCACAAAGCCTTGGCAGCTCCACAACTCTCAACTTTTCAAACTTTTCCCTTCCACCATTCTGAGCAAGACACATTTGTACAGGGCAGTTTTGGCAGTTCTGTAGTCTTCAGAGATTTTGAAGCAACTTTAAAAAAATTTTCACTTATGTTCCCGCCACCCGCCAACCAGAAAGGTGTCAGGAACAGTTATGCACATGCTGGCGGCTGTAGTGCGGGCCAAATGCTCATGTGCAACCATTCTTGATGCTTTTCTGGTCAGCTGCAGGAGTTAGTTATTTTGGAAAAAAAAAAAATTTCAAATTTGAACTAATTTTGAATTAAAATCAATTTAATTTTGGAAAACTTCATTTGCATGTAATATACTGTAGTACAGGAAATAAAAAGTATAAAGGAAAAAACATAATACCTTGTTTGGGTCCTCATACAACATGATAACAATCTGCGTCATGTAATTAAGCTCACTGGTGTAGTTCAGATAGCCCATTGCCCTTTTCCACTGTTCATCTTTGACCTCCTGCAAGGAAAGGAAAATAAAATCACATCACTACTTTAAAAAGATTTTATTTATCCATGTGATTCTATGATTTAGTCTATTTCATCAACATAATTCTTGCACAGCAAACAATAACTGGCATTTAACAGAACGTGAGGACCACAAGTCAATCCCTACATAATACACAGAGTATTAAGCTTTGGGATCTGGGTTAATAAAGTCAATCAACAATAACAAGAGCAATTTATCATCATTGGCTGCTTTCTCAAACCTTTCACAATGCTATTTCATGTCAGTTTTCAGGAGTTATGGGTGAAAACAGAGTTAGAAATGGAGGGGTCGAGGTGTTGTTTAATAAAGTCTGCCAAATCAAAACTTAACAGATTGCACAAATGTCATGTTGGAAGCTTTCTTTTTAAATGAAGGATGTAATCACGAGTGTTGATCTGCGTTCAACTATAAATTTCCACTAGGTTATCCTTGCTTTTCAATCAATAAAAACACAACGACAGCTGTGTACATGACAGACCGCACTTCAGGGCATTGTTTTCTTTATTATTCATTCATGGGATGTGTGCATTGCTGGCTAGGCCAGCATTTATTGTTCAGAGGGCATTTTGAGTAATTGCTGTGGGCGCCTGGAGTCACATGTCCAGCATATTTCTTTCCCTTTAGACTTTTAATTCCAGATTTTTATTGAATTCAAATTTCACCATCTGCCGTGGTGGGATTTGAACCTGGGTCCCAAGAGCATTATCTTGGGTCTCTGGAATACTAGCCCAGTGACAATATCACTATGCCACCACCTCCCTTCCCCTATAAAAGTACAATATTAGTAAATGTTATTACTTATTAAAGTTGGCAACCTCTGACATATGAGATGTCCTTAAGCAGGTGACACAGTTCTACTGGAGAAAGAGAAAAATTAAAACTTAATTAATAAGCAGCGGGTTATTCTCACTTTTGTCTGAAAGTGTGCTGGATGGACCTGAATAAAGTGAAAGATAGTGCTGATTGGTTGGCAAGTGGTGTTGCCATGGAGAATGCACCACTAATGGTGACTGACAGTTAACTGCCACGCATTGTTTGAAATTCAAACCAGGCATCTTGACCCTGATTGGTCAAGGCATTGCCCTGAGAATGAGTCAGTGAATGGCTGTCACTTATTTATTTAGCTTTAACAGGGCCTTGTGTATTAAAATATGTAGCTTCCAGTACACGCAAATGCGCCACACTGCAAACCCAACCAATAATCTTACATTGGTTGTCGGTGTAATTCTTAGCACATTGAGGATTATTCAGCAAATTTTGTTCACATCTAAAGTTGATCACTGTGTTTTGAGTTTTCCACGGTCTGGTTGAGCAGAGTCTGTACCCTCTCTGTTGCAAACAGCTGGGACATGCCAGTTGATATAATCCGCTAGTCTTTGGGACATACCACCTACATACCTGGCATCACGTAATGCTAGGTATGTAGGCCGTACGTCCCAAAAACAAAACAGCTTGTCTCAGCCACTGTTTGCAATGGACAGGGTACAGACCGTATCCAACCAGCCTGTGCTTGCAAAACTCAAAACACAGTGTCCAACATTAGATGTGATTCTGCAATTTGACAACATTTGCTGAATAACCCTCAACATACTAAGAATTACGCTGACAACCAATTTAAGATCATCTGTTGGGCTTGCAGTGTGGCACATGTGTGTGTACTGGAAGCTACATATATTAACACACAGGGTCCTGTTCTTTGAAAACAGAAAGAACATATACATGTTCATTTCATGCTAAACAAAATAAGTGGTAGCCATTTGCTGGCTCATTCCTCAATCAGGATCAAGCTGCCTGGCTTGAATTTCAAACAATGCTCAGCAGTTAACTGTCATTCACCATCAGTGGTGCATTCTCCATGGCAACGGCACTTGCCAACTAATAAGCACTCTCCAGTATAAATTGTTGTCTTCCGCTTATATTGGTATTCTTGCGAATGCCCTGAGTGCAAGATGAAAAGCTTAGCTATGTCTCTTTTCGCAGCAATATTCAAGCTCTATACTACCCAACGACTAAAGTGAAAGATTTAAAAAAATTATTAAAAATATTGGAATTGAGATAGAAAACATAATAGGGTTGGGATACTTATTGGGAATACAATGAAATCTAACGGTTTCTAAGCTGCAGTTCTGAGGCTAGAGGAAAAATCTCAATATATTTAACTGATTTCAAATGATACAGATCAGAGTTGCAACCAACACAAGTCACTGCACTTGATTCATTACACTACTTTCCAAGTATTGAATTGGCTTTTGAAATTATTCTCCCAAACCCATTCGGAGTTACTGAGGGCAATTTTAAACCCCAGAAATGGGTGGGTTTGGGTCAGATGACATGTTAAAAATGTAAAACACAAATTCAGCCCAGCTCAAACCCATGCATTTCTGGTTTTAGTGGAGGCAGAATGAGGGGCAGACAACCAATCAGCTCTTAGAAGGTGGACAATCAATGAAACCTTTTAAGGGTGCTGCTTGCCTTAATAATGACCAGGTTTCTATTTTTAACTCATGTCAGCTGGAATCCCACAGGTAAAGAGAAGTGAAAATGACTGGATCCATAAGTTAAGTGCCTTTACAGCACTGCTTGTCGGCCAGGAGGAGCAGGAGCATTTCCTGAAGGCCAAACAAATTAACTCTGCAAACTCACCCACCCCATTTCTTCACCACTAAACCTACCTCCTCCTCTGCTGTGGCATTATGCCACAGCCTTCCCTGTCCAACAGGCAGCCAAGCCCGTCAATCAGGCTGGCTTTCCGTCAGGGAACCTAGGAGGAATACAAAAAAAAATGACTCATGCTCTGGAGTTAAAACTCCATGGCATTCAAGAAAACAATATTTGAGTTTTCTGCCATACAGTACAGTATGTACTGGGGCCATCAATTATCGTTTGCATTCTTTTTCTCCATGTTTCCTTTATTATTGGAGAGCGAATAATGGGATTGTAAATGCAAATAGAAAGTGCTGGAAATACTCAGCAGGTCAGATGGCATCTGTGGAAAGAAACAAGAGTTAATGTTTCAGGTCGTGATGACCTTTCATCAGAATGGAGGAAAGACAGTTAGGGACTATAAACCCTTAAAGACTGCTGATTTATAGTTTCTGGAAATTGTGGAAGATGAATTTATGGGAAACAGATCAACTACTTCAAGTTTTTCATTTTAGGCTAAATCATTTTTATATTTTGTGGATTATGTCTGTTCCTGTGGGCCAAATTTTAAGCATGCCATGGTCCCTGCCCCACAAAGCGACTCCCCCCCCCACCCCCTGCTAAAATGTCAGTGGGGAGAACACCTGTGATCCTGATGGCTGCAGCAATTAAATACTGAGAACAGTGTTAACTGTACTAAGGAAAGACATGACTCATTCTTGGGAGGACAGCCTGCCTTAGAGCGCTGTTAGATTGCCTGGGAGTTCTGTTGTCCCAGCAGCACCACGGTAGCCATTGCTGGGGCCATAAGAAGTCCCCAGTGCAGAGGAAAGCCCAGGGTTGGGGCACGCAGTGAAGGGGTGAATGGGGACATAGGGGATGAATGGGTGGCTGGGTTCGAGAGGGCATGGTGGGAGAGTTAAAGGGGATATGACCTTGGGGAGTGAGTATGTGGGGGGGCCTCCGACAAGCTGAAGGCCAACAGCTGCCGAGCATCCTGCATGGCTTGGACATCCCCCCATCATGAGTAAAATGCCAGCAGTGGTGGGATGAAGCCCTTAGACCTAAGGTGAGCAGGCCACCCAGACCTCCCTCAATCCCCACAATATTCCAGACAGGTTGGGGCAGACAGATAAGTAGCAGGAAGGTCACCCACTAGATTTTACATGCCACACACCCACCCCCCCCCACCCCACCCACCCACACCTTCAAACCCACCAGCAGGGGTGTGTAAAATCCAGCCCTGTCGTTTGGTATAGTTTGAGATCAGGTCAATTTGCCATGTCTGGCTCGGACCACAGTGACTGCAAGGCTTCTTTACTTCTAATTAAAATGATCACACTTCCATCATTATGAAAGTATACGGCAAAAAAACCCCACCCAATGCAGAGTTAGTAACCAGTTCAAGACCCAAAAGGGCATTAATCAAAAATTAACAATTAAATTAATATTAAATGCTTCAGGATTCATGCCACAACTTGTCTTCAGGGAAAAGAAAAAATCATCAGATACTTCCATGAACAGTACAAAAATTACCTAAAGTGCTGCCAACAGCTTTCATTGTGTCTAGAGTAAGAGTGAACAGCATAAAAGAAGGCAAGATGAAGGAACCAACAGTCATTTCTTCACCCCTATCATCTGAGACAGCAACCTCCAGGAGCTACTTTTGCAATTGCAAGCCTCTGCGCCTTGCCAATTTGCACCTTTGATGCTCAGATTGCATGGAACTTTCATGCCGCTCTGACCGCCTGCTGTGCACTCACCTCCTGTGAGCTGACAAGTTGCAGACGCTGCGTGGCTCCTGTACAGCACTGGTAAAATTGCATTCCCCTAGCAAAATGACTGATAATTGCATTATCGTCTCAATTGGCTTCTCGCCCCTGGTGGGGTGCTGCTATCAAGCTGTCTCAGGGAAAAGTGTGAGGAGGTGGGATCACATCAGCATACTTGTCTGAGAGCATTACAGTGATTCCTCGCCTAACATTGTTGTTGCGCTCCTGAAAAGTGCAACTTAAATGAAACATTAAGCGAATCAGATTTTTCCATTACAACCAATGTAAAAGCTGTAGTTGTCAAAAAAGTAAAGCAGTATACCCACTAAGTTGAAATACTGTATATTCCTAAATTCCTATATTTTAAGTGAAATTATATTTTAAAGAAATATGCTAACTCCTTTTACTTACCACCTGCTTGTTGCCTCTCTTGCTTACCAATCCCCTGCTCTCTGTTGTACCGCTTCACACCAACTCTCCTATTCCTCGACCCTCATGTTCCTTCTTGCTCACCAGTTCCTTCTCCCAAATACTTGGGAGCGAGGGCTTGAGAGGGTGGGTCAGTGAGTGGGAGCCCCCACTCCAAAATGGCAAAAGGGTAATGTGCGCTACATTGCCCCGGCACGAAACAACGCTAAAACGGAAATCTCGATTCTACGTGTGTATACTGGTCCTATTATATCCACAACGTTAAAGCAGAATGAGAAACTAAGCAACTTAAAACAGGGACATACTGTATTTCTAAATATCCTGCCCCCGTGCTCCCCAACCCACCACTTCCAACCCTGCCTCCAACGGCCTGGAAAAACTCGCCCCCCCCTCCCCCCCACCAATTATCTTTCAGTTATTTTTGCTCAGCAAATGTTGTGATCTCATTTGTTGAGATTCCTGGTGTAATTTAAAACAGGGTTAATGTAAGAGTGACCATTTCTCTATGTTTTTTTTGTTGCACTCGAGTTTATTCCAGCTCTCAGCACTGAATTATAGCAAGTTAAACACTAAAATGGACATTTGATTAAATTTGTCAATCTATAGCTCTATCCCAAAGTAAGCTAAAAGCTGAAACAGTATCATCCATGCTATACGTTATTCAAAATATTGTTATAGACTACCTTAATAAAAATATATGTTTAAGTTCCTTCTTCCTGATTGTTTGAATTTCTTTTTCTGCTTTCTCACTGATTCGTCTGATTATATTCCACAACAAACAAATCATATCATACAAAAAGTCACCAATCACACTTGATGTTCTGATTATTACAATTCTCCACACTCAGCCTTGTGCCCCATTCAGACCCTCTTCCAGTCTCGAACCATGCAAAGGTGTTCCAGCCTTGGGATACACTCAGGCCCTTTTTAATACCAGTTCCAAACTGGTCTAATCTCAATGCATCCCTCTCCAATCTCAGGCCTGCTGCAGTCCCATTGTTGTCTGCCACCCCAGCCCAAACCTACTCGTTCTCCCCCCTCAGCACCAGGTCTGAATCGCTACCCCATCTTGGCTGACCTTGTTCTTCTCAAGGTTCTAGTGTCTGTCTTTTGATCCTTGTGCCTATGCTGCATGGAACAAATTTGAGAGATGGTTGGGTTTTCACATGGTGACTCATACTTCACAATTGAGAAAGAGGAGTCAGGGACAGCAGTGCAAGGTAAGCGTTGGAGGGCACAGAATTCTCCAAGCTCCGCTCAGCTGTTGATGAAGAGGATACTTCTTGAGCAGCAGCAGCAGCAACTGTGCAATATACTGGGAGGAATTTCAAGTGCACTGCTCAAATTGCAGAGAGACTGGAGGACCACATCTTAAGCATGAGTGGTATGATGTCATAGGCCTTTGCAATAATGTCTTCTTCCATGGAAGAAATGGTCAACTGCATTGAGCATCAAGCATGGCAATCACAAGTGCGTGCACTTATCTCCATTACGGAGATCCTGGCTATTGCATACTGACAGGTGACTCAAGATCTGCCCAGGCAACTGAAACACATCTTCAGCATGCTGATAACTTGATCGATGATGCATCTGGCATTTCATAGGGCTTTATTTATACTGCTCCTGAGCCTCATAAGTAAAATTCCTCTCAGGTGTCAGCCATATTTTAAGTGGGTATCACTTGTCTCCAAGCAGCCAGCTGGTAACTCTGCTTTGAGGTTCAAAGAGATCAGGGAGGGTGGTATGCTGCAAGACAAAAGTACCATGGCAGCTGCCTTGGAATCTTGCACACACACCTGTATAAAGACCTTTTTGTGCTTGTACCCTAGCTGTACATTGATGGAATGGAAGCTTTTGTGCTAGATGAATACTCCGGGTTGATCTGGGAGTGCCCTGATTGCTACATGAATGTAGTCGGTGATGGTGTGCACTTCTGGGTAGCCAGCCAGAGCCACAAACCCAGGCACTGCTCAATCTGATTGACAGCATCACATACAAAGTTGACATAAGTGTCAGAGCTGGCAAACAGGCCATCAGTCACCTGTCTTCTGTATTTGAATGCTGCTGGTTTCAAGCTCCTGCAAAAGTTTCTGGCAGTGCTCTGGAAGGATTCACGTGCAAATAAGTTGAGAGCAGTGCGATTTTGACACCCACCAATTTCAGTAAGAAGCAATTCTTCTTCCAGCAGGCAACAAATTGGTGTTACTCATTTAAGTGAACTTGACTGTATTTGCAAATGTAAGTTGCATTTCTAAAAAATCAATTAAAAAGTAACAACGATTAGGTTGGATATGAATTTACCAGTATCGTCAATACTTACGTTACACAGGGCTCCATAGCGCAATATAGAGAGAAGTGAGTGTACATGGCTCTCACTAGTAAAGTACAACCTAGTACGGACATGTCGCTCTGGGGACAAGACTCCTCTTGAGTATCTGGAAAAAATGGGTGTAAAATTGCAATAAAATTACACCATAAATTCTCCTGAATGCATTCTTGGAACTCTTTCTTCACTCTACCACTATTCCAGTCAAGGTTCAGGTAATTGAAGTCCCCCAACATACCTACTCTATAATGTTTGCACTTCTCTCTAATTTCCTTGCAGATTTGTTCCTCCACATGCTTTCCAATAGTTGGTGCCCTATAGACTACACTGAGCAATGTAACTGCACCGTTGTTGTTCCTTGGCTCTAGCCAAATTGATTCTGTCCTTGAACCCTCTGAAACATCCTCTTACTCCAGCACTGTTCTCCTTAACCAATACAGCCACCACTCCTCCTCTTCATCCTGCCCTATCTTTCCTGAACATCTTGTACCCAGGAATATTTAACACCTTCTTTGCCCTTCCTTGAGCCAGCCAGCGAGCGAGTGAAACAGGGAGAGCGTCCTCAGCGAGACAGGCAGAGAGCGAGTGGTCAGTGAAAGAGAGGGAGAAAGTAAGAGAGATCAGAGAGAGAGGGAACTGGGGAAGGAGCCAGTGGCAGTGAGGAGGAGACCATCGATAACCACTGGGAGAGAAACCACTGAGGAGAGGAGCAAAGAACTAGCTTCCATGCAGTAAAAATGCTGTAGCTGACAGGCTGCAATTAGTGAGTAGCACTGGAGAACTGAAAAGGCAGTGGAAGGTTTGTGACTCTGTGCTATGGGCCATTGGGGCAAAGGTACCTTTTTGGAGCAGTGGTGTTCTGCTCGGCAGCGCTGAAAAACTGGAATTGTCCCTGTGAGTTGGTGCTGGAGTGCAGAGTCGGGAGTCCAGGGGAACGTAGTATTGGGAGATGAGACTGAAACCCTAAGAGGTGAGCAGTCATTGAGGCAGTCCAAGTCAGAGCAACATTTGGAGGATGTTCTGCAGCTCGATCTTCGAAAGGGAAGGGTGAAGACTTGTAATCCCTCATAGGTGAGGCAGAGTTTAAACAAGATTGTGTAACTCACTGATACTGACACCCAAATGGGTTGCTGACAAAATTGGGATGTGTCCTGGTCATATGTGTCATGTATTGTGCAATGTAGTGTGTTCGACCATAGTTTGCCTGTTAATTCACATGAACCTCATGTTGATTCTGAACGTTAGAGTACAAGATAGATCTTGCAAATTGTTTTACTTTTCTGACTGCGTATAACAAAGTTTATTTTGTATGTTCAAAAAGTGTGGAATCTTGTTGCTTTATTCTCTTAGTGAGTACCTGGGATCTCAAACTTTGTCTACTTTAAACAAAAAGTTACTGGGGCCTAAATGGATCCTACCAAAAATTTGGCGATCTGGTCCAGAATAATAACAATATTAATGATTTGGATGAAGGGACCAAATGCATTGTAGCCAAATTTGCTGACGATACAAAAGGTAAGAAAGCAAGTTGCGAGGATAATACAAAGAATCTGCATAGGTTAAGTGAGTGGACAAAAATTTGGCAGATGGGAGCTTAATGTGGGAAAATGTGATGTTGTCCACTTTAGTGCAAAAAAATAGGAAAGCAGGGTATTATTTAAATGGAGACACTGCTGAATGCTATGGTACAGAAGGATCTGGGTGCCCTCGTAAATGAAACACACAAGGTTAGTATGCAGGTATAGCAAGCAATTAGGAAGGCAAATGTAATATTGGCCCTTATTGCAAGAAGGATGAAGTACAAAAGTAGATAAGTCTTGCTACAACTGTACAGGGAATTGGTGAGACTACACCTGGAATACCGCGTAAAGTTTTGGTCTCCTTTAAGGAGGGATATACTTGCATTGGAGGCAGTTCAGAGAAAGCTCATTAGGCTGATTCCAGGGATGAAGAGGTTGTCTTATGAGGAAAGGTTGAGCAGTTGGGTCTATACTCAATGGAGTTATGATGATTCAGATAGGAAATTTGTTGTAAAGTAGAAGGAAAAGCACTGGAGGAGGAGTGGTATTCTCCCAGGGTTCCATGTCCTTGCTCTTAAGTCTATATAAATAACCTGAATATTGGCAACATACAAACATACGAATTAGGAGTAGGAGTAGGCCACTTGGCCCTTCGAGCCTGCTCCGCCATTCAATTAGATCATGCTGATCTGATTGTAGCTTCAACTCCACATTCCCACCAACCCTGATAACCTTTCACCCCCTTACTGATCAAGAATCTATCTACCTTTGCCATAAAAATATTCAAAGACTCTGCTTCCACCGTCTTTTGAGGAAGAGTATTCCAAAGACTCCCAACCATCGGAGAAAAAAATCTCATCTCTGTCCTAAATGGGTGACCCCTTATTTTTAAACAGTGGCCCCTAGTACTAGATTCTCCCACAAAAGGAAACATACTCTCCATGTCAACGCTGGCAAACAGGAAGGTACATAAAAGCTTCTGGATAATACTAAGGTGGCAGGGTTGGGGAAGATTATGAACTGTGAACAAAGCAGAAAATTGCAATAAGTTATAGATTATGCAAATCAGTAGACAAACAACAGAACATAGCAAAGTGCAAGGTAGTACACTTTGGGTACAATCAAAACGTGGACAGCTTTAGGGGCAGTGAACAAGTACACAGTAAAAGCTGACCTGCCAGTGCAAAGTGATAAAAAGACCAATGGGATGTTAGCTTCGTTACAAAAGGCATAGAATATAAAAGCCTGGGATCACTTCTGGAATTAGACAGAGAGCTGATCAGATGACAATTGGGATAGTTATTCAGTTTTGGATGTTCCACTTTAGAAATAATGCACTAGTCTTAGGGAGACTGCAGCAAAGATTCATTGTTAAAAAGGATTGAGTAGCAATGAAAAACTGAGTAAATATGGGTTATGTTCACTGAAAGTTAGGAGATTAATGGATGATTAAGCTATTTAAAATCATGAAAAGAGCTACCACAGTAGAGGTGGAAGGGTCTCTTTCCTCTTGTAGGGGAATTCGGAACAATGAGACATAATCATAGATTTTGACTTAAGCTGGTAAAATAAAATCCAGGGAAAACTTCTCACAAAGACTTGGGAGAATGCAAAACACATTTTTCAGAAGGCCACAAATGTAAAGTCAATTAAGGTGTTTAAAAAGATAAATGCTTACTTGGATAACGAAGGTGTTAAGGGATATGTTGAAAAAACAACAAACTTGAAAGGGAAAGAATAGTTGTGACTTACAAAATGACACCACTTTCAATAGGTCAACCCATTTAATCAAGATGAGAGCTATTCATGAACAAACTTAGTGTCATGAACTGAACTGCTTTTCTGGGTTTCAGAAACCGGGGAATGGGATTAGTGGTGTAGCATCTGTGGCCAGCAAGGGAATAAAAATTAAGATTTTCCAAATCAAACTTCTCCCCAAATTACATGAGAACATTAGAACATAAGAAATAGGAGCATGAGAAGACCAAATGACCCGTTGAACCTGCTCTACTTTGAATATGATCATGGCTGATCTCGGGCTTCAACTTCACTTTCTCGCCTGCTCCCCATATCCCTTGATTCCCCGAGACACGAAAAATCTGTCTTAAACATATTCAATTATAGCACATCCACAACGCTCTGGGGTAGAGAACTGCAAAGGTTCACAACCCTTAGAGGGAAGAAATTTCTCCTAATATCAGTCCTAAATCATCAGCCCCTTGCCCTGAAACTGTGTCCACTTGCTCTAAACTCCCCAGCCTGGGTAAACGACGTCTCAGCATCTACCCTGCCAAGCCTCTTCATAACCTTATATGCTTCAATGAGATCACCTCTCATTTCTTCTAAACACCAGAGAATATATACCCAGTTTACTCAGCAACCCACCACAGGACAACCGTCTCATCCCAGGGACCAATCTAGTGAATCTTCACTGTACAGCACAAGTATATTCTTCCTTAAATGTCAAGATCAAAGTTGCTCACAACATTCTAGGTGTTGTCTCACCAAAGCCCTGTACAACTGTAGCAAGATTACTTTATTTTTGTACTCCAATCCCCTTGCAATAAAGGTGTGTAGTTGGATACAAAGAACTATAACACCAGCATCCTTGCTCACTTGGAACGTTTTTTTTTCATTCATTCACGGGATGTGGGCTTCGCTGGCTGGGCCAACATTTATTGCCCATCCCTAGTTGCCCTTGAGAAGGTGGAGGTGAGCTGCCTTCTTGAACTGCTACAGTCCATGTGGTGTAGGTAGACCCACAGTGCTCTTAAGGAAGGGAGTTCCAGGATTTTGACCCAGCAATACTGAAGGAACGGCGATATATTTCCAAGTCGGGATGGTGAGTGACTTGGAGGGGAACTTCCAGGTGTTGTTGTTCCTATGTATCTGCTGCCCTTGTCCTTCTAGATGGTAATGGTCATGGGTTTGGAGGGTGCTGTCAAAGGAGCCTTGATGAATTCCTAAATGCATCTTGTAGGTGGTACACACTGCTGCTACTGCGTTTTGGTGGTGGAGGGAGTGAATGTTTGTGGATGGGGTGCCAATCAAGTAGGCTGCTTTGTCATGGATTGTGTTAAGCTTCTTGAGTATTGTTGGAGCTGCACTCATCCAGGAAACTGGAGAGTATTCCATCACACTCCTGACTTGTGCCATGTACATGGTGGACAGGCTTTGGGGAGCAGGAGGCGAGTTACTTGCCACAGGGTTCCTACTGCTTTAGTAGCCACAGTATTTATGTAGCTAGTCTAGTTCAGTTTCTGGTCAATGGTAACCCCCAGGATGTTGATAGTGGGGGATTCAGCGATGGTGATGCCATTGCGTGCCAAAGGGCGATGGTTGGATTCTCTCTTGTTGGAGATGGTCATTGCCTGACACTTTTGTGGCACGAATGTCACTTGCTACTTGTCAGCTCCAGCCTGAATATTGTCCAGGTCTTGCTGCATTTGGATGTGGACTGCTTCAGTATCTGAGGAGTCGCAAATGGTGCTGAACGTTGTGCAATCATCAGCGAACATCCCCACTTCTGACCTTATGGTGGAAGGAAGGTCATTGATGAAGCAGGTGAAGGTGGCTTGGCCAAGGACACTACCCTAAGGAACTCCTGCAGTGATGTCCTGGAGCTGAGATGATTGACCTCCAACAACCACAACCATCTTCTTTTTTGCCAAGTATGAATCCAATCAGCGCAGAGTTTTCCCACTGATTCCAGTTTTGCTTGGGCTCCTTGATGCCACACTCAGTCAAACACAGCCTTGATGTCAAGGGGAGTTACTCTTACCTCACCTCGGGAGTTCAGCTCTTGTCCATGTTTGAGCCAAGGCTGTAATGAGGTCAGCAGCTGAGTGGCCCTGGCGGAACCCGAATTGGGCGTCAGTGAGCAGGTTATTGCTAAGTAAGTGCCGCTTGATAGCACTGTTGATGGACTCTTCCATTACTTTACTGATGATCAAGAGTAGGCTGATGGGGCGGTAAGTGGCGGGTTGGATTTGTCCTCCTTTTTGTATACAGGACATATCTGGGCAATTTTCCACATTGCCAGGTAGATGCCAGTGTTGTAGCTGTACTGGAACAGCTTGGCTAGGGGTGTGGCAAGTTCTGGAGCACAAGTCTTCAGTACCATTGCCGGAATATTGCCAAGGCCCATAGCCTTTACACTATCCAGTGCCTTCAGCTGTTTTGTGATATCACGTGGAGTGAATCGATTATAACAAATGCTTCAGCCTTACCTTTTGCACTGATGTGCTGGGCTCCTCAATCACTGCAGATGGGGACATTTGTGGATCCTCCTCCTCCTCCTCCAGTGAGTTGTTTAATTGTCCACCAACATTCATGACTGGATGTGGCAGGGCTGCAGAGCTTAGATCTGATCCGTTGGTTACGGGATCGCTTAGATCTGTCTATCACTTGCTGCTTATGCTGTTTGGCATGGAAGTAGTTGTGTGTTATAGCTTCACCAAGTTGACACCTCATTTTTAGGTATGCCTGGTGCTGCTCCTGCCATGCTCTCGTACACTCTTCATTGAGCCAGGATTGATACCCTGGCTTGATGGTAATGGTCGAGTGGGGGGAATATGCCAGGCCATGAGGTTACAGATTGCGCTCGAGTACAATTCTGCTGCTGCTGATGGCCCACAGCACCTCATGGATACCCAGTCTTGAGTTGCTAGATCTGTTGGAAATCTATCCCATTTAGCACGGCGGTCGTGCCACACAACATAGTGGAGAGTATCCTCAATGTGAAGGGAGGACTTGGTGCAGTGGTCACTCCTGCTGGTGGACAGATGCATCTGTTGCAGGCAGTTTGGTGAGGATGAGCTCAAGTATGTTTTTTCCTCTTGTTGTTCCCTCCCCACCTGCTGCAGATCAGCAGCTATGCCCTTTAGTACTCAGCCAGCTCGGTCAGTCGTGCACCTACCGAGTCACTCTTGGTGATGGACATTAAAGTCCCCCACCCAGAGTACATTTTACGCCCCAGCCGTCCTCAGTGCTTCCTCCAAGTGGTGTTCAACATGGAGGAGCACTGATTTCATCAGCTGAGGGAGGGCGGTAAATGGTAATCATGGTACATTGATCATGTTTGACCTGATGCCCTGAGACTCCGGGGTCCAGAGTCGATGTATGCCACCTCTGCTGGATCTGTCCTGCCGGGACATTATCCGTAAGATGTGATTCAGTGAGGAGGACTATGTCAGGATGTTGCTTGACTACTCTATGAGTAGTCCCAGTTTTGGCACTAGACCTCAGCTGTTGCCGGATGGTCCGTCCCATTTAATTCCTTTTTTGTGACTTTGTAGTGGTTTGATACACCCACATTGCTCTGAAGAAAGGTCATATGGACTCGAAACGTTAACTCTGTCTTTCTCTCCACAGATGCTGTCAGATGCTGAGTTTTTCCAGCATTTTTTGTTTTTGTTTCAGATTTCCAGCAGCCACAGTAACATTGCTGTGGGTCTGGAGTCACATGTAGGCCAGACCAGGTAAGGACAGCAAATTTCCTTCCCTATAGGAACCAGATGTTTTTACAACAATCAACAATGGACTTTTAATTCCAGATTTTTATTGAATTCAAATTCCACCATCTTCCATGGCAGGATTTGAACCCGGGTCCCCAGGGTATTGCCTTGGGTCTCGGGATGACTAGTCCAGTGACAATACCACTACACCATTGCCTCCCCAGTTATTAAAATTAATCTAATGGTTATGTGACCAATGTATTAACAAAGTAAAAAAAGTCATGATTTTCTTACAAGGCAGATTGTGCACTTCTATTGAGAAACCTTCTACCCTAGATTATTGCAGTTACACAGGTTTGAATAGGATTTGAAAATTGAGAAATTATTCAAAGTCTTTAGAAAATGAATAACTATACATAAGCTCTTACAGTGGATGGAGTTTGTTAACAGTATCATCATCCTGAGTTCTTTGCAAGTCAGAACGAATTTTTCTTATCAAAGGAGTACAGTATCCTTTGGCAATATCCATCTTCTCAGCCTTGGTGATGCCATATTCCTAAAAAAATGAAATTAATCTTCAATAAAATCAAGAAATGTATAAAATTTAAAAAATATGTTGACAACTTCAATTTAATGTATTATTCTACGTGTTCCCTTCCTCTTTAAAATATAATTCATACTTCTAATTGCGGTACAAACTGCGGAAGAAAATCAGACTGGAGAAACATACCTTGCAAAGTATATTTCAGGAAAGTCAGTATTAATGAGAAGGTAGAGTGATAGTACTGTCACCTTTCCTGCTCAAAGGTACTTCACACACATCGGGCAGAATTTAATACCCCCTGGGAGTGGGCTAGGAGGCTGGGAAGGCATGGGGTGGAGAGCCCATTGCCTTCCTGATTCCCTGCCCAAGTCAGGATAGGCAAGGTCAAGGTCAGTCTTCCTGCCTGGGGCCAACTGAGGCCCTCAGGTGGCCAATTAACGTCCACTTAGGGGGAGAGAGTGGCATAGTGGTAATGTCACTGGACTAGTAACCCAGAGGTCCAGGCTTATGCTCTGGGGACATGGGTTCAAATCCCAAGGCAGCTGGTGGAATTTGAATTCAATTAATAAATCTGGACTACAAAGCTAGTCTCAGTAACGGTGACCATGACTCTATAATTGTCATAAAAACCTATCTGGTTCACTAATGTCCTTTAGGGAAGAAAATCTGGCACCCTTACTTGGTCTGGTCTACGTGTAATCCCAGATCCACTACAATGTGCTTGACTCTTAACTGCTCTCTGAAATGGCCTAGCAAGCCAATATAATTATGGATGGGCAACAAATGCTAGCCTTGCAGCGATGCCCACATCCCTTGAAAGAATAAAGAAAAGCTTAAGAGCCTCATCCCACTGCTGCTGGTATTCTATCAATGGTGGGAAGCGTGGTGGGGGGGTGGCGGCGCATGGTTCATTCCAATTGAACACGCTCAGCAGCAAGGGCCACCCTACTGCCCCCTCCTTCCCACCCTCGCCAGGGGCTGCTGACTGGCCCTGGTGAGCCTGCCCCACTCATTCCTCTTCTGGGGCCTCTTCCATGGCTGCTGCCCCAGGGCCTCTGTAATCCCAGCAGCAGCCACTGCTTCAAGTGGTGCTATTGGGGCTGAAGAGCTGCTGGCCATCTGACTGGCTGGCAGCTCTTTTGTTGAAGGCCATGAGAGACAGCAGACAGTTAACTGCCTGACTGACATTTAATCTCATTGGGACTCCTGGAAATAGCAGCAGCAGGACTGCCACCAGCTATCTAACTGGTGGACGGGGGTACCACCTTGGCCATCATTTAGGAAAGCCTAGACCCCCAATGGAAAAGGTGTGGGGTTGTTTTTTTTAAAATTACAAAGTACTAAGCTTTTTTTATTTACATAGGTATGGTGCACAAATCACTTTTCCTTTCTGCACTGTACTTCAAAGGTTGCTGCACCAGCGTTTTTAAGAAAAATGAGAAGCAAAGAATGTAACCTATATAACTGCAGTAAATTACATTGAATAATTAATAAATAACTTTCATTTATATAAAACTTCATTTCCTCAGGGCATTTCAAGTTACTTCTTGCAGTTACTTGGAATGTAGTCAGTTACGTAGGCAAACACAAAGTCAATTTATACAAGGCAAGATATCACAGAAAGTGAATGGCCCACTGGTGGAGAAAGTAGTAAAAATAAAGGGAAAAACAGCTGTTAACGCAACCTCTTCATACAGGAGCAAAGGAGGCCAAATTAGGTTCCTATTAGGCTCATTACCTGAGGTATCACAATGTCCGCCAATGACTTTGATAACTGGTACAGTTCCATTGTGTTCTCCAGTTGTTGGGAACTGTTATGTTGAACATCATATTTTATGCAGTCATAGATATCAGGAATTTTGCTGATGTCATAACGCCCATTCTTCATTTTGACGTCCTTTTCTAATTTAGCCCATCTTCGCAGCATCAATTCAAGTGATTCACTATGGTAAAGCTGAATATCTATATACAAAGAAAGCACTTATTTCTCAGTCAAAATGTTTAATTTAGATTTTAAAAAATTACTTAGCTATATCGGGAATGTGCTACATCAACACAAGAGCAAAATAATTTTACAATCTAACACCGAGGCTCTAGGTTCTAGCTATTTGACTTCCGAATCGTTTTATGTACTGCATGCTAACTACCTTCCTCGAAAGAGTACACCAAAGTCCCTCTGAACACAAGTTTCACGCATCTTAAAAAAATTCTGTTTTTTTATTCTTCTTACCAAAGAGAATAACTTCACATTTCCCCATATTATGCACCATCTGCTACTGTGTTGCTCACTCACTTCATCTGTCCACATAGCTTTGCCGCCTTTGTACCCTCATCACAGCTTGCATTCCCACCTACCTTTATGTTATCTGCAAGCTTAGATAAACTCTTCTCTGTCACTTTGTCCAAGTCATTAAGATGTTGTTGTTTGATACAAAGCTGACCACCTGGGATGTTTGGTAGGGTTCCACTGGGCACGTAGGTGACTGTTAAGGCAGATCTGTGCCCGGAAGGTTCTGTTGCAAAGAGGGCAGGTTACCATCGACTACTGAGTTTTGGATGAGCTGCTGACTCTGGATTCTCTCCTTGCATTTTCTCTCTGCCTCTGATCTGCACGTGTTTATGAAGGAGGCTGCACCCTTTTTTATTTTCAGCAATCCTGGGCGAGTTACTCCCAGGACTCGGGGCCGACAGCAAAACACCTAAGCGAAGCCTTTAGAGTATCAGAATGCAATGCTTCCTTTGGCTGCCGTGTGCACGCACCCTGGACTCAAATTCTCCATAGAAGATTTGCTTTGACAAGTCAGTATCAGGCATTCTGGCTACATGACCAGCTGTGACCATCTCAATTTTGTGTGCATGTTTGGCAGGCCAGCTTGGATGAGCACCTCAGTGTCTGGTATTTTGTCCTGTCATCAGACCTTCAGAACCTTCTGAAGGCAGCTCAAGTGCAAGTGTTTAAGCTTCTTGGCATGATGCTGGTACACAGTCCAAGTCTAACATGTGTAGATCAGAGCAGGCAGGGCTATTGATCTCTAGATTCTCAGTTCGGCAGACTTACTCCTCTTTGTTCAAAGTCTGCCGAAGGCTACACTCACTTTAGCAATTCCTGCATGTGTCTCGTCATCAATGTAGACAGCTTGAGAGAGTGTGCTGCCAAGATAAATGAACTTATCCGGTGCTGACAGGTTCTGGTCATGGACTCAAACATTGGGCTCAAGGTAGGGCTGTCCCGGAGCAGGCTGGTAGATTACTTCAGTTTTCCTCTTGCTGATTGTAGGCTGAAATTGTTGCAGACTTTAGAACAAGTCCATGCTACATTGCACATCCAGCTCTGATCTGGCAGCTAGTGCATCATCAGCAAACAAGAAATCACAAAGCATGTCTTGGAAACCATGGTGTTTGCCTGGAGTCATCTCAGAATGGGCAGTTTCTCACCCACACAATGTCTGATTGCGATGCCAGGAGCACCATCATGGAAAACATGTGAGAGCAGGGAGGAGAAAAACAAGAGGGTTGGCACTGGCACACAGCCCTGCTTAACTCCATTAGTGACTGGAAATGAGTCAGAAGACTCAATCATGCAGGACACGTGCAAGCATGCTGTCATGGAACTGTCAAAGCATTTTAATGAATTTTTCAGGGTAACAGAATTTCTCCATTACCTTCCAAAGGCCCTCACAGCTGACTGCGAAAGGCCTTGGTCAGGTCAACAAATGTGGTGGAAAGGCCTACGTTCTGTTCTTGGCATTTCTCCTGGAGCTGTTCAACTGCAAACACCATATCAATCATTCCTTAAAACCACACTGACTCTCTGGCAGCAGTTTCTGGTCAAGATGTTACCCTAAGCGGTTCAGAAGGATTCTGATGCAGATTTTGCTGCCGATGGACAGGAGTGAGATTTCTCTATGATTGTAGCAAGATTGACAACTTTCTTTCCATTTGTACAGGCGAACAATGGAGGCATCTTTATTCTTGCAGGATGGTTCCTTGCTCCCACATAGGCTGAATTCAATGGGTTTCTTGACCAGGCATTGATTAAGCTCTGGCCTTGTAGACATCAGCTGGGATAGTATTGGCTCCTGGAGCTTTACCTCTAAAACAGGAGTTTGATGGCTTTCGTTATTTCAAACAGAGTCATTGTGGGAACAGTTTGGCAGCCTATTGATTGCTCCTTCGTTGATAGATGAAAGCTGATTGAGGAGGTGGTTAAAGTGCTCTGCCCATCTGTCAAGAATTTGGGCTTTTTCTGTGAGCAGTGGTGACACATTGGCACTGAGGATTGATGAACCAGTAGATTGGGGCCAATAGACAGATTTCAGAACATTTCAGAATCTCTTCCAGACTTTGCAGTCAGTATATGGCTGAAGTTCATCTGCTTTCTGATTCAGCCAAGCGCCTTGCATCTCTGAGCTTGCACTGCCAATCCTGCGGATGTTTCGGTTGGCATCGTGCTTGGACAATAAAAACTTGTCATTGAGGTAAGCCTTATAGAGCCGATGCTTCTCTCCAGTAGTTTCTGGGTCACCTCATTGTTTTTATCAAACCAATCTTGATGCTTATGAGAAGTAGGGCTAAGGGCCTCTAGGAGTACACTGTATCCCTGAAGATCGCCCAGTCATCCTCAAAGCAGCGAGTGTCCGTTTTGGCTGTACACATGTAACTCTCGAGTTTCTGAGAATGATTCCTTCATGATTGCCTGATGGAACCTGGAGACATTGAGACACTTCTGGATCTTCATGCCCTTGAGTCTAGGGAAATCGATCTTGATGTTTAGCTCTGAATTGATAAGACAGTTGTCAGTCCAACTGTCAGCGCCACGCATGGCTTTAGTTACACGCACATCCTGCCTGTCCCTCTGCTTTGTGAAAACATAGAAGATTAAATGCCAATGCACGGAATGGGGGTGCATCCAAGATGTCTTGCTGCAATTAGGGAGATGGAACACTCATGCTCAGCACACATCTTCAGCAAGAGACCACCACTGCTGTTACAACTGCCAACCCTGTTTTTTCCAATGACTCTTTCCCATGCCTGGTGATCTGCACCAACTCTTGCGTTGAAGTCACCGAGCATTTTAAGCTTGTCTGACCTTGGTACAGCAGCAATCAAGGAGTGGAGGCAATCATAGAATTTATCCTGGATTTCATCAGGGTCGGTCATGGTAGGAGCATACGTACAGAGCTGCCAGGCAGGGGGAGGTTATGCACCATTAGACGATCATTAACACCCTTGGGGAAATAAATCAACTTACTTATGAGATGGTTCATAACAGCATAGCCCACACCAGTTTTGCGCTGTTAATCTTTTTCACAGCCTTGCCAAAAGAACGTGCAACTTGCTTCCTTGAACTGACCCTCCTCAGGTAGGCAAGTTTCGCTGAAGAGGATGGCAATATGGACATTGTACCTGGTCAGCTCTCAACTGACAAAAGCAGTTCTTCTCTCAGGTCTGTTGGCTGTGGTGTTTTCCATGAGGGCAAACACATTCTATACGCCAATGGTGAATGGTGTCACCTTTACTTTCTATTTTGAGATCGGCTCACAACTGCATTGGTAGGATCCCCCCAGCTGTGGCCTGCTGGCCAGGGTAAGTGAAGGAGACAATGTTTATTGCATCTTTTTTGATTCCTTTCCTCAAACTAGGGAGGTGAGCAACGTAGTCCTGAAAAGGGCTGCTCAATCACTCAGTGGGCTGCCGAGTTCCACTTCTGCTTCCTTCCATTGAAAAATGGCCCTATGACCTGAGTCACCTTGTCATTTGCAGCTACATCTGCTGCTAAGTCACTTGCCCATCACCACTGGACTTCTGAGAGGCAGGTGACAATGACAAATAGTAGAAAAATGATGAGCATGACTTGTGCATGAATTGGATTATATTGAGTGAACAGTTGCACATAGTCAGCCTCACTCTTTTGCCCTGACTATCTTGGTTCAGTGGCAAAACGAGTCTCAATGGCTGGAGACAGATCTGGATGCAGCAAGCGACCTGGATGTCTTCTGTGTCTTGTCGTGCTCTACACGTTTCGCAACAGTGCTGAACCACCTTCAAGGCTATTGGACCTAAAATAGTCTCATCCGCCCAATCCACCAGCATCAGTCTTCGAGTGTCAGGGTAGACAAATCCCCAAGTTGTTGAGGGTAGGAGAACTGACAACTACCCTTACCTGGTTTAGACCACCCGTAGAAGCAGTTTACCAGAATGTGGCCACTGTCACATGCTAAGAGCTTCTTGGAGCCATAGGTGAGAGCTAGATGAAGGCGAGGACCAATACAGGGTGAGCCACTCCAAAGTGTGTGGCAAGCCCGTCTTTACACTCAGGTTGTAAATAGCTTCCCCAGCACTGATCCTTGCAGAACTCCATAAGACAAAGTCTGTCAACTTGAAAATGCCCCATTTACCCCTACTCTTCTACCTGTCTGTTAACCAGTCCTCTATCCAAGCTAATATATTAGCTTCAATTTCATGAGACCTCGTCTTGCATATTAATTTTTTGTTTGACACCTTTTGGATATACAAGTATGCAACATTTACTGGTTCCCCTTTATCTACCCTACTGTTTACATCCTGTAAAAACTGTAATAAATTTGGCAAACACAATTTCCCTTTTGTAAAACCTTACTGAGTTTGGTTGATCATACAATGATTTTAAGTGCATTGTTAAGACTTCCTTAATAATAGATTCCAACATTTTCCCAACAACTGATGTCAGGCTAACTGGCCTGTAACTCCCTGTTTTTTCTCTCCCTCCTTTCTTGAATAGTGGGGCTACATTTACTAATTTCCTATCCACCAGGACTATTCTAGAATCTAGGGAACGTTGGAAAATCATAACCGGCGTACCCATCATCTCTGCAGCTACCTCTTTCAGAACGCTCAGATATAGGTCATCACATCCTGGGGGTTTGTCTGATTTTAGTCCCTTACATTTCTCCAGTACTTTTTCTCTGCTAGTTTAAGTTTCTCACTCTTATTAGCCCCTTGGTTACCCACTATTTCTGGTATTGGTATATAATCTGTGTCTTCTACTGTGAAGACAAGAAGAAAATATTTGCTCAATGTCTCTGCCATGTCCTTATTCCATGATAATTTCTCCTGCCCCTGCCTCTAAAGGGCCAACACTTAGTTTAGCTGCTCTCTTCCTTTTTATATACTTAAAAGAGCTCTTACAATCTGTTTTTATATTCCTGGTTAATTTACTCTCGTGTTTGATTTTTTTTTTCTATTTTTATCAACTTTTTGGTGGCCCTTTGCTGATTTCTAAAACACTCTCAATCCTTGGGCTTGCGACTTTTCTTTGCAACATTAAAAGCCTTTATTTAAACAAATCTAATACTATTCTGAACTTCTTTAGCAAGCCACAGAAGGATCTTCCTTGGTGAGTTTTTGTTTTTAATGTATTGTATTTCTGTTGAACATTTTGGATGGTTTTTTAAAAGGTTTCCCACTGTTTATTTACCACCGTACCTTTTAGTGTAATCTTAATGCTGGCACCATTCTTGTAAATCTTTTTTTGGTTTTCTGCAGTGCTTCTGTGTTTTTATAGTATACGGACTAGAGCTACACACATTAAGTGTGGCCTGACCAGAGTGCTATGGTCTTCTATACCCTGGAAGGGTACAGGCTACAAGGATTATATACACTACAAGGTCACACTTAGGAGCAGGGGTAAGAGTGGCCGAAGGAAAAAAGGTCTGAAATTTTTTGAGAGAAGGAATTGTGTATTGTAGCATTTTTAATGGGCTATAGTGAAAAGCAAACACTTCTAGGCCACTTCAAATGGGTGGAATTATTAGGTAGAAACAATTCCATTTGCTTACCCTCAATTACCATCATTAATGTGGACCAATGCATTTGTATCAAATCACCAAAGTGACCTCAGCATTTCAGCGTTCAATGAACTTGCTGCATTTCATACTGGATGAAGTCCACACGAACAACAGAACAAGATCTTGCCAGATTACGTACACGCCAGTGCTTGCAAACAATTTTCCAATGTAACCCCATTTTTAACTTTCCACCGCCTTCTCAAAGACAATTAGGGAAGGGCAAAAAAAAACTGGCTTTGCAAGCGACGCCCACGTCCCATGAACAAATATATATATATATACACACACACAAAAACTCTTGTAAATTAACGTGACTCCAGACATTAGCAAGAACGTCACAGCTGTAAAGCAGCATAGTAACATTTGGTATATAATTAAAGATCACATAAGAAAGATCAACATTTTTTTTATTCATTCATGGGATGAGGGCGTCGCTGACTATGCCAACATTTATTGCTCATCCCTAATTGCCCTCAAGAAGATGGTGGTGAACTGCCTTCTTGAACCGCTGCAGTCCATGTAGGTACACCCACAACACTGTTAGGGAGGAAATTCCAGGATTTTGACCCAGTGACAGTGAAGGAACAGTGATATGTTTCCAAGTCAGGATGGTGAGTAGCTTGGAGGGGAACTTCCAGGTGGTGGTGTTCCCATGTACCTGCTGCCCTGTCCTTCTAGATGGTAGCAGTTGTGGGGTTGGAAGGTGCTGTTTAAGTTCCCACCACCATATTAATACAGGAATGTGTTTTAGATTACTTTGTAAAAATAATTTAAGTACACAAGCAGGTTTCAGCCAAGCTCTATGTATTACATGACGATTGAAAGCTCAGTGAGCTCAGAAAGCCCCCTCCCCCACCACACACCTACATACACGTTGTAATCAGCTCCTCTCCCACACCACAAACACCCCCTGCACTCACTCAGCAGCACCTCTTCCCAACCCCTCTGCTCCCCAATCACTCATTCAGCACTCCTCTTTCTTAAAATCCCTCCCCGCCACAATCCCCACACTCACAGCAGCCCCTCTGCCCAAATCCCCCTCTCCTTCACTCACTCATCCTTCCCCACCCAGTCCACCACTGCAACTCCCGTAGCAGAGGCAGCACCAGGAAGACGCCCCAGCGCCGGAAGGCACTCTGCAGGATGTAAATTGGAGCAGCAGTTACTGGGGGTACAGCCTCAGCATCCCAATATCATGAAGCGAGTCACTGGGGCTGTAATTGGATTAAATGGAAGTCTAAGCCAGATCAAAATTGGTTGCCGAATGAAGAGAGGATCAGGTGGAGGTTAGAAAATAAAAGGGCAGGTTTCCATGATCCAAGTCAGAACTCTGCCAAAAATGGCAGAAATTTCACACCGCTGCTTAGGAACTTTGATATTGACTTCCGAGTTGAGGGAGAAGCTCGCCCAGGATCACTGCACCTGAGACAACCAAATATAAGAAACAGCGTGACCTCCTTTGGAAGCAGGCGCATGTGAGAGGTAGAGAGAAAATGCAAGGAGAGGAACTCCTGAGCAGCAACTCATCCAGAACTCTGTGGTATCCTGTCCTATTTGCAACAGAACCTTCTGGGCACAGATCAGACTTTGCAGTCACCACTGCTAAGTGCCCACTGCTACCCTATCAAATATGCCAAATGAAGAACAAGGTCACCTTTGCCTCAAGGGCGAAGAAAAAAGGTCGACCTTAGTAATGAGAGCGTCGCTGGCTAGGCCAACATTTATTGCTCATCCCTAATTGCCCTCGAGAAGATGGTGGTGAACTGCCTTCTTGAACCGCTGCAAAATTTTTGAATCGTGCAAACCAAGGAGAACCAGAACGCAAAAAGTCCAAATGGGCAGTCGCTGCTCGAGCTCCAGCCACTGAGCGGGTTGCAGGTAACACAGCTACAAGCCCTGGACGGTGAGGACTTCCTCCATTCCGCACACACCATTTGCGCCATTTTATAAGCAACTCCCGCTTGCCAGACACAACGAAGCTCAGCCTCATGGGATGTGAGTTCATTCTCTGGCTGCGCTTCTCTCAGCGCAATCAGGATGTTAGGAGGTATTGATTGTGGATGGTTGATTTCTGCTTAATCGTGGAAGGGAGAAAACTAGCTGTATTCTCCCTTTGATGGAGCAAAAGTTGACAGAATCGAGATTTCCCTTGGGAAACCCGAGAGTAGTCTTTCAGGAGTATTGGGCAATCCTCATTACAGAAGGTAATTTTTTAGGTTGAATCTCTTCCACTGCTTCCCACCAGCTATTTTGACCTGACAATTTGTCCGGAATCCCTGAGGACCTTCAACATGAAGTTATAGAACTGCAAAGCAACATTGTGCTTCAGGCTAAATACAATTACCTACCTATTTTACAGACTCCATGTAGGTGCCAATGAATTGCCAAACTTGAGGACATGCGCTGAAAATTGAATCGCTGTTTTGATCTGCTTGTGCTGTGAGCAGTTTTTTTCAAAACTATCTTGCAAAGAACCATTTGTGTGGCAGATTAACAGGTGTGAATTTGGAAAACCAGATGAGAGTAGCAACATCAGTGCTAGCAGACATAACAAGGCTCATTAAGGAAAAGCAAGCATTGCATTAAAACAGTGGGTGAGTTGAATGTTTCTGTACTTTTTCTAAAAAAAAAATTAAGTTGGTTTCTGTGCGTGTGTGGGGCCCACGACTGATTTTGTCTATATGTGAGTGGCCCTTAATAAGAAAGAGCTTCCCCACTCCTGGGGTAAGGGGTGATATGCACAAGGATTGGTTAGCTAACAGGAAACAGAAAGTAGGCATAAATATATCATTCTCAGGTTGGCAAGGCATGACAAGTGGAGTGCCACAGGGAATCAGCGCTGGGACTCAGCTGTTTACAATTTATATCAATGACTTGGATGAAGGGACCGAATGTATGATAGCTAAGTTAGCTGATGACACAAAGGTAGGTAGGAAATTAAGTTGTGAAAGGACGTAAGGAGTCTGCAAAGAGACACAGATAGGTCAAATAAGTGGGCAAAAATTTGGCAGATGGGGTATAATGTGGGAAAATGTGAACTTACCCACAGGAAGAATAAAAAAGCAGGATATTATTTAAATGGAGAAAGATTGTATAATTCTGAGGTGCAGCAGAATCTGGGTATCCTGGTACATGACTCACAAAAAGTTGGTATGCAAGTGATTAGGAAGGCAAATGGAATGTTGTTGTTTATTGCAAGGGGAATTAAACATACAAGTAAGGGTTATTTGCTACAGTTGTACAGGGTGTTGGTGAGACCACATCTGGAGTGCTATGTAGAGTCTTGGTCTCCTTACTTAAGAAAGGGTATAAATGTGTTAGAAGTAGTTCACAGAAGGTTCACTCGACTGAAACCATGGATAGGTGGGGTTATCTTATGTGGAAAGAGTGAACAGGCTGGGCTTCTATCCATTGGAGTTTAGAAGATCGAGAGGTGTTCTAATTGAAACATAAAAAATCCTGAGGGGACTTTACAGGGTGGATCCTGAAAGGGTATTTCCCCTTGTGGGAGACACTAGAACTAGGGGGACAGAGTTTTAAAATAAGGGGTCCACCATTTAAGGAGACATTTTTTCTCAGAGGGTTTTGAATCTTTGGAACACACTTCCCTGGAGACCAGTAAAGGCAGGGTCATTGAGTATTTTTAAGGCAAAGGTCGATTCTTGACTGACTAACAAGGGAGTCAAAGGTTATCAGGGATAGGCAGAATGTGGAGTTGAGGCCACAATTAGATTAGCGATGATCGTCTGTTTGGTGGAGCAGGCTTGAGGTGCCGAATGGCCTGCTCCTATGTATGCTCTGTTTGGCATCTACGAATTTTGATGTTAAGTTACTTGTCCCTAGTCCAAATCATTAATATAAATTATGAACAACAGGGGTTCTTGTGAAACACCACTTTCTACCTTCCTCCGGTCTTAATAACTGCTCTTTACCTCTATTCTCTGCTAATTTTTTAAGCCATTTGCTATCCATTCAGCTATTTATCATGACCCCACATGACCTTACCCTTGGAATACAACTGTTGTACCCTATTGAAGGATCTTGATATTTGTTTCTAGAATACTTTATTTTTTATATTACTTGCTAATTTAATTTCATAATCCCTTGCTTCTCTAATTGTTATTTTGACATCTTTCCTAACCTCTTCATGTTCCCTTTTGTCATCCTTTCCCTTTTTGTCTATGTATAAATGAAATACCTTACCAGCTGATTTGGGATCTTCCATCCTCTGTCTAATTTGGGATGTCAGGCTCTGAATCAGGGCGTAAACCTTATCACAGGTCTTAACAGGGTTTTTGATTAACTGCATTGACTTAATTATAGAACTGTTTTTAGTTGGAGCAAGCTGCAAAAGACAAAAATGTTAAAGAAAGAAGACTATTACAGACCATAATATACGTCAAATAATTAAGAAAAAACATACATTAGTTAAATACACTCCATTTTTTCTTTGGGAGGGAAGAAAGAGAACAAAAGGTCAAAAAGGAATAACAAAGACTTCAGAAAGAGGGGGAAAAAGGAAAAGGAGAAATAAAAAAGGCACCATTTCTGATCACTAAACCACAAAGTAATCATTCTAACTTTGGAGGCAACACAGAGAATAGTATTGGTGTTGACTCCTTGGAAAGGATTTTCCCTATAGCCTTCAGGGCCCTGATGTCAGGATCAAATGGTGGTCAGAAGTCTGTCCCTGTGGAGGACAGTCACCTGACAGTGATTTTCCTTGAATTGGTTAATTAGCAGCCAGAGGGTCTCACCGTCCAGTTAAGTAGGCTGGCATTTTCAGGCACCCTCGCTCCAACTTATTAAAGTTTTAAATTTAAAAAATAGAATCAGCTACCCAGCCTCCACTGTGGACAGGCAACCTCTCCACAGGCAACCTGTTCCTGAAGTCAGGCAGGCATGAAGAGAAGGGCCTCAAACCCTGCCAAGAGCACTGGCCCCTCTTCATCGATCACCTGGAGGCCACCGCCTGCCAGCTACACTGTTCCCAGCACCTTCGGGTACCTGGAGCCAACTGGAAAATTCCAGTTTGCCTCTGCCAACTGGTCTTTAAACAGGCTAAATTGACTACCAGCCGTTCCCCCATCCTCACTCAAGGTAAATGGCAAAGGGACAGGACAGTGCCAGGGAACTAGTGAAATTCCTGCCTGTCCACCTCTGTGTTCGCTCTCATTGTAGCCTAAAACTTCAGTGCCTGGTGTCAGAGATGGAGGTTAAGATAAACTGGGGACCTTTGAGGCCACAAAGGTCCCCAAAGGATATGTTTGAGAAGTGATCTTTCAGAAGTATACACAGGACAGTAAAACTGTGGAAAAGGTAAACCTGAAAAACCACTTCAAAACAACATAAGACAAATTTAGAACTAATAACAATAACTAATAAAGCTTTTCTTCAAGGAGTAATCACTGCGTGGAAATTAACTTCAAGATAAGGTGACTGAAAACCAAGATGACAGCAAAAAATGCCATTTTATTCTGGTCTCCACTGGGACTGCATTCACATGTATGCCCAAGCTCTGATTTATAATCCAGAAATAAGGGCAAAACAAAAATTGTAAGGACCAAAGTACAGAGAATCAGAAACAGCTAAAAAGCCTTTGGATCAAGGGTGTCCAAGGTAGCCACATTAAAGATTAGAGTTAACCTGCAATTAAACTTTCAGAACACCCTGGGTTCAGACAAGGATGTATGATAATTTCCATCCTTCCTCCCTTATTTAGGTTGTCAGATCCTTGTCATCCAAAGCCCCGCAACCTTCAGAATGGATTTCTCAGGCAAAAACCAAGAGGAGAGGTTCATTAAATGGTCCAAATGTATGGGTGAAGGTGAAAATAGTCACTAAGTTCACATAAAAGAGTTGAAGAAATCAGAAGCCTTTGCAAATTGTGTAGAGAAGCCAAAGTATACCTTCTCTGTAAACAAAAGCCCTGGGCTCCTGACAGCTTTTTATTGGCATGGAGGAACCAATAACTATAAAAAGAGGTGGAGTGATTGAGGCTCCTTTATGCATTCCAGACTTTGCCTTTGAATAGGAAACAACCAAGAGGGACTCAAAGTCTTGAACAATGCCCTCAGATATAGCATGTTCACAGGTGACCCATAACCCAAGACACTACTAGAACTAATTAATGCAGCAACTTCAGGGGTCTTAGTTGAAACTGGTAAGCCTAACAACATCCAAGAATGGTTAGGAAAAAGCCTATACTAGGCTGGCAATAGTCTACACCAAACTGCCCAAGTAGTGGCACAGGTCAAAAGGGAATCTTTCTCCTCAGAGCTATGGTTGAAGTGATACGGTGCTACAAAGCTTCTCCACAATATGGGAAAAAAATGAACAGAAGACATATATGCATGAAGCAGCTTTTACACAGCACAGGAATGGGAAAGTCACATGTGCAACAAGCCCAGCATTATTTTTGTTTTGATCACCAATTTTTGGCCTGAGACACAGTTCTATGGGCACTAGTTGTCATCCAGTGCCTCACCAAGTTCCATTATTCATGGGTGAGTTTGACCATAAGTATCAGTAGGGGGGGAAATTAATCATTTCTTTACTGAACTCCAAACAAGGACACTTCTGGAAGGAACATTTAGATAGGGATCGAGAATGTGGGAACTTCAGCCATTTTTTTCCTTCCTAAAACAAGAAGCCTGAGGCCAAACATAGGTGGAAATTCACTTCAACCCATTTTCAGGCCTGAAACAGTCAGCGTGTGCCAGAGCCCCAAGATTCACCGGAAATTAAGCATCAGGCATCATCAGCATATTGGCACTGAGCTGTAAATGTCAATCAGGCAACCAGAGAAAGTTCGCTGGTTCCATGAGGACAAAGCTACATCAGCAGCAGTCTTCAGGGGCTACCATGGAGCCAGTAGGAGGATTGCTCTTCCTGCCTCTACGTTTAGGTAAATTAAAAAAAAACATGCTTTTCTGGTATCTGTCTACTTTACTGATATGATCTTGAATACCACAACCCTGGTGCCAGATGCATTCAGACCCACCCAATTTCAGAAAGGGGGTCCTCAAACAAACATTAACCCCTTTGTATGGGAAAAAGGGAACCTAACATCTGTTTCAGGTGTGGACCTTGAACATCTATAGTGCAGCCTTTACCAATATAGCTGGCGGCACATATTCGGTGTGGAGTGTGCATACACAAGTCACTTGCCATATTCAACACTTTGTTGCAAAAAGTCAACAAGTGTTTAGGCCATAGTATCTTTTGACTGCAACATCCTCAGAGGTCAGCTCTCGCTGACTATCAAGCATCTGAGTTTCCTGCAATGTTTAGCTCAACCTCTGCAAAGCTACATCGTACAACTTAAGAGTACAGACCCCTGCATGAACTTTCTCCAACAGAAAAGTACAAATCCTGGCCCTCACCGACAATGTGGCTAGGGTTCAGAGATTGAAATATTGAAAGATGATTAAAATCTATAGTTTACAAATTCTAACATTACAATCAAGGAGGAGGAAAGCATTGCAAAAAGGTAAATATGAAAATCATAATAATTTGGAGGCACTGGATGACAACTAGTGCCCATGAAGAATGGGCAAGAGAGGTGAAATGTGAAAAAATGTTACCTAATCCCATATCAAACTTCATACTTTCAAATCCAAGCACTGATTAAGGCAAAGTGCAAAATTACCTATTAATATCATGTTGATATAAAATTGGCTGATCTGACTCAAACTAAAATTACATCATACATCCACCAGTAAAATTAGAGTCTAGAAGTTATTGGAAGTCCTCAGTGTATGAACAAGGGGATGGCATCTGGAAGTCATTTTCTTTCTTTTTCCTCTTTACATTCTTCAAGTACTGTCAACCTTCTCCAATCCCTTCTCTTCTACTGTCTTGGTCCGTGGGATTACCCTCACTTGGTTCATGTTTGTGTGTCCAATTATAGCCTGAACAGCTGTAGCAAGGTCTTTTCTTCCTGCTCTGCCACCACAGAGTACCTTGTTCGAAGCTTTGTACTTACTTCCCCAAACTCTTCCACCTCTGCTTCCTTTCCTTTAAGGTTCTCCTCTGTCATTTTCTGACCCACTTAGAATTCACCTTCATTATCAAGCTTTTAGTCAACCTTTTCCATCATTAGTTTGGTACTCATTTTATTGATAAATTTATAAATACCAAGTAGTTGTTTTGCTGGTGTGATGAGAGTTTGCCACATTAATGGAAAGCACTCAACACTCCAGACTGCCCTAACTCAACCAAATATTGTTGTGTGAGGATGAGATCAATATGGCATCATTCAGATGACCAAAGAAAAAACATTTTTTCAAATTAACTTCTTAGCATACAAATAAATCACAAAATATGAACACAAATGTTCGAATGGAAAGAAGCCATCACCCACCTTTTCATAATCTTCAGCAGTGAAGTCTCGGTCTTTCTGTAGAATCTCATGGAGCCGAGCTTTAACCCGCTGCTGACAACTACTCAGGGAGTCACTGTCACTGTCTAGCAAGCCATTCATGTTAGCACTTTTAACCATCTGTACAAGAATTGGGGTTAGCTCCCCTTCCAGAGCTAGCAATCCCTAGTTGTAAATAGTCAACATAATTTTAGGCATTACTTCACATAGAAACAAATCCATCTCATTTTTTATCATTTACAGCAGCACTTTGGACTATTATAAATAGAATTTACCATAGTTAGCAAAACTGGACACTACCCAAAATTTGCCTTCTGTTTCTGATGTTATTTTGACATTGCATTTGAGAACACATGGTTCATATTACTTTCTTTTTTTTAAAAAAAAAAGGACTATGCCAATCAACTTGAAGTCTTTATCAGGTAAATAACTGATCGTTAGCTTTGTCAGCATGGCAGATATGGCTACGTATTTAATCAAATCTCATTCTACAGATGCTGATAACCTGCTGACACTGCTGATGCAGAATATTCTAGCACATTTCACTTCACTTTGCTTAATTTCACAACTGACTTGGTGAAGACTTAGAAAAACTGACTTCACTCAGACATTCAAATTATATTCTCAGAAGGATCAACAAATCAATATCCAAAATGTACTGTTTTAAACCAATGAGTAAAATTATTATATTGCCAGTTGTGATCTTTCAATTTGATGTGCACCCTGAGCTGCCATACATATTTCTTCTGCTTGCAACCAGATCCACTGATATCAGAGAAAAAATATTAAGAAATATTGATATACCTTGGGCTTTTCAATAAAAGTAAAGCCATGCATTTACAAAGTGCCTTTCATGGCCACAGAATGTCCCAAAGTGCTTTACAACCAATTTGGTACTTTTATAGTGTTGTCACTGTTGCAATGAAAGGAGCCAACTAAGAGACGACCTTCTGGAGCGAATTTATTGGTGCGGTGGTTTTGGGGGTGGGGGGGGGGCACTTGGAGGAGAGAAATAATGGGAGAGACAGAAAAAAACAGGAATATGACTGAGGTATGCCATCAAAGCAAGAAAAGAGCATTGATTCAAATTGGAGGAATTTCAGACCCATATCAAGAGATTCTTCATCCAAATTATTATTTTCCCTTTGACTAGACTTGTTTGTAGGGTGATGGCAGCAAAATATGAAGACTTTTGTGGGTGCTTTATGCTCTTAACAAGTATTGGTAACAGTTCAAAGCGGTTTCATTGTAATTGCTCTTTAAATCCTTAGGGCCACAATTATTTACAATATATATTAATGACTTAGATGAAGGGAGCGAATGTACTATCGCCAAGTTTGCAGATGATACAAAAATAGGTGAGAAGGCAAGCAGTGAGGGTGACAAAGAGTTTACAAAGGGATATAGATAGGTGAAGTGAGTGGGCAAAAACTTGGCAGATGGAATATAACGTAACAAAATGTGAGGTTATGCATTTCGGCAGGAAGAATAGAGGAGCTGAATATTATTTAAATGGAGAAAGACTGAAGAAAGCTACAGCACAGAGCGATTTGGGAGTCCTCGTGTATGAATCCCAAAAAGCTAGCATACAAGTTCAGCAGGTAATTGGGAAGGCAAGGGAATGTTGGCCTTTATTTCAAAGGGAATGGAGTATAAAAACAGGGAAGTCTTGCTAAAACTATACAAAGCTCTGGTTAGACCGCACCTAGAATACTACGAACAGTTTTGGTCCCCTTATCTAAGAAAAGATATACCGGTATTGGAGACAATCCAGAGAAGGTTCACGAGGTTGATCCCGGGTATGGAAGGATTTTCTTATGAGAAGAGGTTGAGTAGGTTAGGCCTGGAGTTTAGAAGAATGAGGAGTGAACTTATTGAAACATATAAGATTCTTAGGGGGCTTGACAGGGTAGATGCTGAGAGGTTGTTTCCCCTTGTGGGATAGTCTAGGACCAGAGGGCATAATCTCAGAGTAAGGGGTCTCCCATTTGAGATAGAGATGAGGAGGAATTTCTTCTGAGGGTAGTCAATCTGTGGAATTCTTTATCACAGAGGGCTGTAGAGGCTGGGTTGTTAAGTATTTTCAAGGCTGAGATTGACAGATTTTTAATCAGTAAGGGAATCAAGGGTTATGGGGAAAAGGCAGGAAAGTGGAGTTGAGGATTATCAGATCAGCCATGTTCTCATTGACTGGCAGAGCTAACTTGATGGGCCAATTGGCCTACTTCTGCTCCTACGTCTTATGGTCATTTTGAGAAAAATACTATTCTCAGAAATTAATTCTGGAAGACATCAGTTGAATAATAACTTCTATGACTACCTCGTAATACAGCTTTAAGTATATTGGTAGGCGAAAGCATAAGCACTTAATAAAATTCCAGACATTTCAAACCTTAGCAAAGGCTGCTGCTGTCATTTGAACTCTCCCTTCATCGGATGCATAGATCTTTAGATCATGCCGATACGTACTGTGCAATCGGAGCAAACCACAACCGGGAAATCCTGCATAATCTCCTGAAACAGTATATATGAAATGCAGAAAGCAAGGATAGAAGAACGTAGAAGTATCAAATATTCAACCCTTCCTAAATATTACCATGTACAACAGAAGAATTAACAATATAACATAACCTACTATACTATTTAGATCAGCAAGCACTAATTGATATTGCACTGCATAATAGTTCAGTCCTTTTCATTCAATACTTAGCACAGAGTGACATACAAATTTCCTCTGTTTATAATGATGAGTATTTGACATTTTGTATTTTAAATAGACTGTTGCCACACAATTGGGCTGAAACTGTCATTCAGCTTCTACAAATTGTTAAGCACAAATTTGAAAGAAATTCTTCCACTCTGATGTAGCAACTTCAGATTTACTGAGTGTGAACAAGATATCAACCTTTCACAGGACTGAGAAACATTGGGATGCAGAGCTGTGAATTATTTGGATGTTTATTGGTTCTATCCTGCTTGACAGTTTTCATCAAGGATAATAGCCCTTTGTTTTGTTTTTCCCTTCTGCAAAGCACCTTAGGGTATTTTCTACAGTAAAAGCACTATATTAATGCAAGTTGCAGTGCTGAACATTAGAAGCCGTAATTTTCCTCACTTGTTACAGGGTCGGGTAAAAACAGTGAAATAAAAACCTTATTTTTGTGCACATTTTCAATTTGCACCACTTGACTACCTGGCGTTACATTTCTGTCACACTTCGTGCATGGGTATCGCTTATGTAATTATCTCACAATTATGGAACTATCCAGTAGCTAGATTATATAAGTAATGTTCCAGTACACTCTTTCCTGGATTTGATGAGAGCTTGGTTCTTCTCCATGTGATTTTACCTCTCACGCAAGTTTAATTAAAACGACAAATTTGAAATATTGCGGCTTTTATTTATTGATATGTTATTTATTCCGTGTAGGTGTTCCAAGCAATTCAGCTCCAAGGTTTGATTTCATTCTGTGGTCATAACACCGATCCATACCAGCCTTCAAGCTTTCAGCTGGTTTTACCATTGGCTGGCACTGTTGTCACTGTTCCCAGGGTTGAACTTAAGCCTATTCTCAGCTACCACTACTAGCTTCTTAGCCTTCCCCCATCACTGCTCCTCATTCTTCCTGCAAACCAGAAAGGTTGATACCAACCGGGAAGAAAATTGGAATGAGTGATGAAGCAAAAATGAAATGATGAAACAAAAGACAGGAAAAAGGAGAATAATTAACCTTTAAGACAAGGAGGGAGGCAGCAAGTCAGAATTCCCAAGATGAGGGCTTAGCGACTGAAAAATTGCCTTTTAATGGTGAAGTAAAGGGAGAAGGAAATATGCAGTAGTCTGGGACGCGATTATGTATTTGGGGGTCAGGAACCCAACAACGGAACCATTTTCGGGTTCTAACTCTTCACAAGGGTGAAAGCAGTCACAGAATGCTGCTTTGCCCAAAGTCAAAAACTAATTGGAGGGTAGGTTTGGAAGCCAATTAGCAGCTTTGGGTGCAGGATGGGGGCATGACTATTAAGGTATGGGCCTGATTTAAAGGAATGATGGCAGCCATTGTAGTGGAACATTATAGTCAACAGGAGGAGATGCCAGTCTTCAGCAATTCGATTCACTCCAAGTGATATCAAGAAACGGCTGAAGGCGCTGGATATAGCAAAGGCTATGGGGCCCCGACAATATTCTGGCAATCGTGAAGATTTGTCTCCAGAACTTGTCACGCCCCAAGCCAAGCTGTTCCAGTACAGCTACGACACTGGCATCTACTCGGCAATGTGGAAAATTGCCCAGGTATGTCCTGAGCACAAAAAGCAGGACAAGTCCAGCCCAGCCAATTCCCCCCCCACGTCAGCCTGCTCTTGATCAGCAGTAAAGTGATAGAAGGCGTCATCAACAGTACAATCAAGTGGACTGGAACCAAATTAGAACAGCTTGGCTAGGGATGCGGAAAGTTCTGGAACACAAATTTTCGGTACAATTGCAGGACTAGTGTCAGGGCCCACAGCCTTTGCAGTATCCCGCGCCTTCAGCCGTTTCTTGATATCACGTGGAATGAATTGAATTGACTGAAGCCTGGCATCTGTAATGCTGGAGACCTCCAGAGGAGGGCACATGGCCAAGTGGGCAATGAAGAGATGGGAATACTTGAAGGGGTTGAAAAGATAATGAAATATGTAAATGAATGCCAAAAGCTCAGTTGCACTGGGGGCCCTCTAAAGAGGCTTCTGCTGTCAGATGAAATTCTCATGGTCCTCTTGTCTCTCCCAGAGTGTCAATTTTGGAAGGCAGCATGCCAGAGATGTTGCATCATCACCGGGGCCTTGGGTGAGAAGGAACCAGCAGAGCCAGCACCATCATACCATTCAAGCACACTCTTCACCTACGCACGTACACTCACATCAATGGGTCCTTGCATGCAACTAGAAAGAGTGGTACTGGGTGAAAAGCACAGCACTGGTGACTAGGATGAGGTAAAAGAGGCAGAGTGTCAAGAAGATATAATAATTCTCAATGTTATTGGAATTTATTGTAAAATAGGGTAATAGTGGGATGTGTCTATATATGTCTGTGTGCGTCAGAGATTTAATTGAATTACAGGCAGCTAATCTGGGTGCTTTGATCTAAAAAGAGGTTAGGTTTGAAATGTTAATTAGATAAACATGGGAAGTTTAGAAACATAGGTATCAAGGAAACATTTGCATTTTGAAATAAATCTTCTTCAGAAGGAAGAGTCATACGGACTCGAAACGTCAACTCTGTTTCTCTCTCCACAGATGCTCTCGGACCTGCTGAGGTTTTCCAGTATTTTCTGTTTTTGTTTCAGATTTCCAGCATCTGCAGTATTTTGCTTTGATCCTATTTAAATAAACCAGACTAGGTTGAAATGTGTCACTTAGCCAGGTGAAGTTTAGAAACGGTATGTTTATTTATCCCAAAGGTTACTGGTAAAACTTAGTGCTATGAGAGGGTTTTATTATCAGGGAGGTAAAGTCCAAAGACATAGTGAAACAATGGTATTTGCATTCAAAGAGAAAGATATGAAGAGAGAAGGAGCAAGGGCTGTGTGTAAGGAAAGGCATTTTTAAGATCTTACAAGACTATGAAAAAGCCTTCGGCATCTATGCCTCAAGCTGATGTCTTCAAAGGAGTGAAGTTAAGAAAACTCACTTGGGAGTCAACTTGTTCAGGATATCATGCTTATTTGCCAGGGTCTTTTAAAATCTGTGTGTCTTACTGTTGCCTTAACAAAAGTGTGATTGGGAGTTACATTGATTAGGGGGATTTAGAAATTATCATAGTAGTGATTTGTAGATCTATGTATGTATTGAAAGTCATTTCTTCTATTAATAAATGTTTAATCTAGTTTTGTAAAAACCTTTCAGACTTGGTGGACTTATTACTATGAATTCAGGGCACATCTCTCAAAATTTATGCAAATTGCAAAACAAGTTGTGTCAGCTGTTCCAAGGTTCCCTTTGGGATTTGACCAACGTAACATTTATCATTGGCTGTGCCATAACACGGGCAGTTGTGGGCAGTCTCCCTCGGAGAATAGAGGACAGGCTTAGCCATGCTTTTTGAGCAAAGATGCAGGGCCTCGGGGGTCACAAGCAAGGCATCTCTACCTTGACCAGCAGCATGGGATGTGTGCCCACATGTCAGAGCTCCCAGAGTTCAATGCAGAGTCATAGGCTTCAAATGGAGGAGTCCATTCAGCTCATGTATACCACTGCAGCTCAGGGCTTGCAACTGTAATGGTCCCAGCTGATGTTAATACTGGACAAGTCAGATCCCAAAGCAAAACCTGGTTTAATAGCTCCTTTTATTTCTTGTTTAGAAACCGTGGAGGGCAGTTAGTGAATACATTCACAGGAATCTGCCAGTGTACTTTTAACACAAATAAAACTTTTATTACGAAAAATGAACTATATTACACTAGACAAAAAGGTTGGAAAGATTTCAATACAAACAAAAAATGAGTCAAATCACACTATTCCTTCACTCCAACTATACCTTTACAGATGCACACAAATTCGTAAAGATACATAATTTACAATATTTATTTTATATTCTACTATTCAGGGTTAATTATCCGGTACACGTGAACTAATCGGGAACTGTGATTGGTCACACCATGTTCCAAAACAAGCAACAAATGCCACCAAAGCAGATTTCATGGATTTTTTATCAACCCCCCCCACAGATGCTTATTACACCAGGGCCAGCCGGTTTCACCGAAAGTGTCTTTCTCACGAGGGTTTCCAATTTCCACACTCTAAGAACTCATCTTGGAATTGTCTCCCAAACGTCACCACCACTCGGCCACCTTCAACAATGATCTACCTGCGGGATTTCAATCTCTCCTTCTGATGTTCCTTTCCCCTGGATCTCCACGTGCACTCAAGCTTCATCTTCCAAACACACCTACAGATATTTGGCCTTGCCAAGCACAGCACCACTGCTCCAAAGGCCTACAGTAAGCAGTCACCAACCTTTAACTGACTCCTCAGATATTCTGGCTTCTATCAAGCCCACTTTGCTTCAAGCCTGCTCCCCACAGCTTTCTCTCTAACTCTGAGCCAACTGCTCTGCTCCTTAATCTCAACTTTGTTCAACAGGTTCTATTTCTGATCTCTGTCCTTGCCCTTTACCTAGAATTATCTTCTGGGGCCTCTTTCTGTCCTTCTCCCTGGTTTGGGGCCTTCTCCCTGTCCCCTAATTATGTCCTGCTCCTTGGCACACCTTCTCAGTCACTCATCTTCATGTCACCTGACCTCCAGTTTCAGAGTTTCAATTTTCTTCTTTTTCCCCCCCTTATGCACCGGTGCAGGGCTGGTTTCCAATCTGAGACAGTCAAAAAAATAATGAACTGCACATGCACGCAGGGCCGGTTCCTGGCCTGAAGATGAGAAAATCTACCATTTGCGCACATGTAGCCATTCCTCAGCTGCCGCATGCACAGGAACCACGAAGCCCGCTGGAGACTGTAGCTCCCAGCCTCCCAACTCCTGATCTCCAATTTAAACTAAGTTATTTTTCCTCTTGGGGTTCATCACACAATGCACAAGACTCTCCAGTGAGAGAGTGGCCAATCTCACGGAGAGTCATATGTGGTTGCACTCTGAATGGATGCAGGAACAGTGCAAAGACATGCATAGAATGCACGTAACGATCTTTAGTGTTGACCAGTGATGCTGAGGGTGCAGAGGCATGAAGTGGATGCCTGCTGCACCCCAGCTGTTGGTCCCTTCCACTTGCACTGTTCCTGATCCATCGTGTAACCCCAAAAAATTCCAAACTGCCTTTGATGAGCTAGCAAGTTCATTAACAAGTTCAGTTGGCCCATAATCTGAATCAGGCAGGTTGCGGGGTCACATCTTTCATCCTCCTGAGCAAAATCGCCTACAGTCAGAATGGTGGTGATGACCCAGCACAACGACCAGTGGTGCTAAATGTCACGCCTACCCACCTCCATACTCACTCCCACATGGCAGCAAAAATTCTCCCCCTGGTGTCAAAGGCCTGCAGTGCAGATATGGACATAAGGCTAGAACAGGTTGTTCAGGTAGGATGACAATAGAAAGATTTGAAGACAAAGACAAGAAACCTGAAATTGACTGGTAACAGAGGAAGCCAGTAGAACTCAGGTAGTGTGTGTTCAGGGCTTTGATGAGGCTGTGAATTGAATTATCTGGAGTTTAAGAGAAAGCAGCGAGAATAACAATAACGAAGTCAATCCTTGAAGTGAAGGAGGTACTGAATTAGCATTTCATGAACAGTGCAGAGGAACAGATCTTTGTAAGCAAGCAAAACTGCAAAGGTAAAAGAAAGTGGTCTCGGAAACAAACTTAATATGGGAAAGAAGCAAGTTCAGTCCAGCCTTGCTTCAACTCACTTTTTTCAATTTTTTTCAATGAATGAATCAAATGGGAGTCAGCTACATCCAGATAAGAATTTGCAGCATGACGCCTGCATTAAAACATAGGAATATTGTTTAGAATGGTGCACATTTCTATGAGGGTTATCTCAGCCTATTAAACCCTTGGAAGCAAGTCATATTAATTGCATCATTCTGTGTCTTGGAAATAATGGATGCATGTGATAAAGGGTTGTTCCTGGGACCAAAAACTTGTAAGTAGGGTATGGGAAGAAACCTAAACTAATTCAAATATTGGAATTCAGCAGGTCACATTTTACCTGCCTGAAAGGCAAAGTTGATTTACAAACATGGTTTGCATGCCTAGTGAGAAAAGAAAGCCCTTGCATCTATAGCACACTGTAGGATGTCCCAAAATAATTTACAATTAATAAATTACTTTGCAGTCACTGTTATATCAGTTAATATAGTCACTTGCAATGTCAAAACACTAAGCATTGCTAGTTTTCATGATTTTGCAGTTTTCCTGCTTCAACTACACTGTGGTGTTGTACAATCTATAGAGTAAAAAGACAAATTATTCAAACTTCAAAAAATACACTAGAATAATCTGCATTTACACTATGCATGGAGGCGTCCGTGGAAATTTCACTTTTCTGTGAACATAAACAAGGAGAATTGGGAAGACGATCCAAATTGTGCTTTTTTTAAGAAAGGGAATAACGCTTATTTTAAAAGTCACTGCAAATACCAGAGCATAATTTACTCATGTAAAATTCAAACTTTTGAGATCAATTTTTTAGGCAAGAAGTTAAAGGGCTCAACTTTTACATGGGTAATGTTTTTGAGGTGCTTCCTTTCAATTTACAAACACGGCTCCCAAATAAAATTCACAAGGTAAAGGGGGGAGTGGTGTCTACACCAGCCATTAATTGTCTGTCTCCTTCTCTCTCTGTGCATGTGTATTTTTTATTAAGGAGCGTCCCCCAACCCCTACGCCCCAGGAGTAAGTATCAGCTGGGCCTACAGTTCCAAAACTGCTCAGGGCCGGGGAAAGGAAGGTCCACGCCATTGTAAAATGTCACATTGCCAGTCCCCAACCCTTGGCCTAAGTCTTGGAGCAGGGGATTGCACTGACTTGACACTCAAGGGCCTGATTAGCAAAGCTCAGCCTTCCCAGGAAGGCAGGGGGCGATAGCTGAGGACATAAGGCCTAGGTGTTCATTTATTTCATGTTCGCTCTAGAAGTTGGTCCTTGCATCATGTTTCCAACGTGCGCTGTTTATTCCTCTTCTCCAATCTGCCAAGTTTCTCCCCTACAAAAACTAAAATCTATCGACATTCTTCCTGTGTTAACTGACAAATGAGTACTGGAGTGTACAGTAGGTGTGCCTTTTTTTAAAAATAACTAATGAATTGAGATTTTGATGTGATTGTAGAGATTATATTTTGGTTCTCAAATTTTTGGGTGATGATCTCTGAAAATCTAAGTTTGAATTTTACACAAAGTATATGAAAAACTATCTTTTGTACGTGAAAAATCATGGAGTTGACTTTTAATTGAGATCAGCTTTCAAACGAATATATATGGTAGTTATTAGTGCTAAGTCTATTAGGAAACAAATGTTTTTCTTGCTATTTTACCTTGCCCTCCTGGATACATGCACCGGAAAGCACGACCTAATTCTTCAGCTTGGACCCTGCCTGCTGGAGTCAGTTCTCCACCCCACTTTAACACCAGCAATAGTGAAGGCTCCTCCCTCTTGTTGTCTGTTAATAAGAAGTAATTTAGAATTATTCAGAGCAAGGAAAAACTTGCATTATGCTGCACCTTGTATAATCTCAGGACCTCCCAAAGCACTTTAAAGCCAAGTGCTTTTGGAGTGTAGTCAATTTGCACACAGCAAAGTCCTACAAACAGCCTTGACATAATTGGGAACAATTTCTCTCCTCATTGACATCACTGAAGAAAGCTGCTATCTGCCCTTGGGAAACCTATGGAGTCTGGATAGGACAAATTTTCACTCCCCCCGCCCCCCCCCTCCATGAGTGTTTCTGGTTTAGGGATAAGACACCAGGGTGAACTTCTCTGCTGTTTACTATTTTCCAAACCAAACATGGTACCTTTTTAAGTCCAGTTGAGAGGTTAGACAAAACCTTAGGGTCTCAACCAAAAGATGTCACTTCTGCCAGTGCAGCACTCACTCAATAGCCTGGATTGTGTGCTCAAGGCTGGGTTAGAAAGCAAACCCAGAACTTTGTGACTCAAAGATGACACCTTAGACAAAGCTGACACTTAAATTGAAGTGACTACCATTTGAGCAGCATGTTATACAGAACCTTTGCAATAGGAACAGAGCTAGGAAATTGCAGGTGGGTCAGAAACAAAACTTGTATGCTTGCACTTAAAATTACTGCTGAACTAAATGATAAGAGGCTTCAATTTTTGATAACTTTGTCAGATCTTTACTTATAGCTATGCAACCATTGTTAATTGCTGCCTAAAGCAAATTGCTCCATTAAACATGTAGTAGTCAGCAACAGAAAGAAATTTACATTTAGTAATTGAACAATGCCAGTTGAAATACCTTCAACAATCCAAGAAATAAAAAAAAAAGCCATACACAGGAAAGCATACCATCTTCTTCACTTGAAGTCTTTGGACATCCAAGAGGTAGATATGTTAACTGAACTTTACGATTTATTCCAGAAAAATGTCCATACCTGTTAACATAATTAAAAATGTAGTTGATTTATTAGGAAGCAGCTAAAACGCACATGTTAAATTACATTTGCACTTATACAGCAGCATTAACTTTGGAAAATATCAAAAAGTGCTTCACAAGAGCCTAACAGGTGGAAGTTGACAGTGATCTGAAGAATTAAAGAGGCATTATTTCTTTTGAGAAAGGGATCCAGAAGAAAAGGGAGCTGCACCATTGGGATGGTCTTCACCTGAACCACGATAGGACAAGTGTTCTGGCAAGTCGTATAACAAGGGCAGTACAGAGGGCTTTAAGTTAAACAGTGGGGGCGAGGGATCAAGTTTGTGAAGATGCAATATATTAAAAAGACAAGGCAAGAGAACAAGGTAGCAATAAGGGAAATGATTACAATAGCATGTCAGGGAGAGTTGTACTAATTCTCATTTCTACCCAAACTGATTCTGTCTTGACCTCCAGAACTAAAGTCATCTCTCAAATGTACCAATGTCATCCTTAATTAACAGAGCTGCCCCTCCACCTTTCCTAGCTTCCTGTCCTTCCTAAATGTCATGTACCCTTTAATATTCAGGTCTTTGTCATCCTGCAGTGATGTCTTTGTAATGGCTATCAGATTAATACCTATTTTTTTCAATTTGCCCTGTGAGTTCATCTTTTTTACGAATGCTACGTGCATTCAGGTACAGAGCCTTTAATTCTGTCTTTTTACTATTTTTGTAACCTCTAACCTTGTGCTTGTGCACTCTGCGTAGTAAAGGTAATAAGTCACTTGTGGGAGTGGTTTATAGGCCCCCCAACTGTAACCATACTGTAGGACAGAGTATATGGAAGAAATAAAGGCAGCTTGTGAGAGGTACAGCGATAATCATGGGTGATTTTCATCTACATCTCGACTGGACAAATCAGATTGACAAAGGTACCCTGGATGATGAGTTCATAGTGTTTTTGGGACAGTTTCTTATGGCAGCACATTCTAGCACCAGCCAGAGGGCAGGCTATACTAGATCTGATAATGTGCAATGAGACAGGATTAATGAATGACCTCAATGTGAAGGTGCCCCTAGGCAGCAGTGATCATAATATGACTGAATTTCATATTCAGTTTGAGGGAGAAGGGAGTGGAAAGAAGTACTAAGAATATTATTAGAACTAAAAGCTGACAAGTCCCCAAGTCCTGGAGTCTTAAAAAACTCCATACTTGCCTTTATTAGCCGAGGCATAGAATATAAGAGCAGGGAGGTTATGCCGGAACTGTATAAAATGGTGGTTAGGCCACAGCTGGAGTATTGTGTGCAGTTCTGGAATCTGCATTATAGGAAGGATGTAATTGCACTAGAGAGTGCAGAGGAGATTTACCAGGATGTTGCCTGGGCTGGAGAGTTTTAGTTATGAGGAGAGATTGGATAGACTGGGGTTATTTTCCCTGGAGGAGAGGAGATTGAGGGGGGACATGATTGAGGTGTATAAAATTATGAGGGGCATAGATAGGGTAGACAGGAAGGAACTTTTCCCCTTGGTGGAGGGATCAATAATCAGGGGGCATAGATTTAAGGAAAGAGGCAGGAGGTTTAGAGGGGCTGTGAAGAAAAATTTTTTCACTCAGAGGGTGGTGGGAATCTGGAATTCACTGCCTGAAAGGGTGGTAGAGGCAGAAACCTCTAAGTATTTGGATGTGCACTTGCGATGCCATGGCATACAAGGCCATGGGCCTTGTGCTGGAAAATGGGATTAGAATAGTTAGGCACTTGTTTGACCAGCGCAGACTCGATGGGCCGAAGGGCCTTTTTCTGCGCTGTAGACCTCCATGACTCTATGGCTACTGAGATATTAGATGCATTGATTTTACTTTTCCAAAATTCCCTAGATTCTGGAAAGGTCTCATCAGGTTGGAAAATTAGCGAATGTGACTCCTCTATTCAAGAAAGGAGGGGGACACAAAGCAGGAAACTACAGGCCAGTTAGTTTAACATCTATTGTAGGGAAACTGCTAGAATCTATTATTAAGGAGGTTATAGCAAGGCACTTAGAAAATCTCAATGCAATCAGATTCAACATGGTTTTGTGAAAGGGAAATCACGTTTGACTTTATTTATTGGAGTTCTTTGAGGAAGCAACATGGATAAAGGGAAAGCCATATATATGCTGTATTTAGATCTCCAGAAGACATCTGATAAGGTGCCACATCAAAGGTTTCTACACAAAGTAAGGGGTCATGGTGTAGGGGGTAACAAATTAGCCTGGATAGAGAACTGTTTAGCTAACAGGAAACAGAATGTAGGGATAAATGGGTCATTTTCAGGTTGGCAAGGTGTGACGAGTGGAGCACCACAGGGATCAGTGCTGGGGCCTCAACTACAATTTATATCAATGACTTGGATGAAGGGACCAAATGTATGGTTGCCAAGCTTGCTGATGACAAAGATAGGTAGGAAAGTAAGTTGTGAAGAGGACACAAGGATTCTGCAAAGGGAAATAGATAGGTTAACTGAGTGGGGAAAAATTTGGCAGATGGAATATAATGTGGGAAAGTGTGATTTTGTCCACTTTGGCAGGAAGAATAGATAAGCAGCATATTATTTGAATGGAGAGAGATTACAGAATTCTGAGGGGACCTGACAGGGTGGATGCTGAAAGGATGTTTCCCCTTGTGAGAGAGAATAGAACTGGTGGGGGGCACAATTTAAAAATAAAGGGGTAGCCCATTTAACACAAGAGGAGAAGAATTTTTTTCTGAGGCTTGTGAATCTTTGGAATTCCCTTCCTGAGAGAGCAGTGGAGGCAGGGTCACTGAATATTTTTAAGGCAGAGGGAGATTGACTCCCTTATTATTCAAGAATCTAAGGTTACTGGAGGTAGGCGGAACAAAGAATTGAGCCATGATCTTATTGAATGACAGAGCAGGCTCGAGGGGCCAAATGGTCTACTCGTACTTCTAATGCGTATGATCACGTGCGGAAAATTAGAGTAAGGTAATTTATGACTAAAATCAGGAGGCTCTTTTTCCATACAAAGAGAAATCTGGTATGCTCTCCTCAAAGTCTGTGGATTAATTGACATTTTTGAATTAGTACCCTCCCTGAACAAAAATCTAAGGGATCTGCAGCAAAGGCGGCCAAATTAGGCTGAGGTACAGATCGGTTATGATCTAGCTTATGGGCGAAACAGGCTTCGGAAATCTGATTGTCTTTCTCCTGCTTCTGTGTGTTTAAGTCTATGAAAGCAAACAGCCATGCACAAGTTTCCAACACAAAATAGGCGACTCTATAGAATTTAGTAATTCACAGAAATCGATAGTGTGTTTCTATTAACTATTTTGTTTTCAATACGACTGCTTCAGGTTAATGAGAACCCAACACGGTGAATGGATCACTTTCACAAGAATAGTTTGAGCAATTACTTAGCCTTATTAATTATCCTTCCGTTGTTTGCTGGTTAACTTTTTATTTGGTGTCCGCTAGCTCTTCATTAGTGGCTAGCTCTCCACTTGTGGCTTTCTTACTTGTAAGGCCATATTCAAGACAATCACCATTGTTCAGTTAAATGTAGTTTATTGCCTTTTAATAAATGACGAACTGTATGTGTGAGACACTTCAAATGCACCGCAGAAGCAAAAATATTGGTTACTGGTGGAATAATTATGTTTAAAATGATCCTCAGCCAACTAATTAAGACAACAACAAAGAACAAAGAAAAGTATAGCACAGGAACAGGCCCTTCGGCCCTCCAAGCCTGCGCCAATCATATTGCCCGTCAACTAAAACATTTGCACAAGACAATGTGTACATTCTAGGATATGGGACTGGATGGTGTAAAGGCTTAGGCACTGACCTTTCACTTGCGGGTTTAAATTCAGCTCAGATTTATAGAATAAAAATTTCGTATTTGTTGACTGCAAGGTTCCTATGTGAACTATTTTGGACAGTTATTCTTAAAGAGAGCAGATTTGCTGCCAATTTGCACTAAATTGGCAATACAGAGAAGCCATAGAGTGGCTAGCAAGAGAGAAATGCAGAAGTGTCATCCCTGTAGGAGGTTATGCATGTTAGGTTGGGCAGAGGTGAGTTGGTGGGCACCTTAACATTTTGCAATGACCATACTATTCCTGAAGTGAGTACACTTGATAATGACATGAGGAGCAGAAGTTTAGGGCTATTCTAAAGTTAATTTTTCTCTGACATCGGGTCAGCTTTCTATGCAGTGAAATGGAGTACTAAAAACCTGATGTCACAATTCAAGGAATTTAACTGGGAACTATAAATTACATGAACGGGAAAATAAACATTTTAACAACAGCAAGAAGTTTTCATTGTTTAACATCAGACAGCACAATCCTCCAGATACTGGGCTGGATTTTGTGCTCAGTGATGAAGGAATGACATTAGTTGCTCTATTCGCTGATGGCTGTCCACAGTTTTTACAGGCTTTTGAGTGAAAAATTACTCTAATTCAACATTTAACCCAGTGGAGCACCCTCTACAGGGAATCTATGGAATGTGGGAGTAGATCAGGAAACAGCAAGGCTCTTCAATTCTTCTAGATCGAGGCATACTCTAACAAACGCAGGGCTAAAAATTGGATAAGGGACATTGGCAGGAGCAGGGATTGTGCTGCACAATTACCCTCTGGACTTGTTGAGGTCAGGCAGGCAGCCCACAAAATGTTGTGCAATCTGCTCATCTCAATGACTGTGGCATGGATTACAGTGCAAAACTTGCTGCTGACTGGCATATTCTAGAATACAAGATTTCGTTAAAAGCCTTGGAATTTCCATTGTTGAGTGAGAGCTGGAGAGAAGTTGCAAAATACCGCCCTGTAGCAACAGTAGGTGCTTTGTGGTAATATTACTGGATGTTTCATAGATTAAGTATCTATTTGGACTGGTGTCTGGTAGAAGGGTGTTTATTTGGGAGTCTAGCTAAGTAGAAATGTTATAAGACTAAACTTAACTGTGTAACTATAATCTTGTGTGTGTTTAAGTATTTTTTTCTTTTGTTAATAAATGTTTTAATATTTAAAATCTCCAAATGTGGTTCTGACTTCAGTGCACATACGTTCTCGTAATAAAAATACAAATTGCAAATCATTTTGATAGCTTGGCTAAATTTCCCTTTGAGAATTTTAGTCCGGCAATTACCACCTGCCACACCATACACTGGACCAAAGAAAATAGTGATGGGGCAAGAAAAGAAACAAGGAAACAAAAAATGATCAGCGCAATGGACAGAGATGTCAGCATGACAGCAAGATGGAGAATTATAATGGTAGGCCACCAGAAGCTCAGGGTCACGCATGCAGACTGAATAGAGATATTCTGCAAAGCGGTCACCCAATCTGTGTTTGTGGAGGAAACCACATCGTGAGCAGCAAATACATTACCCTAACTAAAAACTAAAACATGTAAATCACTGCTTTACCTAGTAGAAATTGAGGGCCACTGGAAGTACAGTCCTCACCCTGCTGTGCAACTATAGGTCTGCTTGGAGGAGGCAGTACAGTTCAGTAACCCCCTACTTGGGGAAACATAGCTACCTCAGGCCCTGCTCTTAGCTGAGGCAGAGGAAGAAGTGCTCTCTGAAGACCCTTGGTGTGAATAACCTTCTACTGAGAGCCCCCATTTCTCCTCCTCCTGCACAGAGCTTCCCCTCTCTGGAGCCAGTGATCCATGTCCTTGTTGGCCTATAGCCCTCATTAGGGCTAGCAGACTTTTTACTGGCAGGCCTTCAAGTCCTCTGCACTCCCTGTAGAAGTCCAACAACACTCCCTTCTGATTACTTTTGATTACCGCCCCCCCAAACAAAGCTGAACACAGAACTTTTCAATAGCAAAAGACAGACAAAAAGCATCTCACTGAAAGTCCCATGCTGATCTCTAAGCAGCGCTGGCGGGGTTCCCTCGTGTAGCCGAATGCTGGGAGTGTTTAAGAGAGGGCATCAAGCCTTTGTTTGGCACTGAGTGGCGTCACGATCTGCTCAATCTGCATGCTTGCAGCACATGCATGGCATGCCCCTGCTAGCACCCTTACATGCATGGTGTACCAAGTGAACGGAAGCAGTATAGCAGCTAATTTTGCTTTTTGGGCTTCCATGGCACTGATACCAGCAGCACTACGGAGCCAAATTTTGCAGCTATAGAATCCAAGCCAGGAAGTATACAATAAATTCAAATCATGCATAGAAAACGGAATAAAGATTGAGGAATATTGGTGGGATTAAAGAGGCAGAAAAAGTTAAAAATATATACTTTTTTTTAAAAAAAGGTTTCCAAAACAAATTAACCTTTCAAGGAATGAGACCCCACACGATTGTAAAATTTAATCTTCAGGACCACAGAGATTGCTTGTCAGTAATTATCATCACAACATTAAAAATGACCATTCCTTCTGAATGCATCAGTACTAAATCTTTTGGTGACTTAATGGGGAACAATGGGCCAGTGCTCCAATTTCAGGCCACTGCATTGTCGAGGCTATCAGAAGGGTTGTATTAGCACATTGTGTAGAGGCGAGGTATCCCTTACAACAACTTCCAGGTTTCCATTTTTAAATATGAATGCGCAGATGCCAGAAGTTGCTGCCTGATTTTCTGCCTAATGACCATGAGCACTTTTAGCCTTACCTTTATTCTCCATGCAAAATGCAGGTCAATTACATTAAATGACTCTCATTCTTTCAAGCATTTCTTTATTATATAAACAAACATATTTATGTATATATTTTTTATATATAATAAATAAAAGAACATACGAATGAGGTGGCATAGGCCATTCGGCCCCTTGAGCCTGCTCCTCTATTTGATAAGATCATGGCTGATGTGATTACGGCCTCAACTTTCCTCACTACCCCCTATAACCTTTGACTCCATTGTCAGTCAAAAAGCTATCGAACTCAGCTTTGAAAATATTCAATGACCCTGCTTCCACTGCTCACTGGCAAGAAAAATTCCACAGACTAATGGTTCTCAGGGAAAAAGTTTCTCCTCATCTCCACCTTAAATGGGAGGCCCCTTATTTTTAAAACTGTCTCTCCTAATTCTAGTCTCTCTCATAATGGGGAACATTCTCTCAGCATCCACCTATCAAGTCCTCTCAGGATCTTGTGTTTCAATATGAAAACCTCTCATTCTTTTAACCTTTCCTCGTAAGATAACCTTTTCATCCCAGGAATTAGTCATGTGAACCTTTTCTGAACTGCTTCTAACACAATTGTATCCTTTCTTAAATAAGGAGACCAAAACCATACACAGTACTCCACTTATGGTCTCACCAACACCCGGTACAACTGAAGTAAAACTTCCTTATTTTTATATTCTATTTCCCTTGCAATAAGCTACAACATTCCATTTACCTCGCTGTGCCTGCATACTAGCTTTTTGTGATTCATGTGCCAGGACACCCAGGTCCCTCTGTACAGCAGAGTTCTGCAATTTCTCTCCATTTAAATAACATACTATTTTACTATTCTTCCTGCCAACGTGGACAAGTTCACCTTTTCCCACATTATACTCCATCTGTCAAATTTTTGCCCACCCACTTAACCTATCCATATCACTTTGCAGACTCATGTTCTCCTCACAAATTACTCTCCTACCTATCTTTTTGTCATCAGTAAATTTAGCTACCATACATTTGGTCCCTTCATCCAAGCCATTTATATAGATTCTAAATAGCTGAGGTCCCAGCATTGCTCCCCATGTCACTTCACTAGTTACAACTTGCCAACCCATAAATGACCCATTTATCCCTACTCGCTGCCTCCAGTTAGCTAACTAATCATTTATCCATGTTAATAAGTTACACCATGAGCTCTTGTGTTGTAATATTTGATATGGCACCTTATCAAATGCCTTTTAGAAATCCAAGTACACAATATCTACAGGTCCCCCTTTATCCACGTAGCTTGCTACTTTTTCAAATCTCACTAATAAATCAGTCAAACATGATTTCCCTTTCACAAAACCATGTTGACTGCCTGATTGCATTAAGATTTAATCTTAATTATAAACTCCTTAATAATAGATTCAAGCATTTTCCCTATGACAGGTGTTAGACTAATTGGCTTGTAGTTTCTTGCTTTCTGTCTCCCTCTTTCTTAGAGAGGAGTTACAATTGCTATTTTCCAATTTGAAGGGACCTTTCCATAATCTAGGGAATTTTGGAAAATTACAACCAATGCATATACAATCTCAGCAGCCACTTCTTTTAAACATAATAAATATTTTAGACTAGACTATCTGTGATGCTAGTACAGTACTCACATCTCAAGCACAGTTTTCAGTTGTTCAAGTTTTGATTTGCTTTCTTCTATTTCTGAATCATTATTCTGGCCCAGTTCTGTCAAAAGATGCCTTGCAATATCCAAGACTTCCTGGAAGCGCATTGGAAAAATGTTTTAGAACCAGCTTTAGATTTCATCTTACACATATACATATATAGACATAAAGTATATTATTTATCTATCTACTGTCATCCTTCCATTTGATAATTCTATACAAGTTCTTATGGGTTTGTCCAATATTAAGTGTGACTACAGCTGCTCCATTATGTTTTTGTAGGAATTTACCGTTAATGTGGCACCCTATGATGAAACAATTCCATGCTCCGACCACAAAATACTGGCTTTAAATAAAATCGAGTAAGATGATTTTAGAGTTACACAATATGAAATTTACTCTGAAAAGAGCAGTTGTTACTTTAAAAGAGGTACTTAGAGCAACTGACAGGCCTCGACATTTTGCCTGTCATCTGGACGAATGACGGGAACAGGTGAAAGAGATGGTTACATATAGTGCAGGATGGGAATATGGGCAGGATTCCACTGGTAGTCAAGCTATTACGCTGCAATAGGTCAGTGAATGATAAGATGCTTGCTGCTGATTGGTCGACTGTGTAGAATGGATGGCATGGTGCTTTTCAGTAAGGGGAGCCAGATGTCACTGCTGAAAGGGTCGCTGTGTTGGGAGATGGTGTGGGCTTGGTAGTTCTCCAACGCCTCCCTGCCACATCTGTGCGTGATGCAATCAGTCTAGAGTTGGACCATTGGATGTGATTATTAAGTTGAGCATGTTTGACAATAGTGGTCTAGTCCCATTCACTGTTTTAAGCAGGTTTGATGTTCCTCGAGACCACTATGAAAGCAAAGGCCCATTTCCCCAATTTTCTTTCTTTCATGGGATGAGAACACGGCTGGCAAGGTCAGCAGTTGCTACCCATCCCTAATTACCCACGAACCGAGTGGTTTGCTCGGCCATTTCAGAGGGCAGTTAAGAGTCAAACACATGGCAATGGTCTGGAGTCACATGTAGGCCAGACCAGGTAAGGACAACAGGTTTCCTTCGCTAAAAAGGACATTAGTGAACCAGGTGGGTTTTTACAACTATCAATGATGCTTTCATGGTCACCTTTGCTGAGACTAGCTTTATATTCCAGATTTTATTAACTGAACTTAAATTTTGCCAGTTGCCATGGTAGGATAAGGATCCATGTATCCAGGGGATTAGCCTGGGCCTCTGGATTACTAGTCCACTAAGCCACCATCGCCCCCAATGCAGAAAAGTCTATAATTGCATGATCTGCTGTATATTCCTGGTTTATTGTGAGGTTTGTTGTCTTTGTGAATATGAAGGACAGCGAGGAGCTTCGTGGATGAATTGTATCGGACTTCTATGTCTGTTGGCTTGAGCATACCTTGTAGTCTCTGCAAGGCGGAACCAGTGTTCAGGAGGTTCACTTGTCTTGGTGGAAGTATTTGTTATGGCACGAGTAACAGGTGGGTGTGCGTTCGTCTTGTGTGAAGGGAATCCACTGAGTTGAACTGTAGATTAATATAGCAAAGCACTGTTGTAGATGTTTCTTACCACCGATGGAGTGGGCTCTTCTAATGAGGATGTTGCAAACCAACTGGAGGGTGAAGGGATGATGGAAAGATCGGTAGGTCAGGTATCTGTCTGCATGAGTGGGCTTACAGTAGATGATGCAATTTTTTAAATTCATTCACGGGATGTGGGTGTCACAGGTTAGACCAGCATTTACTGCCCATCCCTAATTGCCCTTAAGGTGGCGGAAGTGAGCTGCCTTCTTGAACCACGGCAGTCCATGTGGTGTAGGTAAACCCACAGTACTGTTAGGGAGGGAGTGGCAGTGAAGGAACAGCCATATATTTCCAAGTTGGGTTGGTGAATAGCTTGGGGGGGAACTTATAGGTGGTGGTGTTCCCATGTGTCTGCTGCCCTTGTCCTTCTAGATGGTAGTGGTCATAGGTTTGGAAGGCTCTGTTCTAAGAAGAAATGGTGAGTTCCTGCACTGCATCTTGTAGATGGTATACACTGCAGCCACTGTGTGTCGAAGGTGGAGAGAGTGAATGCTTGTGGATGGGATGCCAATCAAGTGGGCTGCATCGCCCTGGGTGGGGTCAAGCTTCCAGTGTTGGTGCAGCTGCACTCATCCAGGCAAGCAGAGAGTATTCCATTACACTCCTGACTTGTGCCTTGCAGATGGTGGACAGGCTTAGGGGGGTCAGAAGATGAGTTACTCGCCGCAGGATTCCTAGCCTCTGACCTGCTTTTGTAGCCACAGTATTTACATGGCTAATCCAGTTCAGTTTCTGGTCAATGGTAACACTCAGGATGTTGAGAGTGGGGGATTCAGCGATGATAATGCCATTGAATGTCAAGAGGCGATGATTAGATTCTCTCTTGTTGGAGATGGTCATTGCCTGGCACTTGTGTGGCACGAGTGTCATTTGCCACTTGTCAGCCCAAGCCTAGATATTGTCCAGGTCATGCTGTATTAAGAAATGGATTGGTGTTCTGCTCTGAGACTTGGTGATGAGAACATCAAGAAATGGTATTGAAAGTTGCTGTTCCAGTTCCATGATAAAATTAATACTTGAATGGTGATTGTTAAGATGTTGTAGGAAACTATGAAGGTTTTTCCTATCATGTTGCCATATGACGAACGAGTTATCGACATGTCAAAGCCAGAGTTTAGGTTTAAGACGATCTTATTGAAGTGCTACTTGTTTGAACTCTTCCATCAAGATTATAGCGACGATTGGTGACAATGGACATCCCGTAGCAGCACCATTTGTTTGCTTGAAATACGAACCTCACCACTGAAATGATGTTGAGTTTAGGCACATCAGTAGAAGATCGTACATTGGATTCTGTGACATTGCAGTTCTGTTGGATAAGAAGTCTTCGTCCAAACATTATTTGATGATTAAGCAAGCTTCTGGGACAGGCACGTTAGTGTGTAGTGACTTGACGTCGAAACTGACCATTTCATCTGACGAATTGATTACGGTTTGCTGTATCCACTTAATGACTGAAGAAATCTGGTTAGGCTTGCTCCAAAACAATTACTTACACTAAGACAAGAGTCAGCCTCCAGTACATTGTAGTCTGGGCAAGGTGGAACCAATGCATACTCAAGTCGATGGATTTAAAAATCCATGAAACAAGAAGCTCCACACCATTCTTCACACCCACAAAGATGAGAAACCATCTTATAGTACATAGGTGCACCTACTTTGGGTAAACAGGCCACAGCTTGCACATTAGACTCAAGAAACATAAGACCTGCTTCAAACACAGTAATTGGGATGAGTCAGCTATCAAACATGCTCAACTTAATAGTCACCATGTCCAGTAATCCAACTTTAGGCTTATTTCACCTTCATGCACTGGCACATAAGACACGCCAGGGAAACTACAAAGATCTACCAACGTCACACCATCCCCCCCCAGGACAGCAGTCTTATCAGTGACATCTAGCTAATCTTACTGAAAAAGCACATTACCATCCACTCCACACAGCCAACCAATCAACAGCAAGAATGTTAACATGTACTGGCCAGAGGAAGTATGTTGACATGTACTAACCCATTACAAACATTAGTTCTTTTAAGGAACTATTTTGTTATAACAACTGCTCTTTTCAGATCAAATTGCAACTTAATGGTACTATTCTCACCATGAAAACCTTCAAACAACTTTTTGTTTTAAATTTCATATATTGATTAGGTTTATCCATTAAATTATATTTTATGCCTTTCACATGAAGCCCTCAGACCATTTCAGAATTGCATTTTGAGAGAGAGAAAGGGAGGGAGGGAGAGAAAGGGAGGGAGGGAGAGAAAGGGAGGGAGGGAGAGGGAGAGCAAGAAACAAAGAGAGAGAGCGAGAAAATAAAAGAACGAGAATACCATGAACCACTTTGGTGCATTCTGAGCATATGCTGTTTTCGGGATATCCAGCACACAGTCTATGCATCAACAGGGGTTGAAAGATAGAAGGGTGCATCATATCACCCAGTAAGCATGTGAACTTTTGAGTTTCTGTGCATTTCCAAGAAGCAATTAAGGAATTAGGGAAAAAGCAGTTAGGCAAAGATTTCATATCAACTAATGAATTTTAAGTAAATATATTACAATTGTGCTTTCATGATATGAACTAAGTGGAAACAAGTATCTTATAAGATTGGTTACAGTTGCTGGTGGCTTTTTTGTTGATGGTTAAAGAGATAAACTTTTAAAAAGCTCTCCTGGACCATTTTTATGGCTTAATTATCTTTTTAAATATCAATAAGTGCATAAATAATTATTGAGTGTTCCATAATGTAATATTTGTTGAAAAATATGATTAAAGACTGTATAAATTAACAAACTCATTAATAGTGTATTAAATTTTCCATTTCCTCATTCTGGTGCATATATCAGCAAATTACGTATTCCAAGCCATGATTTTCTATATGTAATTTAAACAAGTAGAAAAATTTCACTTAAAAGCTCAAAATCAACAACATAAGAATTAGCCAACAATGTGGCGAGAGAGATGAGCCATTTGTAGTTTGGGTCTCATCACCCTGGTTCCCATCCTGCACCCAGAAAGGTGTTAAACTCCCCCCAGTACTAACAGATCTCAGCAATGGCCAATTCTTCAAAGCTCCTCCCACATCCTGCTGAACCTCAAGGTCTCCTTCCCCCATTCCTCAATCCTCTGACCTTTTGAGTTCACAATCCCCTACATCACATTTCCAGTGCTGCCAAATTTTACAACTACTCCATATTTTCCCTAGACATTGTGAACTTCATTCCAATGGCCTCCAGATCCCAGGATATGCTCCAATGTTCTCATCCAATATTTATGAACCATGAGAGCCCCATGTTGCTAAACCCTGGGAGCCAACCACAAAGTGGATAGATTGCAAGGCCACATGCCCCCAATGCTAATAAGTCAGTGCCCCTGGTAACACTGGTTTTCATAATACCCTCAGGTTCCTATAAAACCTCTGACTCGTATGAGCAACAACACAGCAAGAGATCTGCTAGGATTAACAATGTCAGCACTAAAAGCTTCAACTGAACTTAAAGAGTGTAAGAGGGGAGGCGGTGGTGTAGTAGTAATGTCACTGGACTGGTAATCCAGAGGCCCAATGCGCTGGTTCAAATCTCACCATGGCAGCTGTTGGAATTTAAATTAAATTAATTGGAATTGTAAGCTAGTCTCAGTAATGGTAACCATGAAATTGTCACTTGGTTCATTAATGTCCTTTAGGGAAGGGAATCTTCCAACCTTACCTGGTCTGACTACCCTACATGTGGCTCCAGGTCCACAGTAATGGGGTTGACTCTCAATTACCCTCAAGTTACTCAGTTCAAGAGATGGGCAACAAATGCTGGCCTTGACAGCAACACCCACATCCCATGAAAGGACAAAGAAAAAAATTCTTGGTATACCAGTTGGCATATGTTTATATACCTTGGAACTTTTAAACCAGGAAAAGAGAATGCAAGAAGAAACCAGAGAAACACTGACTGACAATGATTTGGAATTGTGGAATCACTCCAGAGAAGGAAGTACTCGATGTGAAAAATGAAGTGCATAAGACTAACATCCAAGTGCCACTTTTGTTTGCAGCTGAGTGCTGGACCTTGAAGTCATAGTTGTAGAGGCTGAATAGTTTACCAGCATTTGGACAAGGCAGCTGAGCTCATGCTGTGTATTTCTATATTCTGGGAAGGCTGTTCCCTCAGCTTTATGCCATCAATGCAGTTCTTTAATATTTGTGAAATACCAAATGAGGATCCACTAAGATTGGTATACTTGAAATTATACTAGAAAGTTAGGAAGTAAAAACTTGCCTGTAGTTGCTTTGGCTTCTTTAACTTAATTTTTCCTGCTTTGTATCCATTGTACTTTTCAAAGAGTTCAAAAAATCTACATTTAAAAAAAATACAGAGGTGGGGAAGGGAGGAGGAAAAATAACAGAAAAGTAATAAAGACGCTTGTTCAAATAAAACTATTTATCACATGACAAGTTTTTTCCCCCACACATACTCTTGGAGGAATTTTGTTTCTGTTTTAACTGCAGCAGATATCAGGGCATCTGAGTAACCAGCCCTGGAGAGGTGTGCCCTTCATATTTAAATAAGGCTCCTTTCTTGAGATTTTGGTAGTGATTTGAAAGCAATGCTCGTCAGTAAAATGGAGTAAAGATGGGTTAAAAGTTGAAACATATAAGATCCTGAGGGATCTTGACAGGGTGGGCGTGGAGAGGAAGTTTCCTCTTGTGGGAGAATCTAGAACTAAGGGTCACAGTTTAAAAATAAGGGGTTGCCCATTTAAAACAGAGATGAGATGAATTTTTTTTCACTCAGAAGGTTGTGAGTCTTTGGAACTCTCTTCCTGAAAAGGTGGTGGAAGCAGAGTCTTTGAATATTTTTAAGGCAGAGTGGATAGATTCTTGGTTAGCAAGGGGTGATAGATTATAAGCAGTAGGTGGGATGCAGATTTCAGGTTACTATCAGATCAGCCATAATCTTATTAAATGGCAGAGCAAGCTTGAGGGGCTGAATGGTTACCCCTGTTCCTTGTTCATATGACAGTATATGAATAAATGCTTAGTGCTCATGGCTGTTTTCTCATTTCTTCTTGGAAAATTTTAGAGAGAGTACTTGTTGTGAGAGGCTTATTTGTACAGTTTGGAGAGAACACCAGGACTAGTGACAAGGCTGCTTTTGATTGTCTTTGTCACCTGAAGTCCATTAGCAGTCACAGCAGCAAGGATATGTTTTGAGCATAGCTGTAGATGGACAACAGAGTAGGAAGTAACAGAGCTGTCAAGTTCACAGGAGGCACATACTGATCTAACAGACTACAGAGAGGCTCAGCTTCCTTGACCTCTCAGAAGTGCAGTGCTTCTGAAGAATGGGATTACAATATCAGGCAGTTGCAGATATCTGTAGCCTTCTGGGTCTACTTACCTGCTGGACCTGACAGCTACACTATAACAGCTACTCTGAAAGATAACGAAAATGTCTTGTATTTATATAATGCCTTTCACAACCTCAGGGCTTCTCAAAGTGCTTTACAGCCAAAGAAGTGCCTTACTTTTGAAGTGTGATCATTGTTGTGGTGTAGGAAACACATCCAATTTGCACATAGCAAGGTCCCACAGACAACATTGTGATAATGACCAAATAATCTGCATTAGTGACATTTGTCGAGAAAACTGTGTTGGCCAGGATGCCAGAGACCCCCATGCTCTTCTTTGAATAGTACAATGGGATCTTTTACTTCCACTTGAGGGGGCAGACTGGGCCTCATTTAACATCTCACTGAAAGATGGCACCTCAGGCTGCAGCATTCCCCTGTACTGCAATGGAAGTGTGCGTCTGTATTTTGTGCTCAAGTGTCTGGAGTGGGGCATAATCTTGACTCAGAGATGAGTATGCTATAAACTGAGCCATGGCTGACACACACTACCATCTTCAAGACAAGCCTGGAGACATCCTTCAGTAATCACCAGCAAGGGTCTCTACAATAATCATGGTGTGCAGAGATGAGGACGAGAAGTGGAGGAGGAACAAGTCACTCAACATTCTTCACCTGATGAGTATTCCAATGGAGTGGAGGAGGGGGGAAAATGGGTGAGTCATGGAAACATTGAGTGGAGTTCCCACTTCCATGTCCCCTTTTGCCATCATCCCTCCCCTGGCTGGAGGCACATCACTCTTGCCTCTCTGTGGAACAGTAGCTTGGTGCAGATCAGTGTTGCCTTGTAAGATCATGACTAATGTATGTCATCTTGTTTAAGGCAGCAGAAAGGTGGGAAGTGGTGTTCCACAGGGATTGGTGCTGGGACAACTGCAGTTCATCATTTACAGAAACTGGACTCTTTTGAAATTGGACGTACAATTTCAAAATTTGCAGTACACACCAAATTGGGATATAGTTTTAAACAAGGAAGACGGCAACAAAATATAAAAAAGGCATTAATAAACTTGAAGTGACAAATTCATTTCAATATTCATAAGTCTAAAGTGGTGCATTTCAGTAGGAAGAATAAAGAGGCTGGAAAGCAGGACTCCAGTTGAGGCAAAGGAATCTAGGACTGTATACAAATCACTTAAAATAGCAACACAAGCTAATTACATCATAAAATATGCAAACAAAGCACTGAGGATCATTTCAGAGAAATAGAATTGTAAAGCAGGGAAATTACGTAAAACTTGCATAGACACTTAGCTATATCACACTTAAGAGTACTGTGTTCAGTCTGGTCTCATTACAGAAAGGATATAGAGGCATTGGATGGGTATAACAAAGATTACAATGATAATACCAAAGTGAGAGGTTATAATTATCAGGAAAGACTGCATAGGCTGGGTTGTGGCAGACATTAAGCGTAGACCTAGGTGGTGATCACATAATTAACTCATCCAGTTAAATACTGGACTAATTTTCAAACTTTATTTTTTTCCTTTCATATCTTCATTTTGCATTTTTGTTTTACGGAGTCACAAGATTGTTAGCATGCAGAAAGGCATTAGTGAGAAGAATTTGGAGAATGACTTCACTGGTACAACCAGCATGTTGGTAAATCACTATTTTCACCAATATCAACCCTCTCCTCCTTGCACAAGGCTGGAATCCGTGTTAACACTACAAAGAATATACATCTACCTTTCCTTTGCATTGAGTGAAGTGTTTGGAGGTTCAGCTGAGAATGCTCAAAGATTTCTTTTGGCATTTAGTCATTTTTATCTAAAATTGATCTGTTAAATCATTGTGATTTTACAGAGAAAATCTAATGGTAAAATGCACGAATTGCATTCTCAAGCATGCTGCTTTTATAACGTACATTAAGATATAACACATCATATTTTATATGCATCCCATCTGTTATGAAGAAACAACACCAATAATTAATCAATATACATTCTGAAGGCTCAACATTCCAGCAAAGATAAAGGAGGTTTTGTACCATGTTGTGCTGGCATCAACTTCAGTCTTTAGTAGCAGTGTTATTTGCAGGGGAACAGTTTGAATGTGAAAATAGAGAAAAAAAACAAAGAAAACTCTCAAAAATAACAGATAATTAACGAATCATATTTTTACAGTTAAGGACAAAAATTAAATTAAGCCTTACCTCTGATGCCTGACTTCCATTTTCATTTTTTGTTTTGGAGTTCGATCCCCATGCCTTATGACTGCTATTACACAACGAAGCTCCATCCTACACAGCAAGGCATAAAGCAGATTGGCTGAATTCATAGAAATCATTTCAAGATGCACATACACTATTCAAGCTGAATTAATTTACAAATCTAGGAACTACTATTTATATACACACACAGCACAAACTTCAAGATAATTCCCTCAATCACAAAAAAATTGTTTCAATCCAAATTTGCTAGTTACTCTTCCTACATGTAATATTAATCTGAAGTATCCTCACATTGTGCCTGATGTTGTGGGTACAATAGGAATGTTTTCCACTTCAGTAGGGACAGACCATGGAATCTGAAACTGTGGAGCTAACTCTCGCATGATGATGTTTCTGTAAAATAAATAATCATATTCATGAAACAGTAAATCAGTGAAATAATTTTAATTTCTATTCTGTACATTACAGGTTGGCTTATGCTTCCCCAAACTGAATGTTTAATCTGCAAATCATAAACTGCAGAGGCATATAAAGTTTTCAATTTGAGACTTAGCTGAAACTTTTGGATGTTTGCATTCTAGTAACGAAAAGGAAAATTTTACTTTATCATTGCAATAAAAAAGCCTGGTATTTGTGTTTGTAATCAGTAGATGGCCAAGAGTTTCAACTTTAGGCACAACTGGCAATCTGGGCAGAAATTGCTCATACAGTAACACTCATTTTTTAAAGTGAAGTTTTGGTTCTAGTTTTTGCTCAAAATCATTTGCATGGACTTATTCAGAAAATAGAAACACGCAGTATTAAAGGGATGCTGGTAATTGGTGTCTGAAATTGGCTAAGGATATGAGACAGAGGGCACTGGTAAATACATGTTTTAACAGTGAATAGACGGTTTCCTTGACTTAACAGGAGTATGCAGCGGGGCTCACCAGGTGTCAGAACCATTGCTTTTCTAGCTTTATATCAATGACCTGGACTTGGGTATAGGGAGTTCAAATTTGCAGACAATTGAAAATTTGGCAAGGTAGTGATTAATGGATACGATAGTAGTACAATACAAGAGGCCGAAGGACATAGACAGACGTAAAATGGATAGGCACATGGCAGGTATAATTTAAAATGGATAAGTGTGAATTGATGCACTTTGGAAGTAACAACAGGGCGAGGCAGTATAATTTAAATGGTCAGATAAAAGTAAAATACTGCGGATGCTGGATAAACTGAGCAGGGCTGACTTAATTCGAAAGGTTAACTCTGTTTCCCTCTCCACTGGTGCTGCCAGACCTGCTAAGTTTTTCCAGCACTTTCTGTTTATGTAATTTAAAATGAGATATTTGATGGTGGTGGTGAATGAAAGGAGAATAGAGACACCTTGGGATGCATATTCATATATATTTGAAGGTAGCAGGGCAAGTGATAAAGTGTTTAACAACACATATGTGATGCCTGGCTTTGTAATTGGGGCATTGAATACAAAAACAAGGGAGTCACACAAAACCTTTAAAACTTTCTGGTTAGGCATCAGCTGGAGTAGTGTACAATTATGGGCATTAAACTTATGAAAGGATGGTATGGGGGTTTACCAGGATGATACCAAGGATGAGGATGCTCAGTTATGTGGAGAAATTGGAGAAGCTGGGATTGATCTCCTGAGAGCAGAAAAGGTTAACGGAAGATCTAATAGAGGTATTAAAAATTGGGGGGTTTTGGCGGAGTAAGTAAGGAGAAAATAACTGGCAAAATGAACCAGAGGTGAAATGAGGAGAATTTATTTCACATAGGGTTGTTAATATCTGGAACATACTATCAAAAAAATAGTGGAACCATATTTCATAGGAATTTTCAAAAGGCAATTGAACATGTACTTCAAGAGGAATAATTTACAGGGTTATAGGGAAAATGCTGGGGTGTGGGACTAAATTGAACAGCTCTTTCAAAGAGCTGTCTCAGACGTGATGGGCGAATAGCCTCCTATGTGTAAGTTTCCATGATTTTATTCTTTGATTCCATAATCACAAAAAATATTCTATGAACCAGCACCATCAGTGTTTTAAAAAATAACTATTCTTTTCATTGCATACATTCATTGATATATTTAAGAGTGATCAGCTAATGCTGTACATTTAATACAGCTAAAATAAAAAAACATACAAAATAAGTATTTTTTTATAACTGTCTAATCCATCACCTATGAATAACCTGATTTTAAACAAATGAAAATGACTTTAAAAACTGTGCAGAACCATCCACTGTTTTCATTAGTGCACAGTAATCAGTTTCTTATTAAATTAAATATTTACAGGCACAATTAGCAGAAACTCCCAAAACAATTAATTCGACCTAGGTTTTGTGGGTGGGGCTTGCTTCTTGAGCTATGTTTTTTAAATAAACATAATTTTAAGATCACTCAATAAAATATCTTAAGTTCTTTATGCTGTAAATAAACATATAATAAAATCTGCAAAATCACTCTATCTATGGGGCTGGATTAATGATTCTGCTCACCAGACGCATATTGGAAAAACAATCTGATGCCACATATCTCCCCTGAACCAAAACCAATAGGTGTGTGAAGAAGATGGTTATTGAGCTACATTCACTGAGATAAGCCTCCATTCCTTGAGATATATTAAAATTATTTTGCTTTTCAGTGCAATTCATAAATGTAGCATATTACAGCACAAGAACTGTACCCCGATTTTTCTAAATACCAATTAATTGCACTAAGCTTTTGCCATAAAGAGAATAACTTATTCTTAAAGTTGTTCCAAATTCAACATTGTTCTAGGAAAAAAATACAATACTAAAAAAATAAAGATTTTACCCCAAAATCTTTGCACAATCATCATAATACTTCATGGAATTCTTTACAAAGCTGAAGCCATTAACATCACAGACATAGGATTGTCCATTAGCTCGCAACAGGTCAAAGCCACAAACAGTTTGCTATCAAAAACAAGATAGGTAGAGGAAAATTAATATCAATTCAGTAATAATAAATACAAATGCAAGGAAAGTTTTTTTTTAAAAAAGTATTTAAATGACAACTGTCCCAAATTTGCATGATACTGCAGCTCAATTTCAACAGCTAACTGATAATTCAATGCCAACTGCTTGAAGTCAAATCATCTATGTCTTATATTGCTAATGTCACGTTTCACATTGGGCTGAAGAAGATTTCCGTTTTTTCAAAGTTCCAATATCACCAAAATGGGCACAGACGTAGTTTTTTTCCAAATGGATTTCAATAGTCTGCAATTTTCAGGCTTAAAACATTTCATAGAGACTAAAACTGGTAATTTGAGTATTATATAAATGCTAAATATAATGTGCATGATGACAATGTAAATTTTTAAGCTACTTCAGCATTGTACAGTACCTGAGTAATTAAAATTAACTTGCAGTGCACAAGCAGAAAAAGCCAATTATGTCATGACATTTCCCACAAATGCTTTAAAACATGTTCATGATTTCAAGGATCAGTTTGAAGTGTATCCAAATTTTGCACCCAAGATATGTGAAGAATTTTACAAAACTGCATTTCTAAAATACTTAGAAGTGCAAGGTCCTTTAATTTTTGAATTATGGTCATTTTCTCCACAACATGTAACCTCATTAGAGATTTCATTACTCACATCAGAGCCAAATATTAGAAAAAAATACATGCTTACAATTAGTTTAATTTATCACTTACCTTAAAAGCAAGGCAGACTTTCCAAGCAATTAACTTCTCTCTAGCATTTAGAATGACAGGATAGCGAACTTCCTTTCCTTCACTATCTCGTTCAACCTTACCATCAAGAGCAGGAGATTTGCGGGCCTCTGCATGAGCATAATCTGGACCAACCGTGTAAACCTTGAAAAATATTTTTTCAGCAAAAATTATATGTAAGATTGCTGTTGGGCCTCAGAAAATAGTAAGAATGCCTCATCGAGAAAGGCAAAACAGACTAACTTTTAAGTGCAGTTTATTTCTATCAAGTAAGTCGTTCCATGGAACATATTACTTTATAGTGCATAGGGAAATACAGTAAAAACAAATCAATTATTTTTCCTTCAAGGCAAAGGAAATCTTGCCAGAGCATTGGGATTGTTAAATTGTTAACTTTTTGATGCTGTTGCAAATAAAATGTTTCAAGTCCTATGTTGACTGTAGCCTGAAAAGTGCATTATGGTTTTAAAAATAGATTATATTTGAATATCCGCACCTTCACATCTGTACCATCTGTTGGCATAAACTGCTCATAGATGTAAGAACCTGTTTTCCGGACATTGCTTTCAGGGGAATAGACACTGCTTCTGCTGCCAATCTGAAACAGATAAACATACGATATTTGCTTGTGTGGCGTTTTAACTACGTTTCCACTCTATCAACAAGGCTGCCAACTTCCGCCTCCACAACATTGCCTGACCTTGCCCTGACCTTAGTTCATCTGCTGCTGAAACTCTCAGCCATGCCTTTGTTACCTCAAGAATTGACTATTCCAATGCTCACCCAGCCACCTCTCCCATCCTCCATTGTACATAAATCTGTGCTAATCAAGAACTCCACTGCCAGCATCGTAACTCCTGTCTAGTCCCATTCAATCACCTGTGCTTGCTGGCCAATATTGGCTCTCAGTCTGACAACTCCTCAATATTTAAGTTCTCATCCATGCTCTCAAATTCCTCAGTGGTCTCGCCACTCCCTATCTTTGTAACCTCCGGTCATTGTAAAAACACTACCAGATCTGAATTCTGAATGCCCGAGTTTAATTGTTCCTTCATTGGCAGCCCTCAGCAGCCTAAGGCCTCTCTGGAGTTCCTTACCGAAATGTCTCCGCCTCTTTACCTCTCCTCCTTTGAGATGTTCCTTAAAACCTCAGTTTGACCAAGCCTTTGGTCATCTGTCTTAAAAGCTCCATGTGTGTCAGATTTTGCTTGATAATGCTCGCAAAGCACCTCGGTATATTTTGCTAAATAAAAAGGGGCTTTATAAAGTAGTTAACTAATTTGCTTCATCTTAAGAACCAGATAATATTTTCATTACTTCACCAATGGATTTCATGCAACATTGCTAATGGTGATTCAGAGAATGCCTTGTTCAATAGTGACACAAGCTGAATGTATAATTAAACAAAACAAGTAGAGCACCCTTCACATTGCACAAGCTAAGCTAGAGTGCCGAAACAGAAGTGCCGAGTGGATGCTCCATCTTGGCCTCCTCTGGAGGTCCCCAGCATCACATATGCCAGGCTTCTGCCAATTCGATTCACTCCATGTGATATCAAGAAACAGCTGATGGCACTGGATACTGCAAAGGCTATGGGCCCTGACAATATTCTAGCAATTGTACTGAAGGCTGGTGCCCCAGAACTTGCTACGCCCCTAGCCAAGCTGTTCCAGTACAGCTACAACACTGGCATCTACCTGGCAATGTGAAAAATTGCCCAGTTATGTCCTGTACACAAAAAGCAGGACAAATCCAACACTGCCAATTACTGCCTCATCAGTCTACTCTCGATCATCAACAAAGTGATGGAAGGAGTTATCAGCAGCGCTATCAAGTCGCACTTGCTTTGCAATAACCTGCTCACTGACGCTCAGTTTGGATTCCACCAGGGCCACTCAGCTCCTGACCTCATTACAGCCTCGGTTCAAACATGGACAAAAGAGTTTAACTCCAGAGTGAGGTAAAAGTGACTGCCCTTAAAAACAAGGCAGCATTTGACTGAGTGTGGCATCAAGGAGCCCTAGCAAAAATGGAGTCAATGGGAATCAGGAGGAAAACTCTCCACTGGTTAGAGTCAAACCTAGCACAAGGGAAGGTGGCTGTGGTGGTTAGAGGTCAACCATCTCAGTTCCAGGACATCACTGCAGGAGTTCCTCTGGGTAGTGTCCTCGGCCCAGCCATCTTCAGTTGCTTCATGAAAGACCTCCTTCCATCAAAGGTTAGAAATGGGGATGTTCGCTGATAATGATTACACAATGTTCAGCACCATCTGCAACTCTTCAGATGCTGAAGCAGTTCATGTCCAAATGTAGCAAGGACTGGACAATATTTAGGCTTGGGCTGACAAGTGGCATTTAACATTCATGCAACACAAGTGTCAGGTAATGACCATCTCCAACAAGAGAGAATCTAACCATCGTCCCTTGACATTCAATGGCATTACCATGGCTGAAACCCCACTATCAACATTCTGGGGGTTACCATTGACCAGAAACTGAACTGAACTAGCCATATAAATACTGTGGCTAATTGAGCAAGTCAGAGGCTAGAAATCCTGCAGGAAGTAACTCAGCTCCTGACTCTCCAAAGCCTGTCCACCATCTACAAGGCACAGGTCAGTAGTGTGATGGAATACGCTCCACTTGCCTGGATGAGTGCAGCTCTAACAATACTCAAGAAGCTTGACACCCTCCAGGAAAAAGCAGCCTACTTGATTGGCACCCCATCCACAAACATTCACTCCCTCCACCACCATGGCAGCAGTGTGTACCATCTCCAAGATGCAATGCAGGAACTCACCAAGTCTCCTTAAACAGCACCTTCCAAACCCCGACCTCTACCATCTGGAAGGACAAGGGCAGCAAATGCATGGGAACACACCACCTGGAAGTTCCCCTCCAAGCCACTCACCATCCTCACTTGGAAATACATCGCTATTCCTTCACTGTTGCTGGGTCAAAATCCTGGAACTATCTTCCTAATAGCACAGTGGGTGTACCTATACCAATGGACTGCAGGGGTTCAAAGCAGCAGCTCACCACGTTCTGAAGGGCAATTAGGGATGGGCATTTTGCAGCAATGCCCACATCCTCGGAACAAATATAAAAAAATGTGCGTGCTCTCTCTCAGCTTGTCTTACACCATGTTCTGCATTTCTCTTCCACTTCTTCATTCCCAACCCTTTTGCTTCTGTTATGATACGGCAGGTGGTATTTGCCAGGCTGACCAAATCCACAAGGGAAACTTGGCCATGCTATTACAACTGTTTTGCAATCTGTATTTATTACGAGGAGGATTATGCATTGAATTCAGAAGTAATGAGTCCACTATTACCTTTAGAGATTTTAAAAATTAAACAAAAAAGGTTTATTAACAAAAGAAAAGAATTAAAACACATACAAGATTATAGTTACACCTTTACTTAAAATTATAACAAATCCCAAAGTTCCAAATTAACCTGATTCCCAACTATACACCCACTTTAATGCAATGGTCCAAAATAGATTTTAAATGTAGAGAGGCAAACCAGCAAGGTTATCACAGCACCCACTCGACAGTGGAATTCCAAAGGCTTTTTAACACAACTTCAGTTAATGGAACAGCAGACTTCTGCGAAGTGGCTAGAGGCTGTTTCCCCAAGTCTGTTTCACACAGTACATCTTTTAGATCTTACACAGCCACCATGATACAATCTTCCAACCTTCTTTAAATATATTTCCTCCTCTTTAATCTGTAAATCCTATTGTTTCCACAAGTCTTTGAAATTTACTTTTCTCATATTATAAAAATCTTTCATGTTGTCAATATGGCCTTTTCCTTTTGGGGAAAAATAAACATAATAACCTTGCCCTATTTATCCTGTCAGTTGTAAAACTTTATCATGTTTCTTTGAAAATCAAACGCCTCTCTAGTTACCTTAAAATGCAAATTTTATTCATGCCCCATCTGCTGAGACTTCTATCCTCACTCACTCATCAGCATTTCCAATACCCTTCTTACACCCAACTCTCTTGGTCATTTCAACCTTGCTGTCTATCCACCTCTAATTCAATTAAATCAGCCACACTCTCAGAGCCATCCGCACTCACACAAACACAAACCTACCTTCATGTCTCTGTAATCTCTTCCAGTCCTACAACTTCAATTGAACTCCCCATTTGCTTTTCCAAAGTCTTTGTGCAATGTCTTCTTCACCTTATCTTTTCCAACTGAACTTTCAGCCAGAAGTCTCCATGCTCTGGAATTCCTCCCTCCCCACTGCACCCTTCCCCAATCCCTCTGGCCTCCCCACCTTCCCCTCCTCCTTTAAAACCTTGCTTAAAACCCACATTTCCAACCAAGTCTTTAAGTCACCAATCCTAATCTTTCTTGCTTTGGCTTAGCATCTAGTTTTTCTTATGCCTCTTGTGAAGTACCCTAGCATGTTTCTCTAAGTTAAAGGCACTATGTAAATGCAAGTAATTGCTGACAGCTATCAGAAGTTGAAGTTATACTTTTCAAAGCTCACTTTTTTTTTAAAAAATGTACCTAATAGCAAAGATGAAAGATACACACTCTTGGTTTAATAGGCTTTGTGAATGGCATTTAACACAAAAGTCAGAATAGGGGTATTATCAGTACACTGGCACTTGTTCTCTCACACACAAAACACAAATCTTACAAGAAGAAAACTCTCCAATGTGCTCTCTAGCTTTGAATAAATTTGTAAAGTAAATTAGTTTGTCCTCTACCTTTTCTCTAATAAAATAGATGAGGAGAAACTATAAGCTAAAAGAAAAAAAAAATCAATATAGCTGACTGGGATGGTACTGATACATCTTGGAAAATTAGATACATCATACAGTCCACAGAATCTAGATTCAGCTCACAGTGTCATAACTCTGGGCAAAACAATCATGCTGAAGCCAGGCTTTTAGGAGGGGTTGATGCCTTCAAGCAGAAACTTCAATGAAGGCACCAATAATTTAATGGATATGGTTAGTTATGCTCATGTGGTATAAACATCAAACCCTTATTTTGACTGAGAAATTTTAGTTACTGACAAAATAAGTGGAATATGTTTTGGAAAGTATTTTCAATAATTTATGGGGGAAAGAAAATAGTGCAGTACCCAGCAGCCAGGTTGTTTAATCACAGTTTAAGGAGCCTACAGAAGTAGTTTCCATTGTAAATCTGGACACATGAATTTACATTGGCAAAAGTGAGGCAAAATTTGACAACCAAAAATTATTATAGATGAAGTGCCCACAGGTGCAAGTATTTTTACTTACAAAGACACACAGGCAGGCAGCCAGACACAGGCAGGCAAACACACTGTTGGTACTTCACAGTGACCCGTTATTTGAAGTTGAAACCATTCCTTTCACTCCACCTTCAGCAACAGAAGCCTTTAGCTGCCTCAGCCCTACTTCTTAACTCTCTCCAAATCTTGCCTCGCTTTAAAAACCTTTACAAAATATATCCCTTGAATTAAGCTGTCATCTTTCCTGACCCCTGAAACAAAGCTCGGCCTTCACTTCTTTTCACCTTTACAAAGGGGTTCAGGATGTTTTTCTACGTTAAGGTTAATAAATAAATGCAAGTTGTTATTTTGGAAATAAATTCAGATCTTTTAACTTATCTGAATGACCTATTCTCTAAGTGTTATAAGATCATACAAACCATACCTTTCGAAAGAGTCTTTGGCTTCCTCCGCCAGCAGACGTTGGATAGTAAATGTAAACATTGTGGTCCTCTGCGCTCACTGGCTTCTCCACAAATGGTTTTTGAAAGACATCCCCATTGACCTCGACATGATCTTCACCCTCTACCAAATTACACTCTAAGAAGAAAAAAGTTATATTTTTAAGTTTTTTTTAATTCTTTCATGGGATGCAGATGTCACAGACGAGGCCAGCAATTGTTGCCCATCCCTAGATGCGCTCAAGGAGGTTATGCTAGATATCCTTGTGTTATGTATATTTTCTTTTGAGCTGAACCAATGTAAACAGAAGGATATACAAGAACATTTATTTTTGCATCCCAGTTACTGTATAACTTATAAGTTACCATAAACTGAGAACACCCAAGCAGTTCAGAATCTCAGCTTCTTGGGATGGATTTTACTAACCCTCTGGAGATGGGCTGAGAGTCAGAGACCTCATAAAATATCATTGGAAGGGAAGCCCAATGGTGGGTGAGCCACTTCCTGCGCTCGTCAGCATTTTACCGGTGCCAGGAGGGAAAATCCTGGTGGCATCCCGGCAGGTTCCCTGGTACAGGGCCTCTTTCATAACCACTCCACAGCCCAGGAGGTGCCCTGCGGCAGCAACAGCCACTGAAGAGTGCACCCCACCCCCATCGACTCCCGATCACAGGGGTTTGCCTGCCTGGCCCTAACATGGTAAATAAAAAGCTGACTTGGCCTTCAAGGGCACATCAGCATGGGGCGCCCTATTCTTCTTCCTGGTAGGAAGGGAGGTGGGCTGCCATCCTCAACTGAACGATGGTCCCAACAGCGGTCTCTTAATTGGCCGCCAGTGCTAAAATGTCACCTAGGGTTCCACCCCTTCTGCTCATACAAGGTCGAGTCTCACTTTCAGTCCTAGTGGAAAGCTTTTGGAAACATTCCAGCCATTGTGTCTAAAAAAGCCACAACGGCAATGTTCATCTTGATCTTATATTAAGAGACCTAGAAGACATACACAAATAGAATGATTCTGACCCAAGGAAGACTGGACTAACTTATGTTTTTCCCAGTTAGAGCAGACACATTTGGGAGATGATCTTATAGAAATCTTAAAGATGGTTAAGAGTATAGAAAAAGTTTTAAAAACACATTAAATTAAACAGCAGAAATAGAACAAGGGGTGAAGCTCAAATTACTAATAGTTTAAAAATAATTTTAAGAATGCTATCAGGAAATTTTTCTTTAGACAAAGTGAACCATATGTGGAATAGAATGAAGATATTAATACTAATAATCAGGGGATATTAGTAATGATTCGATTCCCTTCATGTAATGTCAAGAAATGGCCGAATGCACTAGAACTGCAAAGGCTACTAATCCGGTCACAGCTGTAGTACTGAAGACCTGTGCTCCAAAACTAGCTCTCTCCAGCCAAGCAATACAGCTACAACAGTGGCATCTACCTGATAATTGGAAAATTGCCTTTATATGTATTGTCCACAAAAAGCAGGACAAAACCAACCCAGCCAATACCAACCTATTAGCCCACTTCTAATCAAAAGCCAAGTGTTGTCAACGGTGCTATCAAGAGGCAATTACTCACCATTAGCCTGCTCAATGATGGTCAGGTTGTTCCACAATTTTCACTTGGCTCCGGATCTCATTGTGGCCTTTGTCTAAACATAGCCACAAAGGCTGAATTAGAGGTGAGATGAGGGTAACTGCCCTTGACATCAAGGTAACATCTGACTGAGTCAGTACCAAGGGGCCCTGGCAAAATTGAAGTCAATGGCAATTTGGGGGTGGGGGGAGATGGGTGGAGAATCTCCCTGACATAAAGGAATATGGTAGTTGTTGTTGGAGGCCAATCACCTTAGCCCCAGTATTTGCTGCAAGAGTGCATTCATGGCCCAACTATATTCAGTTGCTTCATCAATGACCTTTACTCATAAGTCAGAAGTGGGACTATTCGCTAATGACTGAAGTAACAACAGAATGTCTGGTCGCGGTAAAATCAGAGGCAAAGAGCGCACCAAGGCCAAGACTCGCTCCCCTAGAGCCGGTCTCCAGTTCCCCGTCGGCTGTATCCACCGGCTGCTGTGTAAGGGTCACAATGCAGAGCGTTTTGGAGCCGGAGCCCACGTCTACCTCGAGCTGGCCGGCAACGCGGTCCGGGACAACAAGACGACTCACATCACTTCTCACCACCTGCAACTTGCCATCTGCAACAACAAAGAGCTCAACAAGCTGCTGGGAGGGGTTACCATAGCTCAGGGTAGGGTCCTGCCCAACATCCAGGCTGTGCTGCTGCCCAAGAAAGCTGGCCACCCCAACAAGGTTTATGCCTGAAGGGGCGAGATCAGAAAAAGATCAATGACTGAAGAACGTTCAGCTTTGTTCATAATTTCTCAGACACCTTCAACACATTGACATACCACAGTAGCAAGACCAGGACAAACCTGGGCTGCTAAATGATAAATAACATTTCCGTCACAGAGGTGCTAAGCAATAATCTTCACCAACAAGAGAGAACCTAACCACCATCTCTTAATATTCAATGGCACTGCCATCACTGAGCTCCCACCAACATCATTTTGAGGCTCACCACTGACCAAAAACTCAACTAGACCAGCCATATTAATCCCATGGCTATGAGAGATTGTACCAAAATGAGCAATCTGCAACGAGTGTCTTACCTGCTAGCTTCCCAAATCTTGTCAACAAGCTACAAAGTAAAAGCCATGAATGTGATGGGATATCTCCACATGCCCAAGATAGGTGCAGCTGCAGCAAGACTGAAGTACAAGACCAAGTAGTCATCTGATCAGAAGCCCATCTGCTAGCTTAAACAACCACTTCCTCCACCACCAGCACAGCATGGCTGCAATGTTTACCATCTGGTAAAGCAGTAAGCACTCAAGTCTTCTTTGGCAGCACATTCCAAACCAGAGAACATCATCACCTCCAAATTTCCCTCCAAGTCACATGCCATCCAGGCTTGGATACATATTGCCATTCTCTAATCATCTTTGGGTCAAAATCCTGGCATTCCTTCATCACATTGACTGCAGTAGTTCAAGGTGGCTCACCAACTTCTCTGAAGGCTAACTACAAATGGGCAACAAATGCCTAGTGGCACCTATTTGCTGAAAATGAAAAATAGGACTCCCCTGGATGGGTAAATAATCTCACCTGTAATTATCTCATGGAACTATATCTTATAATGATATTATCAAATTGAGTGTTATATCTATGCAATATCAAAGTCAACAAAAATGATTAGTTCTAAAAATAGGTTACCATCAGGTTTATCTGGATCACGATTTAGTATTGCATAGCGTGGCAACTCAATCCCTTCTTCTTTCAAAATGTGGTAAACTTCCCTCCTGCATGTAAAAGTCAAGTCAGTTAAGTTCAGCAATAAAATGATCAAGGATTTTTTTTTAAACAATATTATATTCTTTTTATGTATAATTAGTAAACAACAACTACTGGTTTACATAATAAAACTCCTAGAGCTGTATGACAAATCCTCAGCTAAGCCTTTAAAATTCCCACATAATAGCAGTAATTAATATGAAGATACATATTAATCAGGTCCTTTTTTATTACACCCTACTTGGGCATTATATGCCGTACAAAGTGCCTGAACCTACAGACAAAATGCAGACTTTGGTATTCAGTATTGTCTTTAGGTTACAAGTATTTACTGTGAAGTTTTCAATTTTATTTTGAATGTCAGCATTACTGATGATTTCACTTAAGTCAACACATTGATCAGAGTGAAAATAGTCAAACTTACTGGATGATGGGGAATAAAGCCTGTCAACTATTCATAATCCTTTACACATTGTCTGATGACTATTTTTTGTGCAATACAGCCACATGGGGAGTATCAAAATAAAATGAGGAAATGTCTCCTCATATATATTTAACCCGAAGAATAATTCTTGCCCCCTGTACACTGCTTCCATTTCAGTTCGATGGGTTCAGAGACAGCTGATAAGTTCAATGCACGATCTGCAGGCTGGCTCTCCCACATGCAGGGTTGGTAGTGCTTGAAGGGTCGGGTAGATGAGTTTTTTGAAGATTTGTGTGCTCTCTCTGATGCCTCGGCTTCACTTCTGCATGTTTCTGATGAAGTGTCTGGATGTGTTTGATGTCTTCCCAAAGGAGTGCTCTCCATTTTGGTCGGTCACAAGTCAGGGGATCCCTTGAGTCAGTGGGGATGTTTGATCTCTTTAGGGATATCCTCAAAGCATTCCTGAAGAATTTCCGCTGCCCAGCCATTATGCGAGTTCCAAGTGGAGCAGTTGCTTCGACAGTCTGATGTCAGACATACGAACGGCATGTCCTGCCCAGCAGAGCTGATTTTGAGTGATTGGTGCCTCGATGGTGAGCATGTTGTCTTGGATGAGTAGGCTGCTGCTGGACCACCTTTCCTTCCACCAGCTTTGAAGGATCTTGCAAAGGTACCGATGGTGGTACTTCTCCAGTGCTTTTGGGAACCTGCTGTAGGTTGTCCAAGTCTCTGATACATATAGAGAGTGCAGGGGTTGCTGCTGCCCAGCAACCATGACTAGAGTGTCAAGTTTGAGATCGTGATCCTCAAATACTCGTTTGCTCGGTTGCCCAAAGACTGAGCTGGCACACTATGGAGGCGATGATGAATTTTGTCATCTATGTCTACCTCCAGCAAATTACACACAAGCACAGAGATAAAGTATAGAACAGATGGGAAACCATTCATCCTGCACTACCTTCAATCCAAAACCACTCTATTCAGTCATTGAGCTCCAATATGCAAATGGAAATTGTGTGTGAGCTCACTCAGAAACTGAGCTCCATGTAATTATCAACTCCTCCTCTGAAGCACGAGGACATATTTCACTAAATACCTGGAAAACTAAGGTCCACTTCCAACCAGCTCCGACAGCACAACAGCTCCCCACATCAATTAAGATCAGCGGCAAGATCTTGGAAAATGTGGATTATTTTCCATATCACGGGAGCCTTCACTCGATAAAGAAACATTATAGCAACAAGTGCAATAAAGAATGTTGTGAAATGGATATAAGCTTTCAGTATAAAATTTCATTCTCAGTATATGGTTCTATGACTGAATCTATGTAATCTTGACTTAACATCTGACCGATTGGAGATCAGTGATGCTTCCAATTATGAAAGTCTAGATATTTTTCATACTTCTTTAGGGAGCTTGAATGTCCTGTATAGTGTTGTATATTGGAATATGTTAGACTAAGTCCCACAAAGGATTAACTATAATAGTCTGTGATGTCATAGAAGGAAGTGACATATACACACGTGAACTGACAGTCTAGGAGAAAGCAGCGTGGAAAGAAGCTAGTGTAAGGGAGCGTTCTCATCATTGTAAATATTTTAAGAGTGTTTGCAGCTAGCAGTCTTTGGGAGGTATTGAAACCACTCAATTCGACAACATAATATATTGTGGCAAGTGGTAAAAGATGGTGCTAGAAAAATCTCTACCTCTACAGGAAAGTTTCAAGTCTCAGGCCAAAATTAGGCTGAAGTGTGGCCAAGTAGTACAAACGATTTGCTCAATTTCGCACCACTTCGGGTCTCACAGTGAAGCCAAACCATGAGCAGGTCTGTACACTTTTGTATGCAATGGGCAACTGTGTGGACAACCTTTTAGTTATCCTGGGGGTCAATGAGGGCAAAGCCACACAAACCAAAGTCACTGATGCATGGGAGATATATTTCAGTCTCCACAAGAGCATCATCACAAAACACACAAAGTTTAATAAACGTACTCAGACACGGAGAAAGCATCAACACATCTATTAATGATTTGTACCGATTAACAGAAGAGTTAGTGCACAGTAATCTGAAAGAGAAGCTAATTAACAAAGAATAGTTGTTGGAGTTTGTGTGTTGCATTATAAGATAATCTGCAGTCCCAAGAAGACTTGACACTGGCTAAGTAGGCCAACGGAGATCAGGGGGGAGAACCGATCTGTAGTCAGGGGAGAGAAGGGGAGAGAGCGAGGGAGCAAGAGTGCCTGAATCCCAAAGTAACAAATAGTTAAATTAGTCAGACATAAAAATGGGAAGATAGAGAGAAGGAGACGCGTGAGGCATAAAAAGCAATTAACAGCGATGGTCCAAACTAGCTACTGCTGATGCAGAAGAGAAAAGTACGGACGCAGGAATTATCCTGCCAAAGATGCGCAATGCCATTCGTGCAAAAAAGGGGCATTTTCAGGTAGTATATCACAGTTGAAAAATTGGGCAGGATACTCAAAACAAAAAAAGTTTTAAAAGGAAACAGAATCTATGAAGTTGAATATTCACAAAACATTGAGATACCCTTCATAGGAGAGATTAAAAAATTGAGCAGGTACTATTGGAGTACAGAGATCCTAGTAGAAGGTCACAGGACACACTTTAAACTAGAAACTGAAGCAGCCTCTAGACATTATCTGCCCCTAAGATATTCCACATTTATCACTTTAAGACAAGTTGAGGAGGGTAACGAAATCAAAAGGCAGGAGGTTATAGCCCAGAAGATAATCAGAGAATGATTATGGCAGGCCCACTTGATAATTATTATGTTACAGTGGGCAGTCCCATGGTGTGTTTTTAAAAAATACCATAATACACGCTCAGCACTCCTTAGGGCGAGTGGTCCAGATTGTCCGATACATAGGGAGGGAACAAGAAGTGGTTTGGTGTTAATCCCAATGGGGAAGATTTATCATAACGTACATTATAAAGGTGATACCTGTGATGCTGAATTTAACAGGAATGACATTACCAAGTTGGTGTAAGGCAAAAACAACTGGATGTAGAGAGGATGTTTCCTCTTGTGGGAGAATCTAGAACTAGGGGTCACGGCTTAAAAATAAGGGGCAACTTATTTAAGGCAGATGAGGAGAATTTTTTTCTCTCAGAGGGTCTTGGAACTCTTCCTCAAAAGGCAGTGCAAGCAAGGTGTTTGAACATTTTTAAAGCAGAGCTAGATAGATTCTTGATTAACGAGGGGGGTGAAAGGTTATCAGGGGTAGGCAGGAGGTCGGCCATGATCTTATGGAATGGTGAAGCAGGCTTGACAGGCTGAGTGGCCTACTCCTGCTCCTAGTTCATATGTACAATATCACAATACTTATCCATATGCAGTAAAACTGGGCAATTATGTATTAGGAACGCAGCTGGAAGGGTGTAACACACGGAGCGAAGTGATCGTGCGTCCGTACAAGATAAAGGGCCATCCCAAAGCAACTTGTGGGTTTAATCAGACGCGAGTAAATTGCACCATGGAGGTTGTTCGAGCTGACCTAAAACCGACACAAACTGCATATGTAGAAGGGGGATACTGTTACCAACATAGAAAAGGAATATAATTATGAATATGAGAAACTATGCCCTGTTCCCAAAGCAAACTTTTGTTTTACCCCAGGGACACCTGCCAAAATTGGTGACTGAGAACTGATAAATATTTACCATGTCAACAGAGCAATTAGTGTAAAAGATAGAAAGAAAGGACAATTACAGGAGTATGTGGAAAGATTTGGTGAAAAAGTCCCACAGCTGCCCAAACAACAGAGAACTGAGGAGAGCATTGCTAAATCCCAAAAAGTGTATTTCCACCTGCCGCAACATATCATCAATCTTTTTATTAATATACCTGTTATCAAGACTAACGCATGGTGGGAGGATTTATGGAACTAGGGCATGAATGTGAATATTCAACCATGGATTAAGGTTATATCGCATGTGTTAGTCTTTATTCAATTCCTGATAATTCTGTCTCCGTTAGTCAATTGCTGTACACAACGACACACAAGTAAAATACATCAACAACTGCCCTCAAGTAACTGAACTCGAACTACGACCTTTATAAGCTCTGAAACCCCAATGGGATATAACAAAGGTAGCTCCGACTGGAGAAATTACAAAAGTTATCTTGATTATAAAATGCTGCTTTAATTTGTATGTTAAAGGCGGGAGGCTGAAGGCCCACAGCCACTAATTTTTGCAATTTGGTATTTCCGCATTTTATTTCTGCTTTGTTCTTGATTTTAAGAAAACCTGCATTAAGCCTGCACTGAATTTTAAAGTTACTTTGTATACCTTGATTCAAAACTAAGTGCGATTGTGCTCTGATTAAGTCAAATAATTAAACAATAGTAATTATAGCGATGTTAACAGGAAAAATCAATGACCCTTGAGCCACAAGACAGGACAATGAATAACCTTGCATGTGAGGTGGTCAACTATGGTGTGGAGTGGGGAGATGGAGGATGATTGATGGACATACAACCTGATTGATGCCAGATGGGAGACGATCAAAAGATGCATAAACCACTTGAATATTGCAAAGCCTTGCTGTGCTTATGAGAACTGATTAAGACTTATGTTTACCAGACCCTTGTTTTGAGAAAGTCTGAATATGAGCCTCGCAAGGCTGGAATGGAGCCAGAAATCAGGCTTAATGGAGCACAGCCTCCAACATTCAGGGCTGCAGCCAGAGCGGATGAGTCAACTACCCAAGACAATGGGAGGAAGGGCTGTCAACGGAGTGGCTGGAATGTCCATCCCCTTGCAAGGTTAACTTTTAGCTTTTGTATTGTATATTTAAATAAGTGCTTGCTTTTCCCTTCTTCCTTTCTTTCCTTTTATAAAGTTATCTTTCCTTTTTCTTCTAATAATTAATAATTGTTTAATTGTTTCATAAAGATTGTTGTTTTCACACATTATTTGATATTGAGTTATTCATTCTTGTTTGTCCAGAGTATGGCTCCAAACCAAAGTGAGACTCTGCAAGGGACTCTCACACCATTATGTGTGTAGCATGGCGGCCAGCTAGTTGAAGAGGAACTTTGCAGGGTACCGAATTTGGTGAGTGAGGGAATTTCACGCATTGAGGGAAGAGTTGTCTGGTCCAGTGTTTTACAGGTCAAGGAGTGGTCCACAAGAGAGGGAGCAGGAAACAGTGATTTGAGAACTGAAGTCCAGAAGCATTAATTAGGCAAGCGGGTAGGTGAATGATTGTTGAGTTTTAAAGTTTCTTTTCTCTAAACAGGGGCAGTAGTTTAAACTAGTACCAAGAAGATATGGTGCTGTATTAAATTTATAGCTTAACTATTTAAACTATACCGGTCGATCTACGTCCTCATCCTCACCTACAGTCACGCACTGTGGGTAATGATCGAAGGGATAAGATTACAGGTACAAGCGGCGGAAATGAGGTTTCTCCTGCAGGGTTGCTGGGTGTACTCTCCGGGACAGGGTGAGGAGTTCAACAATCTGGGGGAGCCTTGGAGTACAGTTGCTGCTTCTCCGGATCGAGAGGGGCCAATTGAGGTGGTTTGGCATCTGATAAGGGTGCCTCCCACTGAGCTGTACCAGGCACGGCCCACTGGACAGAAACCTCGAGGCTGACCCAGGACAGGCCGGAGGGATTACATCTCTCGGCTGGCCTGGGAACACCTAGGAATCCCCCAAGAGGAGCTGGAATCTGTGACTGCGTAAAGGGAAGTCTGGTCGGCCTTGCTCAGCTTACTGCCACCACGACCCTCACCAGGGGAAGTGGTGTGAAAATGGATGGATAGATGGAACTAGTTAAACTACTTAATATAACAAATAATCATCGAGTGGTCTTTCTAAATTTGAAACCCTAATTAGGTAAAAATACAATAGAGATGGTAGTGGAGGTGATGTGTTGCAGCTGCAGGATGTGGGAACTGACGGACTTCAGTGCGATCCATGGCAACCACACCTGCAGTATGTTTCTGCAGAATTTTGGAGTTGAGGAGATGAAATCCGAGCTTCAGACGCTTTGATGCATCAGGGAGGGAAAATTACTTGGACATTTGGTTCCAGAAGTCAGTCAAACCCCTTAGTTTAAGTAGTTCAGCTTTGTTGTGTGGTCAGGGACAGAAGCATGAGACTACAAATGAAGCAGGTAAAGGGAGTCAGAAGGTACAACTGGAGGACCCACAACCCTTACACTTGTCCAACAGGTTCGAGATTTTTGCAGCCTGTGTGGACAAGAGCAGGGACTATAGGGAGGATGAGAAGCACCATGGTATTGGGGGCCATTCAAGTGGGGGGGGGGGGGGGGGGGGGGGGGACACCAGAAAGGAATGTGGCAATAGTTGGGGACAGTATAGTCAGGGGGATATACTGTTCTCTGCATTGTGAGCGTGAAGGGCTGTGTTGCCTGCCTGGTTAAGGCCATCTCCTCAGGGCTGCAGTGGAAGCAGGATTAGGAAGGGAAGGATCCAGTTGCCATGGTCCACTTGGATACCGATGACATAGGTAAGTCTGAGAAAGAGGTTATGTTAAGAGAGTATGAGTAGCTAGGGACTAAGTTAAACAGCAGAATCACAAAGGTTATAACCTCTGGATTACTACCTGAGCCATAAGCAAATTGGCATAAGGTAAATTAGATCAGGAGAGTTGAATGCGTGGCCTTAAGATTAGCGAGGGAGAAATGGGTTTCAATTCATGGGGCACTGATACCAGTACTGGGGAAAGAGGGAATTGTACTATTGGGGTGAGCTTCACTTGAACCCCACTGAAACCAATGTCCTGGCAAATGGTATAACTAGGGCTTTAAGCTAAACAGTGGGATGGTGGGGGGAGGGGAGGGTGAAAGTTAATGCAAGCGGAGATTTAGAAAGCTCATGAGAAACGACAAGGCAATAAGTGCAGGGTAGCGAAATATGTAATGATAACCAGGGTGTGACAGGATAAGAGAGTATACAAACTTATGAGTGCACCAGCAAAAAAGTCAGAGCAGGGACAAATTGCAAAAAAGCACAATTAAAGGTTCTTAATCTGAATGCATGCAGTACTCATATTAAGATGGATGAATTGATAGCATGAATTTAAATAAATGGGAATGATACCATAGCCATTATAAATAATCACTTTGTACTATGTAACTTGAGTATTGCTGAAAAAGGAGACTTGCTGTTGAAGCTTTTCGACTTGCACTCCTCAGGACAGATGCAAGAATACCAAATTTCAAAGGGAACAACAATTTAGTGTATGAGAAGAGGGTGCTGATTGCTCAAGGCGTTACTATCAAGAATGTACCCAGGAACAATTATCCTGTGGTAGGCCTAGCAGATCATTTAGAGAACAGGGTAATCATTGTATCATATGTTTAAGGCTGACTGTGGAAATGGACAAAGAACAGTTCACAGTAAGAAAAATTAACTTGGGGAAAACCAGCTTCAATGGAGTCAAAACGGATCTGAGCCAAATAAACTGGAGTCAAAGGTTGGCAGGAAAAACCGTAGCTGATCAATGGGCTACCTTCAAAGAGGAGATGATTCGGCACAGTCAAGGTATATTCCCTCGAAAAGGAAAGGTAGGGCAAATAAATCCAGAGCTCCCTGGATGACAAAGGAGATAGAAATTAAGAAAAAGAAGAAAAAGTGTGCTTATGACAGGTGGAAGGTAGAAAATACATTTGAAAACCAAGCTGAATGCAGGAGGTTCAGAGGAGAAGTGAAGAAGCAAATAAGAGAAGCAAAGAGGGAATGTGAAAAGAGACTGACAGCTAGCATAAAAAGGTGGTGGTATTGGATAGATTATCTGTACTTAAAATTGATAAGGCCCCGGGACCAGATGAGATGCATCCAAGGATACTAAGGGAAGCGAGAGTGGAAATTGCAGGAGGTACTGGCCATAACTTCTCAGTCTTTCCTGGACTCAGGGGTGGTCCCAGAGGACTAGAAAATTGCAAACATTACACCCTGTTCCACTAAAGGGTGTAAAGATAAATCCAGCAACTATAGGCCAGTCAGTTTAACTTCGGTAGTGGGGAAAATTCTAGAAACAATAATTCGGGACAAAATTAAGTCACATGGACAACTGCGGGTTAATCAAGGGAAGCCAGAATGGATTTCTTAAGGGAAAATCATGTTTAACTAACTCTCTGGAGGTTTTTGAAGAGGTAGGAAAGAGGATTGATGAGAGCAAAGCTGTTGATTTGGTGTACATGAACTTCCAAAAGGCATGTGATACAGTGCCGCACAGTGGACTTGAGCAAAATTATAACTCATGGATTAAAAGCAACAGCAGCAACACAAACACAGAATTGGCTTAACGACAGGAAACAGAGAGTAATGGTTAATGGATGTTTTCATGCTGGAGGAAGGTCTGTAGTGGAGTTCCCCAGGGGTCAGTGTTGGCACCCTTGCTTTTCCTGATATATATTAATGACCTAGATCTTGGTGTACAGGGCACAAATTCAAAGTTTGCGAATGATACAAAACTTGGTAGCATTGAACTGCGAGGAGGATAATGTAGAACTTCACATGGACACAGTCAAGTTGGTGGGATGGCAGACAGGTGGCAGATAAAGTTCAAAAGAGAGAACTGTTGAGGTGATTCATTCTGGTAGAAAGAACATGGAGTGATAATACAAAGGGTACAACTCTAAATGGAGAAACCTGGGTGTATATGTCATTGAAGGTGGTAGGACAGATTTAGAAAATAAAGCATACAGTGTCCTGGGCTTTATGAATAGGGGCATAGGGTACAAGAGCCAAGGAAGTTATGTGGAATCTGTATAAGTCATTAGTTCAGCCTCAGCTAGGGTACTGCATCCAGTTCTGGGCACTGCACTTTAAGAAGGACGTGAAGGCATTCAAGAGGGTGCAGAAAAGATTCACAAGAATGGTGCCTGGGATGAGGAATTTCAGTTATAAAGAGAGATTGGAGAAGTTAGGACTGTTTTCCTCAGAGAAAAGAAGATTGAGAAGAGATTTGATAGAGGTATTCAAAATCATGAGGGGTCTGGACAGAGTAGATAGGGAGAAACTGTTCTCACTCATGAAAGGATCAAGAACGAGGGGGCACAGGTTTAAAGTTATTAGTAAAAGAAGCAAAAAAGTGATCAGGGTTGGGTTTGGAATGCACTACCTGAGAGTGCGGTGGAGGAAGGTTCAATTGAAGCATTCAGAAGGGAATTAGACTGTTATCTGAAAGGAAGAATTACAGGGTTACGGGGAGAAAGCATACCTAGAATGGTACTAGGTGAGTTGCTCAGAGCGCCAGTGCAGACACGATGGGTCAAGCTTTTGTTCAAATTCAAAAATGGTAAGTTGACTCTGATTGGTTGAAGCATTGGCAAGGGGAATGTACAAGGGACCCATTGTCCCCCATGCTTTTGAAAAAGGCACAATGCCTGGATATATTCTGCTTACAGAGGACAGGGCCCTATGTAGCTTCTTAGCACGGTCAGAATTATTCACTAAGTGCTGTCCAACCACAGATTCACATCTAATGTTGGACACTAACCTGAGTTTTGCAAGCACTGACTTGGTTGCCAGACACTTACCTGTCTTGAATATTATATTGCATGTTCAAGTCATTAATAACAAATGGATTCCTTAGCTTCGAATAAGCCACTGCTTTGTCCAATAGAAACCCTTAAAAAAACAAAAATAAAAAGCTAATGAATTCAGGATTTCTAACTCGTACCTGAAAACAAATTCTGTTTTACTGGACTCAAACAAAACAATTACATGATAGAATGATACATAATGAAAATTTGTGATGCATTTATGTTCACTCAAGGCCCAAGGTGCAAACTTACAAATTCATGCTCCTGATGCAGAGCATAGGCTAGTTGCAGGAGCAGAGATTTAAATGAGCAGCTGTAACAGAATACTTAATCCATTGACATAAAACTGGATTTTTCCTGCTAGAGCAATGGATCTACATTCAAAGTGATGCCCTAATGACAGTAGTTGCAGCTTTCAATCAGAGCTCTTTAGAATAATATATCAAAACTATCCTAAATGCCAACTTTTGCCTGTAAACTTCTTTCCCATCCATAATCAGGTAAAATTAAACCAGACTTAAACTCCAACCTCAACAACCAATGTAGAAAATGACTGGGGTGCTGTAATTGGCCTCAGTGAACCTGGACTAGGAGCGAGTAAAGAAATCAGCTAAGAACCCAAGTTTGACTGTTATCCAGTAATTCCTTCCAGAAAGATGCATGTGGGGCTATTAAATGAAGCAAGACCATCTGGGTTCACCACATGACTGAAGTACTGGAAAGTTGCAATTATCAGTGCCTTTTGGGGAGAATCTGTTAAAGTTACTCTTGCCAACAGTCTATGGGTGTTTGCACTGGAACTGGTGATTTGAAATCCACTTCAGAGCAACAGGGTTCTAGGAATATGACAGTATATATCTTCTACAGCAGTGGGGTAATTAGGACAGCAACTAGCTGATTTCTGCATTCAACTCCACAAGTACAGGCAGCATATGTTGCTGTCAATTTATTCTTTTATAACAGTAAATGCTGATAGCCTTACCAATCACAAAATCTGGGCAAATAACTCTAATTGTACAGAGAAAAGACACTGAACAAAGCAAATGATCTCAGCACGTAGTGTGGTCAGACATCTCAGGCATCACAAAACTGCTACCTTTTGAATGGAAAGAAATGAGGCAATCACAAAGTGGCCACTGCTCCACTGGCTCATTTAGTATGGTGTCTTCTTCAAATATCACAGTAGTGATGTATTTGAACCTGCAAAGTCGTCCCAGAATCTCACTCATTGGCTTCGACTTGGATTTCTTGGCCATGGCACAAATTCCAACCACAATCTGCCTTTCTGGCGGCTACAGGACAAAGCAAGGTCACAGCATACATACTTAATCAAAATAACTATGTAACATCCCTGATAGCAAAATAATGAAACAGGCAGCCACATAAAGGTAATGACTAGAATCAAGCTGTCAAACTTTAAATACCAGCCTTTACTAAGTGCCGAAATTAACAGTTTACAATTTACGCCTGCATTTAATTCTACATTTAAGCTTCAATTATCACATACAATAGTACATCTGAATTCAAATGTATTGCACAACATTGATTTCTCACATGCTAAGAAATTAATCCATACTCAACACTCACAGAATCATATTCTTCATCTTGATCAAAATCTTCAAAATCTTGAGGTTTCATTTGATGCAGGAGTTCCGCATCTTCTGACCCAAGAAAGAAGCTAGGAGGCTCTGTTTCCAGGCCATGAGCAGACATGATTGTCCAGGTCTGTGCTTTCTATCAATAACTAGCAATCAAATTGCTAGCTATGGAAACAACACCCTCTGTACAACCAAACAATGTTGCTCAAAACTGACTGCTTGATATGTAGTTAACTGCCAAATGCACTTAAAAGTCATAACTGGAAAGCGTGCATATTTAGTTCATGCACATTGTTAAAGCTTGCAATACATCTCAAAGCATGGATATTGCACGACAAGGTTACATTCTTCCATCTAAAAACAGAAAGGGCAAAAGTTCACATTAGTATTAAGTAAAGAAATATGCCATCATTAGGTAGATTCACAAAATAACAAAAATCTGCCAACTGTTATGCCAGCTATTTAATTTATATGGCATAAACCAAGGAACTGAAATGTTTGAAATTAAAAACAGCTAAAGTAACATTTGACTGTCACAAGTGATGCAGGAAGAAAAGTAAAGGTTAATGTAGTGCCATACCAAGTCAGAATTCTTTACGTAAGGGTAAACACAAACACAATGAAAAGACAATGGGGTTCCATTTAGAGGCAATTGAGAAATTCTGCCCAAAATTTGCTTGAAATTTGGTTACTGTTCTAGTTTCCACTAAAATGCATTTGCATAACCACAAATGTAAAATCTTCCATGAACCAGCACAATTGGACAAAGTAATAGAATGTAATTATTTTTTCCCTCTTTGTATTTGAAAGTATCCGTTGTTGTATTAAAGAGTGGTAACCTGGTGCAGTTTTATCAATACAACTGAAAATGGGGTTAATTTGTGTGTTCAATCCTTCACCTGTGAGATATTTCATTCAAATTCACTGAAAATGACTAAATTTAAACTGAGCCATTTAATAGTTTGATTGGTAACACTAATTAGTTTGAGTAAATGTCTTAATTTCTCAGTAAATTAAATATTTTTGATTTAAAAACCCTTCAAAATGCTCCCTTTCACTTAAGAAAATAATTTGAACAACCTCCTCAAACTAGTGAAATGGACAGAAACGTGCAATTTTGGCCTTAGGCAGACCAGTTTCACAAGAGCGGTCTGATCAGAGCTAACAATCTACAAACAGTGCAAAAGATCAAAGCTTGAGTTTTTGGATTAGGTAGCTAGTTTCAACTAGATTCTCTAGCCAGCTGTGCTGACTCATCTCTGGAAGATTTCAGCTAGTATGAATAGAGGTCGTCTTGTTCAGCACATGAAGTAGGCAAGCATGAAGACCGCAGTTGGTCAAGGAGAGCAGCTAGTCGAGAGTGTGAGCTTGGGAATTTAGTGAATGAGGAAATTTGGTGCAGTGAAGCAGATGCTGCTGCTCACATAAGTAGCTACCTTACCTTTGAGTTTAAAAGTGTGCAGAGAGGAGCGGAGCAATTTAAAAGAGCTAGGGGGCTCAGTCTGTAGACCGGCTGCGATCGGAGAAAAATTCAAACTGTGATGTCACAAGGAAACAGGCAAGCAACTGGTTGAGTATTTTGCTCATTTATTGTTCAAAACTCAAGTAATTTAGTAGTAATCGTAAGGTTTTATTAGAAGTAAGTTTACTGGCAGTAGGGTCTAAATTTTAGTCTCCAGTTTATAATAAATAATCTTCAAAGCTAAGGCATGGCACAGCAGCTCGGCTGGGTGGAATTCCCATCCTGTAACATGTGGATGCTTTAAGTTGTGATTACGTTCCTGGAAGTCACAACTTTAAGTGAAACAACTATGTGAATCATGGGTTCCCATAAGAATCAATGTTAAAGCTGGAGTTGGTTTATGTTGGAAATTTCTTGCCTGGAAAAAAAAATGTACAAGTTGAAATACTGCAGCACTGTGCATTCCTTGTTGAAATAGCTTGCAAAATAAAACAAATCACTAAATATAAAAGAAATCCTGTGTAAATTAGATAATACACACTGACCTCCAGACATTAATACATCCAATTTCACTGCTAGGTTGATAGCTTTCTTGCTTTCTTTGCAGCAGCAGGCACACTACCAACACTTACTCAACATTTCTGGCTCGTGTTTAGAAGTAATTTTAAATTACTTCACCCACAGCCTCAAGTCTCACCCACAGCAGGCACTCTTGAAACTCCAAAATGTAAATCAAATTTAAATCCAACTTGTATCTTGAAGAAAACAATTTTGGCTTTGGATGCCTTTTGGTTTTAAAAAAAAAATCCAAATTGCCTCGAATACAGTGCAAAGTTAAGCCTCCTTAACAGTGGCGCCGATCAGGTCATAGGGCTCGACGTTACAAAAATCGGAGCCCATGCACGATATTGTGCGCTGCAGAATGACAATAGGCGGCAACATGAAATGACTGTAAAACAGAAATCATGACAAATTGGGGAAAACGGGCTTAAAACAGACAGACTTTGAAATGAGGTGACTTAAAGCGGGGACTTAATGTACATCTCAATTAAGTCTTCCCTCAGCTTTCTCTATTCCAAAGAATACAACTGCTGTCAATCCAATCACTCAACATTAAAAATTTCCAGCCCTAGCAACATCGTTGTAAATTTCCTTTGCATCATCTCTCATGCAATCATACCTTTCTTCTAATGCGGCAGCCAGAACATTATGCAGTACTCTTGCCGTGGCCTAATGATTGATACAGTTCCAACTCTTATACCCAAATGCAGAAAAACCTGGACAATATCCAGGCTTGGGCTGACAAGTGGCAAATAACATTCACGCCACACAAGTGCCAGGCAATGACATCTCCAAGAGAAAATCTAACCATCGCCCCTTGATGTTCAATGGCATTACCATCACTGAATCCCCCGCAATCAACATCCTGGGAGTTACCATTGACCAGAAACTGAACTGGACTAGCCATATAAATATTGTGGCTACAAGAGCAGGTCAGAGGCTAGGAATCCCGCGACGAGTAACTCACCTCCTGACGCCCCAAAGCCTGTCCACCATCGACATGGCACAAGTCAAGAGTGTGATGGAATACTCCCCACTAGCCTGGATGTGTGCAGTTCCCACAACACTCAAGAAGCTTGACACCATCCAGGACAAAGCAGCCTGCTCGATTGGCACCACATCCAAAAACATTCACTCCCTCCACCACCGATGCACAGAAGCAGCAGTGTGTACCATCTACAAGGTGCACTGCAGGAATTCACCAAGGCCCCTTCGACAGCACCTTCCAAACCCATGACCACTACCATCTATAAGAACAAGGGCAGCAGATACATGGGAACACCACCACCTGAAAGTTCCCCTCCAAGTCACTCACCATCCTGACTTGGAAATATATTGCCGTTCCTTCACTGTCACTAGATCAAAATTCTGGAACTCCCTTCCCAACAGCACTGTGGGTGTACTTACACCACATGGTTCAAGACCGCCTTCTCAAGGGCATCTAGGGATGGACAATAAATGCTGGCCCACATCCTGTGAACGAATTTTAAAAAAACCTGCCTCATTACACATTACCAGGTCCAAAATAGCGTGATCCCTGGTTGGGTCAACATAGGAAAAACTGTCCTGAATACACTATGAACTCTTGCTCGTGACTACCTCTGCCAATTTGATTTTCCCAATCTACATAAAGATTAAAGTCACCCACGATTAATGTACTGCCTTTTTTACATGCCCTAATTTCCTGATTTATTCTCTGTCCTACAGCACAGCTATTAGGCGCCTACAGATACTCCCACCAGTGTCATCATCCCCTTGTTATTTCTTACCTCCGCCCATACGGATTCTGCATCATCCGATCCAAGGTCATTTTTGCTATCGTACTTATTCCATCTCGTACTAACAAGGCTACCCAACCACCCTTTCCTTCTGCCTGTCCTTTCGAAAAGTCACATACCCCTGAATAATTAAATTCCCAGCTCTGATCTCCTTGCAACCATGTCTCCGTCATGGCTATAAGATCATACCCATTAACTTCTATTTGTGCATTAATTCATTTATTTTGTTCCAAATACTATGTGCATTTAAGCAAAGAGCCATTAATCTTGCCTTTATCATCATTTTTTCCCCCTTTGATGCTATTTGCTGCTGTTTTATGATGTTTGGACATTCTGTCCCTTCCTGTCACATTCTGGGTATCATCACCTAAATAGTTGCCCTGCAATGCTGCCAAATCCTTTTGCTTGTAAGCCTACGCATTCCCTCTCCAGAACCCTCCCTCCCTCTATTTAGTTTAAAACCCTATCTTGCATTTCTGGGAAGCTATTTGTCTTCCCCCCACCCCTGAAGACAGAACTAAAGTAGTTGCTTGATTGCTCTGTCATTTCCTTGTTCTCTATTATAAATTCTCCTGTTTTGGACTGTAAAGAACCTACATTTGTCTTCACTAATCTTTTTTTCTACATACTTATAGAAGCTTTTATAGTCTGCTTTTATGTTCCTTGCAAGTTTACTCTCATACTCTAATTTTCTCCTCTTAAATCAATCTCTTGGTCTTCGTTTGCTGAATTCTAAACTGCTTCCAATCCTCAGGTTTGCTACTTTTTCAAGCAACTTAATATGACTCCTCTTTGCATCTAATGCTCTCCTCAATTTCTTTGGTTAGCCATGGTTGGGCCGCTCTCCTTGTGTTTTGCGCCAGAAAGGAAAGTATAACTTGCAATGCATATATTTGTTCCTTAAATATTAGCCATTGCCTATCTACCGTCATGCCTTTTAACGAAATTCTCCAATCCATCTTGGCCAACTCACATCTCATACCTTCGTACATTCCTTTGTTTAGGTTTAGGACCTTAGTTTCAGATCGGACAACTTCACTTTCCATTCTAATTTTATTACATTATGGTCACTGTTCCCTAAAGAACCCCGTACAACAAGATTATTAATTAACCCCTTCTCATTGCACAACACCAAAATCAGGATAGCCTGTTCCCTAGTTGATATTCTTCCTCAGTTATTTTCCTTCTACCTTTTCTGGAAGCATCAACTTTTGATTAAGTTTCATCATCATTCCCACACCACCACCCCCCACAGCCTCACAACCCCATTATCATGGCCTACATTGCCTTTTTGGAGAGCAGAAATTCTAAGGATTTCTTTACATTGTGACTTGTCTTTCAATACACTTAACTTGTTATTTTACCAGCTTAGAACAGGAATCAACCCATCATATAGTTCACGTACTTACTGACTTCACCAGCTGAACAAGGGGCAGCACATACTTCTGCATGATGCCGTACATTTTTCTCTCCTTCCCCTCCGCCCTCGGCAGTGAAGCACAACATAGCATTTCATTACATTTAAGCTTCCAAACAACAAAAATGGCTAGTAAACAGAAAAGAAAATCTTCATGGTAGCAGTAATGGACTAGATTTGAGCACAGGTCTCAGAATCGTGACTGAATGGCCATCAAAAAAGATGACATAGGTGGGGGATTGGAAAGTGAGGCAGGCTGGGGACATGGAGAGGAATGGAAGGAGAAGGGTTCTGCTGCCGGAAGTGAAGTAGCGGTGATAAGGCAGCACGAAGCTCGAGGACATAGAACGCGAGTGAAGAATGTGAAGGAAAGTTAGTCAGGAATGCAAAGGTGACGGAAAGCCTGAGGGTTGCTAGGAGGAAATGATAGAATGGGGAAACAATGACATAATAACCACCAGCAGACGGGGAGAGGCAATAGTAAATCAGGAAGTGCAAGGGGCACAAAGATGCCACAGAACTCTACAAATGACATTTTTACAGTACTACAGCCACTACCCCAAAAATCTACAGCCATTAGTAGCTCTGATCACCCAGAGATAAGGAAAGCAATGAACAAGTTTGCACTTATGTCATACCCTTCACATCCTAGGGATGTCTCAAAATGCTTTACAGTCAATAAATCACTTTTGAATTGCAGTTACTTTATTCTGTAGACAAATATGATAGCCAATATATACACAGTACAACTGCACAAAGAGCAAAAAGATGTACAGACCAGTTGTTCTGTTATTACTTGGTACTGATTGAAGGATAAATGTTGACCGGGATACTAGAAAACTGCCTTACTCTTCTTTAAATAATGCCACAGTATTTTTATGTCTGCTTAAGCAGGCAGCTGAAAGCTCTGACAATACAGCACATCATCTTCAGTAAAGTACTGAACAAAGTGCAAAGAGGAAGCAACACAAATGTAAAGATGGAAAAAATACTGGTAACAGATTAAAAGTCCTGCATATACTTCCTGCCCACATTATCCTTACCTCCAGGGTCACAATATTTGAGTCATGCTTCATAGGTCAATATTTGAGAAAATTCAAAGCTAACAATTTATAATGAGAAGAGCCTACATCAACATTTGCCAAATGTGCTATAGTTGCAGGCCCCTCAACAGCAGGTGGTACTGTTATAACTTCTTTATTGCATTTCCACCTCTTACACCATGGTCCTCCATACATTGCTACCCCAGCTTCCCTGGGTTGTTTTAGGCCCTGCTCAGCTTTGTTCTTGTGCTTCTCACACAGTCACATAGGCCAATGGCATAGCAGGAACATGCAAGGTTAAAGGGGATAGCATTATTCAGGGAGGGAGACAACAGAACATGGTTGAACAGCAGCAAGGATGCAGTTAGGCAGAGCAGACTGGGAGACAGGGGTAGGTGTGCAGACCAGCACACAGGGTCTTGACAGCAAGAGTGGCAATTAATGGTCCTCTGACTTCCCACCGCCCATCTTAAAAGCAAGGAGTGGATGGAGGATTAAGTGGGATAAAAGGATCAACAGGGCAGTTCAAAGGGGAACATTTATGAGATGGCTGATGGAACTGCAAAGATGTACTTTGTAGAATAGGAGTGAAGAATTGGGGTAGCAACAAGGATAGGCGATGGAAATTGTTGAAAATCAATGGCTTGCAGCCACACCAATTTCACTTCCCCACCACAACACAAAAAAAAAGTCAAGCAGTGACAGAGAAGCAAGGCAGGCCCTGGAGGAGACAGCATAAAAGCACTGGCAAAAAAGAGACAAGCCCGCCAATTGCCATGTACAGCAACTAATCACGGCTACTCCATGTAATGAATACATTGCAAAACATCCTGTGACTACGCATTGGAAAAAATTTTTTTTAAAAATATCAAATGTAAGGGCCAAAGAAGAATGGTTGACTGCAGCAGTGTGGAGAAAGATACAACACTGGGACAACTCTGCAGAAGACTTAATGCAAAAGAGAAAGCATGTATTTATGAAGTCACAAAAAACTTAACAGTTGTCATAATTCATCAAATGTGAATTGCATTGTGTAGGCAAGTGCATCAGCCATTTATTTCATGCACATGACCCCAAAAAGCAGCAACGAGAGACAATCAGCTAATCTCTGATTTTTCTGTAGCATTGATGGAGGAAGAAACGTCAAAGGCAAAAGTGGAACTCCCTGCTTTCCTCAAAGAGTGCCATTTTTTATTTATATATCCAATCAAGCTAGCTGAAGGGCTCTGACTTCAGAATCTCAGTATTTATCTGGAGTGCGAGCCTAGTTTCTATGCTCAAATCATTATTTAGGAACGTACACGGTATTAGAATAATTCAGGGCACAGAATTAAAGATGATATGTCAATAGTAATATGTTGCAGAAAAATAAAGTGAATGTAGAGGAGACCGCATTGGGAGCAACGAATGCAGTAGACTAAGTTATCTAAGAAGATGCAACACCTGCCCCTTCACTTCCTCTCTCCTCACCGTCCAAGGACCCAAACACTCCTTTCAAGTGAAGCAGCATTTCACTTGCATTTCCCCTAACTTAGTCTACTGCATTCGTTGCTCCCAATGCGGTCCCCTCTACATTGGAGAGACCAAACGCAAACTGGGCGACCGCTTTGCAGAACACCTGCGGTCTGTCCGCAAGAAAGACCCAAACCTCCCTGTTGCTTGCCATTTTAACACTCCACCCTGCTCTCTTTCCCACATGTCTGTCCTTGGCTTGCTGCATTGTTCCAGTGAAGCCCAACGCAAACTGGAAGAACAGCACCTCATCTTCCGACTAGGCACTTTACAGCCTTCCGGGCTGAATATTGAATTCAACAACTTTAGATCTTAAACTCCCTCCCCCGATCCCCACCCCATTTCTTCCCCCTCCCTTTTGTTTTTTTCAATAATTTATATAGATTTTTCTTTTCCCACCTATTTCCATTATTTTTAAATCTACAACTAATACCTTGTCAGTCTTTCCAGCCCACCCCCACCAGAGCTGTACCTTGAGTGTCCTGCCATCCATTCTTAATTAGCACATTTTCTTAGATAATATCACCACCTTCAACACCTCTTTGATCCTTTTGTCTGTGACATCTTTTGATTATCTGCTCCTATCACTGCTTGCTTGTCCCTACAACCACCCCCCCCTTCAACTTCTCTCCCCCTACCCCTTTAAACCAGCTTATATTTCACCCCTCTCCTAACTATACTCAGTTCTGCTGAAGGGTCATGAGGACTCGAAACGTCGACTCTTTTCTTCTCCGCCGATGCTGCCAGACCTGCTGAGTTTTTCCAGGTAATTCTGTTTTTGTTTTGGATTTCCAGCATCCACAGTAGTTTTTTGTTAGTACCAAGTCACATTCACTGAGATAAAACACTAATGTTTAAAGGGACCAATCTCCTTTAATTTGTTACATCACAACTTAGGATCTACCTCCCATATGGCCTTTGTGTCCCAAGCTATTTCCTGAAAAATATTACTACATTCCTTGCAAGGCCTGAGGGGACATCCAGGTGACCGTGTAGTATGTGGAGAATTCTCCTAAGAATTTAAAAGAAAGGTAATCTTCTCAATCCTCCATACACCAACAAAAAATGACTCAAGATCACATTTTTGAAAGATGCTCAAGGAGCAACTATAAAGCTGATGAAATTGCCTTAAGTTCAACTTCTGATTTTCCTGCCACCTAAACTGCAGCAAAATAGCATATAGTATATCAACATACCATATTTTGGTGACGTTCTTACAAAGCAATTTATATCACAAAAGATATTTAAGTGCAGGATTGAAGAATGGGATTTAGTGATTTCCAGGTAGAGCCTATAAGTAACCACACCTGACCATGGCTTGTGGGGAAGTAGATAGAAATTAGTGCTTATAATATTCTGACCTAAGTGCTACTATAAGTACTACAGGATCACAATGTTCATCAGAAAAAGACTGATCTATCAATAGGCCCTGATCTCACTGATTCATCATACAAAGAACCAGAGTCACCAACCATGCACTTTCCAACATAAGAGAAAGCATATCACAGATGCTAACAGGTTTGAAAGGAAGACACTTTAATGTTTGAAAGTTTAATACCAAAGGAGGTACATTTTGATTAATTTTCCAGATCATATTCATGAATTGGGATTTATTTAATATGCTACATGGGCTGCTGCATTACCCATCTACCCTGAACCTATTAATTATATAAGCGACCAATGACATTGCTGAACAGGGCATTTTAGATTTATTGCAATGAGCCAGTCTCCTGGACACACTAGGCAGAATTTTATTTTAACTGACAAAGTAGGTTAGGGCGCAACATGTTGGGAACTGGTTTGTTTCAATAGTAAGCTTTGCCATGGTTGTTTAACTCAGTCACAATATTAGCACCTGCGTCAGGGTTTCCCAGCCAATGACAAGAGTGTAGGTGTGATGATAACCTGTACCTGTTAAAGATAAGCACTCTAATTAAAGGGACCCTGCCAGAGGTCAGAATGGCTGCATCCAGCATTCCTTCTGAAGCTTGCAGAAAGAATGATGTCAGGGTGACATGGGAAGGTGATCCCTGGTTCTCTGACTCTTCACTGGAGGGAGTGGAGAGGGGAATTGAGTTTCCTGCCCATGGGAGGAACAGGTCAGCCACCCAGACCAAACAGGCATGGCTAGAGTTATCAGTAGTGAGCAAGAGTTTAGTCCTTCGCAGCCAGATATAGTGCCATAGGTGGTTTCATAGCCTAATAAGACTATAACAATTTTAGTTGCCAATCCCCACACTGACTTTCCCAGCATTCTCCTGCACATAACTCCTCAGGCCAACACACCTTGCAGCTCCATTCATTCCTTTCTTCAGGCACCTCCTCTCTTATTTAATAGCCAACACTCACACTCACCCTATCCTGTCGACATGGCACAACGATCTCTCACCTCACACTCTTAACTCTCTGCTTTTCCTCATAGCAGAAAAGCACAACTGCAGGGAGAGGCAGAGAGCCAGAGACTGACCTGCATTGACAATACTACAACGGAACGGGGAGGATTCCACACCCTGATGACAGCATTTGATATCACATGGCCACTTGACACATAACATAACTTCTGTTGAACTGATCAACCATGAACAAAAATGTTATAATAATCACAAGGTAGAATTTGAGCTCTTGTCAGCAACAATTCATCTTTCATCTCCCAAAAGTCCTTCAAGGCTGTTGGAGGAGCAGCAGCAGGAAGAGGCTGAGGAGTCCTCAAGGGGGAGAAGAGCACTCAGAGGACGCATTGTCACACGACACATGCACCCTCCACCAGCACAGACACACACCTTGGTTGGCGCTGCAGTAGGAATACCTAGGTTGTAACATGGTATGATGCACATCACGTGAGCAGGTGCTAGAGACAGGGACAGCTTTGCAGAATCATGATTGGAGAGCACAGTTCACTCAAATGCTATACTCAGTTGGATGTAGATGCTGGGCATTGGGTGGGAGGAGGGTCAATGAAAAAGGATGTTCTGGAGCATCAACAGGAAAGTTGTGCACTTCTGTCAGCACTTCCAGAAGCAAATGCACACCCTTGGATAAAGGTTAGTGGAGTCCATCACTAGTACAACTGCCATAATTTCTCAGGCATTTGCACAGATGTCCACCTTCATGGAAAGAGTGGCCACCTGCATGAAGAATCAGACACGATTAGCAACCAAGTGCATGCTAGCTCAGACTGATGGCCTGCAAACTCAAATCTGCTATATTGAATGCAGGAAAGCTTCACATTGGTAGCTCAATGCCTCACAGACATACAGCAAAGTATGATCTAGTTTTTGGTTAGCAGAGAAATCCAGGTTGGCTATGAGAGGGAGAATGAAGAAAGGGCACATGGAAATGGAGACTTTACAACACACGTCCATTTCTCACTTCTTGACTGCCTCTTGTTGTACATCTTCTCCGCATCACTGGTAGAGTTCATCATAGATGTTCATCAGCCAGATTCTCCTCCAGCACAGGAGTCCAGTCTGCCCAGGCTCTCCAAATGAACATTATGACCTAGTGCTATTGCCCTGCCTTTACAAGATATGATAAACCCTCTGTACTCAAGCTGTATGGAGATGCAAAAAGTAGATGCAACTGCCACACAGAGAATCATGGCAGCTTCTAGGGTAGCTTGCACAGGCAGACATGACAATCTTAGGGCGGTCACATACAAACTGAACAATGAGGGGCTGGAATCCATTACAATTGCTAAACACTGCAGAATGAATGATCGGAGGTATCTTGATTTCCATATGTGTATAGTCAATGATTCCCTGCGCCTGTGGGAATCCAGCCACTGCAGCAAATGCGAGTGTCCTTAGTGTCTGATTAGACTCATCGGTGTCAGTGAACATAAGTGGCAATCTTGGCAAACATGGCAGTCACTTGGTACATACATTTGTGGGCAGCAGATTGTGAAGTCCTGCAGATGCCACCAGCAGATCCCTGGGAGGAGCCAGGCGCAAAAAAATTCAGGGCTGTGATGACCTTACTGGCCACTGGTATAGTGTGCCCACCTGGCCTTCTTGTACGGAGCAATTGTAACAGATTCCAGCCCTTCATTGTTCCAGGAGGCTGCAGATGTCAGCAATAGTCTGCTGTGAAAACCTGAGCCTCCTGAAGCTCTATTGCTCCATTCATATGGAGAAAATTGATCAGCTACCTGAACGCCCTGCGCTAGAGCTCTGTATCAGCCTCTCTGTCCTGTGGAATGGCACATTGTTGTGGAGAAGGCAGCTGCTGCTCCTCCTGCTGTTGGTGTGGCTGCTATTCTTCTTCCTCAGCTGCATACGCTGCCCCAATGCTGCAGTAAAGGCTGACAGCAGGGAAATCAAATCAAGGTAAAGTCAAGTCCAATGCAGATGAAATGACTTTCAAAAAGTTGGAAATCATCTGTGAAGTACTGAAATCACACATTCAGAAAAAGTGCTATGAACACAAGCCTTTCCCATAGGTGGAGCAGCAGCTATGCAGTTTCTCTGTTTAAAGGCTTTCCAGTCTGTCAGTTTCATTGGTTAAGGACTCTCCGCTGTGCTCTCATCTGGTTGGCCCTAATGAGTTCTACGTAGCTCGGGAAACCCTTGTGCTGGCTGTTAAAGACAGAACCCTGGGTTAAAGCCACAATTATTTGGTTGTTTAAATAGCTGACACAACATCTTCATGACAGTTTCCCATTCACCTTAGAATGTGCTGCTTTCGGTAAAACCAGAAGTGGGTGATATCATATTGGGCTTTCAACACCAGTATTTTTTGGGCATTCAATTCCTTCTTACACCCATACTTGCTCTCCCATCCCCACTCCTTGACTGTGAAAGTTATGCTTATTGTCTGAATAATTTAAGGGAATGTTATCATCCTAAACCAAACTTGCAACAGGATTTGTTTGGTGTTAAATGATAGTGTGCTATATCTCCTGACCTTTTGAACACCACAAAATATTTTAAGTAAAACATCCCTTTCCTAATTATGTTGAATATTCTTGATTGTCAAGGATGACCAGACTCAATATAGCTTGAAAAATCCCATTGATTCAGTTCAAATGTGTAGAGTTCCAAGAAGCAAACATAGTTGACATGAGTATACACCAGTTCTCAAAAGAATGCACCTGGCCCTTAAGAGCAGAATCGTAGTGCTAGGGTTAGGGAGAAAATGCTTATGTCTTCCCAAGATTAACAGAATTGGGCTGATACTAGTTAGAGGCACCTTATCAGAGCACCAGGCACCAAGGTTATGTAAGAAAACACCAGTGAATACAGTGCATGTAGTATTGACCTATGTCGAGCTGACACCAGGCAATACATCTAACGTGACTCTCTTTAAATTCAAGATATCCTGCAGTGGTTGGAGTCAGCCCCCTTGCTACAAGTTGAAAAACTCATACAGGTACAAGTGGCCATACAGGCAGCTTACTTGCATCCTCACAGGAGCTAATAGTCACAAGTGTAGTCACACAGTGCTTAAAACCTAAACATTTTAATGAAGGTGAAGACTGTTTTTAAAAACAAAATACTTCTTGAATACAAAACACTTTGTAGGATCTTAAAAAGCTATGGCAAATGACAACTTAATGAAGATGATCTTCTATTCTTGTATCACAAGATAGTTTAACTATTTATAGAAGAGCTAGTTTACTGACATGACTGAACACTAAGCTGAGAAAAACAATGATGTTTTAATGGAGAGCACACTATTAGGGTTGATGGAGGAATAGGGTTGGTCACTGAGGAACCACCTAGAATATCAGGTTGTCACAAAACACGTTAAAGACTGTCCCTTTGATTTCGCCACCACCGCAGCACCCCCAGTCCACAAAAACATGGAGACACCAAGTGTAGTGCGTGGACGACGTGACCTTAGCAAAATACAGAGATGGCAACTGTTCGTGTAGATGACATAAAAGCTAAAATAAAAAATAATGTTGAATTCATATACCAGATATTGCATAATTGACAAATGACAATATTATATTGCAAAGAATTAATCTTCTAAAAGTTGCCAACTCTCAGCCAATCAGAGCAGCGGCAAGCCCAGGGGTTAGCAACGTTCCTGCTGCATCTTAAAAGACTTGCTCAAGAATAGCATTTTACTAGTCGCACCCCAACCTACTGAGAGAGGCGGCCTTTGGTTTTCGGCAAATGCTCCTTTTTTGGGCACGAAGTTGTAGCCACCCTAATGCTTTTTGCACTGTGACCATGAGCACATGCTGTACTGATGTTTCCCCGCGCGCCCCCTCCCCGGGGCTTCACCCATGCGGAGACTGGGACTCGGCCATTGCCCCTGTGAAGCCGCCGCGCCCACAACCTCAGGGGATGTAATCTCTCCGGGCGGGAGGCTGTGGGACTTCACATCAAACACGCTACCTAAACCGGAGGGAGACGCTGATCCTCTGCCTCCAGCCCACTGCCACTGCTCTCTAACCGTTACCTGCTACCAGCTTCCTCCCTCGCGCTTCCGCACGCTGCGGCTGCCACTGGCTCTAATCCGTCCCACCACAAAAAGCGTCCGGACAAATCCACTTCCGCACCCCACCTGCTCATTTCCGTTCCGCTTTTACAATTAACCAACTCGATCCGACGAGGTGAATGGCTGTAGTTGTGTTTATGAATGAAGTTTTTTTTAATATTATTCAACCTATCTAATCTATTCATCAGACGTTATAGCTACTCACTTTGTTTAGAATGTAACCAAACTCATTGGAGAAAAGCTAAGATAAGAGTCATACGGACTCGAAACGTTAACTTTTTTTTCTCCACAGATGCTGTGAGACCTGCTGAGTTTTTCCAGCATTTTCTGTTTTTGTTTCATTGGAGAAACCCCCCCCCCCCCCGCCCCCTGGAGATTCTGTGAGAAGAATGTTTATGGAGTGTCTCAGATATAGATCTGTTTTAAAAGCAAAAAACTGCGGATGCTGGAAATCCAAAACAAAAATAAAAATACCTGGAAAAACTCAGCAGGTCTGACAGCATCTGTGGAGAGGAACACAGTTAACGTTTCGAGTCCGTATGACTCTTCAACAGAACTAAGTAAAAATAGAAAAGAGGTGAACTATAAGCTGGTTTAAGGGGGGTGGGACAGGTAGAGCTGGATAGAGGGCCAGTGATAGGTGGAGATAACCAAAAGATGTCATAGACAAAAGGACAAAGAGGTGTTGAAGGTGGTGATATTATCTAAGAAATGTGATAATAAAGGTACAGATAGCCCGGGTGGGGTGGGGGTGGGGGTGGGGGTGGGGTGAAGGGATCGAAATAGGCTAAAAGGCAGAGATAAAACAATGGATGGAAATACATTTAAAAATAATGAAAATAGGTGGGAAAAGAAAAATCTATATAAATCATTGGAAAAAAGGGGGTTGGGAAGGAGGAGAGAGTTCATGATCTAAAATTGTTGAACTCAATATTCACTCCGGAAGGCTGTAAAGTGCCTAGTCGGAAGATGAGGTGCTGTTCCTCCAGTTTGCGTTGAGCTTCACTGGAACAATGCAGCAGGCCAAGGACGGACATGTGGGCATGAGAGCAGAGTGGTGTGTTGAAATGGCAAGCGACAGGGAGCTCTGGGTCATGCTTGCAGACAGACCGAAGGTGTTCCGCAAAGCAGACACCCAGTCTGCATTTGGTCTCTCCAATGTAGAGGAAACCACATTGGGAGCAGTGAATGCAGTAGGCTAAATTGAGGGAAGTGCAAGTGAAATGCTGCTTCACTTGAAAGGAGTGTTTGGGCCCTTGGACGGTGAGGAGAGGGGAAGTAAAGGGGCAGGTTTTGCACCTTCTGCAGTTGCATGGGAAGGTGCCTTGGGAGGCGGTTGAGGTGTAGGGGGTGATGAAGGAGTGGACCAGGTTGTCCCGGAGGTAACAATCCCTATGGAATGCCGCCCAGGGGATGAAGGGAAGATGTGTTTGGTGGTGGCATCATGCTGGAGTTGGCGGAAATGGCGGAGGATGATCCTTTGTATGCGGAGGCTGGTGGAGTGATAAGTGAGGACGAGGGGGACCCTATCATGGTTCTCGGAGGGAGAGGAAGATGTGAGGGCAGGTGCACGGGAGATGGGCCGGACACGGTTGAGGGCCCTGTCAACCACCGTGGGTGGAAAACCTCGGTCAAGGAAGTGTCAGAGGAACTGTTTTTTAAAGTGGCATCATCAGAACAGATGCGACGGGGGCAAAGAAACTGAGAGAATGGGATGGACTCCTTACAGGACGTGGGGTGTGAGGAGCTGTAGTCGAGGTAGCTGTGGGAGTCGGTATGCTTGTAATGAATATTGGTGGACAGTCTATCACCAGAAATTGAGGCAGAGAGGTCAAGGAAGGGAAGGGAAGTGTCAGAGATGGACCATGTGAAAATGATTGAGGGGTGGAAATTGGAAGCAAAATTAATAAATTTTTCCAGGTCCAGATGAGAGCATGAAGCAGCACCGAAGCAATCATCGATGTACCAGAGAAAGAGTTGTGGGAGGGGGCCGGAGTAGGACTGGAACAATGAATGTTCCACATACCCCATAAAGAGACGGGCATAACTTGGGCCCATGCGGGTACCCATAGCCACACCTTTTATTTGGAGGATGTGAGAGGAGTTTAAGGAGAAATTGTTCAGTGTGAGAACAAGTTCAGCCAGACGGAGGAGAGTAGTGGTGGATGGGGATTGTTCGGGCTCTGTCCGAGGAAGAAACGGAGAGTGATCAGACCATCCCGGTGGGGGATGGAGGTGTAGAGGGATTGGACGTCCATGGTGAAGAGGAGGCGGTTGGGGCCGGGGAACTGGAAATTGTTGATATGATGTAGGTTGTCAGAGGAATCACGAATGTAGGTGGGAAGGGACTGGACAAGGGGAGAGAGAATGGAGTCAAGATAGCAAGAAATGAGTTCCATGGGGCAGGAACAGGCTGACACGATCGGTCTGCCGGGACAGTCCTGTTTGTGGATTTTGGGTAGGAGGTAGAAGTGGGCCGTCCGAGGTTGGGAGACTATGAAGTTGGAAGCTGTGGAAGGAAGATCTCCACAGAGGAGATGAGGTCAGTAACAGATTATCACCCCACCAGCCTCCGCATTCAAAGGATCATCCTCCGCCATTTCCGCCAACTCCAGCATGATGCCACCACCAAACACATCTTCCCTTCACCCCCCCCTGGCGGCATTCTGCAGGGATCGTTCCCTCTGGGACACCCTGGTCCACTCCTCCATCACCCCTCCCATGGCACCTTCCCATGCAACCGCAGAAGGTGCAACACCTGCCCCTTTACTTCCCCTCTCCTCACCATCCAAGGGCCCAAACACTCCTTTCAAGTGAAGCAGCATTTCACTTGCACTTCCCTCAATTTAATCTACTGTATTCGCTGCTCCCAATGCGGTCTCCTTTACATTGGAGAGACCAAACGCAGACTGGATGTCCGCTTTGCGGAACACCCTCGGTCTGTCCGCAAGCATGACCCAGACCTCCCTGTCGCTTGCCATTTCAACACTCCACCCTGCTCTCATGCCCACATGTCCGTCCTCGGCCTGCTGCATTGTTCCAGTGAAGCTCAACGCAAACTGGAGGAACAGCACCTCATCTTCCGACTAGGCACTTTACAGCCTTCCGGGCTGAATATTGAGTTCAACAATTTTAGATCATGAACTCTCTCCTCCATCCCCACCCCCTTTCCGATCCCCCTTTTTTCCAATGATTTATATAGATTTTTCTTTTCCCACCTATTTCCATTATTTTTAAATGTATTTCCATCCATTGTTTTATCTCTGCCTTTTAGCCTATTTCGATCTCTTCCCCCCACCCCACCCCCACTAGGGCTATCTGTACCTTTATTATCACATTCCTTAGATAATATCACCAGCCTCAACACCTCTTTGTCCTTTTGTCTATGACATCTTTTGGTTATCTCCACCTATCACTGGCCCTCTATCCAGCTCTACCTGTCCCACACCCCCATAAACCAGCTTATATTTCACCTCTTTTCTATTTTTCCTTAGTTCTGTTGAAGAGTCATATGGACTCGAAACATTAACTGTGTTCCTCTCCGCAGATGCTGCCAGACCTGCTGAGGTTTTCCAGGTATTTTTGTTTTTGTTTTATATCTGTTTTAAGTTCACCCTCCTGATATTTTGGTCACCGGGAGAGATATTGTCATCTTTCTGCTGTGGGGATTCATTCACGTCAACCTACAAAACTTGAAAAACGTTAAGACAGCTTAAAGAAATTATAATACATTAAAAGAAACTACCTGCAACTAAAAAGCAGGCCTGAACAAAGGCCTAGGACCAAAAACACTGCGTTCAGGCAACTGAATAAATTGATACCAATGGGGTTTCAACATTTTTCTGAGTGTTTTATATTCCATAATTCAGTTTTTTTTTGTAAAATGTTCCTTTCAATCATTCCTACCTGAACACAAGCCCAAAAATAGCTATTTGGACAAACATGTGGTTCACTGGATATCTGCACAAAAAGCAGATGTTTTCCGACCACGTACTGAGTACATAACCAGTCTGGCAGGGTATATATTTCAGCCACAGTTGCATAGTGCCGAGATTGTTGATAGCTTTGAAATCTACCTTCCTTCCATCATAAGGTCAGAACTGGAGATGTTCACTGACAATTGCAGAATGTTCAGCACCATGTGTGACTCCTCAGGTACTGAAGCAGTCCAAATCCAAATGCAACGAGACCTGGACAATATCCAGGATTGGGCTGACATGTGGCAAGTAACATTTGTGCCACACAAGTGCCAGGCAATCACCATCTCTAACAAGAGAGAATCTAACCATTGCCCCATGACATTCAAAGGCATTGCCATCACTGAATACCCCCAATGTCAACATCCTGGGAGTTACCATTGACCAGAGACTGAACTGGGCTGAGGGGAGGCAGTGGTGTAGTGGTATTGTCACTGGAATGGTAATTCAAAGACCCAGAGTAATGCTCTGGGGAACTTGGGTTCAAATCCCACCATGGCAGATAGTGGAATTTGAATTCAATAAATATCTGGAATCAAAAGTCTAACGATGACCATGAAACCATTGTTGTAAAAACCCATCTGGTTTCCATCTGGAAATATGCTGTGCTGTCACCTGGTCTGGCCTACATGCGACTTAAAAATGCCCTCGCATTAGGGATGGAGTGAGCAGCCAGCAATGCCCACATTCCATGAACAAATGAAAAAAAAACTGGACTAGCCATATAAATACTGTGAGCAGGTCAGTGGCTAGGAATCCTGTGGTGAGTAACTCATCTGCCTGTCTGTCCATCATCGACAAGGCACAAGTCAGGACTGTAATGAAATACTCTCCATTTGCCTGGATAAGTGCAGCTCCCACAACACTCAAGAAGCTTGACACCATCCAGCCTGCTTGATTGGCACCTCTTCCACTGCCTCCATTACTGATGCACAGTAGCAGCAGTGTGTACCATCTATAAGGTGCACTGCAGGGACTCACCAAGCCTCCTTAGACAGCACCTTCCAACCCACGACCACTACTACCATCTAGAAGGAAATGGGCAGCAGACACATGGTTGGTTGGGTGGGGTGGGTGCAGAGCCGATTGTCTGTGTGCTGTGTAACGCACTTGTTAACAGCATAACGCTTGGCGCTACCTGTGCGGGTGGGGGCAGGAGAGAGAGTCAGGGCCTGCGCTCTTTCACGGATTGTGGATGAGGTTTCCTGGAAAACGCGAAGGCCACTTGGGCTCTTCGCCTGCCTGTCAACCTCAAGGTTGGACGGGCAGTGGTGTTAGTGATAGTAATTACTTTCTTAATGGCCTTAATAGGCCTTTAACAGTTCAATGGGCACACAGCCGCCTCCAGCAATATTGAAATGAGGCGCGATGACGTTGGGGACACAAACCCGGCATCATTTTGCGTGTCGGGCCCGCCCCTGCACGCCGACGGCAATATTCTGGCCATGGAAACACCACCCCCTTGGAAGTTCCCCTTCAAGCCATTCACCATCCTGACTTGGAAGTATATCGCCGTTCCTTCACTGTCGCTAGGTCAAAATCCTGAAATTCCGTACCTAACAGCACTGTGGGTGTACATGGACTGCAGCGGTTCAAGAAGGCAGCTCACCACCACTTTCTCAAGGGCAATTAGGAATGGGCAATAAATGCTGGCCTAGCTTGTGATGCCCACATCCCATGAATGAATAAAAAAAATCTACATTTGTATCCCCTTTCAAAGTTAGCACTTAACTGTCCAGCTACAGGTTAGAAGGCAAAAGCAAAATACCGGGAATGCTGATAATCTGGAATAAAAACTAAGATAAAAATAAAAGATGAGACCTGAAATGTCAACTCTGTTTCTCAATCCACAGATGCTGTCAGATTTCTGAGTATTTCAAGCATTTTCTAATTTTAATACAGGTTATTATTTTGTTTTGTGCCACCAAGATATGCAAAGATGACATTCTAGGTTCTATGTATGAACAGAAGCTTTATTTCAAATGCTTCTAAAATGTCTGCTTTCGCATAATTACTGCTTACTTATGGTTTCTCTGTAACCAGACCCACAGGCTGGACTAACAGTGAGCAGTCAACACACACAGTCAAACAATGGAACAATTGAACACAATAGTTCAAAGAGCCTGTGATATTGAGGACACAGTACTTTCTGGTTGCAAGGCACGCTTGTGCACTAGTTAGCCAGTTGGCACCAATGGGCACATAATATATACTTTTAAAATGAATTTAATCAAATAAGTTTGAATAGCCTCAAATATAACTAAATTAGTCAGAATCCTTCTCTTTAGAATAGAGTTCCAGTAGAGCAGGAAGCCACCTTCTGAAGCCACCTCAACCCAACCCATTATCCTTGGTTGCAATCATTTCCTCCACACTGACATATGGACGTCTGATGTCACATTGTTATGTCTGCTATATTTAATTATTTTCACCAGACGGCAAACAGGTGCTCCATATTCCCAAAACTACTTGTGGCAGAAATTTGAATCAATGCAAAAATAAACTGGGGCACAGTGGAGTTCATCACTGTACCAATTCCTGAGCCCACCCATATGGAAGACAAGTAGAAAGCAGCGATTAATATGTCATTGAACTTGAGCAAATATCACTAACACTCAAATAGCAATCTGTCGTGAAAATGCAATTTGATTTGTTCAATCACCATAAATCAGTAGTCCTGATGCAATATTGCATTTTACACGAAATGCTAGTTTTTCCTCTGGAACAACACCATGGAGGATCCACAAATAGCACATTAAATGTTTAACACATAGTATACACTTCCTGAAAGTGTCAACACAGAGTTCCTACAGTATACTTTGTTGATTGACTCAACATAGAACAGCAGCAAATCAGAACTGGAAAGGTAGAACATTTTTGAATTAAAAGCAAACAATTGATAAAACGGCTTCCAATTTAAAATTATTAACTTAGGTAACTATCCCACTTGACTATCCAACTGGGATAACTTACCAATCGAAGAAAAAAGTAAATGATTCAAATCCCTCAAAATTCTTTTTAATTTTCCTGTAACATTTATTTCCTTCAGCCAACTATAGGCTTAAAATAAGATTAGAAATGCAATAAAGCCATTGAAACAAATCACATTAACAATTAACTGTAGAAATTATTTTTAGAGATCTTTGAAGGAGTCACATGTTCTGTAGACAAAGGGGAACCAGTGGATGTACTTTACTTAGATTTAAGGAATTTGAAAAGGTTATTGCAGAAAATAAAAGCTCATGGTGTAGGAGGTAATACATTGGCATGGATAAAAGATTGGTTAGCTAACAGGAAACAGAGGGTAGCCACAAATGGGTCTTTTTTTGGTTGGCAGAATGTAATGAGTGGTGTGCCACAGGGATCAGTGCTAGGACCTCAATTTATATAAATGACTTGGATGAAGGGACAGATGGTCAGGCTGCTAAATTTGTTGACAACACAAAGATAGGTCAGAAAATAAGTTGCGAGGAGGATGCAAGGAGGCTACAAAGTAACATGGATAGGTTAAGAGAGTGGGCAAAGACCTGGAAAATGGAGTATAATGTGGGAAAATGTGAAATTGTCCATTTTGGCAGGAAGAATAAAAAAGGAGCATTTATCTAAATGGTGAGAGTTTGCAGAGCTCTGGGATTCAGAGGGATCTGGATGTCCTAATGCATGAATCACAAAAGGCTCGAATGCAGGTACAGCAAGTAATTAGAAAAGATAATAGAATGTATTTATTTATTGTGGGGGGAATTGAATATAAATGTAGGGAGGTTATGCCTCAGTTGTACAGGGCACTGGTGAGACCATATCTGGAGTACTTTGTACAATATTGGTCTCCTTATTGAAGGAAAGATGTAAAAGCGTTAGAAGCAGTTCAGAGAAGGTTTATTAGACTAATACCAGGAATGGGCAAGTTGTCTAATGAGGAAAGGTTGTACAGATTAAGCTTGTATCCACTGGAGTTTAGAAGAGTAAAAGGTGACTTGATCGAAAGCTTTAAGATCCTGAGGGCTTTTGACAGAGTGGATGTGGAGAGGATGTTTCCTCTTGTGGGAGAGAACCAGGGGTCACTATTTAAAAATAAGGGTTCGCTCATTTAAGACAGAGATAAGGAGAAATGTTTTCTCTCAGAGGGTCATGAGTCTTTGGAACTCTCTTCCTCAAAAGGCAGTGGAAGGAGGGTCTTTGAATATTTTTAAGGCAGAGCTGGATAGATTCTTGATTAATAAGGGGATGAAAGGTTATCATGGGTAGGCGGGAGGTTACAATCAGATCAGAATAATCTTATTGAATGGCAGAGCAGGCTTGAAAGGCTGAATGGCTTACTCCTGCTCCTAGTTCGTATGTGTCATTGGCTACCTCTAGTTGAGTTTCTATTTGAGGGTGAAACTCTCTCAGAAGCCTGGGCTTATAATTGACATTTCTCCCCCAAAGTGATCAGTGTGCTTGTTATTCCTTGATTGCAGCAGCTTCCAGCCCAAACCTATTCCAAATAATTACTGCCTAAGGGGTAATAGGAACTGCAGTGAGATATCCCTGAGACAGATACCACATTGAGAAGGCTGTTTTGTGTGTTTTTAATCAAGGTTGCTGTTATTTTGCCTGCAATCAATCTGCGGAACTGCCCTCTCTATCCCTCTCTCTCTTACAATTTTTTCGGCCAAGTTATAGCCAGAGAATCATCTGCAATGGCTTCTCCTTTAGCTTCAGCACCGTAATATCTGGAATTCTCCAAAGATTTGTCCCTGGCCCATTCCTATTTCTTATATACATCCTGTCCTTTGACATCATCCGAAAACCTGGCTTCAGGTTCCACACATGCGCTGACAGCAGCATGCTCTACCTCACCACAATTTTTCTCAACCCCTCCACAGTCCCTGATTTTCCACAATATCTTGTACTGGCTGAGAAGAAATTTCCCCCAACTAAATGTAGGGAAGACCAAAGCTATTGTTTTTGGTCCCTGCCACAAACTCCATTCTCTAGCCACCAAATCCATCCCTCTCCATGCCAACTTTCTGAATCTGAAGTGGATCATTCACAACCTTGATGTTGTATTTGACCCTGAGATGAGTTACCAACTACTCCATCACCAAGGCTACCTACTACCTCCTCCATAACATCACCCATCTTTGTCACTGCTGCTGAAATCCTCATCCGTGTCTTTGTTACCTTTGCTTTCCTGGCCAGCTTCCCATCTTCAACATTCCATAAACTTGATCTCATTCAAATCTCTGGTGCCTGTATCCTAACTCACACCAAGTCCCAGTCACCCATCACTGTGCTCACTGACCTACATTGGCTATCAGTCCTACAACATCACAATTTTAAAACTCTCATCCATTTTTTCAAATCCCTCTTGGCCTTTTCCCTCCTTACCTCTGTAATCTCCTCCAGGGCTGCAACCTCCCAAGAACGGTGTGCTTCTTCAATTCTGTATTCTTGCGCATCTCCGATTTTAATCACTCCACCATTGGTGGCCATGTCTTCAGCTGCCTAGACCCTAAGCTCTGGAACTCTCTGGCACTCTACCTCTATCTCTCCTTCTTTAAGACTCTCCTTAAAATCTACCTCTTTTTACCAAGCTTTTGGTCATCTGTCTTGACACCTCATTGGCTCCATATTGAATTTTGTTTGATAACAATTCTGTGAAGTGCCTTGGGACGTTCACAGATGACACAAAACCCAGTAGTATCATGGACTGTGAGCAGGATAGTAATAGACTTCAAGAGGACATAGACAGGCTGGTGGAATGGACAGATACGTGGTTGATGAAATTTAATACAGAGAAGTGCGAAGTAATACATTTTGGAACAATGAGAAGAGGTAATATAAAATAAAGGGTACAATTCTAAAGGAGATGCAGGAACAGAAAATCCTGGGGGTATATGCGCACAAATCATTGAAGATGGTAGAGCAGGTTGAGAAAGTGGGTAAAAAGGAATCCTGAGCTTTATAAATAGAGGAATAGAGTACAAAATTAAGGAGGCTATGATGAACCTTTATAAAACACTGCTTAACCCAGCCTCAACTGGAGTATTATGTCCAATTCTGGGTACATATTTTAGGAGTGATGTGAAGACTTGAGAGGGTGCAGAAGAGATTTCCTGAGAATAGTTCTGGGGTTGAGGGACCTCAGTTACGTGGATAGATTGGAGAGGCTGAGATTTTACTCCTCAGAAAAGAGAAGTTTGAGAGGAGTTTTAATAGAGGTGTTCAAAATCATGAGAATTCAAGAAAGAGTAGATAAAGAGAAACTGTTCCCATTGGCAAATGGTTAGAGAACCAGAAGACACAGATTTAAAGTGATTATGAAATGACGCCTGTAGAGACCGGTGACTTTAAAAAAAAATTCAAACTTCCAGTGAATAACTGAAAAGATGACATGACAAGATTTCACGGTTCAAGACTTTTAGTGTAACAAATCAACTAAAACCACCATTAACTAAATCATATTTCAGTAGGCAACCTATTCTTTAAAATAAAGAAAAGATCTCTCATTTAACATTTAATGTCCTAAAATCTCCTGCCACTGTTATGCTTTACTCTGTTCCTCAAGTAGACTGTCTATTCTCCCAGAAACAGTCCAAAGTGATTCTTAGCTCCCAAGGGCTTACTTCCATTTTTTCCCTTTCCCAACTTGGTAAATTTTAACCCCAGAACTGTCTTTCATGGTGAGAGTTTTTCCTAGAAATTCTCCCTTTAGCTCAAGTAAGGCAAATCTTCCAGCCTCATTTTAAATCCTCACGAATTTGAGTGTAAGCTCCCACCCACATTCCTGCATGGTGAACTGTAAAGACTTGCCACATCTATTTGCTCCCTATCTCTCAGATGCCAGAAGATTGACCTTTGTGTGCAATTCAGGGATATTTTTTAGGGGAACCCTGAAATCAAATCCCACAATGCCTTCCCTCTCAAAGCCCATTTCCATGGCATTGTGAATCACATGGGCCTTGTTTCCAGGTAGAGGTGCTGATTAGGTATCCTTTAGACACCAATTCTATTCTATTGTGGAATTAAATTGCCAGTTTAAAGTATAACTATTTACAACCAGGCATTCTTAACACCTCTCCGGGACTTGGAGACTAACAGTCTGTCTGCACAGATGCTTCTGCACCGGTTTCTCAATAAAACAATTGTGCTGTGAGCAGAATTCAGAACACAGGAAGCCTTCATTCCTCCTTTTAACCTGAAATTAAAAACACAGGCCCAAAAGAGAAAAATTTTATACAATCTCACATTTGTAACAATTGGCAAAAGAACCTATGGCAGTGTGAGGAAAAACTTTTATATGCAATTAGTTTATATGCAGTCAGTAATTAGTGATCTGGAATGCACTGCTTAAGAGGGTGGTGGAAGCAGATTCAATTGTGGCTTTCAAAAGGAAGTTGGGTAAGCATCTGAAGGGAAAAAATTGCAGGGCTCTGGGGATAGGATGGACAAGCTAAATCGTTCTTGCAGAAAGCCAGCATGGGCTCAACAAGTTGAATGGCTTCCTTCTGCACTGAATCATTCAATTGTTCTAAAACATGAATGTTGAAAGCATTAACATTTACCCCATATAATTGCATGTACCCCTTGATGACAGAAGGAGCAGACTCATTGTACCTACAAATAAAGTGTCCTTGAAAACTAGTAGAAGCCCATGAAGCAGGATTTGCTTATTAACAAGTGTGATTGTTAGATAAAACAATGCTTAACTGTTTTGAAATCAGTAGGGAAAGTTATCTGCATCATTTGTTTAGGTTGCATTAAAAGCTGCAACAATAATGCAATGCGTTTTGCAAACTGTAGATAAATGTTATGTAATCAAGCATCACATGGCTGGATGTCCCATGATCAAGTGTGATCAGACCTCCAGGAATACCTCAAACCAGAATTAGCAACCTAAGGGATCAAGCAAGCAGGCAGATCAAATGTCAGATAGGACAGTTGAGTGACAGGCAGGAACATAAATATCTAGGTATTGGAGAAGAGGAGCAGAACAAGGGACTTCCAGAGCTTAGGGCCTAGGCAACTGCTTGCATGGCCACCAATGCTGGAAGGAATAAAATTTGGGATGCTCAAGAGACCAGAATTAGAGGAGCACAGATATCTCAAAGGGTTATGGAGCTGAAGGCGATTACAGAGATAGGGAGGGTGTGGCAATGAAGGGAATCATTAAAATAAAATTATCAATAGAATTATTAAAATAAAAGTGACTAGATTAACATCTCGATTTCTGAAAGTGGAAAAGACCCTGGTAAATTGCCAAATTTTGACAGAACAGCGCTTTCAAAACTGGGGATTTTGTCTCTTACAGCTTCTTCTCAAAATAATTCATGATGGCATCAGAAGAGGGTTCAGAAAAAAAAACCGTCAGCTTTATCATTCAGGTGTCACAGCACTAAAAAGTCTGACATTTCCTAAAAGTAATGGTCACATGAAGAAAATGGTTACCTCTTTTTCCCAAGGGTACTATTAAATGCTTCTCCGCAATTTTGAAATGCAACGATTCAAGTATAGGGGGAAAATCATTATACTGCAATTTCAAGACAACGCTGAATTTATTTCCTGTCAAGTCTGTGCTAATTATCAAATATATATTATCTACCGTATAGCAATTACCAACGTAATGTTGTATTTTAGTCAATACTGATTGTGACTTATTATGTCAGGTTGTTAGTATAACCAATACATTCTCGCTGCACTGAACAAGTGCATGTCTGTTCGACGACAGAGTCCATTCTGCGGCTGCAAGTCTTTTTCTTCCGACAAGGAATAAGGCGTATTCTTGCACCCAGTGCATTCTGGGCAGCATTAACCACCATTAAACGTTAGAATTGTGGAACGAAACCATTCAGATCAGGGGCAGGGAATCGATAGACTGAACTTTCACTGTGACTTGCCCACCTATAGTTCCAATCTAGTCTCTGGCCCATGAGAGATGAAAGTAAACAGGAGCGAACTACAAATGCAAAGTATCTTTCATCCGGCTAGTTGACAAAAGTGCCCGGGAGACCAATTACTTTTCTGGGATATTCCCAGATAATTCACAAAGGTTAGAAATTCTACTGCCCATGGAAGGTGCTTCCTGGCACAAAAAACTTCCCCCAAACTACAACAGTGTCCAGTCGTCTATCATTGGTTTTTTTTTTCCTTTTGGTATGTGACAGAAACAACAACAACCTTGATTTATACAGCTCCTTTAAAGGTGTTTCACAGGAACATTATCAAATATAATTTGACAACAGGATACACAAGATTAGGGCAGATGACCAACAGCTTGATCAAATAGGTAGGTTAAGGAATGTCTTAAAGGAGGGAAGAGGGCAAAGGATCCAGGGAGAGACTTATGAGGTTGGGCCTCAGTAGCTGAAAATACAGCTGCCAATAGTCGAGCGATTAAAATTGGGTTTGCATTAGGGCTGGAGGCTGGATGACATTAGAGATTGAGGGGTGGAAGGGCAGAGGGGTGGGAGGGGTGGAGGGGTGGTTTGTTGCAAGGAATCTGAAAATAAGGATGAAACCTTTAAAATTGCGTAACCAGGAGTGTAAGTAAGGGAATAAACAAGCATGGGATAACAGGTGAACAGAACCTGGTGCAAATGAGTAAATGGGCAGCAGAGTTTTGGATGTTTTAATTTTACAGAGGGTAGTGTTACAATAATGGACTAATTACTTGCAGGCAATTTGAACTTTTTAAGGAGGACTTGTGTTTTTTTTAAAGAAATACAAGCAAAGACACTGAGCAAAAGATAATGTAAGGTGGCTACTTCCTGGAAAATTCCTAATTGGGTTCGAATGGCAAACCTATCCTGAGAGCACATGGAATGTTGCACCTGAAAAAGTGTTGTGGCCTTCTTCAAGCAGGGACACTTGACAGGGAGATAGGAAAGATACAAAGAATGGAACTTTAATCTCCTGTGGTTGTGGAGACAAAAGACTGATTTATATATCTCAACAGACATCCGAAATCCATCTCCTGTTAATTTATATCTCAATGTGTAAGTGGTGTGAGATGAAAAGAACATGGACTCTGGGTATGAGTCATAGTCTTTTCCCTTCCAGAATACACAGGGAAAAATCAGTTAAAAAGCTGGTGTGCTGGTGTGTGACTGTGTGTGACAGCAAGCAAAAGAACAAGCTAGTCACCTCCCCGCAGCTTGAAGGCATAAGATTTTTCTCTCTGTTGCTGAAAGCAAAGCTCAGCAGAAGCTACAATCTAAAGGAAATAGGACAGCCTTTCAGCCACCTTGCAAAAGCTAACTTAACGGTCACAATGTACCACCATCTATGCCTCATGGACAAGCCAAGGACTGACTCGTATTTTTTAAACTTTTATTTGGACTCTTAACTTCTCATTTTTGATCTGTATGTATGTGAGTTGAATTTTTATTATTTTTTCTCAGGCTTTAGTAACAAATAAACTTACTCTTTATTTGACTAAAGAAAGCCTGGTCTAAAAATAAATACATTTAGATGCAGAAAAGGTATCCACAAAGAGAAGAGATCCCTTTTAAATCAACCTCATTGTGACCAACTGAGGGGGTTGAATAAAGAAGGGGAGCCAGCACATTCCTCCTCACCTGGGAGCATAACAAAATTGGGGTCCTGTTCAGGAAGTTAATAATTGGGGTACCTTACCCAGGGACTGGTCATAACAGTGGATAATAGGAGGCCAGGCAGGAGTACACTGGAACAGAATCACAGAAATTTATGGCACAGAAGGAGGCCATTTGGCCTGCCGTGTCTGTGCCAGCCTAAGAATAGCTATCCAGTCTAATTCCAATTTTAAGAATTCATTCATGGGATGTGGCTGGCTAAGCCAGCACTATTGCCCATCCCTAATTGCCCTTGAGAAGGGGATGATGAGCTGCCTTCTTGAGCCGTTGCAGTCCATATGGCGTGGATACACCTACGGTGCTGTTAGGGAGGGAGTTCCAGGATTTTGACCCAGCGACAGTGAAGGAACGGTGATATATTTCCAAGTTAGGATGCTGAGTGGCTTGGAGGGGAACTTCCAGGTGGTATTGTTCCCATGGGGAGAAATTTCTCCCTGTCGGGCGGGCCAGTCGGGAACAGGTGCGGGCAGGGGTGAAGCCGATTGCCGCCCGCAATCAGCTGCGCGCCACCACTTTACGTGGGCGGGCCAGTTAAGGCCCGCCCAGTGTGACACACACCCGGAAGCGCTCAGTGCTACTTGTGTGGGTGGGGGGAGGAGGGAGAGTTGGGGCCTGCACTCTTTCATGCATGCGCACGAAAAGCGCAGAAATCTCCCTGAGGCAGCTCCGTGCCTCAGGGGGATTAAGTTCAGTGCAAAAGATGGTAAAAATAAAAAAAAGGAAATTATTCAGACAGTGTCACATGAGCTCGGACATGTTTATGAATTTTAATAAAAAATTTTATTTAATTAATAAACCCTTCATGAAACCTCATCCCGCTCGTGGATAAGGTTTCATGAGAAATGCAAAGGCCGCCTGGGTTCTTCAACTGCGTGCCAACCTTAAGGTTGGACGGGCAGACTTTAATTAGTTTATTAATAGCCTTAACAGGCCTTTGACAGTTTGGCGGGCAATTCCGGTACATTCCCGCCAAACAGAAGGTCAGAATGACACGCAGTGACATCATCATGCATCATTTTACACGCCGACCAGAAGATTCTGCCCCATGTATCTGCTGCCCTTGTCCTTCTAGATGGTAGTGGTCACGGGTTTGGAAGGTGCTGCCTAAGCAGCCTTGGTGAATTCCTGCAGTGCATCTTGTAGATGGTGCACACTGCTGCTACTGTGCGTCGGTGGTGGAGGGAGTGACTATTTGTGGATGGGTGCCAATCAAGCGGGCTGCTTTGTCCTGGACAGTGTCAAGCTTCTTGAGTCTTGTGGGAGCTGCACTCATCCAGGCAAGTGGAGAGTATTCCATTACACTCCTGACTTTTATTTTCTTTATTCTTTCATGGGACATGGGTGTCGCTGGCAAGGCCAGCATTTGTTGCCCATCCCTAATTGCCATTGAACTGAGTGGCTTTTAAGAATCAACCACATTGCTGGGGGACTGGAGTTACATGTAGGCCAGACCAGATAATGATGGCAGATTCCTTTCCCTAAAGGACATTGGTGAACCAGATGGGTTTTTATGGCCAGCATTACTGAGATTAGCTTTCAGTTCCAGATTTTTAACTGACTTCAAATTCCACTAGCTGCCATGGTGTAATTTGAACCCATGTCTCCAGAGCAGTAGCCTGAATCTCTGGATTACTAGTCCTGCAACATTACTACTAAGCCACCAAATCCCCTTCTTCCTTGTAGATGGTGAACAGACTTTGGAGAGTCAGGAGGTGAGTTACTTGCAGTAGGATTCTAGCCTTTGACTTGCTCTTGTTGCCACAGTATTTATATGCCTAGTCCAGTGCAGTTTCTGGTCAATGATAACCCCCAGGATGTTGATAGTGGGGGATTCAGTGATAGTAATGCCATTGAATGTCAAGGGTTGATGGTTAGATTCTGTCTTGTTGGAGATGGTCATTGTCTAGCACTTGTGTGGTGCGAATGTTCCTTGCCACTTGTCAGCCCAAGCCTGGATATTGTCCAGGTCTTGCTGCATTTGGACATGGACTGCTTCAGTATCTGTGGAGTCGTGAATGGTGCTGAACATTGTGCAATCATCAGCAAACATCCCCACTTCTGAATTTATGATGGAAGGAAGGTCATTGATGAAGTAGCTGAAGATGATTGGGCCGAGGATGCTACCCTGAGGAACTCCTGTAGTGCTGTCCTGGAACTGCTGACCTCCAACAACCACAACCATCTTCCTTTGTGCTAGGTATGACTCCAACCAGTGGAGCGCTTTCCCCCCGATTCCTGCTGACTCCACTTTTGCTAGGGCTCCTTGATGGCACAGGGCGGAATATTCCCAGATTTGCACTAAGTGTGGTAGCGGGTGGGTAAAACGATGTTTTACCCGCCGGCTGCAATGGCTAGTTTTCACGCTGTATTGTCCCAAACCCGTCTCATTATTTATGCATTCCCAGGAAACATGACGTTTCCATAGAGGATGGGCGGGATCTCAGTTGCTCTCCTGCCATTGCATCACAACAGCCACCATGTTTAAAAGGCAGCCGCCAGCACATTGCACATCGCTACCAGCTCACCAACGCTACCTGGGAGACATGGCCAGCAAAGGTAAAAAGACCGCAGTCCCCCAGTTTAATGACTGCCGGATGGTGTAGAGGACGGCCGAGATGTCCTGCGTCCCCACTGTGGCCATAGGACGGGCAGCAACATAACCAATCTGGCTTGGGAGGCGGTGGCAGAGGTGGTCAGAGCCAATGCCCTTCAGAAGAGGACAGCCACCCAGTGCCGCCAGACTGGTCCAGGCTCTGGAACCACATCTTCAGCATCCCGATGGTCTGCTCCACCAAGTTGTGAGTTGCAGCATGAGCCTCATTATACCGTTGCTCTGCTGCAGCCTGAGGCCGCCGCACAGGTGTCATCAGCCATGGCCTCTGCGGGTAGCCCTAGTCCCTGAGGAGCCAACCCTGCAGCCTCTGTGGACCCTGGAAGACTGCAGGGATCTGCGAGCAACTGAGGATGTAGGCATCGTGCACACTCCTTGGTAACCATGCGCATACCTGCAGGATGTGCTTCTGGTGGTCGCATACCAGCTGCACATTCAGCAAGTAGAAGCCCTTGCGGTTGATGAAGCACACCGAGTGTAGCGATGGAGACCTGAGAACCACATGAGTGCAGTCAGTCACACCCTGCACCTGTGGGAATCCCGAGATCAGGGCGAGTCCAATAGCCCTTGCATCCTGGCTGTCCCGGTCCCGGGCGACATGCACAAAGTTGTGAGCCCTCGAAAAGATGGCATCCGTGACCTCATGGATGCTTTTGTGGGTGGCAGCTTGTGAGATTCCACAGAAGTCACCAGTGGAGCCCTGAAAGGAGCCACCAGCAAAGAAATTGAGCACTGCAGTCACTTTCACAGCCACTGGCAGTGGATGCCCTCCATGTCCCCTTGGCACCATGTCCTGCAGTGAGTGGCAGATGTGAGCCACCAGGTCCCTAGACACGCGCAGTCTTTGACGACACTGGTTCTCAGTCATCTGCAAGAATGACAGGCGGCATCTATAGACCCTGGGTGTCACTAGGCGCTGACCAGCCACAGCTCGCTGTCGCTCCTGGGCAGTGTGTGTGGGAGCCCCTGCTGCCCCTTCTTCCTGAGATTGCTGCTCCTGCCTTTGCGCGGCCAAGAGCCTCAGTCGCTCTCTCCTCCGTCTTCTTCGCTCTCTGTAGGCCATCAGGCATACAGCTAGGTCACCAGGATCCATGATCCTGATCTGGTCCTCCTGCAGCATGAAAGAGAGAGAGAGAGATGTGATTATCATGGGTGTACTTAGCATCCTTTCCTGGCCCTGTGTGACCGTCCCTCATCGCTTCCCGGGAAGTGCTGGCCACCCCTTGGATGGCCAGAGATGAGTGCGCTGCATGGCTGCCCTGTCAACCTGCGACATGGGGGACACTGGTCCAAACCAGGGTGTTGAGATTGCAAGGGGCTGTGAGTGTCTCCAGCAGTGACTGCTACATGGCCAGTGTTGGCGCGGAGATTGTACAACGTGTGCAGTCCAACTGCTTCACGGTCCAGTAAAGTGATCGCAGACACGCAGTCTGTGCCAGGGTGGTGGGGTGTAAGGTCTGGAGGGCTTGGTGGCACATTGGTACCTCCATGTTGCTTGCATCGGCGGGCAGGCTAGGAGCCTGACCCTAGCTGTGGCTGCGCCTGAACTGACTCAGTTGCAGAGGAATGGTTAGTTTACATGTATCCGTACTTCATGGCCACTTCCCTTGCCTACCCTGCCCCCCACTTTGATTTCTTGTGCACGGGATCCAACGCCAGGCAGTAGCTGCTTCCGGACGCCACCCCCCGGAGAACAGTCTTCTCCGTGGCAGGGCAGGAGTTGCTTCCAGACACCACCCCTCTGAAAACAGTCGCCTCCGAGGCAGGACAGCACTTCACGCCAGCCCCCCGCACTCCTGAAGACTGCAAAGCAACAGGCGACCCTGGCAAGCTGTGGAAAACGATGCTGTTCAGTTGCCTCAGTTCCCCCAAAGTGAAGGTCGTCAAGTGCGCGTCGCCTGTGGCTGTTGTGAAGCACGTCAATGTGCTTTCCTGCAAACATGGATGGACGATCCGGCGGGGGTGCAAGAGCCTGGCAGGATAGCCTTTTAATGAGATGTTGATGTATTACGCTGAGCTCCCCACCGACCACTGGCGAGAAACGTGGCCTGCGCTCAGCGGGCTGAGCGGGCGATCGCGACCTGCCTTCCTGCCATCGTAAACCAGATTGCGCCATAATGCCCACGTCCGCCACCTATCACGCCCGCTACCAGTGGGCAAGGAAAATTCCGCCCTTGGTCAAATTCTGCCTTGATGTCAATTTCCAGCCCTTGGCCTGTAGCATTATATATTACAACACTTCAAATACATATCCAAGTACTTTTTTTAATGCAATGAGGGTTTCTGTCTCCACCACCCTATGAGGCAATGAGTTCCAGACCCCCACCACCCTCTGGGTGAAAAAATCTCTCCTCAAATCCTTCTAACTCTTTTAAAGCTGTGGCTCCTGAGTACTGAACTCTCTGCTAAGGGAAACTGCCCCTTGCTATCCATCCTATCTAGACCCCTGATAATTTTATATCTCAATTAAATCTCCCCACAGCCTCCTTTGTTCTAGATAAAATTATCCCAGCCCACCCAATCTTTCCTCAGAGCTGAAATTCTCCAGTTATTGACAACATCCTTATAAATACTTAAGTCTAGATGTAACAAAGTCATGGATGAGGGTTTCAGCAGCAGGTGAACTAGGAATATGGGAGTAGTAGATTTAGTTCCTCAAGCCTGTTCAACCATTCAATGACATCATGGTTGATCAGTGACCCAACACCCTGGGCAGAAATTTCCCGTTGGCGTGCGGGGGGTGGGACCTGCACGCCGATGCGTTAAATGACGCGCGGTGACGTCGGGCGAGTGTCCCAATGTCACCATTGTGATATTTCTTTGGGTGGGTGTGTGATGATATTCGATGCACGCCTGCCATTAATTAACAGGCAACTTAAGGCCCTTGAGGTGCCAATTGATGGCAATTCCTTGGCGTTCATGTGATCTTCGGGTCATTGCATGGGCGCTACGGGCAGGTGAATAGGAGACATTTGTGTAAACCTCATCCACAGGTGGGATAAGAGGGCTCAGTGGGGTCGTGAGTGTGCTCTATCAAATATTTAATTTGCAAAGTTACTGATACTTGCCTGTGTGAGCTACAATACTTCAAAACACGTACCAGCTGTTTGGGCTGGACTCACAACCTTCAGGTCAGCACTCTGCAGAGAAGAATTGTTTTTGGGCCTGCAGGTTTCAGGGAGCCTTCCCTTAGCCTAGGAATGGGAGCTGAACTTTCCACTGGAGGCACCTCATCTGAGGAGGAAGGGAGGGCTAGAAAGGGGAGGAGGCCAGGAGTGCACATTCAGCTTCCAGGGGACCCACCTTTGGGAGGTCAGGTGCAGGCACAAGGGACACAGGACCAAGAGGTTGTCCAAGGCAGAAGGGGCCACTATCCTGCTGCCAGGTTATACAGGCGGCGAAGCAGCTACCTCAATATGACTGAGGTGCAGTGCTGAAGGAGGCTCTGCCTCTTAAGGGAGACAGTCAACTATATCTGTCAGATGATTGGGCCTGGGATCTCCGCTAACTGTGTGGGTGGACACTCCCTGCCAGGGGCTCTAAAGGTCACAGCTGCCCTCAACTTCTATGCTTCTGGCTCCTTCCAGGGGCTGATGCGTGACCTTTGTGTTGTCTCCCAATCAGGTGTCCACACTTGTGTCAAGCAGGTCACAGATGCTCTGTTCAGATGTGCATTGACCTTCATCAACTTCCATTGGGACCAGGCAAGCCAGACACAGTGAGCCAGAGGCTTTGCGGCCATTGCTGGCTTCCCCCGTGTCCAGGGTGCAATAGGCTGCACACATGTGGCCATCAAGGTGCCAGCAGGTGAGCCCGGTGCCTTCATCAACAGGAAGGGCTTCCACTCCATGAACATGCAGATAGTGTGTGATCACAGGATGCTGATTCTGCAAGTCTGTGCAAGGTACCCGGGCAGCTCCCATGACGCCTACATCCTCAGACACTCCCAGGTGTCGGGGCTCCTCAGTGCTCCAGCCCGGCTGGATGGATGGCTGCTGGGTGACGAGGGCTATCCCCTCAGAAGGTGGCTCATGACTCCTCTCCTCCATCCAAGAACAGAAGCTGAGCAGCGGTATAATAGGAGCCACGGCTCCACAAGGGCTGTGGTGGAGAGAACCATCGGTTTTCTCAAGATTCGCTCCCGATGCCTGGATCGTTCAGGGGACGCACTCCAGTACCCCCAGATCATGTGTCACTATTGGTTACATGCTGCCCTCTCCACAATCTTGTGCTGGAAAGGGGGGACACTGTGGATGAAGAAGGTGTAGACGCAGTGGCTGCAGCTGCACACAAAGAGTCCAGCAGTGAGTCCGAGGATGAACACGGACAGGGAAATGCTGAGGGGGTAAACGCTGACCCGGGCACACTCCTGGGAGGCAGGGATACCCAGGAGGCTTTAATCCAATGAACCTTTAGCTAGCACACCACATATGGACCTACATATATATAAATATAAAAACAAAAAGATAAAAGCTACTGTGGATGCTGGAAATCCAAAACAAACACAGAATTACCTGGAAAAACTCAGCAGGTCTGGCAGCATCGGTGGAGAAGAAATCAGTTAACGTTTCGAGTCTTAATGACCCTTCGGCAGAACTGAGTGTAGTTAGGAGAGGGGTGAAATATAAGCTGGTCTAAGGTGGGGGGGCGGGGGGAGAGAGAAGTTGAGGGTGTGGTGATTGTGGAGATAAGCAAGCAGTGATAGGAGCAGATAATCAAAAGATGTCACAGACAAAAGGATCAAAGAGGTGTTGAAGGTGGTGATATTGTCTAAGAAAAGTGCTAATTAAGAATGGAAGACAGGATACTCAAGGTACAGCTCTAGTGGAGGTGGGGTGGAAAGACTAACAAAGTTTTAGTTTTAGATTTAAAAATAATGGAAATAGGTGGGAAAAGAAGAATCTATATAAATTATTGAAAAAAAAGAGAGGGGGGAGAAACGGGGTGGGGATGGGGGGAGGGGGAGTTTAAGATCTAAAGTTGTTGAATTCAATATTCAGCCCGGAAGGCTGTAAAGTGCCTAGTCGGAAGATGAGGTGCTGTTCCTCCAGTTTGCGTTAGGCTTCACTGGAACAATGCAGCAAGCCAAGGACAGACATGTTGGCAAGAGAACAGGGTGGAGTGTTAAAATGGCAAGCGACAGGGAGGTTTGGGTCTTTCTTGCGGACAGACCGCAGGTGTTCTGCAAAACGGTCGCCCAGTTTGCGTTTGGTCTCTCCAATGTAGAGGAGACCGGATTGGGAGCAACGAATGCAGTAGACTAAGTTAGGGGAAATGCAAGTAAAATGCTGCTTCACTTGAAAGGAGTGTTTGGGCCTTTGGACGGTGAGGAGAGAGGAAGTGAAGGGGCAGGTGTTGCATCTTCTGCGTGGGCACGGGGAGGTGCCATAGGTGGGGGTTGAGGAGTAGGGGGTGATGGAGGAGTGGACCAGGGTGTCCCGGAGGGAACGATCCCTACGGAATGCTGTCAGGGGGGGTGAAGGGAAGATGTGTTTGGTGGTGGCATCATGCTGGAGTTGGCGGAAATGGCGGAGGATGATCCTTTGAATGCGGAGGCTGGTGGGGTGATAAGTGAGGACAAGGGGGACCCTATCATGTTTCTGGGAAGAAGGAGAAGGCATGAGGGAGGATGCGCGGGATATGGGTCGGACACGGTTGAGGGCCCTGTCAACGACCGTGGGTGGAAAACCTCGGTTAAGGAAGAAGGAGGACATGTCAGAGGAGCTGTTTTCGAAGGTAGCGTCATCAGAACAGATGCGACGGAGGCGAAGGAACTGAGAGAATGGGATGGAGTCCTTACAGGAAGCGGGGTGTGAGGAGCTGTAGTCGAGGTAGCTGTGGGAGTCGGTAGGTTTGTAATGGATATTGGTGGACAGTCTATCATCAGAAATTGAGACAGAGAGGTCAAGGAAGGGAAGAGAAGTGTCAGAGATGGACCATGTGAAAATGATGGAGGGGTGGAGATTGGAAGCAAAATTAATAAATTTTTCCAGGTCCCAACGAGAGCATGAAGCAGCACCGAAGTAATCATCGATGTACCGGAGAAAGAGTTGTGGGAGGGGGCCGGAGTAGGACTGGAACAAGGAATGTGTTTATTAATTTTGCTTCCAATCTCCACCCCTCCATCATTTTCACATGGTCCATCTCTAGAGCTGTACCTTGAGTATCCTGTCTTCCATTCTTAATTAGCACTTTTCTTAGACAATATCACCACCTTCAACACCTCTTTGATCCTTTCGTCTGTGACATCTTTTGATTATCTGCTCCTATCACTGCTTGCTTATCTCCACACTCACCACACCCTCAACTTCTCTCTCCCCCCGCCCCCCCCATCTTAGACCAGCTTATATTTCACCCCTCTCCTAACTACACTCAGTTCTGCCGAAGGGTCATTAAGACTCGAAACGTTAACTGATTTCTTCTCCACCAATGCTGCCAGACCTGCTGAGTTTTTCCAGGTAATTCTAAATATGGACCTACAGCCTGGGCTGTAGGCTCCATACTCGATACCTGAGTGCAAAATCTGCCTGGTTAGGAACATTAACTAAGGGCCTTGTCAATAAAGCTGAATGTCCTACAAATCACTCATAACATCATTGGTAACCATCCACCTGCAGAAGAAAAGAGGCACTCTCAGCCATGGTGACATGTCTGAATTTAATGGTATAACAAAAGGAACTTAAGAGAACAAAATGACAAAGGTGTCCAACATCACACCAACTCAAAGACCTCATCTCAGGCCAACACAAAAGCACCAGTAATAAACCCGTGGTGTGCCTAAGGTGCCTTATGTTTACACTTTCGGGTGCTACGTCTTGGTCCTGCCCCCTTGCTGGTACTGGCGTCTGAGACAGCCTGCTCACTCTGCTGTCCTGTTGACCTCGATGACCTTGGCGGCTGTCCTCTGGCCTGTGGAGCCTGTGCTGGCCCCGCCTGGGAGGGAGTGGCCAGTTCCACAGCTGGCATCTCCCCAGTCATAGCAGCCTCATCGGATGCAACAGTCATTGGCAGAAGGGCAGAGGAGCTGCTGCCCTCGTCCGGAGCGCCCTGAGAGAAGCCCGCAGAGACGACAGGCAGCTGCTGCGCCGACGTGAAGTTGATTCGGACCTCCCTGCTCACCGTGAATAGATGGGCACTGAGTTGGGAAACTTGGTGCCCAGAGCATCTCCCACACTGGCACTGACCAGCTGAGGTCAATGCCAATGTGAGGGCTTGCTGGTCCGAGTGCATCACCCGGAAACCCTGATTGGTCTCCTGTAGGAGCCTCTCCACGAGAGTCACTGCTCTCTCCATGGAGGACGCATGGTGCTTGGCCATGGGGCTAATTGCTTCGGTGATAGTCCGTGTAGCCTCCTCCACCACGAACACCAAGCCAAGCATAGCCTCATGTATCTCCCCCAGATGCTCCTGCACACCCGGCCGCATTTCCTGCATTTGCTGCATAGTCGATGACTTTAGAGGCATATCATCAGGCACTGACTGAGCATGTGCCTAGTCCCCTGCAGCCCTCCAACCGCTGGCGCCATGGGCACTCTCTGTCTCTGCCAGCTCCTCCAGTGACTGTGAAGTGCCCTCACCGCTGTGCCCCAGGACACTAGCCAATGATCTAATTCCCAACGAGGTGCTAGTATCTGTGCTGGTGCCTGCCTGGCAGAGATGGTGTGATGCTGGTGAGTCTGAGACTTCAGGTGTGAGAGGGGGCCTCTGCTGCTCCTCCTCCCGGCCCTGCTCCGCTGATGCTGAAAGAAAGAAAAAGGACATTTGATTAATTAACGTGGAGACAATGTCAATGTGCATCCCTGTCCCCCAGATCATTATGCGCTCATCCTTCCATAAGCAATGGTCAAGCCATGTTGCAAACTTCAATCACTTAACAGTCAGCACTGCCATGGCTGCTGGGAGAACAAAGGTGACTACTGGGGCCCAGGATCAGAGACCTAACACTTCAGCTTTAACTCAGTAGAGAGAGCGAGTTCCAGTTGATTTTAAAAAGTGTATTTTGAATCTCTATTCTAATTTGCTTTTAGATTAAAGGTAAATAGGAGAAATATTTCACAGATTGATAAACTAAAGACCAGTAGGAAATTTAAAAACAAATTGAAAAACTAATTAAATAAAATAGAGATGCAGGGCCAGGCGATGTGTTCTAGCTGCATGATGTGGGAGCTGGTGGACCCCATTGTGGTTCTTAGCAACCACATCTGTAGCAAATGTTGGCTGCTCGAGAAACTCTGGCTCAGAGTTGATGAGCTGGAGTCTGAGCTTCGGACACTGCGACAAATCAGGGAGAGGGAGAATTACCTGGATGCTGTGTTTCAGGAGACAGTCACACCCCTTAGACTAACTACCTTAAATTCGGCCGGTGGTCAGGGACAGGATGGTGTGACTATGAGTGAGGCAGGTAGAGGAATCCAGGAAGTAGCACTGCAGGAGCCTCAGCCCTTGCCCTTATCCAACAGGTTCGAGATTCTTGCTCCCTGTGTGGACGAGAGTGGGGACTGTAGGGAGAATGAGCAAACTGACCATAGCACCATGGTACAGGGAGCCATTCAAGTTGGGGGAGGAAAGAGAAATGTAGTTGTAATCGGGGATAGTATAGTTAGGGGAATAGACACTGTTCTCTGTAGCTAGGATTGAGAGTCCTAAAGGCTGTGTTGCCTGCCTGGTGCCAGGGTTAAGGATATCTCATCTGAGCAGCAAAGGAACTTGGAGTGGGAGGGGAAAGATCCAGTTGTCATGGTCCAAGTGGGTACCAACGATATAGGTAGGGGCTAAATTAAAAAGCAGAACCAAAAAGGTAATAATCTCCGGATTACTACCTGAGCCATGAGCTAATTGGCACAGGGTCAATAAGATTAAAGAGGTAAATGCGTGGCTCAAAGGTTGGTGTGGGAGAAATGGTTTCAAATTTATAGGACATTGGCACCAGTATTAGGGAAAGTGGGAGCTATTCCGTTTGGACAGGCTCCACTTGAATTATGCTGGGACCAGTGTCCTGGTGAATCACATAACTAGGGTTGTAGATAGGGCTTTAAACTAAATAGTTGGGGGGAAGGTTCAGTTGCATGGAAATACAAAAAATCAAAGTTTAAGGAGAGGGTAAGAGTGCAGGTTAGTGACGAGGCTGATTGTTACCAAAAAGTGAAAGGAAGGGACAGAGTGTGAATGCCATAACACCAAAGAATCATATAAGAGTAGGGGAAATTGACAATAGGGCAAACTTAAAGGCTTTGTATCTGAATGTGCGTTGCATTTGGAATAAAACTAATGAGTTAACAGCACAAATAGACATAAATAGGTATGATCTGGTGGTGATTACTGAGATGTGGTTACAGGGAGAACAGGTTTGGGAATTTAATATCTAAGGGTACTCAGTGTTTCGGAAAGATAGGCAGGAAGGAAAAGGAAGTGGTGTAGCTTTGTTAGTAGAGGAAGAGATCAGTGCTGTAGTGAGAAATGATATAGGAACTGGAGAGCAAGACGTAGAGTCAGTCTGGGTAGAAATAAGAAATAGCAAGGGAAAGAAGTCCCTGGTGGGATTAATCTATAGGTCTCCAAACAGTAGTTTAGCAGTAGGGCACAGTATAAACCAGGAAATACTGGGAGCATGTAAGAAAGGCACAGCAATAATCATGGGTGATTTTAATATGCATATGGACTGGACTAATCAAATTGGCAAGGGTAGCCTTGAGGCAGAGTTCATAGCGTGTATTAGAGATTGTTTCTTGGTGCAATATGTTGTGGAACCAACCAGGGAGCAGGCTATTCTGGATTTGGCTTTGTGTAATGAAATTGGATTAATTAATGATCTCATAGTAAATGATCCTCTAGGGAAGAGTGATCATAGCATGATAGAATTTCAAGTTCAGTTTGAGAGTGAGAAACTTGAGTCCCGTACTAGTGTTCTGGAGTTAAACAAATGTAACTACACAGACATGAGGGCAGATTTGGCCCTAGTGGACTGGGAAGGAAGACTACAAGATAGGACAGTTGATGAACAGTGGCAGATATTTAAGGAGTCTTTCAATTCCTCCCAAGTAAAATATATTCCAAAGAGGAAGAAAGATGGTAAGAGGGGGAAAAAGCATCCATGGCTAAGCAAGGAAGCTAGAGATAACATAAAGGCAAAAACTAAGGCATACCAATCGCAAAGGTCAGTGGCAGGCTGGAAGATTGGGAAACTTTTTAAAGATCAACAAAGGGTTACTAAAAAAATAATAAAAAGAGCAAAGGTAAATTCTGAAAGAAAACTAGTGCAAAATGTAAAAACTGATAGAAAAAGCGGCTACAAGTATATAAAAGGAAAGAGAGTAGCTAAAGTAAATGCTGGTCCCTTGGAGGATGAGATTGGGGAGTTAATAGTGGGGAACACAGAAATGGCAGAGATGCTTAATCAATATTTTGTCTCAGTTTTCATGGTGGAGGACACAAATACCACCCCAATAGTAACAGGTAGTGCAGAGAGTATAGGGAAGGAGGAACTTAGAACTATCACCATCACTAGAGAAAAAGTACTGAGCAAATTATTGGGATTAAAGGGTGACTGATCCCCAGGACCTGATGACCTACATCCCAGGGTCTTAAAGGAAGTAGCAGCGGAGATAGTGGATGCATTGGCTATAATATTCCAAAATTCCATGGATTCTGGAAAGGTTCCAGTGGATTGGAAAAATGCTAATATAACGCCCTTATTCAAAAAGCGGGGGGAGGCAGAAAGTAGGAAACTATAGACCAGTTAGTTTAGCGTCTGTTGTTGGGAAATATTTGGAATCCATTATTAAGGATGTAATAATGAGGCATTTGGAAAGTCAAAATGCAATCCATCAGAGTCAGCATGGTTTTATGAAGAGTAAATCATGTTTGGCTAATTTGCTAGGGTTCTTTGAAGATGTGTCAAGCAAAGTAGATAATGGGGATCCTGTAGATGTACTATATCTGGACTTCCAGAAGGCCTTTGATAAGGTGTCGCACAAAAGATTAATACACAAGATAAGATCACACGGAGTTAGAGGTAATATATTAACTTGGATAGAGGATTGACTAACCAACAGAAAGCAGAGTGTCAGGGTAAATGGGTCTTTTTCTGGATGGCAAGCTGTAACTTTTGGGGTGCCACAGAGTTCGGTCCTTGGGCCCCAACTATTTACAATCAATATTAATGACTTGGATTCAGGGATAGAAGGTACTATAGCTAAATTTGCAGATGACACCAAAATAGGTGGGAAAGTAAGTTGCAATGAAGAAATAAGGAATTTACAAATGGATATGGACAGGTTAGGTGAATGGGCCAAAATTTGGCAGATGGAGTTTAACATGGATAAATGTGAGGTTATCCATTTTGGTTGGAAGAATAAAAAGGCGACTTATTATTTAAATGGAGAGGAACTTCAAGAATGCTTCAGTGCAGAGGGATTTGCATGTCCTCATGCATGAATCGCTGAAAGCTAATATGCAGTTACAGCAGGTATTAAGGAAGGCAAATGGAATTTTGGCATTTATTGCTAAAGGAATAGAGTATAAAAATATGGAAAAATAGGGAAGTGTTGTTGCAACTGTACAAGGCATTGGTGAGACCGCACCTGGAGTACTGTGCACAGTTTTGGTCCCCTTACTTGCTAGAGTTTAGAAGGATGAGAGGAGATTTAATTGAGGTATATAAGATGCTAAAGGGGATAGACAAAGTAGATGTGGAGCGGATGTTTCCCCTTGTGGGGCATTCTAGAACGAGAGGCCATAGTTTTAGGCTAAGGAGTGGTAGATTTAAATCAGAGATGAGGAGGAATTACTTTTCTCAGAATCATGAATCTGTGGAATTCACTAGTTCAGAGTGCAGTGGATGCCGGGACACTGAATAAATTTAAGGAGGAGATAGACAGATTTTTAATTAGTAACGGGTTGAAAGGTTATGGGGAGAGGGCGGGAAATTGGAGCTGAGGCCAAAATGAGATCAGCCATGATCGTATTGAATGGCGGGACAGGCTCAAGGGGCTGAATTGCCTACTCCTGCTCCTAGTTCTTATGTTCTTATGTTATGTTCTCAGTGCTCGGCAAACATATCTGCCCGTGGCACCCCAGACTCACTGACACCAGTGGACCTGGACACATGGCACCTCTCCAGATCGAACCAGCTAAGCATCGCTGCCTGGGCAGGCCCTCCGCCAGTCCGCACCTGCTCGGCGGCATTATGTGCATTCTTCTCCTGAAAAGGAGAGAAGAGCATTGATTAGTGCTACTTGTACCTGGACTCTCTTCGCGCACGGCCCACCCCAACCAGAGTGAGACATTTCAGGGCTCCAGTGCCTCCTCACCCCATAGCTGCCGAAGACTCACACAAAGATGCCAGGCCTGTCCCCCCACTCCCTACCTTGACCATATGCAACCTACAGCACATTTGGCACCACACGGCCTAACCTTCCATAGCAAGGAGGCGCAAGCACGTGGAGCGCAGAGGGCAGCAGATCGATCGGTGCCACGCCACCTTGAAGCTCCCCTCCCAGCATGTCATCACCCTGACTTTGACATGTCCTGGAGTTCCAGCACTGCGCCTAGTGCAGCTCCTCCAGGTTGCCCCCAAAACAGTAATGTGGGTCTCAGTGTACCACATGCTGCGGGTGCAGAACCCATCTCATCACCACCCTCTCAGGGTGACCTCGGGATGGGCAATATCTGTTGGCCCACCCAGAAAAGGACACATGCCATCAATGATTCAATGCAGTCACTACACTCAGACTTGTTGGGGGGAGTGGGTGTGCGCCAGGGGGGAAAGCCTATCTGCTGGGTTAAGTGACCAATGCCAACATGGTACTCACCCTTCCCGAGCGCAAGAGGTCATTGATGCACTTGCGGCACTGGATCCAGGTGCACCGCACCACCTCGTGAGAGCTCACCACCTCCGCCACCTCCTCCCAGGCATGTTTGGTCATGCGGGGGGGCCTCCTCCTCCCATCCTGGGGGACGAGCACCTCCTGCCATGCTGCCACCTCCTCGAGGAGGGCAGCAAGGCAATCATCCGAAAAACGAGAGGCACGGTGCCCCCCTGCCCTACCCTCCTGCCTGGCCTGCCCACCAGCTGCGCTCTGGGGAGCCCTTCCAGGAGCCAAGTTTGTCAGCCTTTGAAAGGCTGCAGCAGCTTTTTAAAACAGGCCGCTGGACCATTGGACCCCACCGCCGCCCGCCTACTCCTGCTGTCCTCGGGAGCCGCAATTCACGTATAAAATGGCGGCGCGGACCCGAGCGCGGGTGGCGATCGGGTCCGCGCCTGCTCCCACTCTGCCCGCCCACCAGCCAGAAAATTTTGCCCCATATGTCTGCCTTAGCCTCATATCCTTTAAAATTTGGTTAAAATACATCAATCTCAGATTTAAAATTAACAATTGATTTAGCATCTTTGCAGAACAGAGTTTCAAACTTCTACCACCCTTTTTATGTAGAAGTGTTTCCTAATTTCACTCCTGAAAGGTCCAGCTTTAATTTTTATACTATGCCCACTAACCCTAGATTTCCCAACCAAGGGAAATGGTTTCTATCCAGCTTAACTGTTCCATTCATAGCTTGACATGTAAATCAAATTATCTCTTAACCTTCTAAATTCCAGAGAATACAATGCTAGTTTGTGTAATCTATTCACAGAATTAACCCTTGGAGTCCAGGTATCATTCTGGTAAGTCAACACAGCACTCCCTCCAAAGCAAATACATGCTTCCTAAGGTGGGGCTTCCAAACTGCTCACAGTTGATTCAGGGTAGGGTCAGGTGATGTCGAAGATGATGAATTAGGTGGTCTTGTGGTGGCAATTATAAGGGCTTACACTCTGTTCTAAAAAGCACTCAATAAAAAAAAATCTGAATGAAGTTTTTGAAATTTGTCCCGTGGCTTTTCTTGAAATACATATAGATTTTACTGTGGCATAAGAACAATCATGAAGCAGGATTTTTCCCTTGGCGGGGGTGGGTGGGGGCAGTCGGAAAGCTGGCTGCCGCCCGCGATTGGCTCCACACCACCATTTCACGCTGGCAGGCCAATTAAGACCCGACCAGCTTGGAACACATGCGGCAGCGCTCAGTGCTGCCTGTGCGGGCCAGGGGAGGAGGGCGAGCGGGCCTAGCGCGAAAGAGCGCTTCAATCTCCCTGAGGCATGGAGCTGCCTCAGGATGAAGCGCTGTTTAATAAAAAAGGAAATAAAACTGTCATAAAACATATCCCCTCATGTAACCCTGTCGCACGAGCTGGGACATGTTTTTAATTCAAAAGTAAAACTTTTATTTGATGTTTATTTGCTTTAGGAAACTTCATCCCGCCCTTGGATGAGGTTTCCTAAAAAATGTAAAGGCCGCTTGGCCTTTTCGCCCGCCCGCCAAATGTTAGGTTGGATGGGCAGCATAAATTTGAATTTAATTAGCTTCTTAATGACCTTAATGTACCTTTTAATTGTCGGCCGGGGTGGAGCTGACTCCAGCTCGCGCCTGCCAAACAAAATATTGCAAGACTGCACAATGACGTTGGGACACTCACCCGATGTCAACGCGCGTCATTTTATGCTCGGGCATGTCGGGTGTGTGCCGCCCGCACGCTGAACATAATATTCTGCCCATGGAATAATTCTGGCAGCTTAATATCACGGATGCTTCCAGGAAAATTGTGCACACTGTAAATGCTCAACTGCAAGACCTGCTTTTTATGAACATACAGAATAATAATACAAAAATTGAAAAACATGCAGGCTTGGCTTAACCAGCATGTCAACTTCCTCAGCCTCTCTGAGAAGCCTGGATTTGAACTTGGACTTGACATTGTTGCCAAGAGTTTAAAATGTTGCAATTTCTTAAATCAGCTCCACAAAGAGGGATTTCCCTTGTACCACTTGGAAGAAAAGTTTCAAAAAGCAATTTTTAATTGGATTACAACAAATTCCAAGTTTGGCTCAAATATGTCCAGGCGTAATTGATTCTTCTGCTCCAGAAAATTTGTAACTATCAATTTCAACAGTAAGCTGTTTCATTTTGCATATTTATATCAATACAAAAATCTGTCTTGTTAATATAGTTGTCTACTACTGTGAATATCATGCAATTCTTACATTGCCTGCCATAATGAATATGTCCAGAGGGTGGCAATCTATAGAAGCATAACAAACATAACACCTCATTTTATATTCTGTATAGACATGTGTAAATGAGTCAATGCACCAAAGCAAATTCAAAACTATTGTACTCTCAAAAATAAAAATAATGGGCAGCATTTTGCCTCCGTTGGTGGGAGTTGTGTGGGAGCAGGCGCGAGCGGGTGGGTTCCCGATCGGTGCCCCCAGTTGGGGGCGGGCCGCTATTTTACATGGGCAGGCCATTTAAGGCCCGCCCAGCATGACGTCCACCCGGAAGCGCTGTGCGCTCCCTGTGCGGGCGTGGCGGGGGGAGATTCCCTGAGCCGGGAGTGCACATGAAAAAGCACACGGATCTCCCTTAGGCAAAGTGCTGCCTCAGGGAGATAGGCTCAAGATTCAAAAGTTTAACAAAGGTAGAAAAAATATTCCTGACATGTCCCCTCATGTGACAGTGTTAGAGCTGGGACATGTCAATTTCTTTTATTTAAACATTTTATACAAATTTCAAAGCCCTCATGAAACCTCATCCCGCCCATGGATGAGGTTTCATGTTTTTTCTGAAGGCCGCCTGGGTTCTTCGCCTGCCCGCCAACCTTAAGGTTGGACAGGCAGCTCAGTTGTTTTAATTGCCCGCCGAGCTGAAAATCTAAATGACGCTCGCCAAAGGGAGAATTCTGCCCAATAAGTCTTATCTTAGAACATAAATAGGAGCAGGAGTATGCCACTTTTCCCCTCAATCCTGCTTTGCCATTTAATAAGATCATGGCTGATCTGATTGTGGCCTTAACTCCACTTTCCTGCCTGCTCCTGATAACCTTTGAAACTCTTGCGGATCAAAAATCTATCTTATAGAGCCTTGAATTTATTCAGTGATTCAGCCCCCACTGCCCTCTAAGGCAGAGAATTCTAAAGATTAACAGCCCCCTGAGAGAAATTCCTCCTCATCTCCATTAAATGGGAGGCTCCTTATTTGTAAACTGTGCCCCCTAGTTATAGATTCCCTCACAGAGGAAACATCTTCTCAGCATATTCCCTGTCAAGCCCCCCTCAGAATCTTACAAGTTTCAATAAGGTCACCTCTCCTTCTAAACTCCAAAAACTCCAAAGGTCCAAGTTGCTCAACCTTTCCTCATAAATTAACCTCTTCATCCCAGGAATCAACCTTGTGAACCTTTTCTGAACCGCCTCTAATGCAAATATATCCCTCCTTAAATAAGGAGACCAAAGCTGTATGTTGTACTCCAGATATAGTCTCACCAATGCTCTGAATAATCGTAACAAGATTTCTTTACTATTATACTCCCCCCTTGCAATAAAAGCTAACATTCCATTTACTTTCTTAATTACTTGCTGTACTTGTGTGCTAACTTTTTGCGATTCAAGTACAAAGACACCCAGATCCCTCTGTACCACAGCATGCTTCAGTCTCTCTCCAATTAAATAATATCCTGCTTTTCTATTATTCCTGCCAAAGTAGACAACCTCACATTATCCCACATTATACTCCATCTGCCAAATTTTTCCCCACTCACTTAACATATCTGTATTTTTTGCCAGATTCTTTGTGTTCTCCTCACGACCTGCTTTCCTACCTACCTCTGTATTGTCATCAAATTTAGCTACAATACACTAGGCCCCTTTATACAAGTTATTAATATAGACAGTAAATAGTTGAGGCCCCAGCACTGATCCCTGTGGCAGTCCACTAATTACAGTTTGCCAACTGTTTCCTGTTAGTTAGCCAATCCTCTACTATCAGCTATTATCTTGTGTGGGCCACTTTTTATGAGGCATCTTACTGAATGTTTTCTGGAAATCCAAATACACCACAGCTACGGATTCCCCTTTTACCAGCCGGCTTGTCACATCCTCAAAGGATTCCAATAAATTTGTCAAACATGATTTCCTTTTCATAAAACCATGTCGACTCTGCTTGATTATGATTTTTAAATGTCTTGCTATTACTCCCTTAATAGTGGATTCCAGCACTTTTCCATCGTCAGACCTTAGGCTAACTAAGACCTTTCCTTTCTTGAATAGGTGTGTTACATTTGCAGTTTTTCAATCTGCTGGGACCTTTCCAGAATTTAGAAACTCTGGAAGATTACAACCAATACATCCAGTATCTCTGCAGCCACTTCATTTAAGAATCTGGGATGCAGGTCATCAATTCCAGGGGACTTGTCAGCCGTTAGTCCCCTTAGTTAACCTAGTAATTTTTCTGTAGTGATTGTTTTAAGCTCCTCCCTCCCTTTACTCCTTGGTTTTCTAAAATTGTTGGAATGCCTCTGTGTCTTTTACTCTGAAGACAGATACAAAATATTTGTTCAAACTCCCCAGTCTCATCCTCTAAGGGACCAATGTTTACTTCAGCTACTCTCTTCCTTTTACATATTTGTAGAAGCTCTGTTAACTATCATATACAAGTTTACTCTCATATTCTAATGTCTCCCTCTTTAACAATTTTTTAGTCAACCTTCGCTGGTTTCTAAAAATGTTCCCAATCTTCTGGCCAACCACTAATCTTTACAGCATTGTACACCTTTTTTTTAATTTGATATAATCCTTAAATTCCTTAGGTAGCCATGGATGATGCATCCTTCTCGTAGTCTTTCTTTCTCAATGGAATATATCTTATTTAAAATATGATCATCTATGGTCTTACTTTTAACCTATTTTCCTACTCCACTGTCGTGAACTGTCTTCATTTCTTTGTTGTTGCCTTTATTTAAGACGCTAGTTTCAGACCCAGGGGCCGAACACATCCCCGCCGACACCGGCAGCCCAGATGCCGTATTGGTTGGCATAAGGTGGGACTTCTGCCCCTCTCGGGAGGAAGTCCCACCTTGGAGAGCTGCTGGTGAATCAAATTGGGCGGCAGCTCTCCAGTCCCTCCAGTGCTGCAGTAGCCAGAAGAGGGACTGCAGGGAGCTGCCTTGCATTAGGTTCCAGGAAATAGAGGACAGGTAAGTGGCAGGGGTCCCATGGTGGGGAGGGTAGGGAAGGCCTGGGTGGACGGTGGGGGGGGGTTGCGAGTGGTGTCACTATCGGGGTCCCAAGGGATAGGCCAGGGGGTGGAGAGAATGGAGGTCCAGAGCTCATCTGGCCTTCAGGGAAGGGTGCCCCCTATCAGAAGGGGGCTTCTGAAGGAGGCGGCCCCCCACCCCAAATCTTCCTGCTCAAGATCAAACTAACTTTATTTTCACATTTCCCCCTGAGCTATTACCCGCCTGCCAGCCTAAAAATTGAAGCTGGGTGGGAAAATGACCTTAAGGGTCTTGTTGGGGCAAGGCTGGGTTTCCCATCTGAGGCCCTGACCGCCCCAGCATAAAATCACTACTAGGTTGGGGCAGGCAGGAACCTTGAGGGAATACCATCTATGCAATTTCATACTCCCCCACCCCACCCCCACCTCAGAACCCGCCGGGGTGGGGGGGAGGGGTGGAGCAGGAGTATAAAATTCTGGCCCAGGTTTCTAACCTTCAAACTGAATGTGAAATTCTATCATGTTCTGATAACTTTTGCCTTGAGGATCCTTTGCTATGAGATCATTAATTAATCCTGTCTCATTACAGATTACCAGGTCTAAAGCAGCCTGTTCTCCATTTGGTTCCAGAACGTACTGTTCTAAGAAACTGCTGAATGCACTTTATGAAAACACCTTGATGGCTACCTTTGCTAGTTTGATTTGTACAATCTATTTGAAGATTAAAATCACCCATGGTTATTGCAGTTTCTTACTTACAAACCCCATTATTTCTTGATGCATCCTCTGTCCTATCGGGTATCTACCTTTAGGGAACCTGTATACTCCCACCAGTGACTTCTTTCCACTACTCTTTGTATGAACATCACCCTAATAACTAGGAAGCATGAAATTTGAACTAGGCTATGAACTCTCGCAACAGTGGAAATAGTTTCTATATTTATATCCTATCAGATCTTTTAATCATCTTAAACATCTCAATTAATGACCTAGATTTGGGTGTGACAAGGTAATACGTGCCTAGTCTATGTAATCTGTCCTCATAATTTAATGTTTTAGCCCAGGTACATTCTGGTGAGTCTGCACTGCACCTTCCAGGACCAATGTAAGCTTGCTGTGAATGGGGCCCGGAACTGAATGCAGTATTAGAGATGGGATCTCACCAGAACTCTGTACAACCATAGCAAAACTTCCACCACTTTGTATTCCAACTCCTTTGAAATGAAGGCCAACATTCCATTAGTGTTTTTAATTATTTTTGTACCTTAGCAGTTTTTTTTAGTGACTTCTGTACTTGGACCATTAAATCTTGTCTGCTTTTCCAGAGTTCCTAGCTTCTCATTCTTCATCAGAGATTATAGGAGGTTATTTTCATCTACCCATTGCTCCATTGATGGTGAAAAATGTGACAGTAGGCAGTTGAAAATTAAGATAAAGATAACCGCTCATCAATCTCATAAGGTTCACTCAGCTCATTTTTGAGCAAGCCTCAAAAAGGGCAGCAAAGACTGAAACAGGTGGGAGCCATTTTAAAATATCTCATTTGTGGTTTTATGCTGATTGTGGGGCCCCAACAGAATTCTGAAGCACCAGTGAACAGAATATGTACTGCGCATGCTTTTCTCAGAGATGCTGGAAATAAAGCAGCCTAGCAGTCCATAAAGAGACCACCAAGCTGCTCCAAAAACTGGAACAAAAGTGTGGTGCTATTGAATTTTGTAGGTACAGGAGGAGCTTGAATAATTTGCCTGGCTCCCTAAAAAACTTTTAACCAACTGTCAATTGTTCAGTAGCTCCCCCTTATCATGGGATTACCTTCCATGACCCCTTTAAAGGAATACTTTGGGCTTCATATAAAGCTGTTCTTAAACATATCCTGGTGCTGCATTAAGGTGATACCTGAGAGCCAATGGTGCTCGTCTGTGCTGTGGTTTTTTGTGCCTCGTAGGATTGAAGCGACCCTACATTCTGGGCATATGTTGTGGCCAGATGCAAAGTTCACCAGATTAGCCATGAGATTTGCCTTGGACTTCACATTGACATGCGTTTTGGGATTTACAAAATGGTCCTGTTCATATGGCACTCATCCAATATCCTTTTATTTACAGTAGAATCCAAGGGAACTGAGTCTGCATGTTCAGGAACATGTAGCTGACTCCTGCAGTTTTCATTCCCCAGTCAGATGTCACTTTCACCTTTTGATTCCTCCTGCACCATGAGGGTAATTAATGAAGCAGTGCTGCATATATAATCAAACTGCACAAAAGCATGAAGTAGCTTACCTTGACTGCAAAGATTGTTAAACATCTTCCTGCACACCTTAAGCCTTGAAGTTTGAGGAGGTGGCACTCAATACCACAATTACCTATCTTTAACACTTATTGCTCTCTTGAAAGATCTCCATACCCTGAAACCAAACACATCATTCTTCTTGCTCTATAAATTTCCATTGCAAGAATGTACAGACTGGCTCCATAAAGTTTGCCATGCATTAATTCAATTTAGCTGTATTCCTTATTACTCAGGTTACCTGCTTCCTACAGTGCCGTTGCCCTATTATGCAGTAAGTTTTATATTCTGCTTATACACCAGATCTTTCACCCAGGTATTTTCTAGCCCTTAGACATCCCCCCACCCACCTTCTAGTTTCTTCAATCCAGGTTTTCTTTGTCCCCCTTTCTCTGCATAGCCTTTTTGGGGACTAATATCCCAACTCTATGCTATTATCCACATCCACAAAGCCCCATGTCTGAGGTGTTGCAAGCTTTATTGTTAAATGTCAGCTGTGGCACTCTTGCCTCCAAGTCTAAAGTAGGTTGAAGCCCCATTTCAGAGAGTTCAGTGTGTAATCTAGGCCGATACTTCGAAGCTGTCCCAAGAGAGTGTTACTGGCTGAGGTGCTGTTGAGACGTTAAACTGAGGCTGTGTCTGCTCTTGCAGGTGAGCAGAAAGGATCCCATGATGCTATCTGAAGAGAAGGGGAGTTCTTCCATTTGTCTCACAAGCAGCATCACTAAAAAAAGATGACATGGTGATTTATTTATTTTATCTGGGACCCTGCTGTGTGCAAATTGGGTACAATGTTTCCTACATTATAACAGTGACAACACATCAAAAATGTTTAATTGACCATAAAGCACTTTGAGACATCCTGAGGTCGTTAACAGGCTACACAAATGCAAGTTCTTGATAAACAAAGCCTGCACACCTCTGCTTGTGCAACTTGGCTGACCCTGTAAATCACTGCAGAGTTAGTGCCAATACTTGTAAAGCAGGCAAAAATTCAAATCATCCTCAGTTTCAAAGGCTCCTTTGCACCATCAGAATTAAAATCCCAAGTTTCTCAAATGAAAAACCATAGCAATCATTTGCAATTTGATGTAACTAGTAAACTTAGGAGACAACTCTGTGAACTGTACTGCATTTTAAGTTTGTTTTCCGTGTAGGTTTAAGGAACTTTGTATGATTACCTCTTTGGACTCTAAATAAAATCCTTCAGCACACCAGGTAAAAAAAAATGTCAGAAGTTCCATTATCCACACATTCAAAAATGCCAATGCAGAGGGGGTATGGTAACATAGTGGTTGTGTTGCTGGATGAGATAGCATCATGGAATGGTTTCAGCACAGGAGACCACCATTGGTTCATCATGTCCACAGCAGCTCTCTGCAAGAGCAATCCAGCTAGTGTCACTCACTGACCTTTTTCCCATAGCTCTGCCATGCTTTTTCCTTCAGATGTTTATCCAATTTTCTCTTGATAGCCCCGATTGAAATACCTCCACTATGATCTCAGATAATGTATTCCAGATTCTAACCACTCGCTGCTTAAAAATGTTTTGTCATGCCACAGTGGTTCTTCTACCATTCACCTTAAATCAGTGACCCATGGTTCTCAACCTTGCCACTAATGGGAACAGTTTCTCTCCAGCTACTCTGTCCAGATCCCTCATGATATTGAATATTCCTATCAATTCTCCTCTCAACCTTCTCTTATCTAAGGAGAACAAACCCTTCTTCTTAGAATTATCCACATAGTTTAAGTCCCTCATCCCTGGAACCATTTTCATAAATCTTTTCTGTACCCTCTTTAAATCCTTCAAATATTTCAATATAAAAAGTGGTGTCAGAATTGGATACAATACTCCAGTTGAGACTAAATGATTGTTTTATAAAGGTTCATCATAGCTTCCTTACCTTTGCACTCTATGCCTCAATTTATGAAGCCCAGGATCCCATATGCCTTAACAATTTTCTCAACCTGCCCTATCACCTTCAACGATTTGTGCGCAGATACTCCAGGTCTCTATGTTTCTGCACCCTTCTTTAGAATTGTGTCCTTTATTTTATATTGCTTTTTCTCATTCTTTCTACCAAGATGTCCTATTTCATACTCCTCTGCATTAAAGTTCATCTGCCACAGGTCTGCCCATCCTATTGGCCTGTCTATGTCCTCTTGAAGTTTCTCACTATTCTCCTCACTGTCCACAATACTTCAAAGTTGTGCGTCATCTGGAAACTTTGAAATTGAGGCTCTGCAAAACGAAGTCTACATCATTAATACATATCAAGAAAAGCAGTGGTCCTAGCACTGACACCTAGAGGATCCCACTATATATATTTCTTTAGTCTGAAGACCAACTGCTCACCACTACACTCTTTTTCCTGGCACTCAGCAACTGTCACTTTCCTTTTATTCCATTTTGCTGGCAAGTATCTGGCACTTTATCAAACACCTTTTGGAAGTCCATATACACTACATCAACCATGCTACTCGTGAACCCTCCGTTACCTTATCAAAAAATGCAATTAAACAAAGCTGTGTTGGCTTTCCCCAAATCAAGTAACTGTTAATTTTATCCTGGATCATCATCGCTAAAAGATTTCCCACCACTTAAATTAAACTGACAGCCTTTTATTTGCTGAACTTACTATTACTCCTTTTTTGAACTAGGATGTAAACGCTTGCAAATCTCCAGTTCTCTGGCATCACCCTCATATCCAAGTGGATTGAAAGATTATAGTCTGTACCTCTGCAATTTCCACCCCGAATTCCCTCAGTATCCTTGGATGCATATGATCCTGTCCTGGTGACTTATCAACCTTAAGTACAGCCAGCCCTTCTAATGTCTCCTCTTTATTAATTTTTAACCCATCCAAAGTTGTAATATGCCTTTAAGTGATATCCAGCTTGAGATCAATAGAAGGGAAGTGTGTCATGTGATCCAGCCTTAGTTTCACTTTTGCTTTGAGCAGAATACATGGATAGCTGTTGTCTTCAAACTTTATACTGATATAACAGTTCTCGTGCCTAGTCTTAATAAATGAGCCCACAACGTGTTTACCAAATCCCTTATGAGCAATTTGTGCCTTGTACAGTAAATAAGCCCATGGTATTATATCACTGTAATAACACAACGTGGTGATTAGTGGTGGTAATAAATATGGCAGTAAGATTGAGTACAGGTACAACATGGCGAACAGCCTTAGATAACCCTACATGACATGAGATGATCTTCGACATTTTGGCTTTTCCACAACAAATTTGTAGCATTGAAGAGTTGAAAACACAGAGTGCTGACTGCGCAGAGGAGTTTTGGAGACACATGCCAAGCTAGTACTCAAGTAAAGAGCTGGTAAGTGGGTGGATTCCTCATGGTGAGATTGCAGTGCATAGCCTGTCAGTTCCATGAGTGCGACAGCACCATGAGAACACCAGCACCAGGTTAGCTCAGTTGGGAAAGGTGAATGACCAGGCTGTGGGCCAGAACAATAATGAGCAAGGGAAGAGTCAAACAAAAAAGCCATAAAAATTTGGCCAGAGAAGGTTGTGATTATAACAGATGGTTTTGGGAGTTGCTGAATATTAAATTGAATAAAAAGCAAAGACGCCATTACTCTGTGGTGCATTCCCGCTTTAGAAGTTAGGAGTTTAGTGTAGTTATAATACAGAATCAAAGTATCTAACTGTACTTTTTGCATTAGGTTTAACTTCTGTTAGTGGGTGATTAGTTTTGGAACTATACAATCCCTTTTGAATTTTATCACTTGTGACTGTACCAACTGAATGTGTAAGAATATTTTACCTGGCTCACCTTGTAAATACTGATTATTGCTATCCACTTATGTTACACACACTTGGTATAGATTGTGTAATCCTCTGTATTAGTTTGATATTGTTTTGTTTAAAATCATAAATAACTTTGCAATCTGTTTTTAAAAGTAAAATAGCCATTCCAAACACAACAGCCATAGGAAAACACCAGAAGGCTGTCATTTAAATGCGACTGATCTAATCAACAACACATTTAGGCGAAGTAATATAAGTGTCTGATTTAATTAGGAATTTACATTAAATGAGCAAAATCTGAGACAATGATAATCATGCTTCCTATCCTGGAAGAATGGACATCAGGAGGTGACCATGCACTGTACATGCCTCACCTAGCCAATCAGAATCATACACTGCCTGGACCAGAGTTCAGGATACCATTGGTCAGGCTGTGGTTGTTATTTGTAAAGGGTTAATAAGGCCTGCTTTTCAGTGGTACAGTGTGTAGAAAGTAGAAAGAAGAAGAATTTCAGAAGAGACAGCACCCCAGCCAACCGAGGACCAGTATTCCATGGTAAATCGGCTGAGTCCACTGCCTTAATTGTCACTTCTGTTGTACTTGTTTTGATAACTTAATAAATTTGTGAACCTTGTCTAAACACACTTGTACCTGGAGTTGTTTCGTTTTTGGTCAGACTCTGAGTCTTACAATTAATGTTAAATTGGATTTCAGAATCCTATAATTCCTGCCACAAATCATCTTTGTGGGCAGAACTTTGGAAAAGTATGCGAAAGCACCTAAAGCGACATTGGAGTTCGGCATTTCCTTGGTGCATGTAGAAGTCCATACCTTCCGCATGTCTTGATACATTTGGGTGTTCTAATGAGTGCATCAAATATTGGGGTTGTGCTTAGGACCTGTAAGCTTTGTTGACCTGTGGGAATCACTTAATATTTATGTCCATTCTTGAATAGCTCTTTGATGCTATGCATTTTGGGGTTGTCTAGCAGATCTTTCTGGAATGCTCAACAATTCTGTCAGCTAGCTCTGCATTTGAAAAATCACAATATATCCCCTTTTTTCTGCATCTGCTGACAAAAGTGGTCTATGGATTCCATTGGGTATTGTCGAAATGATATGAACTCTAATCGATGAATATAAAGGCTTAACCTGATTCTGAACCAGCCTTCCAATGTAGTCCATATCTTTTCGGGATCCTTTAACTCTTCTTCTGTTAATCCTGATGTGTTCAGCCTGTGTAGACCTTCATGCCCAATTGCTAGGTGAATTTTTATGGCTTGCTTGTATGGTTCAGACACACCTGAATCAAGAAACCATTGCTCTGTATGCTGTTAACATATCGAATTTGGGTAGTAGGTTAGCTGCATCCCAATTCAAACTGGGGAATTTTGTGGATGTTCTGGCAATATCCCTTTGACCTTCCTTCTGTATTACTTGGGAGGAGTGTCACTTTAGTTGCTTTCGTGTACTTTTAGTGGCAGGTGGCACAAGGGCCATTGGCAGAGGCAGTGCACTAAAGCAAAGGCTGATGCAGTTACAAACAGCTGTGCACTGATCCAAACACACTGTACACAATGGGTACCTTCACGCAATAAGAATGACCATCGGTATCCCATCAGAAACATACATGAGGTGATCTAAAAACCAGAAAATGACAATGTACATGACTAGACAATGAGGTGAACACATGTTTCTCGCCATCAATCTTGTGAACAACATAGATCTCATTATGCCATCAGAAGTGTTTGCCAAGATTCAAATTACCTGTCCTAAGAAAGTTGGGAATTATTCCTTAATGACAGAGGGATGAGTGCCAACATATATCTGCAAATTCTAAAAGATATACATCCATATACATGGAGGGCCATGGCGAAACCTGTTGCCATGAAATCTTCTACAAACAACAGTGCACTAATTCCATGTGCAGGATCCATAGTCCTGGAGCGCAAGTATAATCAATCCTCCTGGGTGTCACAGGTGTTCTACACCGTGGAAACTAAAGGTCCAGTGATTACAGGTCTATCAGAATGTTGCCACCTCACACTTGTAACAATTCATGGAACCAGTCAGATATCACAAGGCAAATCAACCTCAGAAACTACTTCTATCACCTCAGTTCACGATCTAAAATTGAAATACCCAGAATGTTTCAACAAAACTGGCAGTTTCAAGGCAGCTGCAACATGAAACTTACAGGAGAATGCAAGTCTGTCAATTGATCCACCATGTAAATGCACCATCCACATACAAGACAAATTTAAAGTTGAACTAGGCAAAATGGAGAAAGACATGCAGCTCAATCACATATCATAAAGGAGGACAGATCATTGAGAGTATGCCTCGATCCATGACGTTTAAACGCAGCTTTGAATTACAAAATACCCAAATCAGAAGAGTTAAATCCGAGATTTGCAGGTGCAAAACTTTTCTCAAAGCTCAATATCAAGCATGGTTACTGGTCAGTACACCTCACAGAGAAGTTCCAAGAGCTTACTACATTTCATACCCCATTCGGACAATACCATTTTCAATGACTTCCTTTCAGGCTGTTAGCCAGGATCTTTTTCAAGCTCACATGGACCACATTACACACTTTGTACCAGGATGCATCTGTATTGCAGATGACATAGCTGTTGGGTGCAGAACAAAATCTGCACTTATTGATGCAAACAGCACGTAATGAAGGATTGTTATTCAACTGTCTGAAATGTGACATCAAGATGCAGTAGATCAATTTCTTTGGTTCTATTTATTTCAGTGCTGGCATATGTCCCAATGTAAGGAAAATAGAGGATATTATTAAGGCCATGCCAACTCCTCAAAGTTATGATCGTCAAAGATGTCGAGGTTTCTTCAATTTCTTGTCTCCATACATTCCCAAAGTCACTCAAAAATCTTCATCGCTAAGGGAATTGTTGAGAAAGGTTGTGTCTTTTCTGTGGCACGAAAACCACCAATACCTTCTCAAAACACTGAGTCATCATCAGAAGCATCGACATTGCAATTTTATGATCCTAGGGAGATGACTACCCTGGAGATTTATGCCTCACAGAAAGGTCTGGGAGCGTGCATATAACAAAAAGGCAAGCTGACTGCATTTGCTCCAAAATTTCTATAATGCAATCCAACTACTTCAACATTGAGTAGCAAACATTAGCTTTAGTGTTTGGAATCATACATTTTCATACCTATTTGGCAAAAAATTTGTAGTAGAGACCAACCACAAGCCACTGGAGATGATTTGGCGAAAAGCAATGACCAGTGCACCGCCAAGATTGCAATGTCTCTGGGTAAAGATTCAAGGTTACAGCTGTGAGATTAGGTAGAAGCCAGGTAACTTGGTGGTAGCATCGGATACACATAGTAAATTTCCTAACCCAGCGAGGACAGAAATGTATCCTTAGTTCTACAAGTTGACTTCATTGACATCAGACTTGAAGATGTTCTCCAAATTGATCTGGTACGTTTTGTCCAACGCAAATGCCAGCAGCAAAAGAAGAAACGGTGAACAGAAACTGTGAAAAACCATAATTGAAGGATGGCCTGATTTAAGTCAGCATGTCCACAAACGTGAGAGACCATTTTGGCCTCATCGGGACAAGCCAGGCAGCTCCCCGGGAGTCATTTTTAAAGGCAGGCAGGTCACCATACTGGAATATTTGCAACCTGATATTCTTCAACAACTTCATCATTCACACATGGGCATAGATCAGACGAGAAGAGTTGCAAGAGAGACAGTCCATTGGCCAGGTATGAACAATGACATTGAGGTCATCATCAAGAAGTGTGAGGCATGTCAAGAGCATATGCCAAGTCAGCACAAAGCACCATTGATTGAACATTTAAGTTCCTACCCATCCTTGGTCCAAAATTGCATCCGACCTCTTTCATGCTCATGGCACTGACTTCATCACCATCGTCAACTATTTTATCAAGTACCCCATTGTTTGACAATTGCATAATACGTCAAGCACAACTGATCTGCACACCCTAAAGGCTATTTTCAGTTTATTTGGTCTGCTGAGCGAGATCATTATGGATAACAGCCTACAATTTGTTGGTAATCCATTTCAGGATATGTGTGAGAAGATCACACTACTTCTCATTTCCCTAGATCTAATGGCCTAGTTAAACGAATGATTTGCATGGTGAAATCCCTAATTCTCAAATGTAGCCAGACCAAATTGCAATGTTACATCTGAGAGCAACATGTTTAAGTGCAACTGTTCTATCACCAGCAGAGCTCATGTTTGGCAGACCAACAGGTACCAATTTCCCTACTCATACCCATTTGACACTCTCAGAAACTAGAACTTAAAACTACAGATGACCAACATGCACAATAAAAATGCAGGTACAGAATTGCCAAGTGTATTGTTGGGACAACAAGTTCACATCCAGGATTCCACAGAAAGTATGTGGCAACCAGCCATGTTGACAAGGATTTGCTCAGAACCAAGGTCCTATGAAATCATTACATGCAAAGGCGCAACAGTGAGGTGCAGCTGAGGACCACCGTACACCTCTATTGCATCTAGGACAAGATATCAAATACAACCAGGAACACCATCCAAGAATGACAATACCATAGATCAATTAAAGAAATCTCCAGACAAGGTTACCATCACAAGATCTGGGTGTACCAGCAGATCACCCTTACACTTTAGAGACTCATAGCTTCATCAGTTCTCTGCACTTATGTAATGGTAACTAAACATGAACATGTATTGTAAACTGTCATACCTCTTTGGAAGGGGGGAAATATTTTTAAAAAGGGGGATGTTGCAATATGCCATTATTAGCATGACATCAGTAGAAGGAAAGTGTGCCATGTGATTCAGTTTTAGTTTCACTTATGCTTTGAGCAGAGCACACACACACAGGTACAAAGCTTAAAGATATCACAGCTGTGTATAACTGTTCTCATATGCCTAGTTTTAATAAATGCACCCACAGCGTGTTTACCCAATCCCTTATGAGTGATTGGTGCTTTGTGTCTTGTACAGTAAATAAGTACAAGGTATTGTATCATTATAATAACACAACACCCTGTATCTCAGTTACTTCCACTCTCACTATGACAGTATCATCTTTGTTGTTAAAGACAGATATAAAGTACTCAGTTAGTATCTCAGCCATGCCCTATGCCTCCACATGTAGATCCCCCTTTTAGTCCCTAATATGCCCCACCTCTCCTAGGTTGGAAGACAACCTTTGGATTCCCTTTCGTTAGCTGCTAGTCTCTTTTCATACTCTCTCTTTGCCTCTCTGACACTTATGTTCACTTCCCTTCTGAACTTTATATTAAACCAGCTCCATTATCAACCTGACATCTGTCATCCACCCCCTTTTCTTACTCTTTATCTCTCTCATCATCTAGGAAACTCTGGCTTTGGTTGTCCTACCTTTCTCCTTTGAGAAAATGTACTTCAACTGTACATTAACCATCTCCTCATTAAAGACAGCTCATTGTTCAGTTACAGCTTTGTCTGCCAATCTTTGATTCCAATTTACCTGAGCCAAATCTGCTCTTACCCCACTGCAATTGGCCCTCCTCCAATTTAGTATTTTTATACTTTAGATTGTTCCTTGTCCTTTTCCATACTTAACCTAAACGTTATGATACTATGATCACTGTTTCCTAAATGTTCCTAACTGACATCTGATTCGCTTGACCTATTTCAATCCCAGAACACGATCTAGCAATGCCTCCTTCTTCATTGGGTCATAAACTTACTGATCAAGATTATTCACTGAACACACTTCAGAAACTCTTCTCCTCCCTCCTTTATACTATGGCCAGAAACTTTGGGTCAGTAAGCAGGGGCGGGGCCCGCTTGCCGATGCGTAAAAAGACGCACGGTGACATTGGGGGTCATTCAAATAGAGTTCGGAGGGCGTGTACCGGAGTCAGCGGCGTGCCCGCCAAACTGTCAAAGGCCTATTAAGGCCATTTAAACAGCAATTAAAATAATTAACTGAGCTGCCCGTCCAAACCTTAAGGTTGGCATTTATCATGAAACCTCATCCATGGGCGGCATGAGGTGTCATGAAGGTTTTTAAACTTTAATAAAAAATTTTCAAAAAAATTCATAGGCATGTCCCAGCTCATGTGACACTGTCACATGAGCGGGGACATGTCTTAAATTTTTTTTTCCTTTATCTAAATTTTTACATATCAAACCGATCTCCCTGAGGCACAGAGCTGCCTCAGGGAGATTTCTGCACTCTTGTGCGCGCATGCGCGAAAGAGCACAGGCCTCAACTCAGCCTACTCTCCCCACCGCACAGGGAGCACTCAGTGCGTGACGCTGGATGGGCCTTAATTGGCCCGCCCACGTAAAATGGCTGCATGCGTGCCCGTGCCCACTCTCGCCCAACCCCGACGGGGAGAAAATTCTCCCCTATTAGTCTCTAGTCCCAGTCTATATTAGGATAATTGAAGTCCCCCATAATTACAACTCGACTCTCTAATTTTCATAGCTCTCTGTAATTTCCAAGCACATTTGTTACTCCCTGTCTTTCATACTATTTGGTGGCCTAAAGAACACATCTAGTCATATAAATGATATCATTTTTTTTCAACTCTAACCAAATAGATTCGGTCGTTGACCTCCTCCAGAGCATGCTTTCTTTCTAGCTCTATAATATTCCTGTCAATCATCAAAGCCACCGCTGTGTCTTTCTTTCCTTCCTTATCTTTCCTGAACATTTTGTAGCCAGTCATATTTATTACCCAATCCTGCCCTTTTTTGAGCAATGTCTCTGTTATCACCACAACATTAGATTCCCATTTGGTTATTTGCACCCGCAGCTCACAAACCTTATTTATCCCTTTTCATTTGTCTACATACGTACATTGCAAACCCAGTTTAAGCCTTATTGCTTTCCTTTTTCATCTGACCCAACCTAATACCTTATCAGTTCTGAAGAAGAGTAATACGGACGAAATGTTAACTCTGTCTTTCTCTCCACAGATGGTGTCAGACCTGCTGAGTTTTTTCAGCAATTTTTTTTTTGTTTCTAATACCTTACTATTTCTTTTTCAAGTGCTATTTGCTTATCCCAAGCAATTCTCACCTTGTTTGTCCTTCTTAATGCTAAATTCTGGTTTGTACCTTCCTACCAAGTTAGTTTAAACCCTCCCCAATGGCACTAGCAAACTGCCCCTCAAGGGCAGTGGTCCCAGCTGAATCTGGGAATCTGAATTTAGGAATCTGGAAGCCTGGATTAATGATCCAGAGACAGGGGTCCAAATTCCACCATGGCAGCCAGGGAATTTAAATTTGATCAATTAAATAAAGCTGGAATAAAAAGCCAGCATCAGTAATGTGACCATGAAAGTACCAGATTGTTGTAAAAATCCATCTGACTCACTAATGTCCTTTAGGGAAGGAGGTTCTTACCCGGCATGGTGTAGAAGTGACTCCAGACCACAGCAATGTGGTTGATTCTTAGCTGCCCCCTGAAATTGCCTAGAAAGCTACTCAGTTGCATTCAAAAAGGTCGCTCACCACAATCTTTTAAGGGCAATTAGAGATGGGTTAAACGCTAGTTTTGCAAAGGACACCCAAACCTTGTAAATGAACACAAAAGCAGTTCCAACCATGAGAATGTTCGAGACCCACGTGAATGATGCATGTATAAAATGAGTAATGCTCGCGAACACTTTATTACACAAATTACATTCAGCGACCGAAAATAGTGTTCTGACAATATAACAATTTGCACCCCCCTAGAATTTAAGTATTAGACATTTACTTTGAATACATCAAAAAATGACTTTTGCTGTAAATACAGATCCTGTTCTCTGTATGTACAATTTTCTGTTCAGTAAACAGGATAGTTATAGAGCGAAACTAAGACAAAAAGTAGCAGCCTTGCTTCCCTTTGTAGCATAATTGGACTACAGTAGACTAAGGATGCTTGATAGAGAAGGCACGATGTTACTTACAACTGGAAATATCAAACTAAAGTGCCAGACAGGACAGTAGCCAAATGCTACAGCTCAAGCACAGAAAAGTGACTGACTCACCAACACAGGTTTATAGCTCCAGCAAGGTAAGACAGTAACAATTAAAAATATTCATTATGGCCCAAAGCAGTAAATTTTGCTTCAGTATTCAGACAATACTTGGTCCCGAGAATAAAACTGACTTGATTGTTTAGATATGGAGGCAAAAGCATGATAATGAAACTCTCCACAAATAAATAAAAACGTACATGTTGTGTAGCCAAAACAGATTAGTACAGTTACTATCAAATACACATCCTGAATACATCTGCTTTTAGGGAAACAAAATGGGAACTCAATATATTGTCATCGTTATCAGGGCAAATTGGAATTAGCATATTTCAAGAGGACGAGGTGGTGGGTGGAAGTGGTGGTGCAGAATACTCTTCTGTTTCTGAGTCAGTGCCTTCCTCATCATCTTTTTCTTGATCACTTCCTTCAGTACTCAATCTGTCAAAACCTTTTCGACTGTAACCTCTGTGGCTTGCAAAGAAGTTCCCCAAATTTAGTCCTCGGCTGCTTTTTCCTGTCAAGAATAACGTATTTTGATTTCCTCAGACTATGCGAAATATAACAACATTTTTAGATCCATTGTCTATCTTTGTTTAAAACATTGCCATGGGCATGTAATACTTTGACAGCAATTATTTAAAGTTAAAAAAGACATTTCAGTATTACCAATTTTTCACAATGTAATTAAGCTGTGGACTTTTAAGAACATAAGACATAGGAGCAGAAATTAGGCCATTCGGCCTATCGAGTCTGCTCCGCCATTCAATCATGGCTGATAAGTTTCTCAACCCCATTCTCCCGCCTTCTCCCCGTAACCTTTGATCCCCTTACCAATCAAGAACCTATCTATCTCGGTCTTAAATACACTCAATGACCTGGCCTCCACAGCCTTCTGTGGCAATGAATTCCATAGATTCACCACTCTCTGGCTAAAGAAGTTTCTCCTCATGTCTGTCCGAAAAGGTCTTCCCTTTACTCTGAGGCTGCGCCCTCGGGTCCTAGTCTCTCCTACTAATGGAAACATCTTCCCCACGTCCACTCTATCCAGGCCTTTCAGTATTCTGTAAGTTTCAATCAGATCCCCCCTCATCCTTCTAAACTCCATCGAGTATAGACCCAGAGTCCTCAAACGTTCCTCATATGTTAAGCCTTTCATTCCTGGGATCATTCTTGTGAACCTCCTCTGGACCCTCTCCAGGGCCAGCACATCCTTCCCAGGGGCCCAAAATTGCTCACAATATTCTAAATGTGGTCTGACCAAAGCCTCAGCAGCACATCCCTGCTTTTATATTCTAGTCCTCTCGAAATAAATGCCAACATTGCATTTGCCTTCCTAACTACCAACTCAACCTGCAAGTTAACCTTAAGAGAATCCTGGACTAGGACTCCCAAGTCCCTTTGCACTCCAGATTTCTGAATTCTCTTCCCATTTAGAAAATAGTCTATGCCTCTATTCTTCCTACCAAAGTGCATGACCTCACACTTCCCCACGTTGTATTCCATCTGCCACTTCTTTGCCCATTCTCCTAACCTGTCCAAATCCTTCTGCAGCCTCTCTGCCTCCTCAATACTACCTGTCCCTCCACCTATCTTTGTATCATCTGCAAACTTAGCCAGGATGCCCTCAGTTCCTTCATCTAGATCATTAATGTATAAAGTGAAAAGTTGTGGTCCCAACACTGACCCCTGCGGAACTCCACTAGTCACCGGCCGCCATCCTGAGAAGGACCCCCTTATCCTCACTCTCTGCCTCCTGCCAGCCAATCTTCTATCCATGCTAGTACCTTGCCTCTAACACTATGGGCTCTTATCTTACTGAGCAGCCTCCTGTGCAGCACCTTGTCAAAGGCCTTCTGGAAGTCCAAGTAGATAACATCCATTGGCTCTCCTTTGTCTAACCTACTCGTTACCTCCTCAAAGAATTCTAACAGATTTGTCAGGCATGACCTCCCCTTGATGAAGCCATGCTGACTTTGCCCGATTTTACCATGCATTTACAAGTATTCTGAAATCTCATCCTTAATAATGGACTCTAAAATCTTACCAACGACCGAGGTCAGGCTAATCAGCCTGTAATTTCCCGTCTTTTGCCTCACTCCCTTCTTAAACAGGGGGGTTACATTAGCGATTTTCCAGTCCTCTGGGACCCTCCCTGACTCCAGTGATTCCTGAAAGATCACCACTAATGCCTGCACTATCTCTTCAGCTATCTCCTTCAGAACTCTGGGGTGTAATCCATCTGGTCCAGGTGATTTATCCACCTTCAGACCTTTCAGTTTTCCTAGCACCTTCTCCTTGGTAATGGCCACCATTCTCACCTCTGCCCCCCCGACTCTCTTGAACTTTGGGGATGTCACTCGTGTCTTCCACTGTGAAGACTGACGCAAAGTACCTATTCAGTTCCTCCAGCATTTCTTTGTTCCCCACTACTACTTCTCCAGCGTCTAATTTTAGTCTAGTTAACAAAATAATTCTTGCTGATGGAAAATTAGCAACGTTGCTGCAGCATTACCATGTGTAAATATTGGAGACAGCTTTAATTCTGGAAATGATTCTGCCTTCATTTTACAATTATCTTACCCCTAAGCCTCCCCAGGATTCCTCCTGATGACTGTATTGACTCCAATTTGCTGTCAGGGTCTTCTATAAAGACAAAGTAAAGTATGTCAGACTACTGTTTTTGAGAATATTTCATATATTTATTTACAATGACAGCTCACAAATTAAGTCCAACAAAAAAAGTGAAATGCAGGAGGAACTTTTTTGTTTACTAACATGTAGGAAGTATATGGAACAGATTACCAGCATGGGTTGTGGAACAAGAAACTTTTAAAGGTTTCCAGACAACAGGCATCTTGTCAACACACGGGATTCAAGGTTATTAGCAATGTACCAATGGAATTACTGTGGATACGTGGATTAGATGGACCGAAGGGTCTTTTCCCTTTGGAAAATGTTACTAAATAGTCTCTGGTCAGCTGATTCAATATGATTAGATGCAGGGTTAAGTTTCCTTTACTCTGTTCAGAAAATGTGCTTTAGTTTCATGTCTTAATCTTTAAACAACATGCTGCATTGGAGATAAAAACAAAAAGCTAAAAGCTACTGCGGATGCTGGAAATCCAAAACAAAAACAGAATTACCTGGAAAAACTCAGCAGGTCTGGCAGCATCCGTGGAGAAGAAAAGAGCTGATGTTTCGAGTCCAGCATGACCCTTCAACAGAACTGAATTATAGTTAGGAGAGAGGTGAAATATAAGCTGGTTTAAGGTGGGGGGCGGGGGGAGGGAGAAGTTGAGGGTGGGGTGGTTGTGGGGACAAGCAAGCAGTGATAGGAGCAGATAATCAAAAGATGTCACAGACGAAAGGATCAAAGAGGTGTTGAAGGTGGTAATATTATCTAAGAAAAGTGCTAATTAAGAATGGATGATGGATAAGAATCGGGACCTGGAAAAATTTATCAATTTTGCTTCCAATCTCCACCCCTCCATCATTTTCACATGGTCCATCTCTGACACTTCTCTTCCCTTCCTTGACCTCTCTGTCTCAATTTCTGATGATAGACTGTCCACCAATATCCATTACAAGCCTACCGACTCCCACAGCTACCTCAACTACAGCTCCTCACACCCCGCTTCCTGTAAGGACTCCATCCCATTCTCTCAGTTCCTTCGCCTCTGTCGCATCTGTTCTGATGACGCTACCTTCAAAAACAGCTCCTCTGACATGTCCTCCTTCTTCCTTAACCGAGGTTTTCCACCCACGGTCGTTGACAGGGCCCTCAACCGTGTCCGGCCCATATCCCGCGCATCCGCCCTCACGCCTTCTCCTCCCTCCCAGAAACATGATAGGGTCCCCCTTGTCCTCACTTATCACCCCACCAGCCTCCGCATTCAAAGGATCATCCTCCGCCATTTCCGCCAACTCCAGCATGATGCCACCACCAAACACATCTTCCCTTCACCCCCCCTGGCGGCATTCCGTAGGGATCGTTCCCTCCGGGACACCCTGGTCCACTCCTCCATCACCCCCTACTCCTCAACCCCCACCTATGGCACCTCCCCATGCCCACGCAGAAGATGCAACACCTGCCCCTTCACTTCCTCTCTCCTCACCATCCAAGGTCCCAAACACTCCTTTCAAGTGAAGCAGCATTTCACTTGCATTTCCCCTAACTTAGTCTACTGCATTCGTTGCTCCCAATCTGGTCTCCTCTACATTGGAGAGACCAAACGCAAACTGGGCGACCGCTTTGCAGAACACCTGCGGTCTGTCCGCAAGAAAGACCCAAACCTCCCTGTCGCTTGCCATTTTAACACTCCACCCTGCTCTCTTGCCCACATGTCTGTCCTTGGCTTGCTGCATTGTTCCAGTGAAGCCCGACGCAAACTGGAGGAACAGCACCTCATCTTCCGACTAGGCACTTTACAGCCTTCCGGGCTGAATATTGAATTCAACAACTGTAGATTTTAAACACCCCCCCTCCCCATCCCGTTTCCTCCTCCTTTTTATTTATTTATTTATTTATTATTTATAGATTCTTCTTTTCCCACCTATTTCCATTATTTTTAAATCTACAACTAATACCTTGTTAGTCTTTCCACCCCACCCCCACTAGAGCTGTACCTTGAGTATCCTGCCATCCATTCTTAATTAACACTTTTCTTAGATAATATCACCACCTTCAACACCTCTTTGATCCTTTTGTCTGTGACATCTTTTGATTATCTGCTCCTATCACTGCTTGCTTGTCCCCACAACCACCCCACCCTCAACTTCTCTCTCCCCCCCGCCCCCCACCTTAAACCAGCTTATATTTCACCTCTCTCCTAACTATATTTCAGTTCTGTTGAAGGGTCATGTTGGACTCGAAACGTCAGCTCTTTTCTTCTCCACGGATGCTGCCAGACCTGCTGAGTTTTTCCAGGTAATTCTGTTTTTTTTTTTATGCTGCATTGGATCTGTGTGAGAATTTCAACATCACGCATCAACATTAAGAGAGATTGCTGAAATAATGAAGAATTGGCTCTAGAAAATGAAATGAGATTTAACATGAGGTCCTTCCAGACGGGGGTGGGGGGGGGGCTTTCATGTCATCAGTCTTGGTTAAATTTGAACTCAAGTCCAAAGGGGATTGCTGTTGCACCTGCCCCTCGATTCAAGGATGACGCCTACTTAAGGTCGCAAATTTCTGCCAAGGATCTTCATGTGACCGAACAGGCGGATTCTGGACCTGCAGATCTTTGGGCACATGGGGCAGGACAAACCACAAGGTAGTGGGATCCAGAGTGCAAGATTTGCTTTCCTTTCCTTTCTTTCCTTCTCTGCTGCCACTCTGCCTTATCAAGACGCAGCTTTATGGACAAGTTGTCAGTATTCTGAATGATTGGTAGCAAACCCCGCCCAGTCATTAATGTCAATGCTGTCATACTTCAAGTACAGTTTCAGAATGTCTTTGAAGCATTTTCTATATCCTCCCAGGAACGTTGGCCATTTGAGAAAACAGGGTCTGGCGGGGGATATGGTTTTCGGCCATCCGGCAACAGCATCCAGTCTAACAAAGTTGATTTTGCAGGAGCTTTGTCTGAATACTTGTGGTGCTGGCTTCAAGAAGGACACTAGCATTTGTTCGACAATCCTCCCATTGAATCTTGAGGCACTGTTAATTTGAATTTCTCCAGTGCTCTTATGAGTCATTGACACACAGTCCAAGTCTCACTGTAGTACAGGAGCGTGGTGATGACAACTGCTCTGTGCACTAAGACTTCTGTTGACTTGCAGAGGTCTTTGATGTCAAACACTTGCTGCCTTAAGTTTACAGAAGACAGGCACAGCTGATCTGGTGTTGGATCTCCTCTTCAATGGTGACCTTTTGAGAGAGTGGCTGCCAAGGTATGGGAAGTGGAATATTTGGCTGACCAAAATGGGTTGACATGTGAGCTTTGTTATGGCAATATTCAAGCACAGGCTGAGGTTTTTATATTCAGAATTGAAAAAAAAATCAAAAGTGGCTTCCAGATCTGGTGCAGAGTGGGCAAAGACACTGCAGTCATCCACAAACTGTAGATTATGTATTTCTATGGTGGTCAGTTTAGATTTAGCACAGAGGGGTCTGAGGTTAAAGGGGTTCCATCTGGATCGCAGTTAATACTGACATCAGAGGACAGTTGATCTTTGATAAGATGAATAGCCACTGTCAGGTAGATTGTAAATAATATGGGGGCTATCAGGCAAACTTGCTTAACCCTGCTCTGGATTTTGAAGGCACCTGTTTCAGATCTCCCACTCAAGGCAGTTGCAGTATGAAGAAATTGAAAGATTGTGATGAAGTTTCTTGGGCATCCAAATGCTTCAGTCACATCAAAGGGAATAGACCACTGTTGAGCTCACTGTGACTCTCAGTCTCCTCAATGACTTTTTGCCATGCCACCAAAACTGTGTGCATATATTTGATGCATTTTGTATATAACATACATGTGTTGCAGTTTAATGGTTAATGTAAGTTAATAAAAACAAAGTTTGAAGTTGCTTATAAGTGTTAAAAGAAAAAAATTACATCATGAATCATATTCTGTACCTCCATATATCTTGCCCTTTCGCAGGTGGATAAAAAGTCCAATTCCTACTAACATCACAACAGGAATGATGAGCAGTAATGTAATAAGGACTGGAGAAACTGCAGTACTTGACTGTTTGAGAACATTGTTGCTTTTATGCTTCTCCAACACATTAGGTGTTCTCATCTTGCCTTCTATTTCTGCTTCCAGGAATGTTTCAGTCGCTTAAAATTGAAAAAAATATAATACGAATGGTCATTATTAAACTTTGCATGCTAAGTAATTTATTAGAATTTAAGTTTGCCCCAATAACTCTGATACAAACTTGCCAAAATTAGTGTTTCAAGTGTACAAATTTGCTTCAATATTCAACAGATCCAATAATTGTTTAAAATTTGACTATTGATACTGTATAATTTCCTTTTAGTTAAAAAAAACTTGCATTTCATGACAACAGCACATCCCAAAGTACTTTACAGCCAATGAAATACTTTTGCAGAGTAGCCACTGTTATAATGTAGAAAACACACTAGTCAATTTGTGCACAACAAACTCACACAAACAGCATTGTGACAATGACCAGATAATTTGTTTTTGTGTTGTTGGTTTAAGGATAAATATTGGCCAGGATACCAGGGATAACTCCCTTGCACTTCTAAAATAGAATAGCTTATTTTTTTTCAATGAAAAGCTTGCGCTAAAAGATATTGCAGACACAGGACATACTTACCATCTATTTCATGCATCTCCATGCCAGGCCCAGCTTTCTTGACTGAACGGTGCTCAGCTTCTGAAATTAAATATAAAATATGTTCCTATATAAAGCTTACACCTCAGAGGTTGCTGGATTAAAACTTTAAAAGGGGAGTTAAATTACCGTTTTTTCCTCAAATCACTCAGTCATAAAAGGGAACATCTATATACTTACTGCAAACATCAATATTATGTAACATGTCCACATCCAAATTACATATAAGTGGAAACAAAACATATGTGAATCATTCAAGCAATGAATTACATCATCATGATGTGCTTATGAGACGAATGGGCCAAGGAAATCCTATCATCATTACTGAATCTCATATGATTCTATCCCAAATGAGCTATAATGAGTTATAAATATAAGGCAGAGAACCATTCCACATCTTTTGAATGACACCAAGGTATAATTCTAGGTTTCCCCCAGGAAAGCAGCACACTAGAGAAACTATTGAGAAATTTTTCACGCTCCAATGAAACTCCTATGTCAAATTAACAAAATACATTTATATAGTATCTTTGATATGGATCCAAGGCATAATCAGACAAAAAAAATGGAGAAATTCCAGGTTATTGGACCAAAGGGGATGAAGCCATAGCTGCTGGTGGTTGGAAGATTGCAGAAAAGGTTGGACTCAGAGGAACAAAGTTCGGTAGTGGGGTTGCAATATTGGAAAAGCTTGCAGAGAGGAAGGAATGAAGTTTTGAAGTGATTTAAACAGTCCCACCAAGCTTGACAATAGAGAAGCAGCTTTGGAAGATGATGGTGTTGCCAACTGTCAAAGGCTATAGAGTCTCCAAGGAAGATAAGGAACGGGGAAAAACACCACGGTTACAGAGCATGTGATTTGTGACTTTGGTTAGGGGAAATTCAGTTTTATAGCAAGTGCTAAAAGCTGATTGGAGAGATCCAAATATGGAAATGCATAAAAGACAAACATACAACTGGCAAACAATGGCATGTTCAAGGACTTTGAAGAGGAAAGGAAGGTAAAAATTGGGAATTAGTTTGCAAAGACAGGGGGGGTGGGGTTGAGGGTAGGTTTTGTGAGTTGAGGGATGTTCTTGTGGAGGCAGAGGGCATTGCTGAGGTACTAAATGAGTATTTTGTATCTGTCTTTAGTAGAGATGAGGATGCTGCCAATGTAATAGTAAAGAGGGACATAGTGATATTAGATAGGATAAAAATAGATGAAGAGGTACTTGGAAGGCTGCCAGTCCTCAAAATAGAAACCTGTTTGGATTGAATGTATCCTAGGTTACTGAAGAAATTAGGGAAGGAAATTGCAGAAGCCCTGGTCACAATCTTTCAGTCTTCCTTAGATGTGATACCCGTGTTAGGGTACTGGAGGATTACAAATGTTACACACCTGTTTAAAAAAGGGGTCGATTGAGAAGTAGCTACAGGCCAGTGAGCCTAACACTGATGGTAAGGAAACTTGTAGAGACAATAATCTGAGACAAAATGAATTGGCATTTGGAAAACCATAGGATAATAAATGAATATTAGCACAAATTTATTAAAGCGAAATCACATTGACTAACTTGATCAAGCATTTTGCACGAAATGTTGGGAGAGGCAGATAACATTAGAATAGAGAATAGTAAGTTAACAGATGGAGTCAGAGTAAGGGAGTAAGTAATGAAGTCTAATTCAGGGTTACGTTGCATGTATGTGAATACATGGAGTATAGTTGATAAAATTCAGTAGTTTCAGGCACCTTGTGGGATTATGATATTGTGGCGATAACAGGGACCTGGCTTAAGGAAGGGCAGATCTGGGTGCTAAATATTCCTGGTTACAAAGTGCTCAGAAAAGATAGGAAGGGGAAAAAAGGAGGAAGGGTGGCGTTTTTGGTTAAGGAGAGTATTGCAGTACTGGAATAAGAGGATATGTCAGAGGATTCAAGGATGGAATCGATTTGGCTAGAGCTAAGGAATGGAAGGGTGTAATGTATTGACCAACAGCTAGTGGGAAAGATATAGAGGAACGAATCTGCAAGAAAATTGCAGAGAGGTATAAACATCTTAAAGTAGTTATAATGGGGGACTTTAATTACCCGTATATAGACTGGGATAGATGTAGTGTAAGGGGCAATGAGGGAAAAGCATTCCTAGATTGTGTTCAGGAGAATTTCCTACAGCAGCATGTGTCCAGTCCAACAAGAAAAGAGACACTGCTAGACCTGGTTCTTGGGAATGAGGTGGGCCAAGTACATCAAGTGATAGTAGGGGAACATTTAGGGGACAGAGATCATTGCATCATAAGGTTTAGGGTTACGGTGGAAAAGGATATTGGTCAATCCAGACTAAGAATAATCAACTGTCACAGAGCAGACTTCAATGGGGCAAGGACGGAGCTGGTCTGGATAGACTGGAACCAAAGGTTGGTGGGAAAAACAGTAGCTGAACAATGGGCTACTTTCAAAGAGGAGATGGTTTGGGCACAGTCAAGGCATGTTCCCTCAAAAGGGAAGGGTAGGACAAACAAATCCAGAGCTCCCTGGATGACAAAGGAGATAGAAATTAAGTTAAAGAAGAAAAAAAGTATGCTTAAGACAGGTGTCAGGTAGCAAATACAGAGGAGCTGAATATTACTTAAATGGAAAAAGACTGAAGAAAGCTACAGCACAGAGGGATTTGGGGGTCCTTGTGCATGAATCCCAAAAAGCTAGCATACAACTTCAGCAGATAATAGATAAGGCAAATGGAGTGTTGGCCTTTATTTCAAAGGGAATGGAGTATAAAAATAGGGCAGTCTTGCTAAAACTATATAAGGCACTGGTTAGACCACACCTAGAATACTGTGAACAGTTTTGGTTCCCTTATCTAAGGAAAGATATACTGGCATTGGAGGCAGTCCAGAGAAGGTTCACTAGGTTGATCCTGGGCATGGGGGGGATTATCTTATGAAGAGAGGTTGAGTAGGTTGGTCCTGTACTCATTGGAGTTTAGAAGAATGAGAGGTGACATTATTGAAACATATAAGATTCTTAAGGGGCTTGACAGGGTAGATGCTGAGAGGTTGTTTCCCCTTGTGGGTGAGTCTAGGACCAGGGGGCATAATCTCAGAGTGAGGGGGTCACCCATTTAAGACAGAGATGAGAAAGAATTTCTTCTCTCAAGAGGGTAGTCAATCTGTGGAATTCTTTACCGCAGAGGGTTGTCGAGGTTGGGTTGTTCAGGATATTCAAGGCAGAGACAGACAGACTTTTAATCAGTAAAGGAATCAAGGGTAAAGGCAGGAAAGTGGAGTTGAGGATTATCAGATCAGCTATATTCTCATTGAATGGCGGAGCAGACTTGATGATTCGAATAGGCTACTTCTGCTCCTAAGTCTTATGGTCTTACAATTGAGAACCAAGCTGAATACAGAAGGTTCAGAAGAGACGTGGAAACGCAAATACGAGAAGCAAAGAGGGATTATCAAAAGAAACTGGCAGCTAACATAAAAGGAAATCCCAAAGTATTCTATAAGTACATCAATAGTAAAAGGTTGGTAAAAGGAGGAGTAGGGCCGATTAGGGACCAAAAAGGGGATTGAGACAGAGGCAAGAGGCATGACTGAGGTGCTAAATGAATACTTTGCATCTGTCTTTATCTATGAGGTAGATACTGCCCAGGCCATAGTGACAGAGGAGGAAACTCAGTCACTAGAGGGGTTTAAAATTGATAAGGAGGAGATATTGGATAAGCTGTCGGTACTTAAAGTTGATAAGGCACCAGGACCGGATGAGATGCATCCAAGAATATTGAAGGAAGTGAGAGTGGAAATTGCAGAGGCACTGGCAATAATCTTTCAATGTTCCCTGGATTCGGGGGAGGTGCCAGAGGACTGGAGCATTGCAAACATTACGCCCTTGTTCAAAAAATGTTGTAAAGATCTGCCCTGTAATTACAGACCAGTCAGTTTAACTTTGGTGATGGGGAAACTTCTGGGACAGAATATTACGCCCGGCATGCGGGCGTGTGCCCGACACGCACGAGTACAAAATGACGTGTGATGATGTTGGCCGTGCGTCCTGACGTCATCGTGCAGTCTCGTGATATTTCGTTTGGCGGGCACATGCCGGAGTCGGCTGTGCGCCCGCAGTTAATTAAAAAGCCTATTAAGGCCATTAACAATCTAATTAAATTCAAATTTATGCTGCCCGTCCAAAATAGTGGTTGGCGGACAGGCGAAAAGGCCAAGCGGCCTTTACATCTTTTAGGAACCTTATCCATGAGCGGGATGAGGTTTCCTAAAGCAAATAAGCATTAAATAAAAACTTCATTTTAATTAGAAACCTATCCCAGCTCATAATTTTTATTCTCTTCATTATTTTTTTTAACACAGCGCTTCAATCTCCCTGAGGCAGCTCCGTGCCTCTGGGAGATTGAAGCACTCTTTCTCGGTCATGCGCGAACTGCGCGCTAGTCCCGGCTCTCGCTCCTCCCCCCAGCCACACAGGCAGCGCTCAACGTTGCTGCTCGCAATCCACACTGGGCGGGCCTTAATTGCCCACCCGCGTGAAATCACGTTGCGGAGCCGATCGCGGGTGGTGGTCAGCTTCAAGACCGCCCCTGCCAAACACCCCCTGCCAAGGGCAAAATCTTGTCCCTAGAAACAATTATTCTGGATAGAATTAATAGTCACATGGAAAAATTTGGATTGATTTGGAAGAATCAGCATGGATTTGTTAAAGGAAAATCGTGTCTAACTAATTTGGAGCTTTTTGAAGAGGTAACAGAGATAATTGATGAGGGCAAGGCCGTTGTTGTGGTGTATCTGGACTTCCAAAAGGTATCCGTACAGTGCCACATAACAGATTTGTGAGGAAAGTTATAGGTCATGGAATAAAAGGGACAGTAGCAACGTGGATACAAAATTGGCTGAGGGATAGGAAACAAAGAGAAATGGTTAATGGGTATTTTTCCAGCTGGAAGAAGATTTGTAGTGGGTTCCCCAGGGGTCGGTATTGGGACCTTGCTCTTCCTGATATAAATAAATGATCTAAATCTTGGTGTGCAGAGGACAATTTCAAAGTTTTCGGATGACACAAAACTTGGGAGAATTGTAAACTGTGAGGAGGACAGTGTAGAACTTCAAAAGGACATCAGCACATTGGTGGAGTGGGCAGATGGGTGGCAGATGAAGCTCAACGTGGAGAAGTGTGAGGTGATACACTTTGGTACAAAGAACATGTAGAGACAGTGTAAACTAAAGGATACTATTCTAAAGAGTGTGCAGGAGCAGAAAAACCTGGGTGTAGATGTACATAAGTAATTAAAGGTGGCAGGACAGGTAGAGCATGAATTTGCAAAAGGTGGATCATGCTTGACTAACCTAATTGAATTTTTTGTTAAAGTTACAGAGAAAGTTGATGAAGGGAATGCAGTTGATGCTGTTTTCATAGATTTTAAGGAAGCATTTGACAAGTAATATCTGAAAAGCTGGTTAACAAAACTAAGGCTCATGGAATAGAAGGGCCAATATCTGCTTGGATAAAAAAAAATTGTCATTAGGGCAAAAAACAGATAATCATAGAAAAAGGTGGTTTTTCAGACTGGAGGATGGTAGACAGTGGTGTTCCCCAAGGGTCTGTGCTGGGATTACTGCTTTTTTTGATAAAAATTAATAACTTGATGTTGGAAAACACAGTAAACTCAAAATTTGTTGATGATACTAAACTTGGAGGTGTGGAGAACAATGAGGATGATACCAATCGACTGCAACAGGACATACATAGGCTAGCAGAATGGGCAGACAAGTAGCACGTGGAATTTAAGTGTGATGTGATGCGTTTTATCAGAAAGGATAGGGAGAAGCAATGTAGGGCAACATTTTCCATTGTGGGGAGGGGGAGAGTGGGCGCAGGCCCGATCACCGCCCGTGATCAGGTCCATGCCGCCAATTTACGTGGGCAGTCCAAATAAGCCCCTCCAGCGTATTTGCCGACTCCCGTGGATAGCAGGAGTGTGCGGGCGGCGGTGGGCGTGCACAGACGGCTGGGTCCAATGGCGACCCGGCAGTCTGTTTAAAAGAAGGCCTGGCAGCCTTCTGTAGGCTGCTGACAATGGCCAGTTCAGGGCGCACCACAGGGGGTTGGGTGAACAGGCCAGGCTGGAGGGAAGGGCAGAGGAGCAGGCCAGGCTGCAGGGTCTGCCACAGGAGCAGGGCAGGCTGTAGGTAGGCCAATGCGCCCCTCGTTTTTCAGATGAATGCCTTGCTGCCCTCCTCGAGGCGGTGGCAGCACGGCTGGGTCCCCCAGGATGGGAGGAGGCGGCCCCCCGATATGACCAAACGTGCCTGGGAGGAGGTGGCGGAGGTGGTGAGCTCCCACGACGTGGTGCGGCGCACCTGGATCCCAGTGCCATAAGCGCTTCAATGATTTGTTGCGCTCTGGCAGGGTGAATACCATGTTGGCATTGGGCATTTAACCCAGCAGGTAGCCTTAGCCTTTGAGGCCCCCCCACCAAGTCTTACTGTCGTGGCTGCATTGAATCATGTTGGGCATTTTTCCTTTGCTGGGTGGGCAAGCAGATAGTGCCCATGTTTAGATCAGCCTGAGTGGTTCATGAGGAAATGAGTTCTTCCCCGCACCATATGTTGCTCTTAGTCACACATGACTAGTCTGGGGGCAACCTGCAGGGGATGCAGCTAGGTGCATACTCAGAACTCCAGCACATGTCCTATTCAGGGTGATGAGATGGTGGAAGGGGAGCCTCAAGGTGTCGCGGCAAAGAACCATCTGCTGCCCTCTATGCTGCATGTAGTTGTGCATCCAAGTGATGTACGCAGCATGTGTCCAAGGAGCTGTTGAGGGGTTTGGGAGCAGGCCTACTACCTTTGTGTGTGATCAGCAGCAGTAGGGAGAGGAGGCACTGGAGACCTGATATGGCCCACTGTGGTTGGGGTGCGGCGTGCGCAGAGTCCATGTGCAAATTGCCATAATGAATGGTGTTCTCTCTTTCTCAGGAGAAGAATGCTCATAATGCCTCGGAGCTTGCAAGGACTGGAGGCGGCCAGGCACACCTCCTCATCTGAAGCAGATTTGAGCAAGAGGCCCTTAAGCTGGAGAGGTGGCATGCACCCAGGTTAACTGGTGTCGTTGAGGCTGGGGTGGAACGGCCAGGTATTTGAGGCCAACAGTGAGATCCACAATATCCTTCCAACATCCATAGCACTGATGATTGTAAAATTTGTTATTGTTGCAATATTGCTCGGTCACAGAGTGATTGAGTCAGAGATGTGCAGCACAGAAAAAGGCCCTTCGGCCCATCGAGGATGCACGGGTCAAACACGTACCTAACTATTCTAATCCTATTTTCCAGCACTAGGCCCATAGCCCTGTATGCCATGGAATCACAAGTGCACATCCAAATACTTATTACATGGAATGAGGGTTTGTGTGTCTACCACCCCTTCAGGTAGTGCGTTCCAGATTCTCACCACCCTGTGTGCGCAAAAGTTATTCATCACATCCCCTGTAAACCTCCTGCACCTTATCTTAAATCTATGCCACCTGGTTATTGATCCCTCTGCCAAGGGGAAAAGTTCCTTTCTGTCTACCCTATCTATGCCCCTCATAAGTGTATACACCTCAATCATGTCCCCCCTTAATCACTTCTGCTACAGGGGAAATAACCCCGGTCTATGCAATCTCTCCTCATAACTGAAATTCTCCAGGCCAGGCAACATCCTAGTAAACATCCTCTGCACTCTCTCCACTGCAATCACATCCTTCCGATAATGCGCATTTCAGAACTGCACGCAGTACTGTGGCTGTGGCCTAAGCAGCGTTTTCTACAGTTCAAACATTACCTTCCTGCTCCTATATTCTATGTCTTGGCTAATAAAGGCAAGTATGCCATATGCCTTCTTAAACATCTTATGTACCTGTCCTGCTACCTTGCAGAAAGGCCTGGATAGAATGGACGTGGGGAAGATGTTTCCATTGGGAAGAGAGACTAGGACCCGAAGGCACAGCCTCAGAGTAAAGGGAAGACCTTTTAGAACAGAGATGAGGAGAAACTTCTTTAGCCAGAGAGTGGTGAATCTATAGAATTCATTGCCACAGAAGGCTGTGGAGGCCAGGTCATTGAGCGTATTTAAGACCGAGATAGATAGGTTCTTGATTGGTAAGGGGATCAAATGTTACGGGGAGAAGGCCGGAGAATGGGGTTGAGAAACTAATCAGCCATGATTGAATGGCGGAGCAGACTCGATGGGCCGAATGGCCTAATTTCTGCTCCTATGTCTTATGGTCTTAAGGGGCCAGTCGACATGCACACCAAAGTCCCTCTGATCCTCGTTACTTCCCAGGGTCCTACCATTCATCGTGTATTCCCATGCTTGTTTGTACTGCCCAGGTGCATCACCTCACATTTATCCACATTAAATTCCATTTGGCACTCATCAGCCCATCTGACCAGCCTGCAATGTAAGGCTATCCTCCTCACTATTTACCACCCCACCAATGTTTTGTCAGTGTGTGCACGCTAACTGATCCACTGTTCTTGTTGTTCCTTTCAGCATCATCAGAGCATGGCCGGCAGGAGGAGCAGCAGATGACCCCTCTCACACCTGAGGGCCCTCAAGTGTCACCAGCGTCACACCATTTCTGAAAGGCAGGCACCAGCACAGATACTAGCACCTTGGTGGGAATCAGAACAATGGCTTGTGTCCCGGGGGACAGTGGCGAGGGCACTTCACATTTGCTGGAGGAGCTGGCAGAGACAGAGGGTGCCGATGGCGCCAGCAGTCGGATGACTGCACGGGGCCAGGCAAAAGCTCAGTCCGTGTGTGATGATGTGCCTCTGGAGTCGTCTGCGACGCAGCAGCTGCAGGAAATGCAGCCGGGTGTGTGGGAGCATCTGGGTGTGATACATGAGGCTATGCTTTGTTTGGTGTCTGTGGTGGAGGAGTCTACGCGGATGCTCGCTGAAGCTATGAGCCACATGTCCGAGCGCCATGTGTCCTCCATGGAGAGACTGGCGATTCTTGTGGAGAGCCTCCTCCAGGAGACCTGCCATGGCTTCCTGGGGATGTGCTTAAACCAGCAAGCCCTCACTTCGGCAATGAGCTCAGCTGCTCACATTGCCAGTGTGGGAGTTGGTGTGGGCATCAAGCTTCCCAGCTTGTTGCCCATCCATCCACGGTGAGCAGGGAGGTCCGAGGCGACCTCACATCGGTGCAGCAGCTGCCTGTCGTCTCTGCGGGCTCCTCTCACGGCGTGGAGGGCACCAGCTCCTCCGCCCCTCTCCCAGTGACCGTATCATCTGGTGAGGCTGCGACGACTGGGGAGATGCCAGCTGTGGAACAGGCAGATCTCTCGCAGGTGGGGCCAGCACATGCTCCATGGGCCAGAGGATGACCGCCAAGGTCATCGAGGCCAACAGGGCAACAGAGTCAGCAGGTCGTCTCAGATGCCAGTCCAAGCGAGGGGGCAGCACCAAGATGTAGCACCCGAAAACGTAAACAGAAGGCACCTTAGGCACACCGTGGGTTTCTCACTGGTGCTTTTGTGTTGGCCCGAGATTAGGTCCTTAGGATTTCTTTTTGCTTGACAACAGTGTTTTTTAATAATTGGGAGAACTTCTGATTTGAAATTTAAAATTCAGATGTGTGACCATGGCTGAGGGTGGCTCGTTTGTTCTGCATGTGCATGTTTAAGAAAACTGTCATGCGTCTTTGTTTGGGCATTCAAAATTATGTCCAAAGCTGATGACCTGGCAGATTTTGCACTTAGGCGTCGAGTATGGATGTGCCAGGCAAAGCTGGTCCTGCTGATCCATTTGTTTCGTGCTAGCTGAAGGTTCGTTGGATTAAAGCCTCCTGGGTGTCCCTGCCTCTTTGGTGTAGTCCCGGGACAGCGTCTCCCTCCTCAGCATTCCCCTATGCTTGCTCATCCTCAGAATCAGTACTGGACTCATTGTGTGCAGCCACAGACACTGCTTGAATGTCTTCATCGTCCACTGCGTCCTCCCTTTCCAGTGCAAGATTGTGTAGAGCGCAGCATGCGCCCCCGCATGTCAAACTGAAAATTCTGCCCATAGACTTAATAACACAGTTCTAAAGCGTGTACAGGGAAAAAGGGACTCAGGGGTTCCTGTGCATGGATCTTTGAAGGCGGCAGGACATATTGAGAAACTGGTTAGCAAAGCTTATGGGATCTTGGGCTTCATAAATAGAGATGTTGAGTACAAATGCAGGGAAGTTCTGCTAAACCTTTATAAAGCACAGGTTAGGCCACAACTAGAGTATTGCGCCCAGTTCTGGTCACCACACTTTAGGATGTGATAGTCCTTGAGTGGATACAGAGAAGATTTACCAGAATGGTGCTACAGATGGGTGATTTTAGCTGTAAGGTTATGTTGGAGAAGCTGGGGTTATTCCTCTTGGAGCAAAAGAGATTGAGGGACGATTTGATAAGAGGTGTACAAGATTATGACATGTTTAGATAAGGTAAATAAAGAAAAGCTGTTCCTATTAGCTGATGGTACAAAGACTAGGGAACACAGATTTAAGGTTTTCTGGAAGTGATGCAGAGGGGATATGAGGGAGAACTTTTTTTCGCGAGCGGTAATGACCTGGAACTTGCTGCTTATGATGGTGGTGGCAGCAGAGATGATGAATGATTTAAAAAGGAAACTGGATGGGTGCCTGAAGGAAATAAACTTGCAGGGTTACGGGGATAGAGTGCGGGAAGGAGACTGGCTGGATTGCTCTACAGTGAGCCAGCATGGACTTAATGGGTTGAATCGTCTTCTTTGCCATTATGAATTTCTGACCTATCACTGCCTTGATTATGGCTGTGATGCTATATCACCACAGTACATACACTAGCCAGGACGTCACAGAACCAACTTAATTTAGAGCACCAAGAAAACCACATTTGAAGTCAGTGGTCTAAATTCTCCATACCTCACACTTGATAGGCAGCATGAACCATAGTTGTCACTTGGTACTTTGGTAAGAGGTGGTTTAAAACTCAAGTTTTAAAACAAATAATAAAATGGTGATTAATTGAAACTATTTTCAAAATAATGCTTAGACAATAATCATAAACTTATCCAGTTCAGGAGAATACATATACACAACAGTGAAGTCAAATAAAACATAAATGAAATAAATCAACTGAAAGCTTACTTTCTGCTGGTACAAATTTCCACACTGTGTTTGCTTGAACATCCCCAACATATATAGTCTTATCATCTGCTGCAACAATGTCATGTGGCATCAAGAAGTTCTTAAGAAAATAAATAAATCCATGTTAACTTGCATATAAGAGTAAAAAATTGCAACATCCCATTCTTTTGAAAATACCATGATGTACCAAGACATAATCTGAAGTACAAAAAGTTTGGCATAATTATTCCAAGTGCCCGAAAAAAAACAATAGCAGTTGAACCTTGAACTGTTTCTTCTACCTCTGCAACACTGCCCACTGTCACTCCTAACTCAGTCCCTTTACTACTAAAACCTTTATATGCATATATTTGTCACCTCCAGATTCAACTATTCTAACATCCTCTTTGTTGGCTTCCCATCGTTCATAAGCTCCAATTTGTCCAAAGGTCTGTGGCATGAATATGCCCAGCACTAAGTCATGCTTATCTATAACCTCTGTCTTCACTGACCTACATTGGCTCCCAGTCCCCAACACATCTAAGTTTAAAACCCTGATCTTCATTCTCATGTTTTGGGATTTCTCACTGTACTACAATGGTAGGATTTTGGTGTAATTCATGTTAAAATAAGTACTATTAGGATCATATTGTCATTAAGAAGTTAGATTTATAGAGTAACATAGATCAAAATGTATATTAGAATTCAAATAAAGCACTTAACCAAAATATTTTCAAATGAAGTTAGCTTAGGTGCCACTTAGTAGCTTAGGTACCATTCGGGAATATTAAAGACCACTATATAACTGCAGAATGTTGCTGTCTTTGGGGTGATGTGTTCATTTGAGTTTATTGTAGGGTACTTGCCAAAAGTTCACTCCCAAGAGATAGGAAGGGAGCTTACTAGTATAGTATGTTATCCCACTAATAAGATGATGGGATATGCTTATGTAAATAGAGGGAAGAGAATTGGTGCAAAAATTAGTGACATTTGATTACAACTGTTGCTTAATGGCCTGGATCTTGTGGCCAGTGGCGAAGCACAGGCGTTCACTGCTAACCCTGTGAAAAAGTACGACCCCACCTTTTCTGTAGGGTGCAGTGGGAACTTGCTCTCACAGCTGTAGTATGAATTTAATGTCAGAATGAGTGGAGAGTTGCAGCGGCGCAGCACATCGCTGCGGAAGCCCTTTTAACATCATGAGCTGAAGATACCCTTGAGGTCTGTGTTTAACTCAACAACAGGTAGGTTTTTCTTGATTCTTCTCCATTTTTAGTTTGATGTATTTTTAATTACAGCTCCTTCGTACACACCCCCTCCCCCCAGCACCCTTGAGGAGAAAATCCTCCATCAATTGCTGTTTCCGACTTTGGTGCAACTGAGGAGCTGGGGTCGCGGGGTAGCTGGAGGAGGTGGGAGAGGAGCCCGGGTTTTTAAGCGAGCAAGTGGAGCCAGGATGTGGGGAGAAGAGCCAGGGGAGCAGTAGTGTTGGTAAAAGTGACGCGCTCATGAGCAGGCTCTGCATCTGTTAGGAGCATCCCTTAAAAATCAATGTAAAAAGCTGTGTAAGTTCTGGGCAATCAGCCCAAGTTCCAGGCTGACAGAACCCATTGGAACCATCAGCATGAGCTCATCTGGAGTCCATTCAGGTGCACTGCAAGTTCTGGATTTGAGTGCAAGTGGCCTCTCCAGAAGTTGCAATGCTGCTAAGGCCCTCAATAGAAGTGAATGTCTCAACGTTCACAGCAATTAGAACTGCAAGATCTGGGCCAATACATTCATTTGCTATGTGTAAAATAAGGCAGCTCATGAATTCTTACCTGGCCTCATCTCACTAAAGTGTTTTCGGTCTGTCTACTGAAAGATTGGAAAATGCACATCAGGGCACAAAGATGTGATATCTAAGAACATACTATAGTTATGCTCTTAGCTTATACTATTACATATTGGGGAGTACAGCCACATCCTTAATTTAAGGCAAGGGAATCACTTTCAGAAATGACCAGCACTGCTGAATCTGAGACAATTTCTAAAGCAAATCTGAAGCTTGTTATGCCCAAGTTTAAATTTAACCTATCTCAAAACACTTCTCCAGCCCGAATTCCTCTTTTGGAAACTGCATTTCACCATTTTGTGAATTTTCTCCCATGCCCTACTGTTGGAGGCATAGCCTTCAGCATCCAGGGTCTTCTGTGCCTGTTCTCCCTCCTTTAAAATTCTTTTCATCTCTTCAAAAATCATTCATATCACTCCATATCACTCCATATCACTCCCTCTTGCTTGGCATGTATGATGTTATGCTTATCGATGAAGTACCTCCGAATCCTTTTTACATTAATGAGGTCTTGCATCAAGACTTCAGGGAGTTAGGCAGTAGACTAAAAAGAAAGACCTCTCAGGTTGTAATCTCTGGATTACTCCCCGTGCCACGTGCTAGCGAGCACAGAAATAGGAGAACAGTGCAGATGAATACGTGGCTTAAGAGTTGGTGCAGGAGGGAGTGTTTTAGATTCGTGGATCACTGGGACCGTTTCTGGGGAAGGTGGGACCTGTACAAAGGAATGGTCTACATCTGAACCAGAGCGGGACTAACATCCTTGCGGGCGGGTTTGCTAGTGCTGTTAGGAGGAGTTTAAACTAATTCGGCGGAGGGAGGGGACACAGAATGCTAGCAGAATAGGGACACATCATAATACAGTAAAACAATCAAGTCAGAGGGAGTACAGCTGCATTAAGTTTCCAGGGAGTAAGGCAAGACTGGATGGCCTCTACTTTAATGCCAGGAGTATTACAGGTGAAATGGATGAGTTAAGGGTGAGGACTGACACGTGGAATTGTGATAATAGCAGCCATCACTAAGACGTGGTTGAGGGAGGGGCAGGATTGGCAGCTCAACATTCCGGAATATAGAATCTTCAGGCGAGACAGGGGAGGGGGTAAAATAGGAGGAGGCATTGCATTATTAGTTAAGGAGTCAGTTACTGCAGTAAGGAGAGATGATACCTTGAAGGGGGCATCGAATGAAGCTTTGTGGGTAGAGCTTAGGAATAAAAAAGGGGCAGTCACATTGTTAGGTGTTTATTATAGACCCCCAGATAGTCAGCGGCAAATTGAGGAGCAAATATGTGCACAATTTGCGGAGATGTGTATAAACAATAATAGGGTAATTATATTAGGTGATTTCAACTTTCCCAACATTAATTGGGATAGACATAGTGTTAAGGGCTTGGATGGAGTGGATTTCTTGAAACTTATACAGGAGAACTTTTTAGGTCAATATGTGAGGCTCCAACAAAGGACATAGAAACTAGGAGCAGGAGTAGGCCATTTGGCCCTTCGAGCCTACTCCACCATTCATTATGATCATGGCTGATCATCCAACTCAATAGCCTGCTCCCGCTTTCTCCTTATACCCTTTGATCCCTTTCACCCAAGAGCTATATCTAACTCCTTCTTGAAAACATACAATGTTTTGGTCTCAACTACTTTCTGTGGTAATGAATTGCACAGGCTCACCACTCTCTGGGTGAAGAAATTTCTCCTCATCTCAGTCCTAAATGGTCTACTCCATATCCTCAGACTGTGACCCCTGGTTCTGGACTCCCCCACCATCGGGAACATCCTTCCTGCATCTACCCTGTCTAGTCCTGTTAGAATTTTATAGGTTTCTATGAGATCACCCCTCATTCTTCTGAACTCCAGCGAAGATAATCCTAATCAACTCAATCTCTCCTCATATGTCAGTCCCGCCATCCCAGGAATCAGTCGGGTAAACCTTCGCTGCACTCCCTCTATAGCAAGTACATCCTTCCTCAGATAAGGAGACCAAAACTGCACGCAATATTCCAGGTGTGGTCTCACCAAGGCCTTGTACAATTGCAGCAAAACACCCCTGTTCCTGTACTCGAATCATTTGGCTATGAAGGCCAACATACCATTTGCCTTCTTTATCGCCTGCTGCACCTGCATGCTTACCTTCAGCAACTGGTGTATAAGGACACCCAGGTCTCGTTGCATATTCCCCTCTCTCAATTTATAGCCATTCAGATAATAATCTGCCTTCCTGTTTCTGCTACCAAAGTGGGTAACCTCACATTTATCCACATTATACTGCATCTGCCATGCATTTGCCCACTCACTCAGTTTGTCCGAATCACACTGAAGCATCTCTGCATCCTCCCCACAGCTCACCCTCCCACCCAGCTTTGTGTCATCTGCAAATTTGGAGATATTCCATTTAGTTCCCTCATCTAAATCATTAATATATATTGTGAATAACTGGGGTCCCACCACCGATCCCTGCGGTACCTCACTAGTCACTGCCTGCCATTTGGAAAAAGACCCATTTATTCCTCTTCGTTTCCTGTCTGCTAACCAGTTTTCTATCCATCTCAATACACTACCCCCAATCCCACGCGCTTTAATTTTACATGCCAATCTCTTATGTGGAACTTTGTCGAAAGCCTTCTGAAAGTCCAAATAAACCACATCCACTGGCTCCCCCTCATCAACTCTACTAGTTACATCCACTAAAAATTCCAGTAGATTTGTAAAGCATGATTTCTCTTTCATAAATCCATGCTGACTCTGTCCGATTCTGCCACTGTTTTCCACGTGCTCAACTATTAAATCTTTTATAATGGACTCTAGAATTTTCCCCACGACCGACATCAGGCTGACTGGTCTATAATTCCCTGTTTTCTCTCTGCCTCCCTTTTTAAATAGTGGGATTACATTAGCTACCCTCCAATCTGTAGGAACTGTTCCAGAGTCTACAGAATCTCGGAAGATGACCACCAATGCATCCACTATTTCTAGGGCCACTTCCTTTAGCACTCTGGGGTGTAGATTATCAGGCCCCGGGGATTTATCGGCCTTCAATCCCATCAATTTCCACAACACCATTTCCCTACTAATACTGATTTCTTTCAGTTCCTCCCTCTCACAAAACCCTGTGTTCCCCAACATTTCTGCTATGTTATTAGTGTCCTCCTTTGTGAAGACAGAACCAAAGTATGTATTTAGTTGGTCAGCCATTTCTTTGTTCCCCATTATAAATTCCGTTTCTGACTGTAAGGGACCTACATTTGTCTTCACCAATCTTTTTCTCTTCACATACGTATAGAAAATTTTACAGTCAGTTTTTATGTTCCCTGCAAGCTTACTCTCGAACTCTATTTTCCCCTTTTTAATCAAAACCTTGGTCCTCCTTTGCTGAATTCTAAACTGCTCCCAACCCTCAGGTCTGTTGTTTTTTCTGGCCAATTTGTATGCTTCTTCCTTGCATCCAATACTATCTCTAATTTCCCTTGTAAGGACGGCGCAGTGCTGGACCTAATTCTGGGGAATGAAGCCAGACAGGTGGCTGAGGTGGTGGTGGGGGAGCATTTTAGTGATAGCGACCACAACATGGTACAGTTTAAATTTGTTATGGACAAAGAAATAGACAAGTTGCAAAAAATTGTTTTGGATTGGGGGTGAGTGAATTTTAGTAAAATAAGGCAGGATCTGGCCAAGGTAGACTGGGAACAGCTACTTGTGGGGAAATCTACAGAGGAGCAGTGGGGGGGCGTTCAAAAAGGAAATGGGGAGGGTACAGGCTCAACATGTTCCCTCTAGGGTGATAGGAAGGAGTAACAAGCCCAGAGAACCATGGATGACCAGAGATATTCAGGTTATGATGAGAAGGAAAGGAGAGGCTTTAGCAGGTACAAGGGAAGCAAATCAACGGAGGCATTAGTGGAGTACAGAAAGTGCAGGGTGGAGCTTAAGAAAGTAATTAGGAGAGCAAAGAGGGGATATGAGAAAGCTCTGGCTGGTAAAAGTAGGGAAAATCCCAAGATATTCTATAAGTATATCAATGGGAAGAGGATAACCAGGGAAAGAGTAGGGCCCATTAGGGACCAAGGGGGCAATCTATGGGTGGTGCCAGAGGACATCGGTAGAGTGTTGAATGAATACTTCACATCTGTCTTCACCCAAGAGAATGAGGATGAAGGTATCGAACTTGGGGAGAGAGACTCCGAGGTTGTTAAGCAAATTGATATAGGGAGTGACAAGGTATTGGAGGTGTTGGCAGGTTTAAAAGCGGACAAATCTCCAAGTCCAGATGATTTGTGTCCCAGGCTGCTGAGGGAGGCAAGGAAGGACATCGCAGGGGCTCTGACCCAAACTTTTAATTCCTCTCTGGCCACAGGGGAGGTGCCAGAGGACTGGAGAACAGCTAATGCGGTTCCGCTATTTAAGAAGGGTTGTAGCAATAAGCCAGGGAACTACGGGCCAGTGAGTCTCACGTCAGTGGTAGGGAAACTATTGAAGAAAATTCTGAAGGAGAGAGTCCACTTGGAGAGGCAAGGTTTGATCAGGGATAGTCAGCATGGCTTTGTCAGAGGGAGGTCATGCCTGACAAATTTGATTGAATTTTTTGAGGTGGTGACCAGGTGTGTAGATGAGGGTCATGCAGTTGATGTAGTTTATAAGGATTTCAGCAAAGCCTTTGACAAGGTCCCACATGGGAGACTTATAAAGGCGGCAAATGCACATGGGATACAGGGTAATTTGATAAGGTGGTATCAAAATTGGCTGAGCTGTAGGAGACAGAGGGTGATGACAGAAGGCTGCTTTAGTGACTAGAAGCCAGTGTCCAGTGGCGTACCACAGGGATCTGTGCTGGGTCCCCTATTATTTGTAATTTCTATAAACGACATAGATGACTATTTGGGGGGTAGGATTAGTAAGTTGGTGGATGACACAAAGATTGGCCAGGTGGTTAACAGTGAGGTTGAGTGTCTTGGGCTACAGGAAGATATAGACGGGATGGTCAAATGGGCAGATAAGTGGCAGATGGAATTTAACCCTGAAAAGTGTGAGGTGATACACTTTGTGTATACAGGAGTAACTTGACAAGGAAGTATTCAATGAACACCATGACACTAGGAAGTTCTGAGGAACAAAGGGACCTTGGCGTGTGTGTCCATAGATCTCTGAAGGCAGAGGTGCATGTTATTGGGGTGGTGAAAAAGGCATATGGGACACTTGCCTCTATTAATCGAGACATAGATTACAAAAGTAGGGAGGTCATGTTGGAGTTGTATCGAACCTTGGTGAGGCCACAGCTGGAGTATTGTGTGCAGTTCTGGTTGCCACATTATAGGAAGGATTTGACTGCATTGGAGGGGGTGCAGAGGAGATTCACCAGGATGTTGCCTGGGATGAAACATTTAAGTTATGAAGAGAGGTTGGATAGACTTGGGTTGTTTTCGTTGGTGCAGAGAAGACTGAGGGGCGAGCTGATCGAGGTGTACAAGATTATGAGGGGCATGGACAGAGTGGATAGGGAGCAGCTGTTCCCCTTAGTTGAAGGGTCAGTCATGAGGGGACAAAAGTTCAAGGTGAGGGGTGGGAGGTTTAGGTGGGGATGTGAGGAAATACTTTTTTATCCAGAGGGTGGTGACGGTCTGGAATGCACTGCCTGGAAGGGTGGTGGAGGCGGGTTGCCTCACATCCTTTAAAAAGTACCTGGATGAGCACTTGGCACGTCATAACATTCAAGGCTATGGGCCAAGTGCTGGTAAATGGGATTAGGTAGGTAGGTCAGGTGTTTCTCACGGGTCGGTGTAGACTCGATGGGCCGAAGGGCATCTTCTGCACTGTGTGGTTCTGTGATTAATGTTGCTATAAAGAAGCAGATTGGTGGAATGTCTCATTGTTGTCCTTCAATCCTTGAATTATTCAAGTCAATACCATTTAAGAAGTAGGTTTAACAGTAAACATATATTTACATGTATGTAATGTTAGCTTTGTAGGCTACATGGACAAGCAACAAGGATATTCTGAGCCAAGCAAATCGGAGGATACTTTTTGATCTTCATGGTCTTCTTTCTGTCTCCTTAATGTTGAGAATTAACAAATCTTTCCTCCGCTCTCTTATTTTCCTAACACCTTACTCGTAAGGCAGTTCAGAAAACTTTCTCAATAATCTTTCATTCCTGCCTGATGGTGCATCTAAGGCAAATAACCTATTGTGAACACTAACGTGCATCATACTCCTCCACTCCACTGCACAATGCACTGGAGTAACAATACACCACAATAGTTTGTGAATCTATTACCCATAATTTGATCACAACTTCTGTGCCAATAAAGGACTCACATTGAGGTTACTGCAGACAACTGAAAATTCAGTTTAAAAGCAAAAAACTGCAGATGCTGGAAATCCAAAACAAAAACAGAAACAGAAATACCTGGAAAAACTCAGCAGGTCTGGCAGCATCGGCGGAGGAGAGCACAGTTGATGTTTCGAGTCCTCATGACCCTTCAACAGAACTAAGTAAAAATAGGAATGGGGTTCCACCCCCCAACCCTTAAACCAGCTTATATTTCACCCCTTTCCTATTTTTACTTAGTTCTGTTGAAGGGTCATGAGGACTCGAAACGTCAACTGTGCTCTCCTCCGTCGATGCTGCCAGACCTGCTGAGTTTTTCCAGGTATTTCTGTTTCTGAAAATTCAGTTTATCACACTGCTGGCTGGCCTCCCATATTCTACCCTCCGTAAACTTCAGATCATCTAAAACTCTGCTGCTCTTGTCCTGTCTCACAGCAAGATCTACACTGACCCATGGTTAGGCAGGATCTCAATTTTAAAATTCCCATCCATTTTCAAATCCCTCCACGGCCTCACCCCTCTGATCTGTAATCATTTCAGCCCTGCAACTGACAGAGATATTTGTGCTCCTCTACTTCTGACTTCAGGCGTTTTATTCACTCCATTATTGACATCCAAGCCTTCAGCTGCCAAGGCCCTAAGCTCTGGAATTACCTCCCTAAACCTCTCCCTTTCCTCCATTTAGATGCTCCTTAAAACCTCTCTCTTTGTTCAAGCTTTTGGTCAATTTGCCCTGATATCTCCTTGGGGAGAATTTTCTCCAGTCGGTGGTTGGTGGGGGGGGTTTGGAAGGGAGCGGGCGCACAGCCGATCGCCGCCCGCCGCCATTTTACATGGGCGGGCCAATTAAGGCCGCCCAGCATGACGCGCACTCAGAAGCCCTGTGCAGGTGGGGGGTAGTGGGCTGAGTCGGGGCCTGTGCTCTTTCGCGCATGAGCACATAAATCTCCCTGAGGCACAGAATTGCCTCAGGGAGATTAGTTCGATTTCTAAAAATGTTCATAAAGAAGAAAAAAAAAATCACAGTATCACATGAACTGGGACATGTCAATTAATTTTATTAAAAAAATTTATTAAATCTTAAAAACCTTCATGAAACCTCATCCCGCCCATGAATGAGGTTTCATGATAAATGTGAAGGCCGCCTGGGCTCTTTGCCTGCCCGCCAAAATTAAGGCTGGATGGACAGCTCAGTTAAGTATGTTAATTGATATTTAAATGGCCTTAATAGGCCTTTGACAGTTTGGCAGGCGTGCAGCTGACTCTGGTGTTCGCCCGCTGAACTGAAGATCGGAATGACGCGCGGTGACGTTGGGATGCACGCCCGACGTCACCGTGCGTCATTTTACACATCGGTGAACGGGGCCTGCCCCTGCTCGCCAACCCAAAGATTTTGGCCCTTATGTGGCTCAGTGTCAAGTTTTATTTGATAACACTTCTGTGAAATGCCTTGGGAAGTTTTGCTATGTTAAAGGTGCCACATTCTAGGAAGATACATCATAGGAAGGATGTGATTGCACTAGAGAGAGCGCAGAGGAGATTTACCAGGATGTTGCCCGGGCTGGAGAGTTTTAGTTATGAGGAGAGATTGGATAGACTGGGGTTATTTTCCCTGGAGCAGAGGAGAGTAAGGGGGAACAAGATTGTGGTGTATAAAATTATGAGAGACATAGATAGGGTAGACAGGAAGGAACTTTTCCCCTTGGTGGAAGGATCAATAACCAGGGGGCATTGATTTAAGGTAAGGGGCAGGAGGTTTAGAGGGGATGTGAGGAAGAATATTTTCACCCAGAGGGTGGTGGGAATCTGGAACTCACTGCCTGTAAGGGTGGTAGAGGCAGAAACCCTCATGCCATTTAAGAAGTATTTGGATGTGCACTTGCGATGCCATGGCATACAAGGCTATGGGCCTAGTGCTGGAAAATGGGATTAGAATAGTTAGGTACTTGTTTGACCTGTGCAGACCTGATGGGCTGAAGGGCCTTTTTCTGTGCTGTAGACCTCAATGACTCTATAAATACAATTTGTTGTTTGCAACTCTCTAAAAGATCCTGGATTTTGCAGTAGCAGCAAAGGAATGAAGCTTCCAGTTAACTATGCCGACAGGCACCCACAGGGCTTTGGAGCAGAGATTTGCTGTCATCAAGTGTGTTATCCTACACAGTGCTCTCCACAGGGGATGAATGGTGTCTGGACAAGAAACAGTAAGGCTTTTCAGCCAATCAGATTGAAGAATATCACTGAGAAATACAGCCCCCAATACTGACAGGGTGATCGAGCAGATGGTTGGGAAACCCAGAAGTTTTGACTCCACAGTATGTGACTTTTGTTTGACAGGGTCCCTGCCCGGAAGTAAGGCTGATTGACAGGTTTAGCCTCTGTTTAGGCGGGAAATACTCTGCCACTAGCCACAGCCACAGGTTAGCAGCTTTCAGGTTGTGGTGGGAACCAAACCCCAACCCCAGGAGGGGGTGGGGTGATGATATATTACCCTGGTACATACACTAGCCAGAAGCCACAAGTTCACAGGAGCCAACTTAATTTAGAGCACCAAGTGTGGTTCAATCCCAGCGAAACAAATAAAGCTTGGTGGCCGGGGCGCAGGCACTCCTGCTTCTCCTGGCCCACAAGCAGCATTGTAAGGGTTCTTATATATTTTGCCAAAGAATTCAATGCCTCCTTTGAGGCTTTCCTGAAGCCTGGGAAACCTGGCCAGTTTGTAGTTTAGATTTAAATCATTTACAGAAAGCCAATAAAGATTGGGCAAGTAAGATGGGTTAGAGTGACAGATAAGAAGCAAACCAAAAAGTAAATAAATTAAAAAAAAATTTAACACTAATTATATTCTGAAAGAATGGAACTCCATGGGCAGGATTTTACGAGCTGGCAAGTGGGGGCAGGGCCTGCTCGCCGTGGCATAAAATGACGCACGGTGACGTTGGGGGAACTCCCGACGTCACCGCGCCCGATTTAAATTTTCAGGAAGGCGGGAGTGCAGCAAAATCAGCTGTGCGTCCACCAAACTGTCAATGGCCAATTGAGGCCATCGACAGGGTCAATTAAGCAATTGAAGGTCCTGCCCGTCCAACCTTAAGGTTGGCGGGCAGGCCAGGAGCCCCGGCGGCAACTAGAAAAAAGTTGAAACATCATCCATGGGCGGGATGAGGTTTCATGTAGGCTTTAAAAAATTAATAAAGATTTTGTAAAAACTATGGACATGTCCCAACTCATGTGACATTGTCACATGAGCGGACATGTAAGGGAAATTTTATTTTTCTATTTTTGTCTTTTTTACATGTGCAGCCAATCTCCCTGAGGCAGCACTTAGCCTCATGGAGGTGAGTGCGCTCTTTCGTGCTCATGTGCGAAAGAGCGCACTCTCGATTTTGGGATTCCCCCCGCCTGCGTAGGGAATGCATAGCGCTTCTGTGCGGACGTCACACTGGGCGGTCCTCAATTGGCCCGCCCACGTAAAATGGCGCCGCGCCTCCGATCGGAGGCGTTGATCGGAAGCGTGCCCGTTCATCAACTTCCCCTCCGATGGGGGGAAAATTCAACCCCATGATGGGTAAAATTAAACTTTCAGGGTCAGTGACATTGTTTGACTTTATAACTTATTACGCTGCTAAAAATTTACTTATAACTGTAAACACCAGCCCTTACTGGCATGGTTAGTGATGAGTGGGTTAAGTACCCCAAATTCATGTTCTTTTGTGGACTTCATTGCTGAGCTTAATGGCAAGTTTTGTTATAGTGTCCCTGTGGAGCAGCAAAGTAACTCGTACTGCAACTTCCAATTTCCACATTTACACGCATACATGTATTCTCTGGAAGTTGCTGTCTGATTTACTCAATACCAACAGCAAGTTCTATTATTCTTAATGAAAAATTCAGGTTCAAGTCACTTAATTCCTTTCTCCCATCTTCTTTTCAAATATATTTACATTTTTCTTGTCAAATCTTTCTCCGCCTCCCTTTTAAAACTTATTATAGATTTTACTTACACCATTGTTTCTGATAGTACAGTCCATGTTCCATAATCCATTTCTGGCAACTTACAGGACAGCACCAATAGCAGGGTCCCAGATTCTCATATCTGAGCAGAAGTATATCCACTTTACATATACAGGAACCAGTTCAGACAATAAGAGGTTAGTGGGTTCTTTGGAAGCACTGTTTATTTTTATTATTTATTTTTATCACCCTCTTCTGTTTCTTTACTCTCCTTTTCTCTCTTAAAAGCAATGAACCAGGCTGGGAGATGGTTCCATGACCACATGGCCTTCTTTCATGTATGAAACTATACCAAGTTATTCCATCATGAAGATATAGGGCGGAATCGTCCGCTCCCGTTTGCGGCGGGCATTATAGTGGGTGGGAGCAGAAAATATCAGGAGATCGCAAAAATTGGTTTCACGTCACTGTAAAACCAGTTTGCGATCGTCCGCTCCACCCTTCAATGGTAGGCCGCATTTCCCACCACTGCACATTGGGAACCTAATTTCAATATTTTAGCATCTCATTATAAGTGCTGCTCACCGGAATCACCCCCCTACACTGGATCATCCAGGCATGTCGGTGCGATCACAACTATACACAAGTGACATGCACCTGATCAGCTGTTTACCTACTTTGCTTTGGGCAGCACTCACAGTCATCAGCACCAGGCTTTGCAGGCAGCACCACATCACTTTTAGTGGGGCTCACAGGCAGGTCTCTACCTACTAGACCAGCCGTAAGACAGGGGTGGCTTTTCAACAGCTGCAGGCATAGAGTTTGCTTGAGGAAGGGGAAGAAGTGGCCTCAGGCAAGGAAAGAGGCTGCAGGGCAAGGGCTGTACCGGGGAAGGGGTGGGTATCCCAGGGGATATGTGGGGTGCAATATTGATCTGTGCAAGTGGCCTCAAGATGGAGGGGCTGAGGAGACAGTCTCCAGAGGAGATGAGGCCAGATGGAGATGAGAGGGTGTGTGAGAGATTGAGGGGTGATATCCAATGGGCTGGCAGTGAGTGGGTACCAGTGAATGTGTGATGGCCTTGTGAGTGTGAGAGTTTAGAGTGATGAGATGGTTGCCTTACCTTGGCAACACGGATGAGATCATTCATCCTCTTTCTGCACTGGATGACTAACCTTTTCTGTGCAGTGCTGGCTCTGACCACCACTGCCACCGCCTCCTAAGCCAGAGTGGTGAGATTGCTGGACCTCCTGCAGCCAGTGCGGGGCTGGAGGACATCACGGCGGCCCACCAGAAGACATACCAGTGATGGGTCACTGAATTCTTCTTGGCTTTCAGAGTCATGACTTCACTGGAGCAGTCCTGGGCTGCAAGCACTGAGAACTGTTGGCATGAGGCTGCAGTTAGATAGGGCACCCGGAGTGAAGAAACGGTGAGGTAAAAGCATGGTGGGCAATTCAGAGACCACCCGCCAGCAAGATGGTGTGCTTCCTGTGACTGCATAATTAATGAGACGGGAAGCGGATGATACGGTGTGAAAACCTGTCGAATGCTGTTTTCACGCCTACTACTGCAATCGGTGCAATTCCGGGACGATTCTGCCCATAGCAACTAAACCTTAGCCAACAGTCAAAAACATGGACTTTACAGAAAGTGTTACTAGATAGTAATCAGAATAGTGACCCTAATGTATTTTTATTTCCCCTAGGCAAGGGGCAATTTAACCTTTGTGTTGTATTATTACAATGGCTTCTTTCCTTGTCACACAGACACTGCTTTATCACTTGTATGAGCACAGAAATTATCAGCAAAAATGTTGTATTATTACAATGAACATAATTAAACAGCGCGTTTGGTAAATTTTCTGAACTGGTGCTATGAAATACATTATAAATATTTCAGCAGAAAATCACTTCTGTACCATGTTATTTTTAGTTTAGAATTATCACAGCAGAAGTTTGTTTTCTTTATTCCAAGTACCTGTTTGGTTGGTTTGAAGATGTCTAGTAATTCTCCAGTCGTAAAATTCAGAACAAATCCTTGCACTGGTACTCCCTTGCCAACAAGAGCTTCTCCATTTACTGCATATAACTGTCCACCTAAAATAAAATAATATAATAATAGATAAATAAATCAAGTCATAAAATAGCTAAGTGCAACAAAGAATGATTTTGATCATGGATTTAATTCTGGAAATTTGGTCCTAAAGGTTGAAGGTAATTTCCTCGCTGATATTTATCGCAGGTGACTTTGTAATGAGTCCTCCACATAGTCTGGACAGTCTATTTTCCAGAATAGGATAATAAAGCATTACTTAAAATTATTGTATGAATTGTCAGTTTTGGATTTATGTACTTTTAAGTTACTCACACAGCTGTTGTTAAAACAACTATGGTTGAGTATGTAAAGCACCCTTCACTTTTTTTTTCCTTTTTGCAGATGATACTGGCAAGGCCACATTCATCACTCCTCCTTGGTTGTCCTAGGGATGGTGGGTCATCTTCTTGAACTTCTGCAATCCTTGCAAATGCAGTTATACTCGCTCAGTTTAGATATATAATTTATTTAATGTATACTGATAGTGGATTTCCTATTCTGGTGCTCATGGCATTGTTACAATGCCATTTTCTAATAACAGAGATACTGAACCAAGTCATGCCCAATGGATGATTACATAATATACTTAATCATTATATATTACAGAAAGTAATTGTCTGTTGTTGCAACTACCTATGTTTGTTTTTTCCCCAATTCCTTCCACATCTCTCTCCCTCTTTGTATACCACTCTTTTTCCCTTTTTCATGATTCTCATGCTTTTCTTATTACTGTACCTATGTTTCTCTTTGTGTCTCCATTTCTTAATCTTTATGCGTCACTTTCCACCATTCTATTTCCTCTTTCATCAGTCTGTCTCAGAATATAGTTTTATATGGCTCTCACAAATGAGCAGAATGGGATTAGTGGTGACCTGCAAATATCTGTGTTGCAGCCTCAACCATTTACCCATAGCAACTTACAGGATGGGATAGAGAACCACATATCTAAGTTTGCTAGTGACACAAAGATAGGCTGCATTGTAAACAGTGTAGACAGAAAATTAAAATTACAAGGCAATATTCATAGATTAAGTGAATGGAAAGACTGCAGCAAACAGATTTCAAATGTATCATCCACTTTGGACCAAAATGACGAAAATCTAGAAACAGTGGAGTTCCAAGGAGACATGGGAGTCATATACATAGATTAAAATGTTATAGGCAGGTGCAGAAAATTATCAAACAAGCTGATGGAATGATGTGCTTTATATCAAAGGAACTAGAATACAAATGGATAGAGGTTATGTTACAGCTCAGCTACAAAGTTAGGCCACTTCTGGAGTTGAATTTTACAGGGCGACATGGTCTCTGACCACCTGGGTAAGAAGTTGATAGCAAGCCCACCCACCTTACTGACGGCTGCCCCTCAGCAATTTAATGCTGGGAGCATTGTCAATTCTCTATTTCAGGAGGAAGTCCCGCCTTCAAGAGCTGCCGACAAATTGGATGGCTGACAGCTCTGTAGTCCCAGCAGCGCCAGGCTAGAGCCACTGCTGGGACTGCAGCCAGTCCTGAAAAAGAGGAGCCTAGACTAAAGGCCCTCTCGCTGCGGCCAGGCTGACAGCCCAGATGAGAGGGTGAGGAGAGTGGGAGGATGGGGAGGGTAAAGGAGGGTATTATGGGAGGGGGGAAGTGGGGAGCTAAAACTTGGCATGAGCCTCACCCTGCCCCGAGTAAAATAACGGCAGGACAGTGTAAGGTCCTCAGCAGGTATCAATTAGGGCGGGCAGGCCACCCAACTCCTCCACCAACCCCTGTAAACTTTCAGACAGATCTGGAGTGGGCAGGTAGGCGGCAGGCAGGCCACTGGCTGGATTTTATGAACCCAACCCCACCTTCAAACCCACCAGCAGGCTGCAAAATCCAGCCCTTGGAATGTTGTGTTCAGCTTTGGGAATCGCACTTGAGGAAGGATATATTGGTCTTAGATTAAGGACAGTGTAGATTTACCTGGGCTCCAAAGGTTAAATTATGCACATGACCAAATGATTAGTGACCTATGCATGGCAAAGAGCCCAAAACAGGAACTGAGGAGCACTACAGAATGCAAAAACATCAGCAGGTAAAGCCCAAATAAAGAACACAATCTCCATGAAGCAAGCAAAAGACCGCAGGAATATGTGGTAAAAAATGTTGGAGAAGCTGATATTGTACAATTTATACATTTATCATACATCACACACTGATGGGCAAATGATTTTGTTAGAATTAGCATTTTTGTGCATTTACAATGTTATACATTTAGTTTTAATCACCACTAATGTCACTTAATTACTTGGCCACTTATTTCCCCCCCCCCGCCCCGCTTTGTACTATGCATTAGCACAAAATGTTAAAATAAATAGGGAAAACTGCAAGTGCTGAAAATTTGAAATTAAATGAGAAAATCCTGGAAATACACAGCAGGTCAGTCAATAGCTGTAAAGGAAAAAAACAAGCCAGGATGTTTCAAATATGGACCTTTCATCAGTTTGAAGACAAAAAAATGGGTAATTAAATAAGTCCAGAAAAAGAGAAAAACGTTAGGAAAAGATGAGGGGAAGAAGTCACAGAGAGGAGAAATGGAGTAACAGAGAGAAGGACCATGGTATCCATTAGAATTTTACTTGGGAGTTTTATTCAAATCTGCTAAAATGTCTGCTTAACTCTTAACTTTCAATCTGATAAGGAATTGCAATTCCCAAAATCCATAACATGTCTTTAACTAAATTTTGAAGTTTTAAAGGATGTGCATCCACATTTTGCAAGTGTAAAAACATCATTGCACAGGTAATCTCCAGTATTACCATTGTCAGGTGTATAGGACACTGCAAACAGTCGCTCTCCAAACTCAGGATGTTGAATCTCCCGAAGGAATTGTCCTGACTGTGCTATAAAACACTGGATCCGCCCATTCTCTCTATCAGCGACACACAGCTGGCCTAATACAGGCACAAATGTCAAGCTGTGTGGAATGAAGAATTGACCTGGTTTCGGTATTCCAGAAAGTGAGCTTCCTGCAATATAAAAATTAAGATTTGTGTTTAAAATTAATGCAGAGCAGTAAAAAAGTGAACACTTGAAAAAAATGAAAATAAATCTGACAGCGATTTAAAGCCGTCACACATCATTATTCTCGCATATTGTGACTTTGTCACATCATTTACATTAGATCTAACCAATTAAACTGCTAACTTGCAATTTATTGCCAACCATTTGTAATGAAATTATACCTGCCAAAACATCACTTACAGTATAAAGCTATTCTATCAGGTGTAAATCAGCCAATCACAACACATGGGCCAGGATTTTCCAGTCATTGGGTGGGCTTGGCGGGATCGGGTAGGGAGCTGACCGCTGCCCGCAATCGGCTCCGCACCGCGATATTAAGCGGGCGGGCCAATTAAGGCCCGCGCTGCGTGGATCGTGAGCGGTAGCGCATTACCTGTGCGGGCAGAGGTAGGAGGGAGAGTGGGCCTGGCACGCAGTTCACGCATGCGCGCAAAAGAGCGCTTCAATCTTCCTGAGGCACAGAGTTGCCTCAGGGAGATTGAAGTGCTTTTTGAAAACTATTAATAAATACAATAAAAATTCAAAGAAACGTGTCCCCTCTTGTGACTGTGTCACATGAGGTGGGACATGTTTTTAATTTCAAAAGAACATTTTTATTTAGTTTGTAATAGCTTTAGGAAACCTCATTCCGCTTGTGGATGAGGTTTCTAAAAAATGTAAAGGCCGCTTGACCTTTATTGCCTGCCCGCCAACCATAAGGTTGGACGGGCAGCGTAAAATTCAGGTTAATTAGGTCATTAATAAACTCCGGTGTGTGCCAGCGCGTGGTGATGTGGGGACACACGCCCGACGTCACCGCGTGCCATTTAAGTTTCGGCGTGTTGGGTGCACGTCTGCTCGCTGAATGTAAAATTCTGGCCGTGTATTGGATCAGATGATTGACGAACATTGCTGATCTTCACTGATGCTTTACATTTGCAATTTAGTTTTAAGAAAAACAACAACAAAAGCCAGCAACAATTTTACCTGGAGTCTTGGGACTGTACAGACCACTTCCCAATAAAGCATCTGAGGATCAGATTTACATCCAGTGACTTGTTAAGTCATTGTTATAATGCCACCATGATGATGGAGGTAGGGCATATACCAACAGGAAGGACCTAACAATCACAGAATGTTTACAGTACAGGATGCCATTCAGCCCATAGTGTCCATTCCGACTCTCTGTGAGAGCAACTCGTCCAGAGCCACTCCATTGTCCTTTCTCCATAACTCTGCAAATTTTTTCTTCAGGTGTTTATCCAATTCCCTTTTGAAAGCACTGATCGACTCTGTTGCCACCATATTTTCAGGTGGTGCATTTCAGATCCTAACCAGTCATTGTGTAAAAAAAGCATTTTCCTTGTGTCCCTTTGGTTGTTTTAATTGGTGTCCTCTGGTTCTTGATCCTTCCACTAGTGGGAACAGTTTCTCTTATCTACTCTGTCCATATCGCTCATGATTTCGAATATTGTCAAGTCTTCTCTCAACCTTTTCTTCCCTAAGGAGAATAAATCTAGCTGTCCACATAACTGAAATCTCTCATCCTTGGAACTATTCACCTAAATTTTTTCTGCACTGTCTCTAAAGCCTACATGTCCTTCCCAAAGTAAACACAATAGTCCAGTTGAGCCTGACCCAGCATTTTATAAAGATTCACCATAACTTACCTGCTCTTGTACCCTATGCCTCTAAAGTCCAGTATGTCTTTTTAACCACATTCTCAACCTGCCCTGCCACCTTCAACGATTTGTGCACATATACCCCCAGGTCTCTTTCTTAAAAAATAAATCCTGCCTGTGAATTTTCTCTTTCCCAAACCCAATGCTCGAGGCCAACTCCAGCACCCCATGTGAGGTCAGCACAGAACAAAGAATCAGAAGGTAAGTTACAATGTCTGGCTCTCATAATCCTTCTACCAGCTAACTCAAGAAGAGCATTGAGATTATTCTGAATCTTCAGTAAAAAATACAAAAAACCTATCACATGGCATAGCTCCAATAGGAATAAAAAATAAAAAAACCTGCCAGAAGCTACCAGGCAAGTCAACTGAATGGCGGGTTTGCAAAGTAAATGCAAACAGAATGCTCAACACCATCTAGTGCCTCAGGTGGCCCTCACTAAGAAGGTGATTGCTTTATGTCTATGCCTGGGATATGTACTCCAGCTCCAGGATATGTGGAAAAGTGAGCAAGAAACTCCTTTACCTATTTCTCTTAAAAGAGCAGTAAGGCAAGGACATCCACCATCAGCTAACTGTTTTTTAAAAAATCAATGATGTTCTGGATGGCATCAGAGGTGAAAGCACAGGGTGGAATTTTAACCTCCAAGAACAGGCATGTTAGGGGTAGGTAGGAGGAAGTAAGTTTTAAGATCTCAAACTCGACCCGAATCTGCCTTCAACCTGACCACTTCTGGTTTAAATAGAGGTAGGTCAGATGATCAATTCATTCTCAGGAGGCAGGTCGGTCAGTAGAAACTTTTAAGGAGGCTCTGTCCTTTCATATTAACAGGAATTTTATTTTTAATCAATACAGGCTGGGAAAATCTAGCACGGAAAGCTCGGTGGGGAGGGTCGAATCCATGAGCTAAGTGCAATTACAACATTGCTCGTGGACCAATAACAGCAGGAATGTTTCTTCCAAGCCCACCAAATTTACCTCCTTACACACCCCATGAACCTCGATTCCTCCCCATAACCACCCTTATCTCATAACGTCCACGGTTTTCAAGTCAATCAAACTGGCTGTCAGGCAGAAATCCTGCTGAAAAAGTTTTAAAACAAAAACAGAATTACCTGGAAAAACTCAGCAGGTCTGGCAGCATCGGCGGAGAAGAAAAGAGTTGACGTTTCGAGTCCTCAAAAAAAAAGTTTTAATTCGTTTTGCTGTTAATTTCCTGTTTGAAAACACAATGCTGCAGCCCATCCCCACCACCACAATTCTCTTCACTGCTCCAAGTAAATATTCAGGTCCACAGTGTCTCTTTTTGAGACTTCTGAAAGTATTGTGGAACTTATTTTCATAGAAGATAGAATTATTGGCAAACTCAAGTGGTGATCTAGTGAGCTATACTCATTATTTTAACCAGTGGGGTGTGGGTGGGCACCTCCAGGTGCAGTACTATGGTTATGCACAGCTCAGGAGTGATCTAAAAAGTACTGATTGGAAGATACAAGATGCAAGGGTTAGTTACTACCAGTACTTATGAATGCCAGAGATTGAGAGTTCAAATCCTAACATGTCAAATAGTGAAACTGAATTTAATAAATCTAATTTAATAATTTGTGACTAGCATCAGAAAAGTTGTAAAAATCCAATAGATTCACTAATGTCCTTCAGGGAAGGGAACCTGCCACCCCTATCCAGTCCCACACAATGGGCAATGCCACATGGCCCATTCCCCCTTCCACGCATCAATATCTGCTGCTAGTACTTTGCAACTAACACTGCCCGGGCGGCAACATTGTATTTTGAAGTCTTTCGAGAATCCAAATTCTGCTTTCAAAAACAAGTGCTTTAAATTTTTTTTCTATAATGACCTTACCTTCTCCCCACTGCATAATGAACTTTCCTTCTGGAGAAAATTGAATAATCCTGCTGTTGCAGTAGCCATCAGACACGTAGACATTACCATGAGCTGGATCCACTGCCACATCAGTGGGCTGACAGAAATGACTGCTGTCACTTCCTGGCTGAAAGGCTTGTCCTAGAACTAATAAATAGTCACCTCTAGGTCCCAGCTTGAAAACCTTTTTTTGTACAAGGAAGTAAAAACAGTTATCATAATATTAAATGTAATCATTACACAAAACATATAATTTATTAGAAGTATGATGCTTGATCACAATTATAAAATAAAACAACTTTTTGAAAAATTATTTGTTCATGGGGTATCAGTAAGCCAGGCAAAGCTACACTCATTGCTCTATTCCAGTTGTCCTGAGATAGTAGCAGTGGGCTATCATCTTATTAGGGAATTCCAAAATTTTGGATCCATTGATGCTGAAGGAATATTTCTAAAGCAGGGTAGTGTGCGACTTGGAGGAAATGATGGATGGTCCCATGATATTGGTGTTCTGTTTCTTCACTGTAGTATCACTTATGGGGCAGGGAATACTGCTATAACAACCTTGGTTAGTTGCTACAATGCCTCCTGTGCAGTACTCTCCACAGTGTAAGGCAGCAAAGAGAACGGTTATCAAGCTCAGTGACTGGGGTTCCAATCAAACAGACTGCTTAGTCTTGGATGGTGTACAGTTTCTTAAGTGCTGCTGCAGTTCCAACCAACTAAACAAGCAATGAGTATTCCATCACAGTCCTTTAAATAGTATAAAGGCTTTGTGGGTTCAGATGATCAGACATTCATTGAAAAGCACTGAGACTTTTCCCTACTCTTGTAGTCACTTTGGTGGTATAGCTAGTCCAGTTAAGCCTCTAAGCATTGCTGATCCCCAAGATGCTGATAATTGGGGCAGCATAGGTAATGTCTGGCGATGGTGGCACCTGGCGATGGTGGCAGGCTTGAAGGTCAGGAGGTGTTGGTTGAATCCTTGCTTTCCTGAAATGGTCATCATCTGCTACCGCTCAGGAATTAATCTCACGTGTCACTTGCCGGTCAAAACACTGGGTATTGTGTCCAGATCCAGTTTTGGATTGCTTCATTATCACATAATTACTACTTATGAACGTATTGCTCAACATGTAATAAAAACAGAAAATGCTGGAAAAACTCAGCAGTTCTGGCACCTTCTGTGAAGAGAGAAACAGAGTTAATATTTCGAGTCCATGTGAAGAGAAATAGAAATGTGATGGATTTTATACTGTTTAAGAGAGGGTGGAGCAGGTGGAACAAGATAGAAGGTCAGGGATAGGTGACAGCTAAGGAGAGATTGATAAAGATATCATAGACACAAAACAAAGGGAGTGACACTTATGTGGACAAAAGAAATGACACTTAGTGGCCTGTGACACCTATAAAATCATTTCATCTGCATTTCTTCAAAAAGATTATGGAATGAAAACTGTGACTTTACCAAACTTGGACTCATACCTGATGAAGTGCCACATCAGTTACCCAGAAGTTGTCATCTTTGTCTGTGCTAATACCATGGGGTAGATAGAAACTGCAATGTCAAAAACAGATGGTCAGGCAAATTATTTATGCTCAACCGACTTGAACAACAAATATATTTAGCAACCTTGCCACCAATGACACCAACATAGTAGTTACTTGGTTTTCAACAAACTAGTTGATGACTCGAGTGATAATTGGGCTAAATATCATCAATTTTCATTCATCACAATCATCAGAGGATGGTCACAAGTGTACCATTGATTTCTTTCTCCCTCTATAAAACCATCCCTTGTTAGCTGGTTAGGGATAAGTTAGTTCCTTAACTGTTTATCTGGTTATTAAAAATGTAGCAAAACATGGAAGAGAAGAATAGTGGGGAGCATATTACCTCTACATTTTAAAGATGAAACATTTTGTCAAGGAGGGGGTGGTGGACATAGGGGGTATTGTCACTCGACTGGTAATCCGGAAACCCAGGGGTAATGCTCTGGGGACCAGAGTTCAAATCCCACCATGGCAGATGGTGGAATTTGAATCTAATAAAAAAACCTGGAATTAAAAGTCTAATGGTGACAATGAAATCATTGCCAATTGTCATAAAAACCCATCTGGTTCACTAACGTCCATTAGGGAAGGAAATCTGCCGTCCTTATCTGGTCTGGCCTACATGTAACTCCAGACCCACAGCAATGTGGTTGACTCTATTTATCCCCAATATTGGGGGTTGGCAATAAATGCTGGCTAAGCCAGTGACGCCCACATCCCATGAATGAATAAAAAAAATATTGAGCTGATTCGGGATTGCATTCAGAAAAATATTTACAAAAAAAATATTTACAAGTAAGCTTGAAATGTCTTTTAAAAAAAAGAAACGTTAGTGACATTTATTCTGCTTTCATTTAAACATCGATCACTGAAGCTAGTATTTATTTTTAAGTCAGAGGGAAGTGGATTTCAGAAAGATCTTAAATTGTACTTTTGCAAAATTTTCAGTGGATGTTAAAAATTATTTCTTTTCCTTATTCCCTCTCTTACAAAGGCATGTCAGGGTACAATTACACACGTCTAATCACCCCTATTATCTTCATATTTAGAGCCTGAACAGCGAGTGTTGATGGGTTGTTTGACAATGAGCCTGTCACAGATTAGTGTGAACTTGTCCTCACCTGGTGCCCTCATATATACACTCACAACACCAAATGTTGCATTCCAGTTGGGAGCAGGAACTCTGGATTCCTTTAATCTACCCTCGTCATACAACACTGAAGCCAGCTGAAGGACATTTTGGGTGTTATACTTTTAAACTTCTCAAGGCAAGTAATGTCACAGCAGGAAATAGAACATGTTTACATTTTGGGCAAGCTGCAGAAACTCCCAGGTCATTGATATCGTAGAACGGTACAGAAATCTTCCCCACCACCCCATCATGTTGCTTCAATACAAAGTAAGAGCATCATCCAACTAAACATTTTGACGTAAAATGGCCAACTATATAGCCTCTTTACATAAGAATGTTTGTTTAGTACCAGATTGTAATCAATTTTATATTGTAGGAATAGGCCGAGTCTGTCAAAACCCAGTGTGTTTTAAATGCAGAACGGACTTTGATACCATTAGTCTGGGCTAGGTTTTAGCCTGCTTTCCTGAGTCAATAGATGTTGGCTAATCCATTATAGTTAATTTCCTGCTGAGATTTGATTGAAATGATGTGAATCAATCCTTTTGGAAAGGCTATTTGAGTTAGGTAGGTAGGTTTGGGAGGATCGGGGGCATGGGTATAAGATCTAGGTTACAAGTCAGGAGCTATGTCTTCTCAGAATTGTAAACTCGAACAAGTTGCCAACTACTGTAGTGAAAGCAGATTCACTGCAACCATCCAGAAGGGGGATGGATTGTGTTCTGAGCTGTGGCTCATATCACTGTGTATAAAAAGGAAGGTCGGGTATTTGAAGAAGTGTCTCAACAGTGACAAACATCCCCTGTAATTTTTGTTATCGTCTTTGGGGATTGCAGAATAATTTTCCAGAGCTTTTGTTCTACAAAATTGGCTTAGGGTTTACTTATTTGTTTTTTAATCTCTCCTTTGAGATAAAATGAACGCCTGCTGATGGGAGCAGGTGGATTGGGGTCCTGGTGTGCATAAGTTGCAGCAACAACTCTGTCTATCGCAGACAGATTTGATACACCTTTAATACTACTACTGATAGTCCTTTAATGCCCATAATTCTCACAGGTTTGTCTGTCTGTGACAGTATACTTAAATTCTCAATGAAAGAGTAAGATTAAAAATGAGCAAAATCCAGACCCCATGAAGTCTCATGGCACCAGGTAAAACATGGATAAGGAAACCTCCTGCTGATTACCATGTACCGTCCCCACTCAGCTGATGAATCAGTGCTCCTCCATGTTGAACACCACTTGAAGGAAGCACCGATTATGGCAAGGGCGCAGAATGTATTCTGGGTGGTTGACTTCAATATCCATCACCAACAGTGGCTCGGTAGCACCACTAAACACCTAGCTGGCCGAGTCCAAAAAGATATAGCTGCTAGACTGGGTCTGTGGCAGGTCGTGAGGGAACCAACAAGAGGGAAAAACATACTTGATCTCATCCTCACCAACCTGCATGCAGCAGACGCATCTGTCCATGACAGTATAGGTAGGAGTGGCCACCACACAATCCTTGTGGAGACGAGGTCCCTTCTTCACATTGAGGATATCCTCCATCGTGTTATGTGGCACTACCACTGTGCTAACTAAATGGGATAAATTTCAAACAGAGCTAGCATCTCAAAACTGGGCATCCGAGGCACTGTGGGCCATCAGCAGCAGCAGAATTGTACTCGACCACAATCTGTAACCTCATAGCCTGGCATATCTCCCACTCTACCATTACCATCAAGCCAGGGGATCTACTTTGGTCCAATAAAGAGTGCAGGGGGGGCATGCCAGGAACAGCACCAGGCATTTCTAAAAATGAGGTGTCAACCTGGTGAAGCAACAATACAAGACTACGTGCGTGCCAAACACCATAAGCAGCAAGTGATAGACAGAGCTAATCAATTCCACAACCAACGATCAGACCTAAGCTCCACAGTCTTGTCACATTCAGTCGTGAATGGTGGACAATTAAACAACTCACTGGAGGAGAAGGCTCCACAAATATCCCCCTCCTCAATGAATGGGGAGCCCAGCACATCGGTACAAAAGATAAGACTGAAGCATTTGCAACAATGTTTAGCCAGAAGTGCCGAGTGGAAGATCCATCTTGGTCCCCTCCGGAGGTCCCCAGCATCACAGATGCCAGTCTTCAGCCAATTCAATTCATTCCACGTGATATCAAGAAACGGCTGAAGGCATCAGATAGTGCAGAGGCTATGGGCCCTGACAACATTCTGGCAATAGTACCGAAAACCTGTGCTCCAGAACTTGCTGCACCCCTAGCCAAGCTGTTCCAGTACAGCTACAACACTGGCATCTCCCCGGCTATGTGTAAAATTGCCCAGGTATGCCCTCAACACAAAAATCAGGACAAATCCATCCCAGCCAATTACCGTCCCATCAGTCTACTCTCGATTATGAGTGATGGAAGGGGTAATCAACAGTGCTGTCAAGCTACATTTGCTTAGCAATAACCTGCTCACTAACACACAGTTTGGGTTCTGCCAGGGCCACTCAGCTCCTGATCTCATTACAGCCTTGGTTCAAACATGGACAAAAGGGCTGTACTCCAGAGGTGAGGTGTGTGAGACTTGGCATCATGGCAGCATTTGACCGAGTATGGCATCAGGGTGCACTATCAAAACTCCACCACCGACACACGGTGGTAGCAGTGGGCACCAACTACAAGGTGCAATGCAGGAACTCACCAAAGCTCCTTAGACAGCACCTTCCAATGGGAATCAGGGGAAATCTCTGCTCATTGGAGTCATACCTAGCACAAAGGAAGATGGTTGTGGTTGTTGGAGGTCAATCATTTCAGTTCCAGGACACCACTGTAGGAGTTCCTCAGGGAAGTATCCTAGACCCAACCATCTTCAGCTGCTTCATCAATGACCTTCCTTCCAACATAAGGTCAGAAGTGTGGATATTCGCTGATGATTGCACGATGTTCAGCACTATTTGTGACTCCTTATATACTGAAGCAGCCCATCACCAAATGCAGAAAGACCTGGACAATATCCAGGCATGGGCTGACAAGTGGCAAGTAACATTCGTGCCACCCAAGTGTTGGGCAAATACCATCTCCAGAAGAGAGAATCCAATCATCACCTCTTGACAACCAAGGGCATTACCGTTGCTGAATCCCCCACTAACAATATCCGGGGTGGGGTTGCCATTAACCAGAAACTGAACTGGACTAGCCATATAAATATTGTGGCTACAAGAGCAAGTCAGAGGCTAGGAATCTTGCAGTGAGTAACTCAACTCCTGACTTCCCAGAGCCTGTCCACCATCTATAAGACCCAAATCAGGGGTGTGATGGAATATTCTCCATTTGCCTGGATGAGTGTAGCTCCAACAACACTCAAGAAGCTTGACATCATCCAGGACAAAGCAGCCCGCTTGATTGGCATTCCATCCACAAACATTCATTCCTTCTACCATCAACGTACAGTAGCAGCAATGTGTACCATCTACAAGATACACTGTAGGAACTCACCAATGCTCCTTTGACAGCACCTTCCAAACCCACAACCACTACCATCTAGAAGGACAAGGGCAGCAGATAGATGGGAACACTACCACCTGGAAGTTTCCCTCCAAGCCACTCACCATCCTGACTTGGAAACATAATCGCTGTTTCTTCACTGTCACCGGGTCAAAATCCTGGATCTCCTTCCCTAACAGCACTGTGGGTGAACCTACACCATATGCACTGTAGCAATTCAAGAAGGCAGCTCACCACCACCTTCTCAAGGGCAATTAGGGATGGGCAATAAATGCTGGCCTAGGCAGCAACGCCCATATCCCAAGAATGATTTAAAAATATGAACAGCATTACTGAATGACAATGGTAAACAGAGCTTGATTGACAATCTAATTTTTTAGTTCTGTTCAGAAAGACAAAGTCCTCATCAGTTCTTTAAGCCAGAGTGCCAAAGGCATTTTAGTTTCAAATGTATGGTTGCAGAAATCTTAGAGTCAATGATTCAAGCAATTATGCTTGGATCCTGAATGCTGGGACTGTGAACTGTTCAGGGTCAGGGTGAGGTTCCTGCAAATATTGGATATTTGTGTCACTAGCAACCCCTCCCCATATGAAAGAGGATGGAAAGTTTGGCGCAGCAGCCCAAGGCTGGCAGTAGGGAAGGGGGAGGGGTGCATCACTGCCCCCTCATCACTCGGAAAACAAGGAATAGGTGCAGCCCTTACTCTTCAAAATTTCCGTAATATTATTGCCAATCCTTCTGAGGCCCAAACATTCACACAATTATACTTTTATCTTTCATTGTGCTTGGATTTGCGGAGGTGTCTGTGCAGTTCTGTAGCTTCAGATTGTTTATATAGTTCCTTGCAGAGTTAGGCAAACTCTGACTGTTCTTGGGTTGTCACCTTTCTGCACCACAGAAGGTATTATGTTCACCAAGAGCCATGTCTTTGGAGGGAGCTCCAATGACATATCAATTGCGAAGAATCATATTGGACTCAGGACATTAATTCTGTTTCTCTCTCCACAGATGTGCCAGACCTGCTGAGTTTTTTCCCAGCAACTCTGGTTTTGTTTCAGATTTCTAGCATTCACGTATTTTGCTTTTATAATAATTACTGGCCTGTGACAGTCCTGTCTTCTGTTGGTTTTAAATTTAAATCCAGTTGCTATGCATTTGTTTTCAATTCTTGAAATACACTTGAATCTAGATTATCCTAAATGAGTAGTTTACAATGTTCTTTCGAAAGCTGGCACGAGCTTCCTGCTTTACAGGAAATATAAGGAAATAATTCATCAGACAATGGATTTTCTTCCATATCAGCATTTTAGCACATTTATCAACTATGAAATATATCCTAATATTCTAAGCAATAAACAGACGATAGGTGACATACTAATTAAAATTTCAAGGCAATTTAAGACTGAAAAAAAGCATTCTTGGAAGGGCAAAATGTTATAAATTTGAACCTGTGACATTTGAGAAGTGTTTTCAAAATTATTGGCTTGGTTGATTATATCGACAAATATTGCAGAGTATCAGAGACAAAGTCTGTTAGTGAAATGATAGAAAAATAGTTTGAGAAAGTGTTCACAATCATCTGTACTTACATATTTGATCCCACACCATTAAGCACTTTCACACTGACTGGGTCCAAAGTGAGGATAGTGTTGTACTGAATTGGTCCAATACCTTGGGGCTGATATATATGCTTCTGGTCAAAAGAACTAAGTAGAGGAAAACATGAGTAAATTATTAGTTAGTAAAATGTAGCATTCCCATTTGACCAAACCTAATGTAATAACTATCTCCTGAGCACCTTAAATGTACCAACTGCCCTTTCTCTTTCCCAAAAAGGTAAAAGGTCCGAAGACAACAATCTAACATTTTAAATCTTGATGACAGGAGTAGTGATGCCCAGGATAAAGTAATCACAAACCACTTTACTGATCCATCTGTGTAACATCAGATTGGTTGAGCTCAGGAGTTATTATATGGATCAAGGAAATAGAAGCATGTTTCTGATAGAAATACTTGGGAGTTCATTTTAAAACCCTCATAATGGGTGAGCTTGAGTGCTGCTATCCTTGAATTCAATGAAATCACCTCTCTTGAAAACAGCATCCATCACCTCTGTGATGCAACGATGTACTGCTGTCAGCAAGATGTCACCAATATCGGAACATAGGAACAGAAGGCCATTCAGCCCATCAAGCCTGCTCCACCCTTCAATACGATCGTGGCTGATTAAACACTTGAATACCTTTTACCCACACTATTCCCTTAACCCTTTACATTACTGTTAATCAGAAATCTATCAATCTCTACCTTAAACATACTCAATGACTGAGCTTCCACTGCCCTCTGGGGTAGAGAATTCCAAAGATTCACAACCCTCTGAGTGAAGAAATTTCTTCTCATTTCGGTCCTAAGTGGCTTCCCCCTTATTTTGAAATTCTGTCCACTGCTTCTAGACTCCCCAACCAGGGGAAACATCTTACCTGCATCTACCCTGTCTATTCTTTTAAGTATTTTGTAGGTTTCAATGAGATCACCTCTCATTCTTCGAAACTCTAGAGAATACAGGCCCAGTTTCCCAAATCTCTCTTCATAAGGCAGTCTCACCAACCCTGGAACAAGTCCGGTGAATGTTTGTCGCACTCCCTCTATGCCAATAATATCCTTTGATGTAAGGGGACCAAAACTGCACACAGTACTCCAGGTGTGGTCTAACCAACCTTCTATACAATTGAAGCAAGACTTCACTACTCCTGTACTCAAATCTTCTTGCGATAAAGGCTAACATTCCATTAGCCTTCCAAATTGCCTGTTGCGCCTGCATGTTAGCTTTCAGTGACTTATGGACAAGTACGCCCAGGTCCCTTTGTACATCTACCCTTTATAAGCTCTCACCATTTAGGAAATACTCTGCATGTCTGTTCCTTTTACCAAAGTGGATAACCTCACATTTTTCCACATTATATTCCATCTGCCCTGTTCTTGCCCACTTACTAAGTCTGTCCAAATCCTCCTATAGCCGCTTTACATCTTCCTCACATCACACATTCCTGCCTAGCTTTGTATCATCCGCAAACTTGGAAATATTACATTTCACATACCACATCCAAATCATTGATATATATCGTGAACAGCTGGGGCTCAAGCACGAATCATAGTACCACCCCACTAGTCACAACCCGTCAACGCAAGAATGACCTGTTTATTCCTACTCTCTGTTTCTGCCTGTTAGCCAATCCTTAATCTATGCCCGTATACTGTCTTCTATCCCATGTGCTTTTATTTTGCTAAGCAACTTCCTGCGGGGACTTTAACAAAAACGGTCTGAAAATCCAAGTATACTATGTCCATCGACTCTCCTTTATCAATTTTGTTAGTAACATCCTCAAAAAGCTCCAACAAGTTCGTCAAACATGATTTCCCATTTGCAAGTCCATGCTGACTACGCCCAATCAGATCATGATTACCCAAGTGTCAATTTATTACATCCTTTATAACAGATTCTAGGATTGTCCCTTCTGCCGATGTAATACTAACAAGTTTGTAGTTTCCCTTTTTCTCTCTCCCTCTCTCTCCTTGGAAGGACCTGTTGCAAAAACATGCAAGGTCCCTGTGGCTTTTGCAGCCACGGGAAGGCCAAGGGGACGATTCCTATGAACCCTTGGTTGATCCTCAATGAGGTCACACATGTCAGCAACCATGTGCCTGGACAGGTGCAGCTTTCTGCGGCACTGATATTCTGACATGTTTATGTAGCTTTTCCATTTCCAGCAGATCCTCTGCAGAGAGCTTTGCCTTTGTTGCATGCCTGCCCCTTGCTTCTGCCCTCTGCATCCCTGTTGTCCAAGGGTCTGCCTCTGCTCCTGCAGATGGCAGGGGCGATGGCATAGTGGTATGCTTGCTGGACATGTAATCCAAAGACCCAGTGTAATGCTCCGGGGACCCGGGTTCAAATCCCGTTATGGCAGGTGGTGGAATGTGAATACAAAAGCCTGGAATTAAAAGTCTAATGATGACCATGAAACCATTGTTGATTGTTGTAAAAACCCATCTGGTTCAGTAATGCCCTTTAGGGAAGCAAATCTGCTGTCCTTACCTAGTCTGGCCTACATGTGACTCCAGAGCCACAGCAATGTGGTTGACTCAGTTGTATCAAACCGTTACAAAAAATAAATGAAACAGGCATCGGCTAGGTACCAGAAACAACAGTAGCAACCTCAGCTCTGTCGACTCCTTGCTAACATCTGGGGGCTAGTGCCAAAATTGGGAGAGGTGTCTTGCAGACTAGTTAAGCAACAGCCTGATACAGTCATCCTCATGGAATCATAGCTTACAGATAGCTATGATTATCATAGCTTACGGAATTACAGATAATGTCCCAGACACCACCATCACCATCCCTGGGGATGTCCTGTCCCACCGGCAGGTCAGAGTTGGTAGCACAGTGATAGACAGTCAGGGGAGGGAAGTTGCCCTGGGAATCCTCAACCTGGACTCTGGACCCCATGAAGTCTCATGGCATCAGGTCAAACATGGGCAAGGAAACCTCCTGCTGATAATCACGTACCGTCCTTCCTCAGCTGATGAATGAGTACTTCTTCATGTTGAACAACACTTGGAGGAAGCACTGAGGGTGACAAGGGCGCAGAATGTACTCTGGGTGGGTGACTTCAATGTCCATCACCAATAGCGGCTCGGTAGCACTACTACTGACCCAGCTGGCCGAGTCCTAAGTGACATAGCTGCCAGACTGGGTCTGTGGCAGGTGGTGAGGGAAAAACATACTTGGCCTCATCCTCACCAACTTGCCTGCCGCAGATGCATCTGTCCATGACAGTATCGGTAGGAGTGACCACCACCCAGTCCTTGTGGAGACGAAGTCCCGCCTTCACATTGAGGATAGCCTCCATCTTTTTTATACTGTGCTAAATGGGATAGATTTCCAACAGATCTAGCAGCTCAAGACTAGACATCCATGAAGCGTCGTGGGCCATCAGCAGCAGCAGCAGAATTGCACTTGAACACAATCTGTAACCTCATGGCCTGGCACATCCCACACTCTACCATTACCATCAAGCCAGGGGATCAACCCTGATTCAATGAAGAGTGCAGGAGGGGATGCCAGGAGCAGCACCAGGTATAACTAAAATGAAGTGTCAACCTGGTGAAGCTATCAGACAGGTCTACTTGCATGCCAAACAGCATAAGCAGCAAGTGATAGACAGAGCTAAGCGATCCCACAGCCAACGGATCAGATCCAAGCTCTGCAGTCCTGCCACATCCAGTCGTGAATGGTGGTGGACAATTAAGTAACTCACTGGAGGAGGAGGCTCCACAAATATCCCCCTCCTCAATGATGGGGGAGCCCAGCACATCAGTGCAAAAGATAAAGCTGAAGCATTTGCTATAATCTTTTTGCCAGAAGTGCCGAGTGGATGATCCATCTTGGCCTCCTCCGGAGGTCCCCAGCATCACAGATGCCAGTCTTCAGCCAATTCAATTCACTCCACATGATATCAAGAAACAGCTGAAGGCACTGGATAGTGCAAAGGTTATGGTCCCTGACAATATTCCGGCAATAGTCCTGAAGACTTGTGCTCCAGAACTTGCCACGCCCCTAGCCAAGCTGTTCCAGTACAGCTACAACACTGGCATTTATCCGGCTATGTGGAAAATTGCCCAGGTATGTCCTGTACAAAACAGTGCAGGACAAAACTAACCTGGCCAATTACCGTCCCATCGGTCCACTCTCGGTCATCAGTAAAATAATGGAAGGGGTCATCAACAATGCTACCAAGCGGCACTTGCTTAGCAATAGCCTGCTCACTGATGCCCAGTTTTGGTTCCAACAGGGCCACTCAGCTCCTGACCTCATTACAGCCTTGGTTCAAACATGAACAAAAGAGCTGAAATCCAGAGGTGAGGTGAGAGTGACTGCCCTTGACATCAAGGCCACATTTGACCGAGTGTGGCATCAAGGAGCCCTAGCAAAACTGGAGTCAATGGGATTTGGGGGTAAACTCTCCACTGGTTGGAGTCATACCTAGCACAAAGGAAGATGGTCTTGGTTGTTGGAGGTCAGTCATCTCAGCTGCAGGAGTTCCTCAGGGTAGTGTCTATCTACAAGATGCACTGCAGGAATTCACCAAGGCTCCTTAGACAGCACCTTCCAAACCCACTACCATCTAGAAGGACAAGGGCAGCAGATGGATGGGAACACCACCACCCGGAAGTTCCCTTCCAAGCCACTCACCATCCTGACCTGGAAATATATCGCCATTCCTTTACGGTTGCTGGGTCAAAATCCTGGAACTCCCTTCCTAACAGCACTGTGGGTGCACCCAAGCCACATGGACTGCAGTGGTTCAAGAAGGCAGCTCATCACCACCTTCTCAAGGGCAACTAGGGATGGGCAATAAATGCTGGCCCAGCCAGCAAAGCCAAATCCCGTGAATGAATAAAAAAAGGTGCCGCCTCTCATTGCTAGTCGATCCCATTTCAGAGTCGCTGATCCCATTTCTTGTTATGTCCTTCCTTCCTTTTGGAATGTGCAGTATTCCCGAACCCTGCTCTCATGAAGCCGTAAGCTGGGTGACCCCTCCATGCCCAACATACCAAAATGCTCTTGTTAAGAATGAAGCAATATGACAAATAGTTCTCCTGACTCTGTACAACTGGTTGCTGTGCATGAGGGTATTGTCTTAGCTTTCCCTCTTTATTTATTCCTCTTGCTGCTGTCCTACCATTCTGACTTGCCTCCAAGTGTTTGCACCTCCTCCTACCTGTCGTGGTCGAAACCCCGCATGGATTCCATGCCTTAAAAAGAAAATTCAAAATTGGCCCTTAATGAGCTGACATGAAGCTGGTTCATAAGATTCGACTGGCCATTTATCAACCTCTACTGGGCTGCCTCTTCTGGCTCTGCAGGAAGCTTTTTAAATTTTGAGCATGTTAGTTTCATGTCAGTAAACCAGCATACCATCTTGGGGAGCAGGCTTAAGCAAATACATACTCCTTTTCCCGCCCTTTCATTTAAATAAAGATCCCACGTTCTCTGTCTTCACTTCATTGGGTTTATGTTACAAATGCTTAATACCAACTTGCTTCAACTATTTTGTATTATTAATTAGCACATTAAGATGAAAGCAAATAGTTATTTCTAACTGTGCTGAGTCTGCCTTATTAGAGGTTTTACAATGGCTATGAAACATAAAATTATATCTAACTTTAAAGTTACACTTACCAATGTGCAAGTACTGCAGGTGGTAACTTTGAACATGTTGTTAACTTATAAGTGAGATTTTTATAGAGTACATTATTCTTAGTCGCTGGGGCAGACCTTTTCCAAAGTATGATGCTGTCAAAGTTTTTTTGCCAGCAGTGTAGCTTGATTGTTTTTACTTGTATTTGGATTTTATTTTATGAGTTTCTCCCTATTTGGTCACAAGATGATCCACAACAGATTATGGCCCAGATCCTCGGGTCAGTGTTGGTGATGCACACATTTGCTGCTACCTGAGAAGCTTTTGTGCTCCGACCATTCTGGGTGGGTAGGTGGTTGGGTGAACATGTGAGCCGGGGAAGGTGGGGGGAGAAGAGGGTGGGAAGTGAGTGGGAGGGGCATGAGCAGGGGAAATGAGCAGGGGGTTGAGTGGGTCATAAGCAGGGCCAGGCACGATTGGGGATGGGCATCAGCAGTTAGTGTGGGGGGAGGGGGGGGCGAGGGACAGGAGCAGGGGGAGCAAGGAGCAGTGGGGTGCACGATCTGGCAGTAGGGGGTTGTGGGAGTGGGCGTGGGATGGGTGAGCAAGCGAGTGGGGGCTGAGGAGAGTCATGTCTGGGGAGGGTAGGGAATGGAGCAGAAGGGATGTGGGTGAAGGGGCAGTGGGGTGTAAGTGAGCGGATGGGTAGTGAGATAGAAGCATGTAGTCAGGGCCGGGGGGGCGGTGGGGAGAGTCAGGTATTTGGGTCGGGTTGGGGGTGCTGGGAATAGTCAGACCAAGGGGCAGTTGGGTTGGGTTGGGTGTCAGGGGGGCTGGAATAGTCGTGTTGGGGGAGTTAGCAGGGCTTGGTCGGGGAGGTTGTCAGGTCAGGGGCTGTGGTGGTGGGAGAGACACTCGGTTCAGGGGGTGGTGGGGTGGTTGCTGTTGGTTGTAGCGCTCAGCTCAGTTACACAGGCTAATCGCTTGAGTTATTTCCAGGCTAAGTATCCATAAGTTTCCAGTAAGTCCTGCATATCTGACCAAATTCTCTGACTCTGAGCTCAGGGTTGGTGACATTCGAGTGGTAACCCGGGCAGCATGGAATCAGCCCAATGGAAATTCAAACTTCCCAGGCAATTTCAGTGTATGTTGTGTGCCAGGATTTCTGTAGGGTCCTGGGGTACAATAGCAATTTAAATTCAGATTTTGCCAGATCTCAGAATTTTCGGGCCTATGCATTTTTATTTATCACGGATATATGCCAATAAGAGTTTAATTTATAAATATTTAATTAATTATTTAAGTAGGCAAAGTAAGACTCATTCCCTCACTACTCTCTTGGGCAAGTTAATTGCATTTCCATTTTTCAGTACTTAACCAAGGATACGATTCAAAATATATTTTAAGCTCTAAATAGGACAAAGTATTCCTCCACAACAGATATTATTATTGTAGTCAACAACAACTTTTTGTTATGCAGCAGCAAATTAGAAAAACTAGCTGTTTGATCTAAAAACTGTCCTTCTTATGAACGAGACAGAGAAAATAACAGGCAACAGCTATCGCAAGACAGTAATTTTGGCAGCGATGGATAACAAGGGAAAATCATTGGTGGCATCTGCTGCTGTGGAGTGAGGGGAAGTAGGGCAGCTTTATTGCTGAAGTTTGATGGTTGCCTGACTTAATAAAAGCTGGTCATAGTGATGGCAAAGAAATAAACTTCAAGGCAAACAGATTTCACATCAAAGCTACAGCAAGTACCGAAAAACACTGTGCAAACAGTTTAAATGGACATAGAAGGATAGAAGTATTAGCTAAACAAAGGCGATTAAAAAGATTATCATGATTGACATAGTGATCTACTGGGAGAACAAGAATCTGATAATGTAGAAATCCAAAAATGCAACAATCAAAAACAATTTGTTACGATCCCCATACAGACCAATAACTTTTAAAAAGATTTTTGCATTCCAGTGACTGACTGAAAAGATCATACAAGATTTCAAGTTTTAGGATTTAGGGTAATAACAAACTAAAAGCAATATTGCTAAAACGCTGCTTTTGTAGGCAACTTATACTTTCAACTATGTAAGAGATCCCCTATGAGACCTTTAACATGCCTGACAATCCCACGCCACGGTTATACTTTATTCTTTGACCATAAGACGTAGGAGCAGAAGTAGACCATTCAGCCCATCGAGTCTACTTTGCCATTCAATGAGATCGTGGCTGTTCTAATAATCCTCAACTCCACTTTCCTGCCTTTTGCCCATAACCCTCGATTCCCTTACTGATTAAAAATCTGTCTGTCTCAGCCTTGAATATACTTAACGACCCAGCCTCTACAGCCCTCTGAGAGAAGAAATTCCTCCTCATCTCTGTCTTAAATGGGCGACCCCTAATTTAGATTATGCCCTCTGGTCCTAGACTCTCCCACAAGGGAAAACAACCACTCAGCATCTACCCTGTCAAGCTTCTCATTTTTCTAAACTCCCAGGAGTACAGGCCCAACTTATTCAACCGCTCTTCATAAGAAAATCTCTCCATGCCCGAGATCAACCTAGTGAACCTTCTCCAGACTGCCTCCAATGCCAGTACACCTTTCCTTAGACATGGGGACCAAAAATGTTCACAATATTCTAAGTGTGGTCTAACCAGTGCCTTGTACAGTTTTCCCTATTTTTATACTCCATTCTCTTTGAAATAAAGGCCAACATTCCATTTGCCTTAACTATTACCTGCTGAACTTGTATGCCAGCTTTTTGTGATTCATGCACGAGGACCCCCAAATCCCGCTGTGCTGCAGCTTTCTGCAACCTTTCTCCATTTAAATAAAATTCAGCTCCTCTATTCTTCCTGCCAAAGTGCATAACCTCACATTTTCCCACATTATATTCCATCTGCCAAGTTTTTGCCCACTCACTTAACCTGTCTACATCCCTCTGTAGACTCTTTGCATAATCCTCATCATTTGCCTTCCTACCCATTTTGTGCCATCCAGAAACTTGGCGATAGTACATTCACTTCCCTCGTCATACTAAGAGGGGTAGATGAAGTGAGAGATCTTGGCGTACAAGTACACAGGTCCCTGAAGGCAGCAGTTCATGGAGACAAGGTTGTAAAGAAGGCATATGGAACGCTCTCCTTCATTGGCAGAGGTATAGAATATAAAATTAAGAAATAATTGTAGGGGAAACATTTTATCAACATCTACTAACAGATATATTAAAAGCCTAAATGTACCTAAATGTATAAAACACTGGTGAGGCCACAACTGGAGTATTGTGTGCAGTTCTGGTCACCACATTACAGGAAGGACGTAATAGCTCTGGAGAGAGTGCAGAGGAGGTTTACAAGAATGTTGCCAGGGTTAGAAAAGTGTAGCTACGAGGAGAGATTGGATAGGTTGCAGTTATTTTCCTTAGAACAAAGGCGGCTGAGAGGTGACTTGATTGAAGCGTACAAAATTATGAGGGGAATTGACAGAGAGGACAGGATAAAATTGTTTCCCTTGATGGAGAATTCTAGAACCAGGGGACATAGATTCAACATAAGTGGCAGAAGGTGTAGCGGGGACATGAGGAAGAACTTTTTTTACACAGAGGGTGGTGGGTGTCTGGAATTCGCTGCCCAAGTTGGTGGTAGAGGCAGAAACTTTAAACTCTTTTAAAAAGTACCTGGATCTGCATCTAAAGTGCTGAAAGCTGCAGGGCTATGGGCCGGGTGCAGGAAGGTGGGATTAGAAAGGGCACCTGGGTGTCCTCGGGCTGGCATGGACAAGATGGGCCAAATGGCCTCCTTCTGTGCTGTAACTTTTCTATGGTTCTATCTAAGTCATTAAGATATATTGTAAATAATTCTGGCCCCAGCACTGATCCCTGTGGCACTCCATTAGTTACAGCTTGCCATCCTGAAAATGCCCCTTTTATCCCAACTCTCTGTTTCTATCGTGCTAATATATTACCCCAACACCATGGGCTCTTATTTAATTAGTAGCCTTATGAGCAGTACCTTATCAAACGCTTTTTGGAAATCCAAATATATTACATCTACTGGTTCCCCTTTATCTATCCTGCTTGTTACCTCCTCAAAGAATTATAATAAATTTTTCAGACATGATTTCCCCTTCATGAAGCCACGCTCCCTCTGATTGATTATATTATGATTTCTAAATGCATCTTTTGTAATGGGCTCTAACATTTTCCCAATGACAGATGTTAAGCTAACTGGCCTATAGTCATCTGTTTTTTGTCTCCCTCCCTTTTTGAATAAGGGTGCTGCATTGGCAATTTTCCAATCATCTGGGACTTCTCTTGGAAGATTACTACCAGTGCATCCACTATCTCTGTAGCTACTTCCTTCAATATCCGAGGATGCAACCCATCAGGTCCAAGGGACTTGTCGGCCTTTAGCCCCATTAGTTTCCCTAGTACCTTTTCTGTGGTGATAGTTATTGTATTTATTTCCTTCCCAACTTTTGCCTCTCGATTATTTAGTATTTTTGGAATGCTATTAGTTTCTTCTACCATGAAGGCTGATGCAAAGTATTTACTCAAGTCCTCTGCCATTTCCTGGTTCCCTATTATTATTTCCCGTGCCTCATTCTCTAAGGGGCCTATGTTCACTTTGGCCTCTCTCTTCCTCTTTATATATTTAAAGAAGCTCTTACTGTCTGGTTTTATATTACTTAGTTTACCCTCAAAGTTTATTTTCTCCCTCTTTATTATTCCCATCGACAAAAAGCAAGAATAATCCAACCCAGCCAATTACTGCCCCATCAGTCCATTCTTGACCATCAGCAACGTGATGGAAAGGGTCATCAACAGCGCTATCAAGCAGCACCTGCCTAGAAACAACCCGCTCACTGACTCTCAGCCCGAGTTCTACCAGGATCACTCTGTTCCCAGCCTCATTACAGCCCTGGTTCAAACACGGACAAAACAGCTGAACTCCAGAGGTGAGGTGAGGGTGACTGCACTTGACATCAAGGCAGCACCTGACCAAGAATGGCATCAAGGAGCCCTAGCAAAACTGGAGTCTTTCCTTTATTCTCCCAGAACCAGTCCACAACTATTCACCACTCCCTGTTTCCTTTTTCCTTTCTCAGCTGGGTAGCTTCTAATCTGCGAGCTGACTTATGCAGTGAGGGTTACCCTGGAGATACCTCCCTCTAGCCAAAACTGCCACTTAAGGAGCTCAATCTGCCTTCAACACAATGTTTTGCTTTCCCTGCAATGGGCTGCTGTCAGGCAGAAAATTGGAGGGTGAGGTACTTCCTTTTGGGGGGCTTCCATGTGCCCATTGGGAGCACCCCTCCCCGCACCAAGATCATACCCCCCTCTATCCCTCCCCTCACCAACCTGTCTAACCTGACCCCCACCCTCCCCTGCTCCCCTCGCTGGGTCTGCCCAAAATGCCTGGACTTTCTGAAGTCCAGGAGACACCTTCTCTTCTTTGGGATTGCTTTTAGTCCCAGCAATGGTCACTGCTCTTTTCTGGTGATGCTGGCCAATCCACAAAGATGGCTACAAAGCTGCTAGCCAATCACATTGGCTAGCAGCTCTCTAGGGCGGAACTCCCTCCCACATGGAGGTGAAAGTCCCACTTTGACCTAATTAAGTCCACCCTCAGCGTAATATCACTGTGGGTAGCCACATTTCTGGCCAGTAGCAAATCCATCCCCTCATAAAATTCACTTCATGAGATATTTTGGAGAGATGGGACAAATAGAAATATTTTTCATTGTAGAGTTAACCATAGACTATGGTTTTATTATATGAAATAATTGAGTTACCATTAATTCTGATTAACTATCCAGAGGGAATTTTCTTTAAGACCCACTTAAAATAAAATTGCTTACAGTGTTAGTTAGATTCCTCCTAATAAGTATTTTGTTAAAGTCTGAGAGATTTTATCTAGCATTACTCATGGGGAGGCAGAAGATATGCTGTCTCTTAACCTGGGGCACAGAATGTACACTGGCTGGGGGACTTAATATCTGTCACCAAGAGTGGCTCAGTAGCACCACTACTGATCAAATTGGCTGTGTGCTGAAGGACACAGCTGCTAGTCTGGGTCTGCGGCAGGCGGTGAGGGAATCAACAAGGGGGAAAAATCTACCTGACCTTGTCCTCACCAATCTACCTGTCACAGATGCATCTGTCTAAGACAGCAGTGGTAGGAGTGACCACCGCACAGTCCTTGCAGAGATAAAGTCCTGTCCACACATTGAGGATACTCTCCATTGTGTTGTGTGGCACTACCAACGTACTAAATGAGATAGATTTCGAATTGATTGATCAACTCAAGACTGGGCATCTATGAGGCACTGTGGGCCATAAGCAGCAGCAGAATTGTATTCAACCACAATCTGTAACCCCATAGCTCAGCATATCCCCCACTCTACCATTACCACCAAGCCGGGAGAACAACTCTGATTCAATGACAAGTGTAGGAGGGCATGACAGGAGCAGCATCAGGCATACCTAAAAATGAGGTGTCAACCTGGTGAAGCTACAACACAGGACTACTTGCATGCCAAACAGCATAACAGTATGTGATAGAAAAAGCTAAGCAACCAACAACCAACAGATCAAATCTACATTCTGCCGCCCCCCACATCCAGTCGTCAATGGTGGTGGACAATTAAACAGTTAATTGGAGGAGGTGGCGGCTCCACAAATATCCTCATCCTAAAGGATGTAGGAGTCCAGTACATTAGTGCAAAAGACAAGGCTGAAGCATTTGCAACCATGTTCAGCCAGAAGTGCCAAGTGAATGCTCTATCTTGGCCTCCTCCTAAGGCCCCCAGCATCACAAATGCCCATCTTCAGCCAATTTGATTCACTCCACATGACATTAAGAAACAGTTGTGGGCCTGACAACATTCCAGCAATAGCATTAAAAACCTGTGCTCCAGAACTAGCCACGTCCCTAGCCACGCTGTTCCAGTACAGCTACAACACTGGCATTTACCCGGCTATGTGGAAAATTGCCCAATTATGTCCTGTCCACAAAAAGGACAAAACTAACCCAGTCAATTACTACTCCATCATCTACTCTCAATCATCAGCAAAGTGACGGAAGGGATCGTCGATAGTGCTATCAAGCAGCACTTACCAATCAATGACCTGCTTATTGACACTCAGTTTGGGTTCCACCAGGGCCACTGACCTCATTGCAGCCTTGGTCCAAACATGGACAAAAGAGCTGAACTCAAGAGGTGAGGTGAGAGTGACTGCCTAGGAATCAAGGCAGCATTTGATAGAGTATGGCATTAAGGAGCCTTAGCACAGCTGAAGTCAATGGAAATCAGGAGGAAAACCCTCCACAGGTTGGAGTAATACCTAGCACAAGGGAACATGGTTGTGGATGTTGGAGGTCATTCATCTCAGGCACTGGGCATTGCTGCAAGAGTTTTGGCAGTGTCCTAGGCCTAACCATCTTCAGCTGCTTCATCAATGAACTTCCCTTCATTGAAAGGTCAGAAAAGGAATGTTCGCTGATGATTGCAACTCTTCAGATACAGAAGCAGTCCGCTCCCATATGCAGCAAGCACTGATAAGTGGCAAGAAACATACATGCTACACAAGTGCCAGACAATGGCCTTCTCCAACAAGAGAGAATCTTAGCATCACCCCTTGACCTTCAATGGCATTACCATTGCTGAATCCCTCAATATCATCAGCCAGTTTGACCAGAAACTGAACTGGGCCAGCCATATAAACACTGTAGCTACAAGAGCAGGTGAGAGGCTGGGAATTCTGCAACGAGTAACTCGCCACCTCACTCCCCAAAGCCTTTCCACCATCCATAAGGCACAAGTCAGGAGTGTGCTGGAATATTCTCCATTTGCCTGGATGAGTGCAGCTCCAACAACACTCAAGGAGCTCGACACCACCCAGGACAAAGCAGCCCACTTAATTGACATCTCATCCACCACCTTAAACATTCAGTCCCTCCACCACCAACGCACAGTGGCAGCAGTGTGTACCATCTATGAGATGCACGACAGCAACTTTCCAAGGCTACTTCGACAACACCTTCCAAACCCATAACCTCTACCACCTAGAAGGAGAAAGTCAGCAGATGCATGGGAACAAAATCACATCATCCTGGCTTAAAAGAAAACTTTCTTTTCTAAATAGGGGATTCCTATTATAATGTCCTTTAGGCTTGAAAGAAACCATTTATAATCTTGCAATAATAGAAAGCAGACACGAATATCACTACGTAACAAGAACTGTGATCCAGCTGCAAGTTGCATTAGAAAACATAAATAGCACCCCAAGAGGCAGGACACAGCAGACACCATTGTGGCGACATGAATAGGTTCAGGACAAGATTTCTGCATTCAGAGATTTATGAAAGCTGCAAGGATCCATGACATTTTAATTCAAAATCATTACCCTCATCCATTATGGTAGAGAGGGTCATAGGAAAATTGAATGCAACCCTACAATATAGAAAGGAAAAAAAAATTACCGAGACTTTATATATAATCCTGAACCAGAGCTGTTCACTCTTGACTTACATCTGATTTGCAGAGTAGAGGAACTGGAAAGTTGAGAAGATCAGCCTAAACACTTCAGAGCTGAATTTCTACAGCTGTTCACAGGGCTAGGAAAGCTGAAGACAGCATACCACATAACTCTATGTCCTGCAATGAAGTCAGTATGTCTGCTTACACCCAGGAAAGTTCGTCATCTACTCTTGCTAAAGATAAAGACGGAAATTGACTCGTATGTTGAAGCAGGGGTTATTTTACCTGTGACAGAAACAACCAGCTGGTGCTTGGGGATGGTCCCAGTGCCAAAACCCAATTGATTTACCAGAATTTCATAGCTCTTACCCACCTGAACAAAGCAGTTGAACGTGAAGTTCTTCCCATGTTGTCTGTGGACAAGAGCTTAGCAAAATTGGGAGAGAGTTCAACCTTCATGAAGCTAGATGCAAACAGTGGTTTTTAGCAACTACTCCTTGGAGGAGAGTCTAAGTTGCTCACAACCTTCATTTCACAATTTGGGAGGTTTTGTTTCAACAGATTACCCTTCAGCATCGCATCAGCGCCAGAAATTTTCCAGAGGACAATGTCAAGTATCCCAGAAGGATAGGATGATGTTGCATGTCACATGCATTTTGTCCTTATCCATGCACCCACTCAGACAGGACATGAGGCTAGAATGCGAGCAGTGCTGGCATGCCTACAGGAAGCAGGACTTACACTCAACAGCAAATGCAAATTCTTGCAGTCAACTGTCAAATTCCTTGGGCATATTGTGGATACATCCGGTGTCAGAATTGATCCATAGAAGCTGAGAGCAATCAAGGAATTTCTAGCTCCTTGGAATGTGACTGAGCTCCATAGATTCATGGGTATGGTAAACCAAGCCGGAATGTTCTTGCCCAATCTAACTGCTGTCAATGAGCCACTACGTCCGCTGTTATGACAAGCAATATATGCTGCTGGGAAGGAAGCACAACAGAGATCTTTCGAGAAAATCAAAGAGATGCTGATATCACCTAATATTTTAGGTCACTATGACCCAGAGCTACCCACATTGCTGCAGATGCATCTTCTCCAGGATTGGAAACAGTATTCTTTCAGATACAGACAGATGGAAAGCTATTTACTACACATCCCGTGGACTAACAAGATACTGAACAGAGGCAATGATACAGAAAGATGCATTAGCTGCTTGTGAAATTTTGCAGATTATGTTCTTGGTCCCCACTTCAAGATAGAGACAGACCACAAACAACCCTTGGTGACACACTTAAATTCTAAGGAGTTAGCAAAAATTTCTCCACAAGTACAACAATTCAGACTGAGAATGATGAGGTTTGATGCAACGACAGAGTACATTCCAGGAAAACAGCAGACCACAGCAGATGCTTTATCCCATTCCCCAGTGTAAAGACCTGAACAAGGTGATATAGCCCTCGTTGGAGAGATCGAAACCTTTGCATCGACAACAACCAAACTCTACCAGCAACAACTCAGTGACTGAACAAAATCAGGGATTCACAGAAATCTGAAGAATGTGCTCAGGTCAGAGAGTACTGTATTAAAGGATGGCCAGCATACATGCTACACAATGCCATTCTCAGACAATACTATGAACAGAGAAGACACTTCAGCGTTGTTGATGATTTACTCATCTATGACATGAGATTGGTTATCCTGAGAATTCTGAGACTGAATACATTGCAATTATTGCACAAAGAACATTTGGGCATCTTAAAATGTTGAGCCAGAGCGAGGTATTCTGTTTGTTGGCCAGGTTGCTCAAAGCCGTTGGAAGGGATGATATCAAACTGTATTACTGATGCTATTCATCATCAGGAGACAAGAGAACCACTGATGTCATCTTCCTTTCCATACCATGGGAATGTCTTGGGATGGACCTCTTTGGACACAGAGGTAAAAATGTTCTCGATCATAGTAGACTACTATCCAGGTGGATACTTGTTAAGCAACTTCAGGCACACACTTCTGAAGCAGTGATTACATCATTAAAGGAGATTTTTGCAACACATGGAATCCCAGACCTTGTGATCTCAGACAATGGACTGCAGCTTGTCAATGAATACTTTAAAGGGTTCAAAGCATTGTATGAATTTGTTATACTACCAGCTCACCAAGATACCCTCAAGTCAATGGTGAAGCTGAAAGAGGAGTGTGTACAATGAAAGCATTACTGAATAACGATTGCATCCACTTTGCACTTCTGAGCTATTGTTCCAGCTCCACACCAAAATGGTTTAGCACCATGTGAACTTCTAATGAGAAGGAGGCTGAGAACTCAACTCCCTACTCTTCCCCACAAACTCATGCCGCATGTAGAAGTTGATGACTTGACAAGGTGAGGGAGAAAGAGGATGAGTAATTTTCCAGCCAGATGTGGAACTATGAGAAACAATGTACGCAACCTGCCAGACCTCCAATCAGGAAAGGCAGTTTGGATCTGAGACCAAGCTTGTTATGGATAAATGGCTGAACTGACACCACATCCACGGTCCTATCTCATCCAAACAGACAATGGTACAGGGAGACGGAATAGATGTGCCCTCGTTGTCACACAGAAGGAACCTTCTACATAGTCAAAGCAGTCATCTACAAAATTGAACAAACCAGACATGCTGCATTCATCTACCAATCCAGATGACTACCATGCTGGTGAACATGATTCATCTATTAATTCTCCTTCTGCTCAGCAAAGTCTGAGAAATCACCCAGAGGACTCAGACCTCGACTCTCCACCAAAAGAGCTGAGGAACTATTCGTGTAATCTAGTGAAACCACCACCGAGATTGTCCCTACAAAACAAAGAAACTGAAGTCAGAGACTTGGGGGAGATGTAGTAAAAGGGGTTAATTCTAACCATGTGATATGCTAATGAGACAGCATACATCCTCACAGGAAGTGATGCAATGTCTCATTGTCTTTGTCTCTCTTGTACAACCTAGTGGTGAGAAGTAGCTCAGAGTAAAATGTGTTTCAATAAAGTTGATGTTTTCCTTACCTCAGCAGACTCAGTAAATATTGTGTTAGCACAACAAGATCAAGAATATTATAGCCATCATCATTTTAAATGGTGTCATGTCTCCAAGAATGAAAGAGATCATAAAATGTTTGAATCAAACCTTACTTTATTTGATTTAGAAATGGGCTTTGCTGAACTAAAAGATGGCTGTTACAAGTCACAAAATTTGCAAGTTGGCTGCAGCTTCTGGAAATTTCCAATAGCAGAAACAGGACAAAAGCTCAACCCTCATCCTTGTGGAATCTTACACCTCTCACTGTGAGGACACATTACAATCAAAAAAATCGAGGACCAGCAGATGATCTGTCTCCCCAGCCTAGTCCTATAACAAAGGGAGAAGCATCAAAATTCGTTATACCTGCAGAGGCACTAATAGAAACAAAGTATTTCCTAGGGTGAACAATGGATTTCGACCAGAGGCATAGAAGCTGCTTGTTAGCCTGCAACTGACTCATTCAGGGGCAACGTCATATGACCTAAGCTTCTGACCTTTGGAAAGTTTTAATATTACATTTCTAGGTTTGCAAATCAGTCGCTGTTTAACCACCAGTTTACAAACATCAAAGCAGGGCTCCAGGCTGTCCAATAGCCTACATCAAGTTAAAGCCTCCTCGAAGCCTGTTTCTCTAGAAGATTCCTGCCATTGCCTGCCGAGCAGAACATGTCTCTGTATACCAACCTCATCTCACTACGTCACCATCAACTTTAAAGGAATTCTGCAACTCCTGCTTCAGCTAGCTGAACGTGCCTGAACTATAATTCCTCCATGAAGGAACCCTCACTGGACTCTGCCTTTCTAGTGGATGGCAATTAAGCGAACTCATATCCATATTTGTGGTTCTTTTCCTTTTAAGTTGTTCATTGTTGTAAAAGCTCCTCTTTCCTATCTTGTTAGTGTTTGCTTGTGTGTGTGTGTGTGTGTGTGTGCGTGTGTATGCGCGCGCACACTTGTGAAGTTGTGACTATCCCTGAGTTTGAATGTAGGAATAAACTATGCTTCTGATTTAACTCTAAGGAGAATTTACTACTTGTCACTTAAAAATTGACCTCTCAGAGGATTTGGAGGGAACAAGCCACAGCCTATTTCAAAAATTAAAACACCTGCACTTAGGGACAGACAATGAGAAAATAAAGGAGTTCAGGTTTGCCTCTCTCCCTATCATAATATGAGACTGACATTCAAGCACAGCTAGAGAGAAATTACTCCTTGTTGGGGTCCATCAAGTTAGATTTGCAATAAATATTTTGTGAAACGTGAGGTGGTAAATAGGGACCAGACTAATGACCTATCAGGAGCATTTCTATCACTGGTTCATAGTATTATCAAACTTCTCCCTTCAAATTCTACAACATACTGACAAAAAAAGTTTGCAACAACACAGAATAAAATCATAAAACTTGTATATATCAAACCTTAAATAAAATGGCTGACCCTTTTACTAACTTACAAACCTGATTTTGAATTGTTGTATTTTTATTAATTTAAAGAAAGAAAGAATACATTTATAAAGTGACTCAGTTTCAAAACCGTGATTGATCGATTGTTATGAAGTAAGGGTGATAAGGGATGGTGGAACCAATGTGGGTAAACAGGGTTAAGATACCGGTTAGACATGATGTAATTGAATGGCTCAAGGGCTAAAAGGCCTTCTCCTGTTCCTATATTCCTTTCGCAATGTTAGGCTATCCCAAAATACTTTACAACCATTTAAATACTTTTGAAATGTATTTGCTGTCATCCAGTAGGAATCGTAGCAGCTAATTTGTACATAGTAAGGACCCCTAAGCTGTAATGAAATAAATGACCAGAAAATCTGCTTTAGGTATTAGTGGAGGAATAAATGATGACCAGGAACAGAAACAAATCTATGAAAAGTGCTGCAGGATCTTTGTCATCCAACTGAAGAGGCAGAGGGGCTTTGGATTAAAGTCACATTTGAAAGATGACACCTCCAATAATGCCTCAGCACTGCAATGGTGTTCTGGCCTAAATAATGTGCTCAAAATTCTGGAATGGGACTTGAGTATACAACCTTTTGATTCAGAGATGAGTCTTACCACTTAGCCAAAGCTCTCAATTTCTAAAACATAAACTAATTGTGTACCCAAACTATATCAACTCTGACTGTTAATTTATGTTCTATATGTTCTAAGTGCAAGGATATTGGTATTGTTGGCAATTTTAATTATCATTTTTACTCCACAGCAGCACCTCAATAAGGGGGTTTTATGAGCTGTTTCCAAATGGAATGAATAATATTGTTATGACCACAGCCGGTGTTAATTGCTGCACAAACCAAATCCCAGAGGGAAACTTGGCTTACGGCCCACATGCTTTCTTTGTATTCTGAAAACAAGACGATGACATACCGATCTCTGCAGTAAGAGCTCCAGTAACACTTTTGGGATTTTAAAAATTAAAAGTAAAAGTTCTATGAACCAGAATAAAAAAAAACTTAAGCACACAAGATTGCAGTTATATAATTAAGGTTAGTTTTAAAAACATTCCCCAAAAAGGGCTCTGTATTTAGTCAAACCCACAAGTGAACATCGCCAGGCAATACTCCCTTATAGATGCTAACCACAAAAAAATCCAGTAATATTACACAAGGCAAACTGCTGTAGCTTCAATAAAGGCATGCCACATGACCTCTACCCTCTTCTGCTCTGCGGTGGATCCACTTCAGAATAAAACTGCTTATTGCAGCCCAAGACTTTTCTGGCTTGGCTGGATGGCTGATTCAAATGGCATCCTCTCCTCTCCTAGAGCTCCAGCTATAGCTCAACAGCTCAAACAGCTCCAGCCATCAGCCTCTAAGCTCTCCACAGTAACTCTAAAATACCTTTTTCTTTCCCTTTCATCTCAGGTTCCATTGTTCTCACACCTCTTTGAAACTCAAATCCTTCCAAATATAAAATCTTTGATGTCTCTATCTTGTCTTTGTTTTCAGGTCAATAAAATATCATACCCCACTACTATTTACCTATGGAACTCCTGCAAGATGCAAACAGGTTTCTTGTCATCTTTGACTCCCTTTGATATTCAAACAAACTCTCCATTATCTGAAAATGCAAATGTTAGATCTAATCTATTTACTTGTACCTCAAACTTAACACCTATCCTTTTCATGTTTTAAACCTCCCAGACAACCTGACTCCTATCAATCTCTTGCCCAGAGTAATTAAATCATACACACACTCACACAGACACCTAGCCTTCACTACAGAACAACACAATATTCCCCAAAAATATTTTAAAAATCCATTCTCACAACATCGTTGTTTACTTTTAATACCTGTTAAATTATATTTCATAAACAATGTTCACCCTGTTAATAGAAACCAATTATTGGTCCAAATATTAATCTTCATAACTTAAAACTTTTGCAAGTGGGATGTAGAGCTACATTACAACTCTGGTGGTGTTTTATCATAACTTGAACGCACAACGTTCTGATTCAGAGGCAATGTTACCACTGAACCACCGGCACCTTCCTTTTGTCCCTTTAAATGTACTTGTTTTATTTAAAAAACAGTAGGAAATGCGATTTCTTTTGTTCGCCATTTGTAGTGAAATCATGAATGTTAGTAATGATTGTGGTTCCCCTACAAATGATGAACAGTAAAAACCTTATTCTCCAAATTTTAACCAATAACCCTATCCAACAGAATGACAACATAAATTTAGTTATGTAGAAAGACGAGGTGGATAAGCTGGGATTGTCCTCCTTACAGCAGAGACATTTAAGGGGAAATTTAAAGGGGTGTTCAAAATTATGTGGGGGTTTTGATACAGTAAATAAGGAGAAACTGTTTCTGCTGGCAGGAGGAATGTAAGGAAATTGGCAATAGAACCAGAGGGGTGTTGAGGTAATTATTTTTTCCTGCAGTTAGTTATGATCTGAAATGCACTGCCAGAAAGGACGACTGATGTAGACTCAAAAGTAAATGAAAATTGGATTTTCACTTGAAAAGGCAAAATATGCAGGACGATGGGAAAATAGAGGACAAGTGGGACTATTTGGATAGATCTCTCAAAGAGCCAGCACAAGCACAATGGGCTGAATGGCCTTCTTTTGTGCTGTTTGATTCGATTAAAACAACAAGTTTGTATTAAGATTGCAAGGCTCTGTAGAATACATTTTTATTCACATCTCGAGCACTGGATTGCTCTTGCAGCAGGTAAGAGCATTGTCTGCATATTAAAACATTAAATTACAAAGTAACTGTTCACAGCCAACTTACGTACTTCTCATCCCACACATGGTTTCCTCTGTGAAAAATGACTAGGTTATTTTTGGAATCCAGTGCAACTCCAGAAACTTGGCCCAGCTTTAATTTCTCTCCAGGCCAGTCAATTGCTTCTTCCAAGTGAGACACTACAAATTGGGAGGAAAAAAAACATTAGATCAAGTAGTATTTGTTTTTGGCATACAGATGAAATAGTGTGCATTCCATTATCACACATGAAAAACAGACAATAGTTTTTTAAAAAAGTACTGGGAACAATGGTGAATTTCTGTAATGCAGTACTTAAAATAATCTGTTATGTTAATTCCTTCAGTAATTCAAACCAAGCAGCATTAGTTCAATATACAAAATACCAAATGGCTGAATTACTGAGTCAATTGATTTTTTCGTAATCTACTGGCGGCGACCTGTCATTTGTCAAAGTGAAATCAATAGAAGTTAACGATTGCCATCAAAGCCTAAAATATATCTGATTACAATGTTGTTTGAAGTTAACCTAATGGTTATGATTTTTCAATGGCTCCAGAAATTCGTAGGAACAGCATCCCAACATAAATGCCAGAATGCACTTACTGGAAATCGCCAGTGCATGCAGGGTTAGGAGGGGGTTCCTTAATTTTAATTACTGTGGCAGCTACTTGCATTACTAGGGGTGGAAACTGAACTGGACTAGCCATATAAATACTGTGGCCACAAGAGCAGGTCAGAGGCTGGGAATTGTGCGACGAGTAACTCACCTCCTGACCACCATCTACAGGCACAAGTCAGGAGTGTGATGGAATACTCCCCACTTGCCTGGATGAGCGCAGCTCCCACAATGCTCAAGAAGCTTGAGAACATTCAGGACAAAGCAGCCCGCTTGATTGGCACCACATCCACAAACATTCACTCCACCACCGATGCACAGTAGCAGCTACAAGATGCACTACAGGAATTCACCAAGGCTCCTTCGACAGCGACTTCCAAACCCACAACCACTACCAACTAGAAGGACAAGGGCAGCAGATAGATGGGAACAACACCACCTGGAAGTTCCCCTCCAAGTCACTCATCATCCTGACTTGGAAATATATCGCCCGCCGCTCCTTCACTGTCGCTGGGTCAAAATCCTGGAACTCCCTTTCTAACAGGACTGTGGGTGTACCTACACCACGTGGACTGCAGCAGTTCAAGAAGGCAGCTCATCATCACCTTCTCAAGGGCAATTAGGGGGACGTGCAATAAAATGTTGGCCCAGCCAGCAAGCCCACAGCCCATGAATGAATAAAAAAATATGTATGTCAGATACCTGACAACCAAGGAAGGCTGTCCTTTGTGAAGGGGGAGGAGGTGCCAGAGCTAGTTTTCCAGCATATTGGGGTTAGCAGGCACCCATGATTCACAGCTAATGGCACCATGTAAAAGAAGTGACCCCGCAAACACTGCCAGAATCTGTACTGGGTGATCACCACTAGATATTTACACCTCAAAATAAATGGCAGGGTATTAGCCTCACCCCTAACCTGGGAGGATTATCAGTTGCTATTTATCACATATTCTTTTAGTAGGGTTCATGGAGAAAAGGAGCAAACATGATAGCAGCTGCTGAAAAACTGCTTTCTACCATAAGTGAGCTCGAGTGAACAGACACAAGACTTACCAAGCATAACAAAGAAAGATGCCTGACCAGTGAATTACTGAATTACTTTATAACTTTTGCTTGAAATTTCATTTAATAATTTCTTTTGGTCTTGATAATTCTTAGAGAATTACGAAAACTGAATGTGTTATAGATTGTCTTTTGCTCATTGAGAGCATCTAGCAAAACACACATCCTCATTTTTACAATGTACACTGCCTCAGCTTTTCATGTTAAATACTTATTGTTGAAAAAGAACTTTGACATGTTGGGTCTAGGCCAAGTACTCTGGGCATATCCCATGATAATTGCTCAGTTAGTGTAGTATCTTTGGCAGCATTTTGTATTTGAACCATGAAATGATTTCAATTGAGAGGTTAATATAAATTTCAGCATGTTAACCTGTCCTCTATTATTCATATTAAATATTAAATTATCCAGCGTACTCCTACAGGACCAACTGATCGATAAAGCATTGCGTTACACATTATCAAAACCAAACTGACGGTGTTCAACATCATGAGGAGCTTTTTCAGTGCCACTGCAGTGGATATAGTGGCGCCATTCAAGTCACTCGCACTGTCCTAATGTGTGAAAATTGTCTGCTGTATTTTTAGCAGATTATATAGGTGACTAACCAGAAAGTTCCTCAGGTTAGCATCTGGTTTGATATTATAAAGAATAAATCTAAGGCAATATCCAATACTGTATTATTTTTCATAAAGAATTTCATTTAACTTGGCAGTTTGAATATTTGAAATTTACCTTTTGAAACTGATTAATTTCCCATTCCCTAATGATGGATCAGTACTGCAGCCTGACTCATACAAATCAGTAAGATCTCAGGTTCAGTCAGCATGGTCTGTGTTGGGTTAAGTAATCTTAGTCAGAGGGTACTACAAAGAACTGTGGAAATTTGTTTTTGTTTTACACACAGTGGTTCATGATGTTCTGGAATTTACACAAGTACAGAAGAAATTGGAGCAGGAGTAGGCCAATCAACTACCCGAGCCTGAGTCGCCATTTAATATGATCACGGCTGATCTGATCGTGGCCTTAACTCCACTTTCCTGCCTGCCCCCCATAACCCTTAACTCCCTTGTGGATCAAAAAACTGTCTAACTCAACCCATAACATATTCAATGACTCAGCCTCCACTGCTCTCTGTGAAAAAGAATTCCAAAGACTAACAACCCTCTGCAAGAAATGTCTTCTAATTTCCATCTTAACTGGTGGCCCCCTTATTTTGAAACCATGCCCCCAGTTCTTGGGTCTCTCATAAGGAGAAACACCCTCAGTGTCTACCCTGTCAAGCACCCTCAGACTCTTGCATGTTTCAATAAGATCACTTCTTAATCTTCTAAACTCCAATGAGTGTAGGCCCAACCGTCTCAACCTTTCCTCATAAGACAAACCACTCATGTTTTACAATTCTGTCGCAGAATGTAGTCACTGGCGAGGTCAGTATTTGTTGCCCATCCCTAATTGCCGTCAAGAAGGTGGCGGTGAACTGCTTTCTTCAATCACTGCAATCCATGTAGTGTAGGTAGACCCACAGTGCTGTTAGGAAGAGTTCCAGGATTTTCAAGCAGCAACAGCGAAGAAATTGTGATAAAGTTCCAAGTCAGGATGGCGTATGGCTTGGAGGGGAAATAGCAGGTCGTGATGCTCCCATGCATCCACTGCCCTTGTTCCTTTGGGTGGTAGAGGTCGCCAGTTTGTAAAGTGCTGTCAAAGGAGCCTTGGTGAGTTGCTGCAGTGCATCTTGTAGATGGTATACACTGCTGCCACTCTACTCAGGTCTGGGGCAGTCGAGTCGGGTCGGGTCTGGGGCAGTCGAGTCGGGTCTGGTCTGGTCTGGGGTATTCGAGTCGAGTCGGGTCTGGTCTGGGGTATTCGAGTCGAGTCGGGTCTGGTCTGGGGTATTCGAGTCGAGTCGGGTCTGGTCTGGGGTATTCGAGTTGAGTCGGGTCTGGTCTGGGGTATTCAAGTCGAGTCGGGTCTGGTCTGGGTGGTTGAGTCGGGTCTGGGGCAGTCGAGTAAAGTCCTGTCAAGTCTGGGGCAGTCAAGTAAAGTCCTGTCAGGTCTGGGGCAGTCGAGTAAAGTCCTGTCAGGTCTGGGGCAGTCGAGTAAAGTCCTGTCAGGTCTGGGGCAGTTGAGTCGGCTCGGATACGGTCTGGGGTATTCGAGTCGAGTGGGGTCTGGTCTGGGGTATTCGAGTCGAGTCGGGTCTGGTCTGGGGTATTCGAGTCGAGTCGGGTCTGGTCTGGGTGGTCGAGTCGGGTCTGGGGCAGTCGAGTAAAGTCCTGTCAAGTCTGGGGCAGTCGAGTAAAGTCCTGTCAGGTCTGGGGCAGTCGAGTAAAGTCCTGTCAGGTCTGGGGCAGTCGAGTAAAGTCCTGTCAGGTCTGGGGCAGTTGAGTCGGCTCGGATACGGTCTGGGGTAGTCTAGTCGAGTCGGGTTGGGTCTGGGGTAGTTGAGTCAAGTCGGGTTGGGTCTGGGGTAGTTGAGTCAGTTGGAGTGGATCTGGGTAGTTGAGTTGAGTTGAGTCAAGTCTAGGTAGTCGAGTCAGGTCAGGTCAGCTCTGGGGTATTCGAGTCGGGTCTGGTCTGGGGTATTCGAGTCGAGTCGGGTCTGGTCTGGGGTATTCGAGTTGAGTCGGGTCTGGTCTGGGGTATTCGAGTCGAGTCGGGTCTGGTCTGGGGTATTCGAGTTGAGTCGGGTCTGGTCTGGGGTATTCGAGTCAAGTCGGGTCTGGTCTGGGTGGTCGAGTCGGGTCTGGGGCAGTCGAGTAAAGTCCTGTCAAGTCTGGGGCAGTCAAGTAAAGTCCTGTCAGGTCTGGGGCAGTCGAGTAAAGTCCTGTCAGGTCTGGGGCAGTCGAGTAAAGTCCTGTCAGGTCTGGGGCAGTTGAGTCGGCTCGGATACGGTCTGGGGTATTCGAGTCGAGTGGGGTCTGGTCTGGGGTATTCGAGTCGAGTCGGGTCTGGTCTGGGGTATTCGAGTCGAGTCGGGTCTGGTCTGGGGTATTCGAGTCGAGTCGGGTCTGGTCTGGGTGGTCGAGTCGGATCTGGGGCAGTCGAGTAAAGTCCTGTCAAGTCTGGGGCAGTCGAGTAAAGTCCTGTCAGGTCTGGGGCAGTCGAGTAAAGTCCTGTCAGGTCTGGGGCAGTCGAGTAAAGTCCTGTCAGGTCTGGGGCAGTCGAGTAAAGTCCTGTCAGGTCTGGGGCAGTTGAGTCGGCTCGGATACGGTCTGGGGTAGTCTAGTCGAGTCGGGTTGGGTCTGGGGTAGTTGAGTCAAGTCGGGTTGGGTCTGGGGTAGTTGAGTCAGTCGGAGTGGATCTGGGTAGTTGAGTTGAGTTAAGTCTAGGTAGTCGAGTCAGGTCAGGTCAGCTCTGGGGTAGTCAAGTCGAGTTGGGTCGGGTCTGGGGTAGTCGAGTCAAGTCGGAGTGGATCTGGGTAGTCGAGTTGAGTCGAGTCGAGTCTGGGTTTTCGAGTCGAGTCGGGTCAGGTCTGGGGTTATAGAGTCGAGTCGAGTCGGGTCAGGTCTGGGTAGTCGAGTCGGGTCCGGTCTGGGGTAGACGAATTGAGTCGAGTCTGGGGTAGTCGAGTGGGGTTGGGTCTGGGGTAGTTGAGTCAAATTAGGTCTGGGTAGTCGAATCGAGTCCGGGGCAGCCGGGTCGGGTCGGTTCCGGGGCAGTCGAGTCGAGTCGGGTCGGGTCCGGGGCAGTCGAGTCGAGTCGAGCCGGGTCCGGGGCAGTCGAGTCGAGCCGAGCCGGGTCCGGGGCAGTCGAGTCGAGTCGAGCCGGGTCCGGGGCAGTCGAGTCGAGCCGGGTCCAGGGCAGTCTAGTCGAGCCGAGCCGGGTCCGGGGCAGTCAAGTCGAGCCGGGTCCGGGGCAGTCGAGTCGAGCCGGGTCGGGTCCGGGGCAGTCGAGTCGAGTCAAGCCGGGTCGGGTCCTGGGCAGTCGAGCCGGGTCCGGGGCAGTCGAGTCGAGCCGGGTCGGGTCCGGGGCAGTCGAGTCGAGCCGGGTCGGGTCCGGGGCAGTCGAGTCGAGCCGGGTCGGGTCCGGGGCAGTCGAGCCGGGTCCGGGGCAGTCGAGTTGAGCCGGGTCGGGACTGGGGCAGTCGAGTTGAGCTGGGTCGGGTCGGGTAGTCGAGTTGGGACTGGTCTGGGTAGTCCAGTCGGGTCGGGTCTGGGGCAGACGAGTTGGGTCGGGTCTGGGGCAGTCGAGTCGAGCCGGGTCGGGTCTGGGGCAGTCGAGTCGAGTCGATCCGGGTCGGGTCTGGGGCAGTCGAGTCGAGTCGATCCGGGTCGGGTCTGGGGCAGTCGAGTCGAGTCGAGCTGGGTCGGGTCCAGGGCAGTCGAGTCGAGTCGAGCTGGGTCGGGTCCAGGGCAGTCGAGCTGGGTCGGGTCCGGAGCAGTCGAGTCGAGCCGAGCCGGGTCGGGTCCGGGGCAGTCGAGTCGAGTCGAGCTGGGTCGGGTCCGGGGCAGTCGAGCTGGGTCGGGTCCGGAGCAGTCGAGTTGAGTCGAGCCGGGTCGGGTCCGGGGCAGTTGATCGAGTAGAGCCGGGTCGGGTCCGGGGCAGTCGAGTCGGGTCGGGTCGGGTCGGGTCTGGGGCAGTCGAGTCGAGTCGAGTCCGGGGCAGTCGAGTCGAGTCGAGCTGGGTCGGGTCTGGGGCAGTCGAGTTGAGCCGGGTCGGGTCCGGGGCAGTCGAGACAAGTCGAGCCGGGGCGGGTCCGGGGCAGTCGAGCCGGGTCGGGTCCGGAGCAGTCGAGTCGAGTCGAGCCGAGCCGGGTCGGGTCCGGGGCAGTTGATCGAGTCGAGCCGGGTCGGGTCCGGGGCAGTCGAGTCGGGTCGGGTCGGGTCTGGGGCACTCGAGTCGAGTCGAGCTGGGTCGGGTCCGGGGCAGTCGAGTCAAGTCAAGCTGGGTCGGGTCAGGGGCAGTCGAGTTGAGCCGGGTCGGGTCCGGGGCAGTCGAGTCGAGCCGAGCCGGGTCGGGTTGGGTAGTCAAGTCGGGACTGGTCTGGGTAGTCCAGTCGGGTCGGGTCTGGGGCAGACGAGTTGGGTCGGGTCTGGGGCAGTTGAGTCGAGCCGGGTCGGGTCTGGGGCAGTCGAGTCGAGCCGGGTCGGGTCTGGGGCAGTTGAGTCGGGTTGGGTCTGGTCTGGGGCAGTCGAGTCTAGTCGAGCTGGGTCGGGTCGGGTAGTCGATTCGGGACTGGTCTGGGTAGTCAAGTCGGGTCGGGTCTGGGGCAGACGAGTCGAGCCGGGTCGGGTCTGGGGTAGATGAGTCGAGCCGGGTCGGGTCTGGGGCAGTTGAGTTGGGTCGGGTCTGGTCTGGGGTAGTCGAGTCAAGCTGGAGTGGATCTGGGTAGCCGAGTTGAGTCGAGTCTGAGTGGTCGAATCGGGTCAGGTCAGGTCTGGAGTTATCGAGTCGAGTCGAGTTGGGTCTGGGGTTATCGAGTCGAGTTGGGTCGGATCTGGGGTAGTGACTCGGGTCGGGTCTCAGGTACTCGAATCAAGTTGGGTCTGGGTAATCGGGACCGGTTGGGTCTGAGGTAGTCAAGTCGGGTCGGGTCTAGGGCAGACGAGTCGAGCCGGGTCGGGTCTGGGGCAGTTGAGTCGGGTCGGGTCTGGTCTGGGGTAGTCGACTCAAGCTGGAGTGGATCTGGGTAATCGAGTTGAGTCGAGTCTGAGTAGTCGAATCGGGTCAGGTCAGGTCTGGGCTATTCGAGTCGAGTCGGGTCTGGGCTTATCGAGTCGAGTCGGGTCAGGTCTGGGGTTATCGAGTCGAGTTGGGTCGGATCTGGGGTAGTGACTCGGGTCAGGTCTCGGGTACTCGAATCAAGTTGGGTCTGGGTAGTCGGGACCGGTTGGGTCTGAGGTAGTCGAGTCGGGTCGGGTCTGGGTAGTCGAATTGAGTTGGGTATGGGGTAGTCGGGTCGGGCCGGGTCTGGGGTAGTCGAGTCAGGTCGGGTCCGGGGCAGTCGAGTCGAGTCGAGCCGGGTCAGGTCTGGGGCAGTCGAGTCGAGCCGGGTCGTGTCCGGGGCAGTCGAGTCGAGCCGGGTCGGGTCCGGGGCAGTCGAGTCGAGCCGGGTCGGGTCCGGGGCAGTCGAGTCGAGTCGAGCCAGGTCGGGTCTGGGGCAGTCGAGTCGAGCCGGGTTGGGTCCGGGGCAGTCGAGTCGAGTCGAGCCGGGTCGGTTCCGGGGCAGTCGAGTCGAGCCGGGTCGGGTCCGGGGCAGTCGAGTCGAGTCGAGCCAGGTCGGGTCTGGGGCAGTCGAGTCGAGCCGGGTTGGGTCCGGGGCAGTCGAGTCGAGTCGAGCCGGGTCGGGTCCGGGGCAGTCAAGTCGAGCCGGGTTGGGTCCGGGGCAGTCGAGTCGAGCCGGGTTGGGTCCAGGACAGTCGAGTCAAGTTGAGCCGGGTCGGGTCTGGGGCAGTCGAGTCGAGTCGGGTCCGGGGCAGTCGAGTCGAGTCGAGTCGAGCCGGGTCGGGTCCGGGGCAGTCGAGTCGAGCCGGGTCGGGTCCGGGGCAGTCGAGTCGAGCCGGGTTGGGTCCGGGACAGTCGAGTCAAGTCAAGCTGGGTCAGGTCTGGGGCAGTCGAGTTGAGCCGGGTCGGGTCCGGGGCAGTCGAGCCGGGTCGGATCCGGAGCAGTCGAGTCGAGCCGGGTCGGGTCCGGGGCAGTCGAGTCGAGCCGGGTCGGGTCGGGTCCGGGGGAGTCGAGTTGAGCCGGGTTGGGTCCGGGGCAGTCGAGTCAAGTCGAGCCGGGTCGGGTCCGGGTCAGTTGAGTCGAGCCGGGTCGGGTCCGGGGCAGTCGAGTCGAGTCGAGCCGGGTCGGGTCTGGGGCAGTCGAGTCGAGTCGAGCCGGGTCGGGTCTGGGGCAGTCGAGTCGAGTCAAGCTGGGTCGGGTCTGGGGCAGTCGAGTTGAGCCGGGTCGGGTCCGGGGCAGTCGAGCCGGGTCGAGTCCGGAGCAGTCGAGTCGAGTCGAGCCGGGTCGGGTCCGGGGCAGTCAAGCCGGGTCGGGTCCGGAGCAGTCGAGTCGAGTCGAGCCGGGTCAGGTCCGGGGCAGTGGAGTTGAGCCGAGTCGGGTCTGGGGCAGTCGAGTCGATCCGGGTCGGGTCTGGGGCAGTCGAGTCGATCCGGGTCGGGTCTGGGGCAGTCGAGTCCGGGGCAGTCGAGTCGAGTAGAGCCGGGTCGGGTCTGGGGCAGTCGAGTCGATCCGGGTCGGGTCTGGGGCAGTCGAGTCGAGTCGAGCCGGGTCGGGTCTGGGGCAGTCGAGTCGAGTCGAGCTGGGTCGGGTCTGGGGCAGTCGAGTTGAGCCGGGTCGGGTCCGGGGCAGTCGAGTCGAGCTGGGTCGGGTCGGGTAGTCGAGTTGGGTCGGGTCTGGGGCAGTCGAGTTGGGTCGGGTCTGGGGCAGACGAGTCGATCCGGGTCGGGTCTGGGGCAGTCGAGTCCAGTCGAGCTGGGTCAGGTCTGGGGCAGTCGAGTTGAACCGGGTCGGGTCCGGGGCAGTCGAGTCGAGTCGAGTTGGGTCGGGTCGGGTAGTCGAGTCGGGACTGGTCTGGGTAGTCCAGTCGGGTCGGGTCTGGGGCAGTCGAGTCGAGCCGGAGTGGAAATGGGTAGTCCAGTTGAGTCGAGTCGAGTCAGGGTATTCGAGTCGAGTCGGGTCAGGTCTGGGGTTATAGAGTCGAGTCGAGTCAGGTCAGGTCTGGGTAGTCGAGTCGGGTCCGGTCTGGGGTAGACAAATTGAGTCGAGTCTGGGGTAGTTGAGTCGGGTTGGGTCTGGGGTAGTCGAGTCAAATTAGGTCTGGGTAGTCGAGTCGAGTCCGGGGCAGCCGGGTCGGGTCGGTTCCGGGGCAGTCGAGTCGAGTCGAGTCGGGTCGGTTCCGGGGCAGCCGGGTCGGGTCGGTTCCGGGGCAGTCGAGTCGAGTCGAGTCGGGTCGGTTCCGGGGCAGTCGAGTCGGGTCGGCTCCGGGGCAGTCGTGTCAAGTCGAGCTGGGTCAGGTCTGGGGCAGTCGAGTCGAGTCGAGCCGGGTTGGGTCCGGGGCAGTCGAGTCGAGTCGAGCCGGGTCGGGTCCGGGGCAGTCGAGTCGAGTCGAGCCGGGTTGGGTCCGGGGCAGTCGAGTCGAGTCGAGCCGGGTCGGGTCCGGGGCAGTCGAGTCGAGTCGAGCCGGGTCGGGTCCGGGGCAGTCGAGTCGAGCCGAGCCGGGTCGGGTCGGGTAGTTGAGTTGGGTCGGGTCTGGGGCAGTCGAGTTGAGCTGGGTCGGGTCCGGGGCAGTCGAGTCGAGCCGGGTCGGGTCCTGGGCAGTCGAGTTGAGTCGAGCTGGGTCCGGGGCAGTCGAGTCGAGTCGAGCCGGGTCGGGTCTGGGGCAGTCGAGTCGAGCCCGGTCGGGTCCGGGGCAGTCGAGTCGAACCGGGTTGGGTCCGGGGCAGTCGAGTCGAGCCGGGTCGGGTCCGGTGCAGTCGAGTCGAGCCGGGTCGGGTCCAGGGCAGTCGAGTTGAGTTGAGCCGGGTCCGGGGCAGTCGAGTCGAGCCGGGTCGGGTCCGGGGCAGTCGATCGAGTCGAGCCGGGTCGGGTCCGGGGCAGTCGAGTCGAGCCGGGTCGGGTCTGGGGCAGTTGAGTCGAGTCGAGCCGGGTCGGGTCCGGGGCAGTCGAGCCGGGTCGGGTCCGGGGCAGTCGAGTCGAGCCGGGTCTGGGGCAGTCGAGTCGAGTCGAGCTGGGTCGGGTCTGGGGCAGTCGAGTCGAGCCGAGCCAGGTCGAGTTGGGTCGGGTTGGGTAGTCGAGTCGGGACTGGTCTGGGTAGTCCAGTCGGGTCGGGTCTGGGGCTGACGAGTTGGGTCGGGTCTGGGGCAGTTGAGTCGAGCCGGGTCGGGTCTGGGGCAGTCGAGTCGAGCCGGGTCGGGTCTGGGGCTGTTGACTCGGGTTGGGTCTGGTCTGGGGCAGTCGAGTCGAGTCGAGCTGGGTCGGGTCGGGTAGTCGAGTCAGGACTGGTCTGGGTAGTCAAGTCGGGTCGGGTCTGGGGCAGACGAGTCGAGCCGGGTCGGGTCTGGGGCAGTTGAGTCGCGTCGGGTCGGGTCTGGTCTGGGGTAGTCGAGTTGAGTCGAGCCGGGTCGGGTCCGGGGCAGTCAAGTCGAGCGGGGTCTGGTCCGGGGCAGTCGAGTCGAGGCAGGTCGGGTCCGGGGCAGTCGAGTCGAGCCGGGTCGGGTCCGGGGCAGTCGAGTCGAGCCGGGTCAGGTCCGGGGCAGTCGAGCTGAGCCGTGTCGGGTCTGGGGCAGTCGAGTCGAGTCGAGCTGGGGCAGTCGAGTTGAGCCGGGTCGGGTCTGGGGCAGTCGAGTCGAGACGAGCCGGGTTGAGTTGGGTCGGGTCGGGTAGTCGAGTTGGGACTGGTCTGGGTAGTCCAGTCGGGTCGGGTCTGGGGCAGACGAGTTGGATCGGGTCTGGGGCAGTCGAGTCGAGCCGGGTCGGGTCTGGGGCAGTCGAGTCGAGTCGAGCTGGGTCGGGTCGGGTAGTCGTGTCGGGACCGGTTGGGTCTGAGGTAGTCAAGTCGGGTCGGGGGCAGCCGAGTCAAGCCGGGTCGGGTCTGGGGCAGTTGAGTCGGGTCGGGTCTGGTCTGGGGTAGTCGACTCAAGCTGGAGTGGATCTGGGTAGTCGAGTTGAGTCGAGTCTGAGTAGTCGAATCGGGTCAGGTCAGGTCTGGGGTATTCGAGTCGAGTCGAGTCGGGTCTGGGGTATTCGAGTCGAGTCGGGTCTGGGGTTATCGAGTCGAGTTGGGTCGGATCTGGGGTAGTGACTCGGGTCGGGTCTCGGGTACTCGAATCAAGTTGGGTCTGGGTAGTCGGGACCGGTTGGGTCTGAGGTAGTCGAGTCGGGTTGGGTCTGGGGCAGACGAGTCGAGTCGTGTCGGGTCTGGGGCAGTTGAGTCGGGTCGGGTCTGGTCTGGGGCAGTCGAGTCAAGCTGGAGTGGATCTGGGTAGTCGGGTTGAGTCGAGTCTGAGTAGTCGAATCGGGTCAAGTCAGGTCTGGGGTATTCGAGTCGAGTCGGGTCTGGGGTTATCGAGTCGGGTCGGGTCGGGTCAGGTCTGGGGTTATCGAGTCGAGTCGGGTCGGATCTGGGGTAGTGACTCGGGTCGGGTCTCGGGTACTCGAATCAAGTTGGGTCTGGGTAGTCGGGACCGGTTGGGTCTGAGGTAGTCGAGTCGGGTCGGGTCTGGGTAGTCGAATTGAGTTGGGTATGGTGTAGTAGGGTCGGGTCGGGTCGGGTCTGGGGTAGTCGAGTCGGGTCGGGTCCGGGGCAGTTGAGTCGAGCCGGGTCAGGTCTGGGGCAGTCGAATCAAGACGGGTCGGGTCTGCGGTAGTCGAGTCGGGTCGGGTCGAGTCGGGTCAGGGGTAGTCGAATCGAGTCGGGTCAGGGGTAGTCGAGTCAGGTCGGGCCTGGGGTAGCTGGGTCAAAATCCTGGAATTGCCTTCCTAACAGCACTGTGGGTATACCTACACCACATGGACTGCAGCGGTTTAAGAAGGCAGCTCACTACCACCTTCTCAAGGGCAACTAGGGATGGGCAATAAATGCTGGGCCAGCCAGCGAAGCCCACATCCCATGAATGAATAAAAAAAAAAGTCAAGTCAGGTTGGGGTAGTTGTGTCGGGTCAGGTCAGGGTTAGTTGGGTTGGGGGGAGTAGTCAGGCTAAGTCGGGGTAGTCAGGTCGGGTCACGTCAGGTCGGGGATAGTCAAGTCAGGTCGGAGGTAGTTGGGTCGTGTCAGGTTTAGTGGGGTCAGGGTTAGTAGAGTTGGGTCAGGGCATTTAGTCGGGTTCTGGGGAGTAGTCGGGTCGGGGAGTGCGGTCGGGTTGAGGATCTGATCGGTTCAAATGGAGGGCTAGTCGAGTTGGGTCTGGTTGGGCCAGAGATGGGTAGTCGAGGTGGGTTGGGTCGGGGGTATTGGGGTCGAGTTGGGTCAGCAGTTATTGAGTCGGAGGGGAAGATTTGGAAGTCATAGCCACACTATTCCCTGCCTAATCCAGGGCAAAAACAAAACAGCCAACATCCCAACAAGAGTGCCAAGGTACACCCATCCATGACCTCTGGTGCTATTCCAAGCATCTAATATCAGGAAAAGGTTGCCTAACTTTAATATTATGGTCACATGTCTATGTCACAATGAGCGCATATTGGATACCAGAGAGTGTGGGGTGGGGGTTGGGGGTGGGTAGCTCCAGAAATGTGGGTGATGGGTGCAAAGAAAGAGAATGCAAAAGAATCCCCAGAAAGACGTTTGCACCGCCCCATCATCTCCATTTATAAGGGGCACAATAAATATTCCAAGCCTGATGGCCAGAGAATCCACTCTGAAAAAGACAGGCCAGGGAAAATGCTAGGGGAATCCAAATCTGGCACGTCCAATGCCAAGTCTCATATCCAGGCAATTCTTGCACCAGGACCTCAGAAAATGGCCTTAGGCTCAAGATGAATCTGTAATTTTTGACCTTCAATTTTACAGCGTCATATCGTGTGCTTAGCTGCCTTCACTTCTTAAGATTTTTAACTTGTTTTGACATGCTCATGAAATGTCCCATTAAGGCACCAGCAGGGCTGAGTTAAATTGCGAGATTTTGTGGTTTATTGCTGATTTATACAATGGCACAATTACAAATTGAATTATGATAGCAGTAAACCAGAACTCTGACATGAAAATATCTATTTACTCAGCCATTTAATAATAGACCTAAACATATATCATCATAACCAATGAGCAGCACCTCATTTGTGAAAATGTCTGAATTAAGATTGAACAGTAATTTAAGTGTTGTTGATATTTCTGTTCAATGTTTTTTTAAAGATAATTTTAGCTTCCTTAGGTCACCCTCAATCCATGTTTCTTGGTTGAGCTTGTGAGTAGTTAAAATGTTTTTGGCCATTAGCCCCTGTAGTTCTATTAATAGGGAGCTAGAGGTGACATGCATCGCCAGGGGCTGTGGCCCCCTAAGGGGCGATCACACTTCAAAGGGTTGGTTGTCTAGTTTTCTTTGAAGCAACACCTTATTTCCACGTCCTATTACACCAGGTGGCTCAGTGAGGACGGAGAACTCTTCTAAACCAATGTCCATCCCTAAAAACGCATTAGTGTACATCTATACTTTGTACCACTAACATGACTTTGGCATGCAGCCGTTCTTGTTTACAAAAAAAAGCTGTAGATTAAACTTCATCCAACCTTAGATGTTTTTCACATAAAATAACAGCTTAGTCAAGGTTTGCAAAGGGTAGATCTTTTAAAAAGCATCTTGATCAAAGGTAATACAATGTTTAGACAGAACCTGGCACTTATATGATATAAATTTGGTTATACAATACAATAAAATATCGATTTAACAAATATGATCATGGCAGATCTGCTTGTGTTTCGAAGTCCACATTCCCATCTACCCCCCGATAACCTTTGATTCCCTTGCCTAACAAGAATCTATCTACCTCCACCTTAAAAATATTCAATAAACCCACCTCCACCACCTGATGCAGAATGTTCCAAAGTCGCACAAGCCTCAGAAAAAAATTCTCATATCTGTCTAAAAAGGGTGACCCCTAATTTTAAAACAGTACCATCTAGTTCTAGACTCACCCACAAGAGGAAACAGCTTTTCCATGTCTCTCTTGTCAAGACTGTTCAGGATCCTATATACTTCAATCAAGTCACCCTTCACTCTTCTAAACTCCAGTGGAAACAAGCCCAGTCTGCCCAACTTTTCCTCATAAGACAACCCACTCATTCCAGGTATCAATCTAGTATATCTCCTCTAAACCCTCTCCAACACATTTACATCCTTCCTTAAATAAAGAGGCCAAACTACACACAGTATTCAAAACGTGGTCTCACCAATGCCTTGTGTAACTTGAAGCACAACACTGTTAATTTATGTTCAATTCCTCTCGTAATAAAGGATAGCATTCCATTAGCCTTCTTAATTATTTGCTGTACCTGCATACTAACTTTTTGTGATTCGTACTAGAACACCGAGATCCCTTTGCACCTCAGAATTCTGTAGTCTTTCTTCGTTTAAATAATACGCTGCTTTTTTATTCTTCTTGCCAAAGTGAAACAACTTCACATTTTCCCACATTATACCCAATTTGCCAGATCTTTGCCCACACACTCAATCCGTCTCCATCCATCTGCAACCTCCTTATGTCCTCTTTACCATATACTTTCCTACATATCTTTATGTTATCTGCAAATTTAACCACCATGCCATTGCTCCCCTCATCTAAGTCATTGGTGTAAATTGTAAAAAGATGAGGTCCCAGCACAGATCCCTGCAGCATTCCACTCTTGACGATGTAACATCCCGCCAATCATACTCTGTTTCCTGCCAGCCAGCCAGTCTTCTATCCATGCTAATATGTTACCCACTACGCCATTAGTTTTTATTTTCTGCCATAACCTTTGATGTGGCACCTTATCAAATGCCTTCTGGGAATCTAGGCTCCCCTTTATCCACAGCTCATGTAAATCCTTCAAAAAACTCCAATAAATTGGTTAAACATGACTCCCCTTTCACAAAACTATGCGGACTCTTTCCGATCACCTTGAGTTTTTCTAAGTGCTCAGCTATAACCTCCTTAATGATCGATTCTAACAACTTCCCCATGACAAACATCAGGCTAACTGGCTTATAGTTTCCTGTTTTCTACCTCCCTCCCTTCTTGAATAGAAGGGTTATATTTGCGACTTTCCAGTCTGATGGAACCTTTCCAGAGTCTAGTGAATTCTGGAAAATTAACTCCAGCGTATCTACTACCTCATTAACCACCTCTTTTAAGACCCTAGGATGAAGTCCATCAGGACCCAGAAACTTGTCAGCCCGCAGCTCCATCAGTTTGCTCAGTACCGCTTGCCTAGTAATTGCAATTTCACAAAGTTCCTCTCTTCCTTCCATCTCCTGATTTGCAGCTATCACTGGAATGTTTTTTTGTACCCTCTATAGTGAACAAAGAAGCAAAATATTTGTTTGTTTCATCCACCATTTCCTTATTATCCACTTTTAACTCCTCACTGTCACTCTCTGGAGCACCAACACTCACTTCACTTGCTCTTTTCCTTTCTAAATACCTGTAGAAACTCTTGCTATCCATTTTTATATTTCTAGCTAGCTTCCTCTTATACTCTAATTTCTCTCTCCTGATTAACCTTTTAGTCATTTTCTGCCGTTCTTTACATTCTGACCAATCATTTGTCCTGCCACTCATCTTAGTGCAGTTATTTGCCTTTTCCTTAGGTTTGACGCTTTCCTTAACTTCATTAGTTAACCACAGATGGTGGGTCCTCCCCTTAGAATTTTCCATAATAGTAGGAATATACTTATTCTGAGTATTCTGAAATATCCCCTTAAATGTCTGACACTGCTTCTCTAATGATCAATCCTCTAGTCTAATATCCCAGTTCACTTCAGCTAGCTCAGCTTTCATGCCCACATAATTGGCCCTATTAAAGTTTAAAATACTAGTCTTGGACTCACTCTTCTCCCTTTCAAACTGGATGTAATATTCAATCATATTGTGGTCGCTGCTACCTGGGGGTGCCTTCACTCTGAGATCATTAATGAATCCTGCCACCTTACACAATGCCAAGTCTAACATAACATGCTCTCTGGTTGGTTCAGAATATGCTGCTCTAAGAAATTCTCTTGAAAGCATTCTAAGAACTCCTCATCCAGGCTACCATTGCAAATCTGATTTTTCCTGTTTACATGTCAGTTAAATACACCCATGATTATTTCAGTCCCTTTATCATAAACACCCAATGTTTCTTCTTGAAAAGTTTGTCCTACACTGTGGTTACTATTAGGGTGCCTATAGACCACTCCCACTAGTGACCATTTTCCCCTATTATTCCTTATCTTCACCCAAACCCATTCTACATCCTGATCTCCTGAACCAAGATCATCTCTAACTACTGCCCTGCTGCCATCTTTGATTAACAGTGCTACCCCTCCACCTTTACCTAACTTCCAATTCTTCTTGAATGTCATATACCCCTTAATATTCAGGACCCAATCCTTGATGTCCTGCAGCCATGTCTCTGTAATTGCGATCAGATCATATTTATTTACTTCAATGTGTGCTATCAATTCATTTACTTTGTTATGAATGCTATGTGCATTCCGATACAGAGCTTTATGTTTTGTCTTTTTGTTATCTTTATAACATCTTGTCTTGACTGTTGGCGTATTCTTGGGTTTTTTCTCTCTATCCCTTCCTGCCATTCTCTGACCCTTATTTCCCGTATTATATTTTGCTCTCCTGCCTTGACTCCACCCCTTGATTTGCTACATCTACCCAAGCTTGATCCCTTAACCTTCAGGTTTCGTTTAAAGCCTTCTCTACTTCCCTACTTATGCGAATCACAAGAACGCACATCCCAGCATGGTTCAGGTGTAGACCGTCCCAATGGTGCAGTCCCCGCTTTCCCTAGTGCCGATGCCAGTGTCCCACAAACTGGAACCCACTTCTCCCACACCAGTGTTTGAGCCACGCATTCAACTCTAATCTTATTTGCCCTATGCCAATTTGCACGTGGCTCAGGTAATAATCTAGAGAGGTTCTGCTTCTTAATTTGGTATCCAGATCCTCATACTGACTATGCAAAACCTCTTTCCTTGTCCTGCCTATGTCATTGGTACCAACATGGGCCATGACAACTGGATCCCCCTCCCACTGCAAGTTCCCCTCCAGCAGTGAGCAGAGGTCCCAAACCCTGGCACTGGGCAAGCTACACAGCTGTCTGGACTCTCGTTCTTTGCTGCAGAGCACAGTGTTAATCCTCCTCACTATACTGTCCCCTACAACCAATACATTTCCATTTGAACCCCTCCTTGAACGGCTGCCTGTACCATGGTGCCAGCCTGCGAATCCACCTTGCAGACCTCGTTTCCGTCCACAGAGTTTGTGAGAACCTCAAACCTGTTTGACAATTGCAAACTCTGAGGCTCCTCCACTGCTGTCTGCTCGGTCCCTTTACCAGTCTCACTCATGATCACATCCTCTTGTCCGTCACCGCTGACCAAAACAGACGACCCTATACTAAGAGGTGTGGCCGTCTTCTGGAACACTTCATGCCACATCCAGGTATTTCCCTCCTCCTTTATGTTGCGCAGTGTCTGCTGTTTGGCTTCCTGATCAATAATCCTGATCTGAAATTCGACAACGGCAATCGCAGCCCTGTCGACCCTGCAAAGTCCTCCTTGCTAACATCAGGGGGCTAGTGCCAAAATTGGGAGAGCTGTCAACTCTCTAGTTAGACTAGTCAAGCAACAGCCTGATATAGTCATCCTCATGGAATCATACCTTACAGATAATGTCTCAGACTCCACCATCATCATCCCTGGGTATGTCCTGTCTCACCGGCAGGTCAGACCCAGCAGAGGTGGCGGCACAGCGGTATACAGTCAGGAGGGAGTTGCCCTGGGAGTCCTCAACATCGACTCCGGACCCCAAGTCTCGTGGCATCAGGTCAAACATGGGCAAGGGAACCTCTTGCTGATTACCACGTACCACCGTCCCTCAGCTGATGAATCAGTACTCCTTCATGTTGAACATCACTTGGAGGAAGCACTGAGGGTGGCAAGGGCACAGGATGTATTCTGGGTGGGGGACCTCAATGTCCATCACTAAGAGTGGCTCGGTAGCACCACTACTGACCGAGCTGGGTGAGTCCTAAATGACATAGCTGTTAGACTGAGTCTGCGGCAGGTGGTGAGGGAATCAACAAGTGGGAAAAACATACTTGATCTCATCCTTGCCAACCTGCCTGCCACAGAAGCATCTGCCTATGACAGTATTGGTAGGAGTGACCGCCGCACAGTCTTTGTGGAGACTAAGTCTCAGCTTCACATTGAAGATACCCTCCATCGTGTTGTGTGGCACTACCACCATGCTACTTGGGATAGATTTCGAACAGATCTAGCAACTCAAGACTGAGCATCCATGAGGCGATGTGGGCCATCAGCAGCAGCAGAATTGTACTCGAACACAATCTGTAACCTCATGGCCCAGCATATCCCCCACTCTACCATTGCCATCAAGCCAGGGGATCAACCTTGGTTCAATGAACAGTGCAGAAGGGCATGCCAGGAGCAGCACCAGGCGTACCTAAAAATGAGGTGTCAACCTGGTGAAGCTATAAAACAGGACTACTTGCGTGCCAAGCAACATAAGCAGCAGGTGATAGGCAGAGCTAAGCGATCCCTCAACCAACGGATCAGATCTAAACTCTGCAGTCCTGCCACATCCAGTCGTGAATGATGGTGGACAATTAAACAACTCACTGGAGGAGGCGGCTCCACAAATATCCCCATCCTCAATGATGGAGGAGCCCAGCACATCAGTGCAAAAGATAAAGTTGAAGCATTCACAACAATCTTCAGCCAGAAGTGTCAAGTGGGTGATCCATCTCAGCCTCCTCCGGAAGTCCCCATCACAGATGCCAGTCTTCAGCCAATTCGATTCACTCCACGTGATATCAAGAAACAGCTGAAGGCTGAAGGACACTGCAAAAGATATGGGCCCTGACAACATTCAGGCAATAGTACTGAAGACTTGTGTTCCAGAACTTGCCACGCCCCTAGCCAAGCTGTTTCAGTAGAGCTACAACACTAGCATCTACCTGGGTATATGGAAAATTGCCCAGGTATGTCCATCTACCTGGCTATGTGGAAAATTGCCCATGTATGTCCTGTACACAAAAAGCAGGACAAATCCAACCTTGCCAATTACCGCCCAGTCAGCCTACTCTCGATCATCAGTAAAGTAATGGAAGTGGTCATCAACAGTGCTATCAAGCGGCACTTGCTTAGCAATAACCTGCTCACTGATTCCCTGTTTGGGTTCTGCCAGGGCCACTCAGCTCCTGATCTCAATACAGCCTTGATTCAAACATGGACAATAGAACTGAACTCCCGAGGTGAGGTGAGAGTGACTGCCCTTGACATCAAGGCAGCATTTGACTGAGTGTGGCGTCAAGGAGCCCTCGCAAAACTGGAGTCAATGGGAATCAGGGGGAAAGTTCTCCGCTGGTTGGAGTCATACCTAGCACAAAGATAGATGGCTGTGGTTGTTGGAGGTCAGTCATCTCAGCTCCAGGAGATCACTGCAGGAGTTCTTCAGGGTAGTATCCTAGGCCCAACCGTCTTCTGCTGCTTCATCAATGACCTTCCTTCCATCATAAGGTCAGGAGTGGGGATGTTCGCTGATGATTGCACAATGTTCTGCACCATTCGCGACTCCTTAGATACTGAAGCAGTCCATGTCCAAATGCAGCAAGACCTGGACAATATCCAGGCTTGGGCTGACAAGTGGCAAGTAACATTTGCGCCACACGTGTCAAGCGATGGCTGTCTCCAGCAAGAGAGAATCCAACCGTCGCCCCTTGATGTTCAATGGCATTACCATCACTGAATCCCTCACTATCAACATCCTGGGGTTAAGACTGACCAGAAACTGAACTGGATTAGCCATATAAATACTGTGGCTAAAAGAGCAGGTTAGAGGCTAGGAATCCTGCAATGGGTAACTCGCCGCCTGACTCCCCAAAAGCCTGTCCACCAAGGCACAAGTCAGAATGTGATTGAATACTCCCCACTTGCCTGGATGAGTGCAGCTCCCACAACACTGTAGAAGCTGGACACCATCCAGGACAAAGCAGTCTGCTTGATTGGCACCCCTTCCACAAACATTCACTCCCTCCACCACCGACGAACAGTGGCAGCAGTGTATACCATCTACAAGATGCACTGCAGGAATTCACCAAGGCTCCTTAGATAGCACCTTCCAAACCCAGGGCCGCTACCACTTTGAAGGACAAGGGAGCAGATAGATGGGAACACCACCACCTAGAAGTTCCCCTCCAAGTAACTCACCATCCTGACTTGGAAATATATCGCCGTTCCTTCACTGTCGCTGGGTCAAAGTCCTGGAATTCCCTTCCTAACAGCACTGTGGGTGTACTTACACCACGTAGACTGCAGCGGCTCAAGGCGGCAGCTCACCACCACCTTCTCAAGGGCAACTAGGGATGGGCAATAAATGATGGCCCAGCCAACGAAGCCCACACCCCATGAATGAATTTAAAAAAAACTTTTTACACACGTGTTTGCCCTGGGTTGCCTTGGTGCCCAAAAGCTCCCTCATTCTACAGCGGCAACATAAGTTAGAATGCCAGGACAGGTGTTATGTTATTTAGTTAACTTAATTTAATTCCTTTCTTCCTATTTATGCTACAATTTACTGTGCTTACTGAATGCTAGTACCACTGACAACTAAAAGTTATACGCTTCTCAACTACACAAGTACGTGTTTTAGATATTTGTTTTAATTATTTTTATTGCTTTTTTATTTTTATTGTTTTATTTTAATTTTAAAGTTTTAGTTCTTTTTATTTATAGATCTATCTTAACTTCCGCGTCCTAAACTGGTTTTTCACACACTGTCCCTTATACTGAGCACTTACCAGTCAATCAACTTACTAGCTTCCTGTGACATCACAGTTGCTTTTTCTCCTCCCACTGCTGCCTTACAGCAGCTGAAATGGTGAAATAGTACTCTCCTCAGCTCCCAATCGTCTCCCGCAGGTCCACGTTGACTCCCAGTAAGGTGGGCCACTCATCAATCCCTTGTCTTTATTTATAGGCTCTTCTCAGCTCCTAACTGTCTCCCACAGGTCCGCGCCAACTTCCAGCAAGGTTGCAGTCAGCAAGGTCCCAGCAAGCTGTGCAGCCTACATACTTATGCAAGTTCAATTACTATTCTATCGATTTAGAAAACTCTAAAAGGCATCTTATTTCATACTGTCATAGAGTTGATTTTTCCAGGCAACTTTTCTTAGTGGACACATATAACTTTATTTACAAGACAGCAGCAGCAACTACATGGGCTGAATTTTACCCCCGTCGGGGGGGAAGGTGATGGGCAGGCGTGCACAGGCGCGCTTCCGATCGGCGCCCCGATCGCAGGCGTGGCACCATTTTACATGGGCAAGCCAATTAAGGCCCGCCCAGCCTGACGCTATGCACTCCCTGTGCAGGCAGGGGTGAGGGAATCCCAAAATTGAGAGTGCGCTCTTTCACGCATGCGCACGAAAGAGCGCACTCATCTCCCTGAGGCTAAGTGTTGCCTCAGGGAGATCGGCTCAAAATGTACAAAACCTAAAAATAGAAAAGAAAAATTTCCCTAACGTATCCCCTCATGTGACAATGTCACGAGCTGGGACATATCCATAATTGTCACAAAAACTTTACTAAAATTTTTTAAACTCTACATGAAACCTCATCCCGCCCGTGGATGAGGTTTCATGCTTTTTCTATCTCACGTCGGGGCTACTGGCCTGCCCGCCAACCTTAAGGTTGGATGGGTAGGTCCTTTAATTACATAATTGACTCTGTCAGTGGCCTCAATTGGCCACTGACAGGTCGGCAGGCGCGCAGCTGATTTCGCTGCGCCCCTGCCTTCCTGAACATTTAAATGGAGTGCGGTGACGTCGGGAGTTTCCCCTGACGTCACCATGTGTCATTTTATGCTTCGGCGAAGTGGCACTGCCCCCGCTCACCGAAGCATAAAATCCTGCCACATGTGTGCATCCAACTCTATAACTAAAGAAGAACTCTCCCCTAGAGGTTCCCTGCGCTATTAACGCATTGGTTTACACAGATCATGTGATCTTACAACACAGGACTATTCTTAAAGCTACCGTCCTACGTTTATCCAAACTATAATTACTACATTCGTCCCCCTTCAACGTTTTTAATACATTTTGTATTTATAAGGATATTTATCTCATGACATTAAAAAATTTACACAAGTCATGAAATTACAAGTTCAGTCTTTTTGGTGGTTTCCTGATCAGTGTGGAACGTCGTAGCTCCACAACTTCCAATTCTTTGGCAGGAAACACATTCTCTGGAACCGCATTAACATCAGGTACCTCATTAGGCACAGGCAGTTCAATGTCTTCCAATCTGACAGAGATATCGGGCATGTCTATCCTTGTTTGAGCAACTTCAACAGGAACCACTGATTCAGCAATGGATACAGGTGGAACATCATTTTTTTGTGGTATCTACCTTTTTTTTTATGATCCACAATCCTGTGGTGGTACGACAATGGTCCAGTCACAGAGCTTAACCACTGCAGTCCTCCACTGAAATTCTTTACATATACTGCTTCTCCAATGATAAATTGTTGCTCACGATTATGCAAATCATGAGTCATTTTTGATTCCCTTGACTCTTCTCCACCTTCCCCTCCAAATTGATAAGTATCAGGCTTAGTATTGTTCGAAGGCAGCACTTCATCAGTAATTCTGCAAGTGTTTGTTCAGTAGTGAAGTAGGAAACAAGTAAGTTTAGTTTCCAACAATTCACCTGTTAACCTTTTCATTCCTGCCTTAAAAGTTTGTATCGCTCTTTCCGCCAGTCCTTTAGGTGACAGATGGTGCGGTGCAGTCTTCACGTAGTTGATACCATAGAGGCTGATAAATCGTTGAAACTCAGCCTCGTAAACGCGGTGCCATTATCTGAGATGATAACCTTTGGCAACCCATGGATGACGAAGCTTTGGCGTAGTTTTTCTATAGTAGCATCTGACATTGGTGACTTTACCTCATAAACGTCTAACCACTTGGGAGTGAGCATCTGTAATCAGTAGAATCATGGTTCCAGGGAAAGGATTGACATAATCTATTTGCAATCTCACCCAGGGTCTACCAGGCTACTCCCATGGGTGCAATGGGGCTGCCACTGGTAACATTTGCAGCAGTTGACATTGCACACAGTGTTTTATCACCTTCTCAATATCGCTGTCCATCCCAGGCCACCAAAGATAACTTCGCAGTATCGTTTTCATTTGTGAGATTCCTGGATGTGCACCATGTAGCTTTACTAAGAGTAGCTTCCACGTGAAGGAACTAATACTTGTGCACCCCATAGTTGAAAACCATATTGACAGCACATCTCGTGTCTTCGGTTGAAAAATGGCTTCAATTCATCAGAGACAGGTTCTTGGGGCTATCCATGTAACACTTGATCTCTCACTTGAGACAGGATCACGATTCGTCGTTTCTTATCTGCCTGGCACAGAATGGTGAGCAATCCAGGAAATTCATTATTTATACAAGCTCTTGGGGAATTGGAACATAACACCATAAGACGTAGGAGCAGATGTAGGCTATTCAGTCCATCGAGTCTGCTCTGCCATTCAATGAGATCATGGCTGAGCTGATAATCCCCAACTCCACTTTCCTGCCTTTTCTCCGCAACCCTTGACTCTTTTACTGATTAAAAATCTGTCGATCTCCACCTTGAATATACTCAACGACCCAGCTTCTGCAGCCCTCTACGGTAAAGAATTCCGCTGATTCACTAGCCTCTAAGAGAAGAAATTCCTCCTCATCTCTGTTTTAAATGGGCAACCTCTTACTCTGAGACTATGCCCTCTGGTCCTAGACTCTCCCACAAAGGAACAACCTCTCAATATCTACCCTGTCAAGCCTCCTAAGAATCTTATATGCTTCAATAAGGTCGCCTCTTATTCTTCTAAATTCCAATGAGTACAAGCCCAACCTCCTCAACCTCTACTCATAAGAAAATCCCTCCATACTCAGGATCAATCCAATGAACCTTCTCTGGGCTGCCTCCAATGCCAGTACACCTTTCCTTAGATAAGGGGACAAAAACTGTTCACAGTATTCTAGGTGTGGTCTAACTAGTGCCTTGTATAGTTTTAGCAAGACTTCCCTATTTTTATACACCATTCCCTTTGAAATAAAGGCCAACATTTCATTTGCCTTCCCTATTACCTGTTGAACATGTATGTTAGCTTTTTGGGATTCATGCACAAGGACTCCCAAATCCCTCTTTGCTGCAACCTTCTCCATTTTTCTCCATTCCGTCTTTCTCCATTTAAATAATATTTCAGCTCCTCTATTCTTCCTGCCAAAGTGCATAACCTCGCATTTTCCCACATTATATTCCATCTGTTAAGTTTTTGCCCACTCACTTAACCTGTCTACATCCCTCTGTAGACTCCTTGTGTCCTCCTCACCACTTGCCTTCCCACCTATTTTTCTATCATCCACAAATTTGGCGATAATACATCACTGTCCTCATCTAAGTCATTAATATATTTTGTAAATAATTGAGGCCTCAGCACTGATCCCTGTGGCACTCCTCTAGTTGCAGGTTGCCATCCTGAAAATGCCTCCCTTAACCCAACTCTCTTCTATTAGTTAGCCAATCCTCTATCCATGCTAATATACTATCCCCAACACCATGGGCTTTTATCTTATTAAGTAGCCTTACGTGCAGTACCTTAATGAACGCCTTTTGGAAATCCAAATATATTACATCTACTGGTTCCCCTTTATCTATCCTGCTTCTTACTTCCTCAAAGAATTCTAATAAATTTGTCAGGCATAATTTCCCCTTCATGAAGCCAAGCTGATTCTGCTTGATTGGATTATGTATTTCTAAATGCTCTGCTATTACATCCTTTATAATAGCCTCTAACATTTTCCCAATGACAGATGTTAAGCTAACTGGTTTATAGTTACCTGTTTTTTGTCTCCCTCCCGTTTTGAATAAGGGTGTTATATTAGCAGTTTTCCAATCCTCTGGGACTTTCCCAGAAAGATTACTACCAGTGCATCCACTATCTCTGTAGCTACTTTCGTTAATATCCTAGGATGCAACCCATCAGGTCCAGGGGACTTATTGGCCTTTAGCCCCATTAGTTTCCCTAGTACATTTTCTCTAGTCATAGTTATTGTATTTATTTCCTCCCCTTTTTTTGACCCTTGATTATTTAGTATTTTTGGAATGCTATTAGTAACTTCTACAATGAAGACTGATGCGAAGTATTAGTTCAACTCCTCTGCCATTTCCTGGTTCCCCATTATTATTTCCCGTGCCTCATTCTCTAAGGGGCCTATGTTCACTGTGGTCTCTCTCTTTCTTTTAATATATTTAAAGAAGCTATTACTGTCCTTTTTTATTTTACTTGCTAGTTTACCCTCAAAGTTTATTTTCTCCCTCTTTATTTTTTTTGGTCATCCTTTGTTGGTTTTTAAAACTTTCCCAATCCTCTGGCTTACCCTTAATCTTTGCCACATTGTATGTCTTTTCTTTTAAGTTGATACAATCCTTAATTTCCTTGGTTAACCATGGTTGGTTTATCCCCTTGAATCCTTCTTCCTCATGGGGTATATCTTTGTTGTGAGTCATGAACTATTTTCTTAAATGTCTGCCATTGTTAATCAACTGTTTTTTCTGCTAAAATCCTATCCCAGTCCACTTCAGCCAACTCTGCCCTCATTCCTTGCAATTACCCTTATGTAAGTTTAGCACAGTTGTTTCCAACCCAAGCTTCTCACTCTCAAACTGAATGCTAAATTCTATCATGTTATGGTCACTGTTTCCTAGGATATCTTTTACTCTGAGATCATTTATTAAACCTGCCTCATTACACATTACCAGATCCAAAATAGCCTGATCCCTAGTTGGATCCATAACATATTGTTGTAGGAAACTGTCCCGAATACATTCTATGAATTATTGCTCGTGGCCACCTTTGCCAATTTGATTTTCCCAATCTACATGAAGATTAAAGTCGCCCATGATTAATGTATTGCCTTTTTTACATGCCCTCATTATCTCCTGATTTATTCTCTGTCCTACAGTATAGCTATTGTTCAGGGGTCAATTGACTACTCCCAAGAGTGCCTTCTTCCCCATGTTATTTCTTACCTCCACCCATATGGATTCTACATCTTCCGATCCAAGATCCTTTCTTGCTATCGTATTTATTCCTTCTCATACTAACAAAGCTACCCCACCACCCTTACCTTCCTCTTTTGAAAACATGGTCGTTGTTCTCTTGCAAAGGAAGGCGACTGTGGGCATCGGCATTTGCTATATGAATCCCTGGTCTATGAACAAAGGTGCATTCATATGCTGCCAAAATTAGGGCCCATCTTTGTATTTGTGTAGAAGCTTTGGGAGGTATAGCCTTGTCCTAGCTAAACAGGCCCAAAAGTGGTTTGTGGTCTGATACTATCATCAAATACCACCCATGCACATATATTGGTGGAATTTTTTTTACACTAAAAATAATCGACAGACCTTCCTTTTCGATCTGAGAATATCTGTTTTCAGCTGTGGTAAGTGTCCTGGATACATAGCCTATCGGTCTCTCTGTACTGTTGTCCACCTTGTGAGATAGTACCGCTCCCACTCCATAGGGGGTCGCATCGCAGGTTAGCACCAATTCCTTTGTCTGATCATAATGCACTAACAAATTTGAAGAGTGTAAGAGCTGTTTTACTTTCACAAAGGCTTCTTCTTGGGGTGACTCCAAAGTCCAACACTAGTTTTTCTTTAGCAGTGAATGTAGAGGGGTTAGAACTCTTGATAGAAATTGGTCATAATAGTTTACAATGCCTAAAAATGATTTAAGTTCAGAGATGTTCTTAAGTGCAGGTGCCTCTCCGATTGCTTTAACCTTCTTTTCAACAGGGTGTAACCCGTTTGCATCTACCCAGTGGCCCAATTAAATGACTTCATTGCCTGAAAAGTACATTCTAAAAATCATTTCAGAACTTCCTCTAGATTGTCCAAATGTTCTTTTTCCGTGAATCCAGTTATCAGTACATCGTCAAAGTAGACCACAACTTGAGGTAGTCCTTGTAATAAACGCTTCACCGTTCTCTGAAAAATGGCACAGGCCGAGGAAACACCGTAGTGCAGGCGTGTATATGGGTATAACCCTTTGTAGGTATTTATGGTCACAAATTCTCTGGAGGCATCGTCCAGTTCCAGTTGCTGATATGCGTGACTCATTTCAAGCTTTGTGTACGTTGTCACTCCTGATAGTTTGGCATAGAGGTCTTCAATCTTGGGAATAGGGTACCTGTTCAATTTGGCTGCTTTGTTGACCATTAATTTATAGTCCCACAGATCCAGACGGTCTAGTCTGGTTTAAGGACAGGGACTATGGGTGCTGCCCACTCTGAGAACTGAACCGCTTTTATGACACCCAGCCTCTATAGCCAGTTCATCTCAGCGTCAACCTTCCCTCTCAGGGCGCATGGCATCGGTCTTCTTTTCATGAAGCCAGGGGTTTGCTTCTGGGTCCAGGTAAATCTTGGGCTGTAGGCCATGGATTTTTCCCAGTTCGTCCTTGAAGACAGTGTCATTTTTCTTTAAAGCAGCTCTGGCAGTCACCTCTGTTCGCAACTGGAAGATTTCGGACCAGTTTAATTTAATCTCTTTCAACCAATCATGACTTAGAAGGCTTGGTCCTTCACATTCTACCACCATCGCTGGTAGCTGTGCCAAATGGTGTCTATAATGAAGTTATTCTGGTGATACCTTTTACCTGGATTTCTTCGCCTGTGTACGTTTTCAACTTGGCAGATGTTTGTTTCAAATTGAATTGTTGATCACCTTTATTTAAATATCTGAAAGTGTGTTCTCCTATTACAGTGGTAGAAATGCCCGTGGTTATTTTCATTTTTAATGGTTTACCATTCACTTGCACTGTGACAATAAATGGCTCTGTCTTCCCAACTTTCATGCTGAATAATGAATAATGTCAGAATTGGTTGTTTCTGGCTCTTCTACATTATATACTTCATTGGACTTCAATGTTGCGTGGAAGCCTGTTTAACTCTTGCTTTGCAATGTTTCAATGCATGTCCACTTCTGTGACAAAAATAACACTCTAACAGTTTAAATTGCCAATCTTTGGGAGAATGATTGTTTCTACCTCGAAAAAAATTAGTTTTCGACTTTGCTGCTAAGCTGTTTCCTCGAAGTTTTCAGTTAGCGGGGGTTGTTTCCTGCTTCGTGGCGGAGTCCCGGCTTTTTGCACCATTTTCGGCTGACTGTTCCTGCCCAACTAGGAGAACGGCACCAATTTGTGCACCTTGAATCGCTTGTGAATCCCTTACTGTGATTTCTATCGCAAGCGCTATTTCTAACACTTTCTTAAAATCAAGGTCCACTTCAGCCAGCAATCTTCACTGAACAGCATCCTTCTGCACGCCACATGCCAAACGATCCCTGAGCATATCATTCAGGGTTTCACCGAAATCCCAATATTCCATTAATTGTTTTAATTTTGTCACGTAGGTAACAATGGTCTCTCCCAGGGCCGTATTTCGTGAATTGAACATGAACCTCTGCATTATGGCTGAGGGCTTGGGTTGAAAATATCCCTTAACGAGGTCTACTAATTCAATGAAAATCTTTGCATATGGGGCACTAAGGGCCGTCAAGCTTCAAATGAAACTGTATGTCTTGCCCGCACAAATACTCAGGAGAATCACTCTTCTCTTTTCCTCCTCTTTGATTTTGTTGGCTTGAAAGTAGAACATAAGACGTTCTGTATATTGTGGCTGGTTCAAAGGGACTGATTCTGCCAAACTGTGGAATCTCGGGTGAGTATGTCTTCTTTTCTTGTTAATTATCTTACTTACTCACAATAGCTGGGCGAGGGACAGTATGTGATCTAATTTAGCCTTGTCACCAGTTTGTTAGAGAGTTGATTTTCCAGGCAACTTTTCTTAGTGGACACATATAACTTTATTTACAAGACAGTAGCAGCAACTGCATGTGTGTGTCCAACTCTATAACTAAAGAAGAACTCTCCCTGGAGGTTCCCCTGCTGCTAACTCATTGGTTTACACAGATCATGTGATCTTACAACACAGGATTATTCTTAAAGCTACAGTCCTTCGTTTATCCAAACGTAGGGGTGGCGGTGGTATTATCACTGGACTAATATTCCAGAGACCCAGGGTAATGCTCTGGGGACCCGGGTTTGAATTCCACCCTGGTAGATGGTGAAATTTTAATTCAATAAAAATCTGGAATTCAAAGTCTGATGATGACCATGAAACCATTGCCTAATGTTGTTAAAACCCATCTGGATCACTAATGTCCTTTAGGGAAGAAAATCTGCTGTCCTTACCTGGTCTGGCCCACATGTGACTCCAGGCCCACAGGAATCTGGTTCTCTTAAATGTCCTCTGAACAAGGGCAATTAGGGATGGGCAATAAATGCCGGCCTAGCCACACCCCATGAAGGAATAAAAAAAACTACACATACATACTTCTTTGCAGATATAAATCTTTCAGAACTGCTAAAGCACCATGTATCACAGATAATACAATTTGAAGCAATTGTTAAATATTTCAGAAAATTAACAAGTCATCATTAAAAAAAATTAGAAATGCACAAAGACCTAACTTGCTTCAAGTTAGTTACAAATTTTTTGTTGTGCATTATAATACCTGGCAAAAAATATTTATATTTATTCAGTATTTGTTGTTTAATTTATTCAGTATTTGTAGTGCTCAGCATTGATATTGAAAATGGCAACTTTTATTTTTCTAAATAAACTTGTAAATCCCTTCAGATTTTAATAGAGTAAATCCAGGGTTTATCATGGCATAGTTTCACACAGGGTCTGACTCACCTCCGTTGTATTCAGTTTCTCTGCTGTTCATTCCAGGTTGAGCCTGCAGACTTGATAATCTATTGTCAGCAGGCCTTACTGTGGATTCTATCCTGTGGAATTTGTGAACTCTGTCTCTTACTAGAACAGGGTCAGACCTTTCACCGAGTTCCAAGAACTCCTTTGGACCAGAAGTCAGGTCCTTTTTATGCACCACATTAGCTATTGCAGCAACTAGGTCTGATTCTGCTTTGTGTGTAGGGTTGTACTTATGCACATGAACCACATCTTCTCGTTCTCCCAGGAGCTTGGAAATGAGTGCATAAAAATTACCTGCATAGAGATTGCAAGGAAACAGAGAAAATAAGGCAGAAGTAATGAGAAAATTAGTTCATAGGATGTGAAAAAGGTTAATAAGCTATCAAAGACAGGCAGGAGAGCAAAAAGATAGCAACAATGTTATTCTTAAAAGATTTTTAAAATACATCACTTATCAACTGGGATTGAGGAAGTAAATAACCTTTGCCTCTATGTGATAGTAAAGATGTGAAATGAACAGCTCAACCGTGACGATCAGTCTATTTAACACAGTGAGTGCATAATAATACCCATATTGAAAGGTTATTGACTGCAATGCAATCCCTCTTAGGGAATAACACAATCAGTACATTAATATAAATGGTTTTATCAGTAATCTTTGGCCAAACAAAAATACAGAACAGTAAATAATTTTCCCTTGGATCTTTATTTTTTTCCTTTAATCTATAACTGCAATAACATAAAAGGTTTGGCATTCTGTAAGTAATAACTGTCCAACAGCACAACTGAAACAGAGAAGTAGCATGAGAAATCACAGGCAAGGACTCATTGCACCCTTCTGTTGCACAGTATTTGTTATTGATCAGCAATGCACATTACTATACTACCTTTGGATATGAAACAAATGCGCTGGGCTCAAATTATTACGAAGGAATGGTGGAGTAAATGAAAAGAAAATCTATGTAGTACATTAATAAACCTGTGAATTGATTGTTCCAATACATTAAACAATATTGAAAATTGGGCATTGTTACTAATTGAACTGCTCAATCTATCAGCCATTATAACTCTTGCTCTCTGGAATTCTCCAAAAGCTACTTTGTTTTGCTACCATCAAAAGTTTTTTGAAAATAAATTTCTTTGACCAGGTTTTCGGTCTTCCTTCACTCTAACTTTTTTGCTTTCCAGTCTGTGTACACTTCTACACCCACAAAAGACATTTATCCGAGAGGAGCACTCCATAAATCTTCTCACTGTCTGCTGGCTTTATGGTACTATATGTAATCAATTTTAATTGCATCAACCAGATTATGTAAATGAAAAGGAATGATCTGCATCAGATAATTTAAAGTCCCAAAAGCTGGAATGAATCTTATTAATCTTTGCTAAATCAAAGCAACATTATTCTTCCGTCTCCACTTCTCTTTTTGCCCTGCTATTCCAAATTTAAGCATTATTTTACAGAAAGCTTCCAACTATTCAAAGTTGCCTTTGTAGTCAGTTTGTATCCTTTACTGCATTACATGCACAGCTTAATAAACTTTAAGATTTTCAGAACATTTTTGAAGCAATTGCACTCTAGTTATCTAGAAGGTGGCTCACCTACACTGGCGTTCTGAGTTTGAGCAGAAAGCTGAGTTTCCCAAAGGATCATTCAGTTTATCCAGTCATTTATTTGCATCATACAAACTAGAAAAATCCAGAAAAAATCCTTGCTGCATGCTGAATTTGCCAAACTTGACAAGGAAAGGCTTTTACAGGGAAGGGATTTTGCACCAAGGTGCCAATCTTATCCAGTGACTTGTGTTAAAAGGCTGCATGTGAATGGTGAATAGTCTCCTGATGTTTATTGCTCAGGACACCACATAAATAATGAGCGCCAAGTCCTACACACTTCTTCCAGCCTCCCCCCAGACTATGACACCACCATCAAACATCAAGACATTGTTTCCAGAACCAGTCTCATCTGATTGCTCTCATCTCCTCCGGGGATCTTCCCTCCACAGCTTCCCAACTTATAGTCTCCCAGGCTCGAACAGCCCACTTCTACCTTCTTCCCAAATTCACAAATAGGACTGTGCTGGTAGACTCACCATTTCAGTCTGTTCCTGCCCCAATGTACTCATTTCTTCCTATCTTGACTCTATTTTTCTTCCCTTGTCTAGTCTCTTCCCACCTACATTTGTGATTCTTCTGACGCCTCAAGTCAGTTCAACAATTTTCAGTTTCCTGGCCCTAACCGCCTCTTCTTCACCATGGATGTTCAATCCCTCTACACCTCCATCCTTCACCAGGAGGGTTTGAGGGCTCTCCAATTCTTCCTTAAACAGAGGCCCGAACAGTCCCATCGACCACCACCCTCCTCCACCTTGCTGAACTTGTTCTGTCATTGAACAATTTCTCCTTCAACTTGTCTCACTTCTTTCAAATAAAAGTTGTGATTATGGGTACCCGCATGAACCACAGTTATGCCTATCTTTTTGTGGGGTACATGGAACATTCCTTGTTCTAGTTCTACTCAGGCCCCCTCCCAGAAGTCTTTCTTTGCTACATCAATGTCTGTATTGGTGCCGTTTCCTGCTCTCATCCGGAATTGGAAAAAATTAATCAATTTCGCTTCCAATTTCCACCCTTCTCTCATCTTCACACGGTCCATCTCCGACACTTCCCTTCCTTGACTTCTCTGTCTCCATTTCTGGGGATAGACTGTCTATTAATATTCATTACAAGCTCATTGATTCCACAGCTACATCAAATACATTTCCTCACACCCTGCTTCCTGTAAGGACTCCATTCCATTCTTCCAGTTTCTCCATCTCCGTCACATTTGTTCTGATGATACCTTCCACAATGGCGATTCTGACATCTTCCTTTTTCTGAACCTAGAATTCCCTCACACTGTGGTTAACAGGGCCCTCAACCATGTATGACCCATTTCCTGCACTTCTGTCCTCACCCTTCCCCTCCCTCCCAGAACCACAATAGAGTTCCCCTTATCCTCACTTTCCACCCACCAGCTTCTGTATTTAAAGGATCATCCTCCACCATTTCCGTCACATCCAGCATGATCTAGCAAACACATCTTCCGCTCCCTTCCTCATCAGCATTCTGAAGGGACCGTTCCCTCCACGACGTCTTGGTCCACTCCTCTATCACCCACAATACCTCACTCCCGCCTATGCAATAGCAGGTGTAACACCTGCCTCTTTACTTCCTCTCTCCTCACTGTCCAAGGACCCAAACATTGCTTCCAGGTGACTCTGTGATTTATTTGTATTTCCTTCAATTTAGTCTTCTGTATTCGTTGCTCACAATGTGATCTCCTCTACACTGGGGAGACCAATCGCAGACTGGGTGACCACTTTGCAGAACACCTCCTCTCAGTCCGTAAGCATGACACAGACCTTCTGATCACTTGCCATTTCAATTCACCGTCTTGCTCTCATGATCCCATTTCTGTCCTTGGCCTCCCGCATTGTTCCAGCTAAGCTCAATGCGAGCTGGAGGAATAGCACCTCATCTTTCGATTAGGCACTTTAAAACCTTCTGGCTCAACACTGAGTTCAACCATGAACTCTATCCTCCATTTTGAACTTTGTTCCCCTGCTAGTGCCAGTTTGTATCTTGTTTTCATGTATTTGCTTTCAGACAGAGATGACCTTTATTCTGCTATTAACACCTACTTTGGACCAATGCTTTGTTTTCTTTACTGCTACCATTACTTCCTTTGCCTTTTGTTCCAATATATCACTGGTATTAAATCTCCCCATCCTTCAAACTATCCCTGACCTTAACTTTTGTTCCACCTGACCCTCCCCCCTTTTGCAACAGCATAAAACCCATCACATGTCTACATCTCTTCAGTGCCGAAGAGTCATATTGTACTTGAAATGTTAACTCTTTCTCCTTCCACAGATGCTGCCAAACTTGTTGAGTTTTCCAGCACTTTGTTTTTATTTTTCCAGCATTCACAGTATATTGCTTTTATTATATAAATAATGACTACCTGGGTGTGCATGACAGTATGACTGCATCAAAGGAAACTTAATCCAGTGAGAAATCAACATTTTTATCAAAAATTAACATGCAGCAAGGTATTGCTCACTTTTGACCCACACTATTGAGATCTGGGAAAGCTCAAATGATTAATAAGTTGAATGAGGGAACCAAACCTCAGGAAAAGCTAGCAATATAAATACTTGCACATACAGACAAGCAACAACAGACAGACTCAGTCACTGGATAGTAGCTTGAGATACAATTGATGAATCAAACTCATTTGGAGGCCATTTGGAGACATCAATGTAGGGTCTGTGGCTTCCAAGTGCAGATGGTTGAGAAAGGGGCTTAAATGTGTATACATTGATCAAATAATCCGGCATCACCAAAAGACCTGTTAACTTGAGCTTTTAATTTGTCAGCAATATTGAATGCGACAATAGATCTCAAAATATTGCTGAAAATAAAGACATGCTGTCAAAGTGTCTCGTCTTTCACTCATCAGGACAGTTCACATTATCACTGACACAATGCAGAAAAGCTTACAGCCTCTCATTTTAAGCCACTCACATTACCAAGCAGCAATGCCAACTATCCTAATCTGTCGACCACTTGGTACATTCAATAAGTGGGCTAGAGCAATCTTCTAATACAACAGTGCCCATCAGCTTTTGTGTCAAGTTTATGAACATTGTGGTTTCATTTGAAATATACTGACCTAAAGGTTCAATATATTCCCTATGGTGGCCAGCTGTTTTATGCCAGATCACTGCTACTACATTTTTTTGAAATTGTTCTCCTTTCCAATGTTTTTCCCCATTCCATCTCTCCGAAAGACACTGATTTTGTAGATGTCAATTTATTTCACCCCAGTCCGTAATGCAGGCCTATGAACCCTAACAATGAGCATAGCTATGTTATTTGATACAGGAAATAGCGCAGATGCCAATCATGTCTTAATTCAATTCCACATATATGGATTTCAAGTAGGGAATCACTGGATGTCAATCAGAAACATGGAGTATGACCCCCCCTCTCCTTACGCATGGGGTTTAAGTTAAATATAGTGCCCCTTTTGCCCCACAGTCTGACGTGACATGCCATTTCAGCAGACAGAATTGAACCTGGGACCTTAATGATCTGCATGGCTCACTGATTCACCAAATAAATTTGCTAAGATACTGGAATGAATCCTACCTTGACGATAACTTACTGATTTTCAAAGATTAGTCTTCTCTTCGAAATGTCAAAATATTTCAAATTAAAATAAAACAATTTTTTTCCCCCCCAGAGTTGGTCTCATCAGGGTTAATCTGGACTGGTCAGGTGGGCAGAAAAGTGGCAAATGGAATTCAACCCAGGGAATACGAGATGATGCATTTGGGGAGGTCAATCAAGGCAAAGGATTACACAATAAATAGGAGGATACTGAGAGATGTAGAGGACCATAAGACATAAGACATAGGAGCAGAAATTGGGCCATTCGGCTCATCGAGTCTGCTCCGCCATTCAATCATGGCTGATAAGTTTCTCAACCCCATTCTCCCGCCTTCTCCCTGTAACCTTTGATCCCCTTACCAATCAAGAACCTATCTATCTCGGTCTTAAATACACTCAATGACCTGGCCTCCACAGCCTTCTGTGGCAATGAATTCCATAGATTCACCACTCTCTGGCTAAAGAAGTTTCTCCTCATCTCTGTTCTAAAAGGTCTTCCCTTTACTCTGAGGCTGTGCCCTCGGATCCTAGTCTCTCCTACTAATGGAAACATCTTCCCCACGTCCACTCTATCCAGGCCTTTCAGTATTCTGTAAGTTTCAATCAGATCCCCCCTCATCCTTCTAAACTCCATCGAGTATAGACCCAGAGTCCTCAAACGTTCCTCATATGTTAAGCCTTTCATTCCTGGGATCTTTCTCGTGAACCTACTCTGGACCCTCTCCAGGGCCAGAACATCCTTCCTGAGATACGGGGCCCAAAATTGCTCACAATATTCTAAATGTGGTCTGACCAGAGCCTTATAAAGCCTCAGCAGCACATCCCTGCTTTTATGTTCTAGTCCTCTCGAAATAAATGCCAACATTGCATTTGCCTTCCGAACTACTGACTCAACCTGCAAGTTAACCTTAAGAGAATCCTGGACTAGGACTCCCAAGTCCCTTTGCACTCCAGATTTCTGAATTCTCTCCCCATTTAGAAAATAGTCTATGCCTCTATTCTTCCTACCAAAGTGCATGACCTCACACTTCCCCACATTGTATTCCATCTGCCACTTCTTTGCCCATTCTCCTAACCTGTCCAAATCCTTCTGCAGCCTCCCCGCCTCTTCAATACTACCTGTCCCTCCACCTATCTTTGTATCATCTGCAAATTTAGCCAGGATGCCCTCAGTTCCTTCATCTAGATTATTAATGTATAAAGTGAAAAGTTGTGGTCTCAACACTGACCCCTGCGGAACTCCACTAGTTACCGGCCGCCATCCTGAGAAGGACCCCCTTATCCCCACTCTCTGCCTCCTGCCAGACAGCCAATCTTCTATCCATGCTAGTACCTTGCCTCTAACACCATGGGCTCTTATCTTACTGAGCAGCCTCCTGTGCGGCACCTTGTCAAAGGCCTTCTGGAAGTCCAAGTAGATAACATCCATTGGCTCTCCTTTGTCTAACCTACTCGTTACCTCCTCAAAGAATTCTAACAGATTTGTCAGGCATGACCTCCCCTTGATGAAACCATGCTGACTTTGCCCGATTTTACCATGCACTTCCAAGTATTCTGAAATCTCATCCTTAATAATGGACTCTAAAATCTTACCAACGACGGAGGTCAGGCTAATCGGCCTGTAATTTCCCGTCTTTTGCCTCACTCCCTTCTTAAACAGGGGGTTACATTAGCAATTTTCCAGCCCTCTGGGCTGGCAACCCTCCCTGACTCGAGTGATTCCTGAAAGATCACCACTAACGCCTCCACTATCTCTTCAGCTATCTCCTTCAGAACTCTGGGGTGCAATCCATCTGGTCCAGGTGATTTAGAAGGGAGGGACCTTGAAGTGAGTGTCCACAGATCCCTGAAGGTAACAGGACAAGTTGATATGGTGATTAAGAAGGCAAATGGAATTATTTCATTTATTAGCTGAGGCATAGAATATAAGAGCAGGGAGGTTATGCTGGAACTCTTTAAAACATTAGTTAGGCCACAACTTGAGTACTATGTAAAGTTCTGGTCACCTCATTACAGAAATGATGTAATTGCATTCACGAGGGTACAGAGGAGATTTATGAGGATGTTGCCAGGGTTGGAAAATTGCAGCTATGAGGGCAGCTAAGGTGTTCTCCTTGGAATAGAGGAGGTTGAAGGAAGATTTGATTGAAATGTACAAAATTATGAGGGGCCTGGATAGAGTTTTTAAAATTCATTTACGAGATGTGGGCATCACTGGCTAGGCCAGCATTTATTGCCCATCCCTAATTGCATTTGAGCAGGTGATGGTGAGCTGCCTTCTTGAACTGCTGCAGTCCCTGTGTTACAGTGCTGTTAGGGACGGAGTTTCAGGATTTTGACCCAGCAACAGTGAATGGATGGGGAGGGCCTATTACTTTAACATAGAGATCAGTGCTAGGGTGTGCAGATTTAAAGTGATTCGTAGAAAGACCAGAGGAGAGATGAGGAAAGATTTTTTTACCCAAAGGATTGTGGGGGTCTGGAACTCACTGCCTGAAAGGGTAGTAGAGACAAAAACCCTCAACTCATTTAAAAGGTGTCTGGATATGCACCTCGAGTGCTCTAACCTGCAGGGCTACGGACCAAATGCTGGAAAGCAGGATTAGGCTAGGTGGCTCATTTTTCCACTGGCACAGACACAATAAGTGAAGTGGCCTCTTACTGTGCCATAAACTTTCTATGATTCTAATCAATGTGAAACTGAAATCCAACAATACATTAAGATTACATTTACCACCAATCTAGCTCCTGGTATTAGATTTTGTTTGTTGAATTTCTCTCTACAAGTTAAATATACATTGCATTTTACAATTCTCCTAAAGATGTGGCGATCTAAGTTAAGTCATTCTACTCTACAACAGTTTTGGTGGACTCATTCAGAAACAAAGAAAAACATTTATGAATTATAAGCAAAAAGTGTCAAATTAATTCAAATATTAAACTCAATTCAAAATGAGAGGTAAATAAGTGAGAGAGAAGGATCATAATGCCCCTCTGTTCCTGTGCACTTTCTAGAACTGTGCCATTAAAACTATATTGACTTTCCCTATTTCTTTCGCTAAAATGCTTCACCTCACGCTTCTCTGCATTAAATTAGATCTGCCACTTATCTGCCCGTTCTGCTAGACTATCTATATCCTGTTGCCACTGATTGGTATCATCCTCACTGTTTCCTACATCCTCAAATTTGATATCATTGGCAACTTCTGAAATTTTACACTAAAATTAAAGCAAAATAGCACAGATGCTGGAGATCTGAAATAAAACAAAGTACTGGAAAAACTCAGCCAGTCCAAACCCAGTTCCAAAGAAGAGTCATATTGGACTCCAAACGTTAACTCTATTTCTCCCTCTACAGATGCTGCCTGACTGGCTGAGTTTTTCCAGCACTTTGTTTTTATTTCTGAAATTTTACTCTGTATTCCAACATCAAAAAATCAATCCTTTATCCAAGCTGATACTGACCCTCCTGTTCAATGAGCTTCAATTTTGTTAACCAGCCTTTTGTCTTATTTGTGAAAAAATTTCTCAAAATTCATAAAGATAACGGCCAACCCATTTCCTTCATCAACCTTCTGTTACTTCATTAAAAATTCAATTAGGTTAGTCAAGCACAATCTGCAATTTCCAAACCTGTGCTGGCTCTCCTTAATTAACTCAAACCTCTCCAAACGCCTTACTGTTTCCTCGATTATTGTTTCTAAAACCTTACCCACCACTGATGTTAAACTGACCAGCCTGCAGTTCCTAGAAATGTCCTTACAGCCTTTCTTGGACAAAGGTGTTAAATTTGCCACTTTCTAATCCTCTGGCACCTCCCACGTGACTAAAGAAGTTTGCTAGATTATGGCAAGCCCTTCTGCTATCTCCAATTCCCACTTCTCTTAGCAACCTGGGATCCAAGCCATCTGGACCAGATGACTAATCCACTCTAAACATAGCCAGCCTTTCCAGTACATCCTGCCTATTAATTTTCATCCCTTCCATTACTTCTACCATCTACCAATATTTTGTCAGCACCCTCCTTTGTAAACATCTATACAAAGTACTCATTAAGTATTTTAGCCTTGCCCTGCACTTTTATGCATATATCATCCTCTTTGCCATAATATCTCTCACCTCCTATCACCTGCTTATTATTTACATTCGGTAGAAGATTTTTGGGCTCCCTTTTATGTTCACTGCTATTCTATTCTCATTAGCTACCAGACTTAGATCCCACTTCATTTGCCCTCTCAACACTGTACTTGACCTGGCTCTCGCTTGTAGAATCCACCTGACATGCACTATGTACCCTTGTTTTTTTGTTTCATCATATTCCCTATCTCCCTCGTCATCCAAAGAGTCTTGGCTTTGGGTCTGCAGACTTTCCCTTTTGTTAGAAAGTACCTAGCCTGTACCTGAAATGTTTTTCAAAGATGACTCACTGTTCCATTAGTTTCTCCCACCAGTCTTTGGTTCCTTTTTACCTTAACTAGATCTGTTCTTATCCCATTGAAGTTATCTCTCTTCCAATTTAGAAGTTCTACTTTATATTGTTCCATTACTAATCTAAACCTTATGATATGGTGATCACTGTTACCCCCATAGACACTTGGTCCACCTCATTCCCCAGCACCAGGTCCAGCAATGCCTCCTTTTTAGTTGGACTGGGAGCATACAGGTCAGGGAAGGTCTCCTGAACACAGTTCAAAAATTCTCCCATTATACTTTATTTTACTTTCAGACCAAATGAATATCTGGGTAATTAAAACCCCAATATTACTACTATAGCCCACATTGGTCATGTTTTTGAAACTCAGCTGTAGTGCTTCAAACCTGCAGATTGTGGTCGGGCTGAACATCTTCCCGTAGAGATTGCCCAAAGCTAATCCAACATCAGCCTGTGAGAAGCCAAGTGTAATCCTTTTGTATTTCAGTTCTTTGGCAAATTGTTCCATTTTCTCTTTGGTGGGGGTACATCTGTGATTTCCCTGTAGATTTGCCCCTCTATCTCTCTCTCACTATTTGGGAGGCTTCTAGCATATCCCCAGTAACGTAATCAGACCTTTCTTGCTTCTCAATTCTTGCCCCCTCAAAGACATCTCTTTCCAACACTACAATGTCTTCCCAAATCAATACTGCCACCCCACCTCTCCTTTTTCATTTTGTATCTTTTCCAAATACTTTTTATCCTTGAATATTAAGCGTCCAGTCCTCATTACTTTCAAACCACATTTCCGTTATTACCACTACATGACATTCCCACATGATTATTTGTGCTAATAGCTCACTAACCTTATTCATCATACTTTGTGGTGTTTATATACATGCATTCTAAACCCGTCATTGTATTGCTCCTATGCCTTCTTAGTCTGCTCCTAATATGGTATGACGTCCTTCTTTAGTCCTATCCAATATGCTCACTCCTTTATGCACCTTATTCATCTTTTTCACTTCTATATGCTGGTGCCCACCCTCCTATCAATTTAGTTTAAACCTTCCCTATCTACACTAATGAACCCCCCCCTCCATGAGGAAATTGGTCACAGCCCTGTTGAGGTGCAACCCATCCCCTAGGAATAGGTACTTCCTGCCCCAGAGCTGGTCCCAATGCCCCAAGAATCTGAAGCCCTTGCTCCCACACCATGCATCAAGCCACACATTGATCTTCCTTATCTTCCTATATCTACTCTTTCTAGCGCATGGTAGAGGTAATCCAGAGATTACCACCATCGAGGTCCTACTTTTTAACTTCTTCCTAAGCTCCTGAAAGTCTGAGCATGGGACCTCACTACTGTGTCCTTGGTACCAACATGTACCACAGCTTCTGATTCACCCCCTTCCCCCTGCAGAAAATTCTCTTCATGTTGTCCTTTACTCTAGCACCAGAGAGAGAACACATCACGCAGGACTCACAATGATGTTTACAGAAATACCTGTCTTATTGGTTGCCAGGGTTGGAAACGGTGTAACGGGTAGTGGGGATCAAAGATAACGGCTGCAAATTTCTTAATATTTAGGTTGAGGAAATTTCTGCTTATTCAATACTGAGGGCAGGATTTTCCTGTCGGCAAGTGGGGCCTGCTCGCCGACGTGTAAAATGACGCACGGTGACGTCGATCAGAACTCCCGACATCACCGCGTCTCATTTAAATTTTCAGGTAGGCGGGGACTCAGCAAAATCAACTGTGCGCCCGCCGACCTGTCAATGGCCAATTGTGGCCATTGAAGAGTCATTAAGCCAATTAATGGACCTGCCCGTCCAACCTTAAGGTTGGCAGGCAGGCCAGGAGCCCTGGTGGGCATTAGAAAAAGCATGAAATTTCATCCATGGGCGGGATGAGGTTTCATGTAGGTTTTAAAAAATTTAATTAAAGTTTCTTAAAAAGTTATGGACATGTCCCAACTCATGTGGCAGTGTCACATGAGGGGACATGTCAGGGAATTTTTTTATTTTTACTTATAATAATTTGTACATTAGAGCCAATCTCCCTGAGGCAGCACTTAGCCTCAGGGAGATGAGTGCGCTCTTTTGTGCGCATGCGCGAAAGAGCACACTCTCGGGTTTTGGGATTTCCCCCGCCTGCACAAGAAGCACATAGCGCTTCCCTGTGGACATCACGCTGGGTGATCCTTAATTGGCCTGCCCATGTAAAATGGTGGCGCACCCACACTTCAATTCCCCCCTAACGGTGGGGGGGGGGGGGGGGGTGGAGAAATCCTGCCCTGAATGTCAAACAGTTGACAAATCAGGTATTTAAAGTGGTGGTAGCGTGATAAAACTGAATGTTGTTGGCTTGGATGTGGATCATGTTGTTTTTTTCATATACCACTGAGGATAGCATGTAGATGAGAAAGGGGCCAAGGATAGATTTTTAAATAACTTCCTCTTTGATGCCTTTGAGATCTAATGGGATGTGCACTCCGGTGTAGCAAGCCATCCTGATAAAACAAAAATGTGAGCTGTCTCAATAAAAGTCAGCTAGTGAATCAATGCACTCTCTTAACTTTGCAGCACCTGGAGCAAATGAGGAAAAGACTTCCTTGTATTGGAGGAGTTCCTAGATAAGTGTACACACTTTTGCACCTATTTTTATCATTGAAACCTAGTACAAACTAGAATTGCGAGCTTGTGCATCTTCAAGCAGCCATGAGAAGCATCAAGACAAGCCTTTTTTCTCACCTATGCTTTTATTGCATAAGAGCTGAAAGGCACACTTGCCAGAGGTATAGAAATATCTATATACTGTGTATATCTATGTGCTATGACAGAAATGTTGAAAGACATACCAGGATCAACACTGTCACTAGAAACCTTATTGTCATAGATTCAGAAAGGAATGGATGTAGGCTGCCTGCGTTGAGATGCACAGCCAATTTCAACCATCCGGATGTCTTGTGTGCACTTTCAGGGTAAAGCTGCACTGCATCTATTCACATAAAGCACAATTTCATAGTAGATGGAGCTGCCAACCTCAAGCAGTTGTCCTTTGACAAAAAGGCATAAAGCATCTTTGAGCAAAGTCTGTGGAAGCACTAAGGGCTGAAAAGATCAGGTGTGTGGCTGCCTCTACTCAGTGAGTATCTTCCCTCTATTAGTCTCACTGTTACCCTCTCCTTGTTGTCATTCAGGGTAAAAAAAAGGCATATACTGCAAAAGAGCAGGAAAGTATACAATATATTGGCATCTTAGCTTTATTATGGGCACTCCATTGTAAAATTAAAACATCTTTTCCTTTTCTTTTGCTACAGGAACTTCCCAAGATGAGACAGCTGGGTCTCGTGGCATCATGTCTTGAAACTTTATATCGTGTCATGTCGCACACTTCACCTGGCACAAGAACCAGCATCCTGGGGTATTTAGATGAGATTCAGGAAGGAATAGCAAATGAAGCCACAGTCAAATGAGAAGGTATAAGTGGTGCCGGCCATTATTCTAGACCCAGGTGCTATTCTGCTGTATGGGCCAGGGATTGGTACCCTACAGGGAATATCTTCATAAAAGAGTTAGTGGAAAGTAAAACGCTTTAATAGTTAAACTGTGCTGAACATCTTGTGTGTTTTCTAAGAAAATGTGCAACAACACTTTAGTCGTAATACATTTGGCATTTCACACTGCAGCAAACCCTGGCATGCATGATAACTTGACAGACATCTGCGGAGGAGCTCATGAGAACCGATGTACCAAACCTAAACTATTCCATTCTCAAGTTCCATGACTGGGACTACTGGGAGATATTTTGCTCCAAAATTATATGAGTTTCATAGTGGCCTGACTAGAAAGACTGGTAAATTGACAACATAATCATGATGGCTGTCATCTAACCCATCAATAGTGCCCAATGATCTACTGTTAGATAAATCGCTGGTCATCCTTTTGGTGTATCTAATACCTGGGGCATGGGAGAAAGGATAGATGAGGCAGTTTACTCTTAGGATGATCTTAGCACGATTTCAGATCCATATAACCCAGCCTGCTCCTCAAAAGACCAAAGTAGTAACAGTTAGCAACAGTCACCCGGCACTGACTGACCTTATAGATTTAGTTCCAGCAGACATGTCAACTTTCTATCGAGAAATAAAGGGTTATTGTCAATTCCTGAGGCTCACACTGAACTCCAGCAACTAGCCACCAGCTAAGTGTGTTGACCAGCAGAATCTTTGCTTCAACAAATCAATCGTGTGCTCAACAGTGATTCTGGTTGACTAGATGGTCTCATTATACTTATATACTGTATTATTGCTCAAGGGGTTAAGGGAGTCATCAGCAGGACAATTAGAGTTGTAGAAGATAAACCTAGCATCTAAGCGGCTAACTATTACTGTCTCAGAACATTGAAATAAACTGGGCACTGTGTACTGCTACCTAATGAATATATATCATGGCACTATCTTGCATGATTCTATTTTGATGGACAGATAGCTACGTCGGTGCTTTCCCACTATAGCTTGCATTCTTGGGAAAATCTGTACCCAGTAAATGTTCTGCAACATGTCCAACATATGACTTTCACAGGGAAAGTGAAGATGTTACTTTTAACGAAAACTGTATCTGTCACATGCTTAATGCATCTCTGGGCAGCAGGTTCTACAGATACCCACCGGGATAGCCTGGTAGGCTTTGATGACATAACCATGCATTCACAACTATGAAAAGAACAATCTTTGTTGCAGAAGGCATCTCCTGGTCATATTGGACAAATGCATAGGTCTGTGACTTAGTGAAGAGAGGTTTCCTCTGATGTAGAATCAAAGAATGGTTACAAAGAAGGCGGCCATTTGTCTCACCCTGTCCACGCTGGCCCTTTCTAAGAGCTACTCATTTACTCTCACTCCCTGCTTTTTCTCCCATAGTCCTGCAAATTTCTCTCTTCAGATAATTAATCAATTTTCTTTCAAAAGCCACAATTGTCTCCACCACACTCTAAGGCAGTGCATTCCAGATCACAAACTCCTTCTGCAAAAAAAAAGATTTTCACGCGGCTATTGTTTCTTTTGCCAGTCAGCTGAAATGCGGGACCTCTGGTTCTTAATCCTTCTGCTACGTAAAACAGTTTCTCCTTATCTATTCTACTGAGACCCCTCATGACTATGAGCACGTCTATCAAATCTCTTTTAACCTTCTCTTCTCTAATGAGAACAGCCTCAGATTAATCAATCTATGCATAAAATATTAGAGTATAATATATATGTCATGAAGAGATATTAATGTCCATAATGTTACTGGAAATTATTTTTAAATTGGAATTGTAGTAGGGTCTGTGTGTGTCTTATTTGGATTAAAGCCTGCTAGTCTGGGTGCTTTGATGTATAGTAGTTTGAGATGTCAATTAGATAAATGTAACGAAGTTAAAAGATAAAGTGCAATCTGCATTTGTTGAATGAACCATTTAAAAGAATGGGTGAAATCTTGCACTAGCTGGGAGATGCCAAGCAATGCGTTTATATTATGAATAAAATTTGTGGAATGAAAGGATTATTGTTAGGAGAGGTAAAATTTTAAAAAACCTAGTAATACAGTGGAAAATTAACATTCAAAGGGGAAGCTAGGTATAAACAGAAAGGAGGTTGTGTGTATCAACCAGAGGCATTTAAGATCTAACCAACCTGTAAGCCTACAACTGTGTCTGCAAAGGAACCTCATTTTGAATTCGTAAGGTCAAATGTGCTTTGCCTGGTGTCTGTTGAAAGTCCATGGGTTACTGTTGCCTTGGTGAAGATTTACCCGGGAGTGATTAATTTGGGGATTTGTTTAAAAGTTATGATAGTAATTTGTAGACATGTGTATGTGTTTTAATTTGTTGTTAAATTAATAAATGTTTAGTTTAGTTTTATATAAAAAACCTCTTGAGGCTTGGTGGTTTCATTCCTGAATTCAGAGCTGCATCTCAAACATACCAATTGAAAATATAGGTTATGACAGTTTTTCAAGTTTCCCTCTGGGATTTAAACAACTCAGCCTTCACCAACTGCTGTGTCATAATACTGACCAGGTAGGGAATTGCCTAGGCATGCCTGCGGTAATGATGGCCGCAAATATAAATCCTCAGGGATAGGGGCATCTGTTTTTGGCTCTAAAACCCATTTTCCTCACCTAAGTTGTGCAGGACATAAGGAGCTCCCAAGGAGGTTGCCACCTTCGCAACTTTTTCTGTTGTAAGTTTCATTGGTATTTTGCAGCGGCAATGTAGGAAATCTTGCAATATAAAAGGACAGCCATTCACAACTATAAGAATTGATGCAGAAGAATTAAGAAAAGTAAAACGTGTACTTAAAAAGCAGAACTATTCCAACCAACTTTTCAAACTGATCTCTCTCTCTTCAGGTACCATGCCCTGAGAGGGCGTTGGCAAACATGGACCTCCATGTTAATTTTGCTCTGAAGATGTGGATCATCTTTATTGGTGGCGCATTCATTCAGTTTGTGAAGGCTCTTTATAAAGATCTTTCTTTGTCTACCTCAATCTGTTTTACCATCGATCTTTCCCATCAGCATCAGACTTTCTAAATTGCAATAACTTATTATGTGCCCAAGGGATTCCAACTGTCTCTTCCTGATTTTGGTCAACAGGTGCAGATCTTACGAGCGCCTCTTCACTGGTAGTCCAAGATATCTTTATTAATCGCCTAAAAACAAACTGATAGCCAGCTTTAAGAAGCCTACATGCCAGTTGAACTGTCATGCACCCAGTTAATTTAGACATGATGGCAGAGTCAGGAAACTAGCACCTGTTCTGTGGATGGCAACAAGGGGAACAGAGAGCCATCTTATATTAGATTCAGCTTTCATGCTCCTCTTCTCCAAATTTCTTTCCAAATCTTCAGTTATTTATGAGCTGACCAAGGCTTGAAAAAAAGATACACAAAGAAAGCCACATAGAGAATACACAAAATTAGTTAAGTATTCCCTGGAATCTAGAAGGTTAAGGGGTGATTTGATTCAAGATTTTAAGGATTTTGAAACAAATTGATAGGGTTGAAGAGAAACCTTTTCCACTGGCAAATTAGGAAACATTTCTTCATGCAAACAGTGATAGAAATGTGAAATTCTCTCCCACAAAAAGCAGAAGATGCTAGCTCAATTAATAATTTGAAATCTGAGGTTGTTAAGATTTTTGCCGGACAAGGGAAAAGACTAAGGAGCCCACTGAATGGTGGAACAAGCTTGTGTTGAATGGCCCTCTCCAGTTCCTATGCTGTTAGGAGGAACTCTTCTTTCCTAAGCAGCTATCAGTGCTCTACTGCTCATTGCTCCTAAAGCTGATCAATGAGCTTCTCTCTCTGCTCCTCTTAAATGGTGTGTGTTCCTTGTTCCGAAGGAAACTCAAATATCTGCTCATTTTCACTATTTGCAAAAAGAACTTTATAGAACTTGTGATTGCATATTTTGTTTACATTTAATAACCGAGCAAGAAAAAATGCTCTGACTACCATACCAGCATTTCTTATTTATCTTATAATGTGTATCACTGACTCAGCCATTAAGCAAAGTGCAATCTGCTGTGATTTATGAACCATATTCTATCTTCATTTATTGAGTTCATCTATCACAAATGGTGCGGAGTGTTGAAAAAAACTAGAAAGTCTACTGAATTAGTCAATGGATTTGTTTCCTAATAATAGTGAAGGTGGATACATGGGTAGTGATGATTCAAACTGCCATCATTCCAGAGATCTCATATTTCACTTGAAAATGATTCTGTTCTTCCAGAAATGCATCAGCAGACAAATGTTCATTTTGTAGCCTTTAACACAGTAAAACATTCAAAGGAGCTTCACTGGAGAAAATTACATAAGGAGATATTAGGATAGCTGACCTATAATTTGGTGAGGGGTAGATTTTAAGGACTGTCTTAAAGGAGAAGAGAGAAGTAGAGAGACAAATGAGTTTTAGGGAGGAAAATTCAGAGCTCAGAGATCTGAAGTCACAGCTGCCAATGGTGGAGTGATTAACATAAGGGAGGTCCAAGAAGCCAGAACTTCAAAGGTTATAGGGCTGGAGGAGATTACAGAGATAAGGGTGAAGCTGCAGGATGATTTGAAACAAAGGGCGAGAATTTTGAAATTGAGGTATTGCTGGACAGGCAGCCAATGTAGGTAAAAATTTTGGATTGATTGATGAAAGGGACTTGGTGTGAGTTAGGATAGGGCAGCAGGACATCAGAATAATTGAGTCTAGGGGTTAACAAAAGCATGGATGTGGGTTTAAGCAGCACATGAGCTGAGGGAGGAGACAGATGAGATCATGGAGCTGGAAGTGGTCTTGTTGACAGAGAAGACATGGATTCAGAAGCTTAGCTCAGAGTCAAAAAGGATGCCATGATTGTGAACAGTCTGCTTCAGCCTCAGGCAATAGTCAGGGAGAGAAATGAAGATGGTGAATAGGAAACAAAATCTGTAGTGGGGACCTAATTCAAAGGCATTGTTCTTCCTAATACTTAACTGGAAATTTCTGCCCATCCAAAACTGGGTGTCAGAAACATAGCAAGGAGAGTGACAAATCAGGTGCAGTGGAGGATTTGAGAGAGGTGGCAGTGACGTACAGCTTGGTGCCATCAGTGTACGTGCAGAATCTGACAATGCATTTTGAGATGATGTCATAATACAAACAGAAGAAACTGATTTGATGTGGCAAATTTTTTAAGTTGGGTACACATAACATCCCTAAAACAGAACTATATTCCTAATGCCAGAAGCTGTTCGAACAAATTATAATAAATTATAATTTTGCATTAATGATCATTAGTTATGTAAAATCAAATAACTGTTTAGTTAACAGTCCCTATTTCTGTAACATTTTGTCTTCTCAGCTGCCAATCCCCCTAAAATCTTAGGATTTTCTGGAAAAGCAAGGAAAATCCCAAATGCTCTATACCACAAATTGTCTTTGCACAACTGCCCGTACCCCATTTCTCTATTTGAAGCACCTCTGTCAACTAGATAGTTAAGATATGATTGATATGACTAACATAGTTGTCAGGTTGAGTATTCAATCATCTCTTTAATACTGCAAATCCTATGTTACATAATAAAGTGCACAGATTATTTGCTTAAAATGTGACTGCAATACAGAAAATAACTTGCACTTACATTGTTCCTTTAGAAAAAATGCAACATTTAGTTAAACATTTTTCCTATATTAATTCAGCTCCTGTATCTTATTAATCTTCAGATATATGTGTTACCTATATGTGTGTGTGTATATATAAGGATATGCATGTATCTTAATACTGACATTAAGAAGGAATAAACTCCAAATAGTTATCTTAATAAGGCTTTGGGAGAATCAAATAACTGATGTCTGACTCAATATGAGTTCAGACTAATCAGTCATAACATATAATGGGACATGCATACAGAGGAATACACTTTAATGATTTCTGTCCATTCAGCAAATCCTAGTGCAGGAATATATTAACTGTTTCTGCACCATAATCTGTGAAACATGATAGTTAGCCAGGATTAAAAAATGACTAATGAGAGCAAATGTGCCATAATGCATTAGAAGTGTAAATCAAATGTCCTTTCAGCCTCCGCCATCATGCTTTGTGCTGTGATTAACGTCAACTGACAAGTCTGGATGTTTAAAAAAAAATGCTTGGGAAAGTTGAAAAAATATCTGCACCTGCTCCCCTTCATTGACTAATGAGCACTCTGCTTTGATTTGGAAATGTGACACCATTCAGTTCTGTCAGTTTCAGGCAATATAGCTGTAAGCTTTTGTTATGACAGCTGGAGTCATTATGAATCCTTGGCAGGATTTCAAAATCTAATACTGGCTTTGATTCAGCAAGTGGTCCACTGATCCAAGAACAATTGAAACCTTTAAGATGCTCTAATAACAGAATATGCCTTTGATGTAGTTTCTTTACTGTTTACATATCTAATAGGCACTTAAAAGATTTCAATTTTTTTGCACTGGAGTAGTTTTTTCTCATTCCGGTGTCAATGATAGTGTGTTTGACTTCAGAGTTTTGTTAGATTGTTAGAGGAAAGTAGTTCCCATGGTACCTCAGGACGATACATAGTGCATACAGGGTGAGTGACAATGGAGGATACATGGGGGGCATGGAAGTGGCATGGGGTGGCTGGGTGATCTGAGGAGGCATGGGTAATCTGAGGGGGAATAAAGGGTGGGTGGGTGGAGCTGTGAGGGGGGCGAAGTTTAGGGGGATTTTAAACAATGTTGGGAGCTGGGCTGCTGTATTGGAGAACCGAGGCAGGCCTTCCAACTGGCCCGCCTCTGCAACCGCACTCCATCTCAGCTCACAAAAAGCACCGTGAACCCGACCCATTTGAAAAAACAAAATCCTGGGCAAAGTCACACATGGGTTAGGTGTGCATTTTGGAAGGCACAAAACTGCATCAGTCGGATTTGCCCAACCCGCACGAAAATTCTAGCCTCGGAATTAAATGAACTAGGCTACACATAATAATAGGGAAAAAGAAAGGTAGCAGAAATGGCAAAAGTTTTAGTTCTTTCAAATATGATGAGTTACAAATAATGGGGAACATATTTTTAGTTTTGGAATTCCATACTTGAGATCATGAAAGAAAATGTGTGTTTGTTCAACAGGATGATCAACCCCATAGTCTACATTAACAGAATTAATTCAATTAACATCAAGATGGTGTCTGACCAAAAGAATTATCATTACGCATGCTGAGCACCCATATCCAGGAAGTAGAGACAATGCCCTAATTGTGTGCCAGTCTTTGGTGCTCATGTTATTTGAAGCAGCATTCATTTTATGAAACCTTCCATCATCGGTAAAGCTGCTTGACATGAACACCTTAGCATCTGTAGGATATTCCTTCACTGTCACTTCCACCTTCAAGCAAATTGTGCAATGTAACATGAGTGCAACAGTGGCTAATTTAGGTCTGTGTCATGGTTGGCAGGTTGAAAGAAATTAGAACAATTTAGCAATAGTTACTTTTACTATTCTCCTGATAACAGCAAACGTCTTCCTAATTTGAAGGCAAATATGAGGCACCTTGGTGATTACATTGATTCACTTGGTCCACCTTCCCCTATGTTGCTGGCACCTGTGCTTTTAGGCCCTTTATCATCAAACAGACTCAATTTGCCTTTCATGCAATGCAGGACATCCAACCCTACAGCATCAAAAGTACCAGAGCTGTCCACACCTTTCTACATCTGTACGACTTCAAGTCAACTTCTTTCTCAGTGCCACAATTTGTCCTTTAACAAAGAGCTGCAGTGTCATTGAATTTAACACTCTTCATGCTAAATACTTACAGGCCAAGCTCACTGAACAAAAATTTTACGTGCCAGTAGCCTATTTAAATTAGTGGAAGGGACTTTTTAAATCATTTGTTCATGGGATGTGGGCGTCACCAGCTGGGCCAGCATTTATTGCCCATCCCTAATTGCCCTTGAGAACTGAATGGCTTGCTAGGCCATTTCAGAGGGTATTTAAGAGTCAACCAGGTTATTGTGGGTCTGAAGTCACACGTAGGCCAGACCAAGTAAGGATGGCAGATTTCCTTCCCTAAGGGACATTAGTGGACCAGATGGGTTTTTATGTCAATGGTTTCATAGTCATCATTAGATTTTTAATTCCAGATTTTTTCATTTAATTTCACCAACTGCCATGGTGGGATTCAAACCCAGGTCCCCAGAGAATTACCCTGGGCATCTGGAGTACTAATCCAGTGATAATACCACCGCCTCCCCTGAGGTACATACTTGCTGAGCTGTGGACACAAACAGGTCTATGATTGTTTTAATGCCATTTTTGGCAAGACAAGGCCTAAGGATCACACCAACTTTCAAGGAGGCCATTTGGCCCATTGTCCCTGTGCCAGCTCTCCGCAAAACCTCTACATATAGTCCTACCACCATGTTTATCCTTACCCCTTTAAATTTTTCTTACAAAAAGCTATGGATTCTGGTTTCACCATGTCTGTAAAACCTGCTATAATTCTCATCTCTCCATTTGCACTTTTAGCATGATCTCACAGAACACTAACTTAATTTACCAGGAAATGTTATCCTCCCCCAAATCCTCCCTACCAGAAAGTGATTATTTAAATGTTTTTTCTCACACCTAAACTTTTGCTAAATGTTCTGCACAATTGTTGAGAAATTCAGTTGGAAACATAATACTACATTTTTAATAACAAATATTTTAACCACCTTTTTATTTGCAGACTGGCTGCACAATGGAGATTTCTCAGTAAAATTGATCCCTTGTGGGGCATTATCGAAAGTACTGAATTTCAAAATATTTGCCCTTACAATTCAGAGGACAATAAAGTACTTTGAATGGTGTAAATATCCGAAACACTGTACCCTTGCAAGGACTTTTCCACTTTCAAAGCAGAAACTGCTATTGGTCAGTGTTGTCAGAGGTGAGATTTGAGAGACTACATACAACAATGTCTCACCAAGGTAATAGTCCTTCAAAGACTATACTAATGAATACAACTGATTCCATTCTCAACATTTTAATACTGAAAGACAATTTTTCTTTAGGAAAGGCAATGAATTCGTATTTATCGTGCCTAGGGATGAACAAATGCACACACACTAACATAAATATGTCCGTATTTTGCATCTTGTTTAATATACAAGCTGTTTGGTCATTCACATGAAGCAGCAGCCATATGGAGCAAAATTGCAATGCCTCAAGTAGGTATTTCACAAAAAACTGTACCCTCACTTGGTAAAGATTCTAGAGAATGGTATCTTTTGTCTTTAAAGTAAATTGAGTAAATGTATATTTCACATTAATGATAATTCCAGAGTGGCACTGGGGTTGGTATTAGTAGATTTGTTGCCTCTAAATGGACCTGTGACCTCTAAACTAAATATTGGGAAGACCAAAGTCATTGGCTGGGACTTTCCGTGCCCACCGGCATTGGGCGTGTTCGGTGGTGTTAGCAATCAATACGGTACGATCGGTTTCACGATGGCGTGAAACCAGTTTGCGATCGTCTGCTCAGCCCGCCAATGGCGGGCCACATTTCCCGCCATCGGATGTCGGGAACCTCGTTGTTATACATCTGCAATACATTATTAGGCCTGCACGCTGGAATCGTCCGCCCAGGCGGGCAGGAAAACACACCGATTTGTTTCACAACAGCACATAAGCGACATGCAACCGGTGGGCTGCACTTCGCTTGGGACTTCTGAGGTTTGTTTGCCTACCTTGTTTCAGTCAGCACTTGTAGTTATCAGCACCAGACTTCACAGACAGCACCACATCACTTTTAGGGGGGCTCACGGGCAGGTCTCCACCTACCAGGTCAGCCATATATGGGTGACTTTGCAATAGCTGCATGGCTAGGGCTTGCTTGGCGAAGGGGGAGAAGTGGCCTCAGGAAAGGGAGGAGGCTGCAGGGCGAGCGCTGTACTGGAAAAGGAGGGTAACCCAGGGTGCGTGTGGGGCACATGTTGATCTGTGCAAGTCACCTCAAGATGGTGAGGGCTGAGGTGGCAGTCTCCAGTCAAGATGAGGCCAGATGGTGATGTGAGGGTATGCGTGAGAGAATGGGTGGTGATATCCCTTGAGCTGGCAGAGAGCGAGATGCCAGTGAATATGTGATGGGCTTGAGTGTGTGATTTTTGAGTGATGAGATGGTTGTCTTACCCTGGCTGCACAGATGAGATCATTCATCTTCTATCTGCATTGAAAGACCAACTTCTTCTGTGTAGCAATGGCACTGATCATCACTGCCACCGCCTCCCAAACCTGGTTGGTCACGTTGCTGCCCATCCTGCAGCCAATGAGGAAGTAGAGGGCATTGCAGAAGGCCTCCATGGCGTCACAAAGATGCTCCAGTGACGCGTCACTGAACCTGGGGGCTGTAGTCTTTTTGCCTTTCGTGGACATCTTCCCTGCAGTAGTCGTGTGCTGGAAGCACTGAGGTGTGTGCGTGCGGCTGGACTTTAAATATGGTGCCCGGCGTGATGAAATGGTGAGGCGATGGCGTAGCAGATGAAAGAGAGCCCGCCCACCATTGAAATGGCATGTTTCCAGGAATGCATAACTAATAGGGCAGGTTTGGGATGATATGGCATGAAAACCCAACATTGCAGCCAGCGGGTAAAGCAACTACCGCACTTAGTGCAAATCTGGGGCGATTCCGCCCATTGTCTTCAGCAGACCCAGCTACAAACTGCGTTCCCTGAACCACCAGCTCTATCCCTCTTTGCAGCCAACTATCTAGGCTGCACCAGACTTTTCGCCACTTCGGTGTCATATTTCACCCAGAGATGAACTTCCGACCATATATCCAGGCCATTACAAGTCTACTCACTTCCATCTCGGTAAAGCCGCCTGACTCTGACCCCACCACAGCTCATCTGTGCTGGCTTCCGATTAAGTAACACCATGATTTTAAAGTTCTCATCCTTGTTTTCAAATCCCTCCATGGCCTCACCTTTCCCTATCTCTGTAATTGCCTCCAGCTCCACAACCTTCAAGATATTTGCGTTGCTCTAATTCTGCACTCCCAAGCATCTCCAGTTTTAATCATTGCAATGCTGGCAGCCATGTCTTCAACTGCCAAGGCCCTAGGCTCTGGAAATTCCCTCCCTAAATCTCTGCATCTCTTCCTCTTTATAGACCTTCTTTGAAACCTACCTCTTTGGCCAAACTTTTGTTCTTTGGTCCCAATACCTCCTCATGTGTCTCAGTGCCAAATCTTGTTTGACAATGCTCTTGCAAGTGCCCTAGGACATTTTCTACCTAAAGGTAATACGAAAATATGTGTTGTTGTTCTAAGTACCACTTTTTCTTCATCAAGCCTTGAATTCTGCAATTTCCACTGTATAAAGTAAGGGAAATCAGCTCTACGTGTCTAACTTTAACCCAATTACAACTTGCAACATTCTCAATAACGTGGGTGTTCAGTATTTATTTTATAAAATCACCACGGACAGTGATAATATCACTGATCTGTGTTTCCAGAACTTTATGTTAGTGTAAAGTTGGCTTTAGACAACCATTATAATACTGATCTCCTTTTCCCCCATTCCATTCAAATAGTCCTTTTCTTTTTCTTTATTAAAACACCATCAGCACCAAACGTACATTCATACATCATGTAGACATGATATCTTGCTGCATTAATTGAGCAGAATCCAATAAGATTCCTCTATCTACAAAAAGGATGATGAGTTCCATGGTGAACATAAAAATGTTTCGGTGGTTAAAAAAAATCTATTCAGGTCACATTGTATATGATGAGTACTGTTTGCACAGTTCTGAACCAGCTGATTGATGCTTCATGAATTACTTTGTGGAAAGAGTGTTAGCAATATGATCGCATGCAGTCTTCTTGTGGAAACAGGTGTGATTGCATCAGATGAATATCCATCATTTGATGTTGTAGTGAGTAGAATGGAATTTAATAAAAACAACTTTATATAACAGAATAACAGTTGTTCTTCAGATTTTACTGCAGAAATAACAGTGAAGCTCATAAATTTCACTGTTATCTACCTGGAAATGAGACAACAACTTCCAGTGGAAATCAAAAGGTCCTTATCTGAGATGTCCTGCTCCAAAAAAGGTTGCTGAAAAAGGTACTTTGATATCTAACTCATCATTGAAATAAGCAAAATGAAATGTTATTGCAGTTGTTACTGGACTGGTAATCCAGAGACCCAGGGTAATGCTCTGGGGAACCTGGGTTCAAATCCCACTACGGCAGATGGTGGAATTTGAATTCAATAAAAACCTGGAATTAAAAGTCTAATGGTGACCATGAAACCACTATCGATTGTTGTAAAAACCCATCTGGTTCACTAATGTCCTTTAGAGAAGGAAATTTGCTGTCCGTATCTGGTCTGGCCTACATGTGATTCCAGACCCGCAGTAACGTGGTTGACTCTTAAATGCCCTCTGAAATGGCCTAGAAAGACAACCAGTTGTATCAAACTGCTAAAAAGCCAATAAAAAGGAATGAAACCGGACGGACCACCCGGCATCAACCTAGGCACTAGAAACGACAAAGAGAAACCCAGCCCTGTTAACCCTGCAAAGTCCTCCTGGAGCCTGTGCCAAAATTGGGAGAGCTGTCTCACAGACTGCCTGAAGTACTCATGGTATCATACCTTACAGATAATATCCCAGACACCATCATCGCCTCCCTAAGTAGGCCCTGTTCCACCGGCAGGTCAAACCCAGAAGAGGTGGCGGCACCGTGGTATACAGTTGGGAGGGAGTTACCCTGGGAGTCCTCAACATCAGTTCTGGTCCCAAGTCTCATGGCATTAGGTCAAACATGGGCAAGGAAACCTCCTGCTGATTACCATGTACCGCACACTGCACACCTCCCCCCACCCCCCCTCACCCCTTCAGCTGATGAATCAGTGCTCCTCCATGTTGAACACCACTTGGAGGAAGCACTGAGGGTGGCAAGGGCGCAGAACGTACTCTGGGTGCGGGACATCACTGTCCACCACCAAGAGTGGATTGGTGGCACCATCACAGACCGAGCTGGCTGAGTCCTAAAGGACATAGCTGCTAGACTGGGTCTGCAGCAGATGGCGAGGGAACCAACAAGGGAGAAAAACATACTTGACCTCATCCGCACCAACCTGCCTGCCGCAGATGCATCTGTCCCTGACAGTATCGGTAGGACTGACCACCGCATTGTTCGAGTGGAGACAAAGTCCCGTCTTAACATTGAAGATACCCTCCATCGTGTTGTGTGGCACTACCACCGTGCTAAATGGGACTAAGTTCAAACAGATCTAGCAGCTCAAGACTGGGCAGCCATGAGGTGCTGTGGGCCATCAGCAGCAGCAGAATTGTACTCGACCACAATCTGTAACCTCATGACCTGGCATATCCCCCACTCTACAATTACCTTCAAATCAGGGGATATACCCTGGCTCAATGAAGAGTGCAAGAGGACGTGCCAGGAGTAGCACCAGGCATGCCTAAAAATGAGGTGTCAACCTGATGAAGCTACAACACAGGACTACTTGCGTGCCAGGCAGCATAAGCAGCAAGTGAGAGACAGAGCTAAGTGATTTCACAACCAACGGATCAGATCCAAGCTTTGCAGTCCTGCCACATCCAATCATTAACAACTCACTGGAAGAGGAGGCTCCACAAATATCCCCATCATCAATGATGGAGGAGTCCAGCTCATCAGTGCAAAAGATAAGGCTGAAGTATTTGCTACAATCTTCAGCCAGAAGTGCCGAGTGGATGATCCATCTCGGCCTCTTCCGGAGGTCCCCAGCACCATAGATGCCAATCTTCAGCCAATTCGATATCAAGAACGGCTGAAAGCTCTGGATACTGCAAAGGCTACGGGCCCTGACAATATTCCAGCAATAGTACTGAAGACTTGTGCTCCAGAACTTGCCGCACCCCTAGTCAAGATGTTCCAGTACAGCTACAACACCAGCATGTACCAGTCAATATGGAAAACTGTCTAGGTATGTCCTGTACACAAAAAGCAGGACAAATCCAACCCGGCCAATTGCCGCCCCATCAGTCTACTCTCGATCATCAGTAAAGTGATGAAGGAGTCATCAACAGTGCTATCAAGCCGCACTTGCTTAGCAGTAACCTGCTCACTGACGCTCAGTTTGGGTTCCACCAGGGTCACTCAGCTTCTGACCTCATTATGGCCTGGATTCAAACATGGACAAAACAGCTGAACTCCAGAGGTGAGTGACAGTGATTGCCCTTGACATCAAGGCAGCATTTGACCTAGTGTGGCATCAAGGAGCCCTAGCAAAACTGGAGTCAATCGGAATCAGGGGGAAAACTCTCCGCAGGTTGGAGTCATACCTAGCACAAAGGAAGATGGTTGTGGTTGTTGGAGCTCAACTATCTCAGTTCCAGGACATCACTGCAGGAGTTCCTCAGGGTAGTGTTGGAGTTCCAACCATCTTCAGCTGCTTCATGAATGACCTTCCTTCCATCATAAGGTCAGATGTGGGGATGTTCGCTGATGATTGAACAATGTTCAGCACCATTCACAACTCCTCAGATACTGAAGCAGTCCATGTCCAAATGCAGCAAGACCTGGACAATATCCAGGCTTGGGCTGACAAGTGGCAAGTAACATTCACATCACACAAGTGCCAGGCAATGATAATCTCCAACAAGAGAGAACCTAACCATAGCCCCTTGGCATTCAATGCCATTACCATCACTGAACCCCTACAATCAACATCCTGGGGATTACCATTGACCAGAAACTGAACTGGACCAGCCATATAAATACTGTGGCCACAAGTGCAGGTCAGAGGCTAGGAATGCTGCGAGTAACTCACTCACCTCCTAACTCACGAAAGACTGTCTGCCATCTACAAGGCACAAGTCAGGAGTGTGATGAAATACTCACCACTTGCCTGGATGAGTGCAGCTCCAACAACACTCAAGAAGTGTAACACCGTCCAGGGCAATGCATCCCGCTTGATTGGCACCCCTTCCACAAACATTCACTGCCTCCACCACCGACACACAGTAGCAGCAGTGTGTACCATCTACAAGATACACTGCAGGAACTCACCAAAGCTCCTTAGGCAGGACCTTCCAAACCCACAACCACTACCACCTAGAAGGACAAGGGCAGCAGATACATGGGAACACCACCACCTGGAAGTTCCCCTCCAAGCCACTCGCCATCCTGACTTGGAAATATATCACCGGTTCTTCACCGTCGCTCGGTCAAAATCCTAGAACTCCCTTCCTAACAGCACTGTGGGTGCAGCTACACCACATGGACTGCAGCAGTTCAAGAAGGCAGCTTGCTACCACCTTCTCAAGGGCAATTAGTGTTGGGCAATAAATGCCGGCCTAGGCAGTGACAGCCACATCACGTAAATGAATTTTTAAAAAACTCAAACACTTAGGTCTTATCTATTCCAGTAAGCATCCTTTTAATAGCACACTAATTCTTCATTTTTGCCAGCCGCCCTCTGCCTCACTGAAAAATTAATTCTTGCAAATGTAGAGTCTTATTCCTTCAGGTTTTCATCACTTTAGGATATTAAAAGAAATAAAGAGTTGGTTTATTTTCAATTTTTCTTATCTTATCTTTCTCTTTTAATCCAATCTTCCTTTCCCTTTCTGTACCTCATTTGGCCTTGATTCAATACTCAAACTCACGCTTCTTGGTTCAAACTCTGTGTCGCTCATTTATAATTTTTTAATGTGACTGGTGAAGGAGACACAGTTGATTGCGCTGTTCACAGAGATGCCCTGCAGAGGGTTCCACACTGTTTTGGTCCTCTAATTTATAATAAGATCCATTGCAATATCTCAAGTCCATGGGCAAGTATAATGTACAGCCAGCACCATTTGTTCGCTACTAAATGTGAAATCTGACACAATAAATTTTAATATGCAGTACCTTTTTTAAGTTCCATCATAATTTCATATACAAGTGATGCTGATGCTGATTACCCGACCAATGAGAAAAATATGTATTATCAAAGTACATTGTCGTACATACCCTGGTCAAGAACAACCTCTTCCTCCCTTTTAGGTTGCTGCAGTATAACATTTTCATCTGGGTTCTCTTTACCTAGTAGTTGCATTAATGAAAAGCACATTTTTAAGTTATTTTAATTTGTTCTTAGATACACACCTTCAAACAAATGGCAAAGGTCCCATCTATGTGCACTACTGTTATAAATATTGTCTATACACAATCTTAAAAGATTTTAAAATAACCAAAATTAGGAAAATTGTCAAAAAGAGAGGCACGCTGCCAAAGCTTTTCATCTCTCACTCATCGACTCAAACGCAAGAATGCCTAAATTCAGATGATCACAATAATTTATACTATGGGAGAAAGGGGTGCTGATTGATTAGCCAAGGCATTGCCGTGGATAAAGCAACGGGGGACTATAGGCTTCCCAAGCTCCTGGGTGATTCAAAAAAGGTGAAAGGCTGGAACATATTCCTTTTTTTTTGCAGAGAACAGGCCCCTGCATTTGAATGTATGTTGCTTCCAGCAAGTATAAGTATATGTTATAAGCCCAATTGATTATCCTAAATTGGTTGTTAGTATATCTATTAGTGCACTCAGGATTGCTCAACAATTGCTGCCCAATTATAGACTCTTATTTCACAGTAGACATTCTGTTTTGGGTTTTGCAAGCACAAGTTGTACTCTGAAACAAAAACTGAAAATGCTAGAAAAACTCAGCAGGTCTAGCAGCATTTATGGAGAGAGAAACAGAGTTGACATTTCGAGTCCGTATGACCCTTCTTCAGAGCAGAATAAGGGTCACACAGACTCAAAATGTCAACTCTGTTTCTCTCTCCACAGATGCTGCTAGATCTGCTGAGTTTTTCCAGCATTTTCAGTTTTTGTTTCAGATTCCTAGCATCCGCAGTATTTTGCTTTTATTTTAAGGTTGTACCCTGCCTTTTACGAATAACCTAAGAAACATGCTGCTTGATTTGTTCAGCCAATCGCTGTGACATATGGACTACATACGTGGTGGTTCACCAGCACTGAAATACATACATGACATTGCTCAATTGTGTGGTAGGTCATTCATATGCAGGAACCCATTTTCTCGAAACAAAAGGAATATGTTCAAGCCTTGCACCATTTTTGAATTGCCCAGGAGCTTGGGCAATAGTTTCCCATTGCTTTCTCCATGGAAATGCCTCAGCCAATCTGAGTCAACTTTCCAACCAATCAGCACCCTTTTCTCCCGTAGGATAAAATGTTGTGATTATTTGAAATTTTGCCTTCTTGCATTTGTCATGACGAATACAAGGTGAAAAACTTCAGCAACATATCTCTCTTTTCAGCAATACTCAAGTGCTGTACTACCAAGTGACAGTTTGTATACCAAATTAGGAAAAGGACCAATTAACAGAGTAGACCAAATGCAAACTTGGGAATATCTTGCTAGCGTATATTTTAGATGTCCAATTGTTCAGCAGGAAAGTTCCAACAAATAAGAAGAGATTGTATATTCCTGTTACTTCATATTTCATTTTCCAAGCGCACCAGAAGGGAAGATTTTTTTATTTCTGGATCTGGGCCTATATTAACATTTCTCAAAAAAATGTAAAAATTAATTTGGTCACTACTTCATACAGCACAAGATGGCATTCCCAGGATATTAACTGAGTGCAATATTTATAGCTTGATATTGGGACAGCAATATAGCACACTCTATTTTTCAAAGCTTTAATTTCATCATTAACTTCATCACCAGAGCAAACTTTATAAGTGGCTATTTTCACACAACTCTGAGAATTTCATTCTTGCAATTAGATAGATGGAAAGTTTGGTAGCTGCTGAAGACTACCCACATATCCTTATCTAATAATAGTGGCAGCTAATTCAATGGTACTAAATGTAAAAACTAGCTCAAGAGCTTAAAAAAAATGCTTATAGAGCCCCTAAAAACTGACAACTCAAAACAGTTCAAAAATGAGAAAGTATGGTTACATAGGGTTTGCAATTTAAACTGCAGTTATAACTAATCTTCATATATTTGAATTGAGGGAAAAAGAAAAAAAAACAGGAAAGCTTAAAGGGAAAATACTAACATTTGAAGACAAAGTTGGTGAAGTTAGAGGGCGTGATGAGAGAGAGAGAAATTTTGTGCTTTGGCTCATTTTATGCACTCTTACACTCCATACTTCTTAATTCATAAACTTATAATTTACACCATTGACAACCAAATTTACTTTCCCACATCCAACACAAGTACCCCAGTGCAGAAAGGCATCTACGCTGGTATGTGGAAACACTATATCATCCAACTCCTTACTTTTGGAGACACTTCCAACCTTCCAAATTCAAGCTAACACTTTTGGCTTTCTCCTCCATTAATTAAATCTTCAATGGGCGTGCAGAAATGTCACAACTAATTATCAGCTTATCTGGAGCTGTACACTGCTGGCCCCAGCAACAGCATTTTGTAACATGACCAAAAACAAAATGTTTCAAAGCTGTCTTTAAGTGGTTAAGGGACATAACTAGTAGACCACTAGTGCCAGAATCACTTATTCCTAAAGTGAAAGCTTTCTACATGTACTACATTCATTCTCTCTGATCCCCTGAATAATTTTGATGAATAATGCAATTGTAATGTTTCTATAACATAAAATATCTGTGCTGTAACTGTGAACTATTTATCCCTTTGACAATTATTAAAATCTAATCACCTGTATGATGTCCATGCATAGCCATATCTGGGCTGACAGGGATCGGAATATTTGCCTCCGGAGGAATATGTTTAAACAATTCAGGGCTACCTTCTTGCATGCAATACATGTATGGCTTGGCATGCTTAGCTTCCATGTAATACATGATATATAAGTTGCACATTTCATCTTTCGACGTTCTTCTGTTAACAAAGCAAAATAATTGTATGTTTAA